>NC_064629.1:304095533-304720533 GCF_023864275.1 Schistocerca cancellata
ACCTTACTCAGAACATACTTGTCTAGGGCATTTTGCATGATGCCTTTTAATTTTTTCCATTTGTTCTCCACATCTTTGTCCTCATCACCAAATATTTGATGCTGACTGCTCAGATACCCTGAAATTTGTATCCTGTGACTCTTGCTAAGCAAAAATTTTTCCTACATTTCTTAACATTCTTTGTAAGAGCTGTTGTCATAGATGCTATCACAACCTTATGATCACTGATACCTTCGTCTATGTTAACTGATTCAATAAGTTCACTCTGTTTGTTGCTTGGAGTTACCCTCACAAGATGGTTCTCTATCTGCTCAAAGTAATGTTCAGACAAGACATCCAGAACAATGTCATACGAACCCCTGTCTCTGTCAACAGTTTTGATAGCATGATACTCCCAATCTATACCTGGTAGGTTGACATCACCCCTTATTGCAACGGCTTGATTAGGAAAATTACTAACAATATTCTGCAAGTTCTATCTGAAGCATTCAACCACTAGAGCTCCTGACCCAGGCAGTATATAAAAGCATCTGATTATAAGTTTTGACAGATCTTTGATACTTAACTTCACCCAGATTAATTCACACTCGGAATCTGTGATAACGTTGCTAGATTTTATTGAATTCTTTAGTGCAATAAACACACCACCACAATTGCTGACTAAACTATTCTTACAATAATTATTGGAATCTGAATCAATCCTGGGTATGATGCTACAAATAGACAGTTTAGCCTGCACCCTGTGTGCGATGCTAGTTGCCTTACCTTTAGCCTTAAGTCTATCATTAAAATTACTGATTTCTGACATTATGTGCATGTTCATTGATTTCTAATAACATTTCTCAGTAATTCTGAGTTGTTTTGTAGTGTGCAACTACTGCAGGATCTCTACTTCTTATAGCCTACAAATGAATTTCCCTTTTTCTTTCAAAAGATGCTTTAGTCCCTGTAGTGATCCATAGTTTTTACATGGATGTTTAATGTCCTTTCTGATTAGCTAATGTGTAAAGTTACTTTCAAATAATGATATGAATCTATCATGGAATGAATTAAATTTAGTGACAGCATTTGGTTCATTACAAATGTCATCTCATGTTATCTCTTGTAAACCATTCTTAAAAACATTTGACCTACAGTCATTAATTATTCAAACTGATTTCCATTGAAGAGTATCCATACTGTAAGACACTATGTTACTTATCATAACTAACTCTGCACCATGATCAGAGAGAGCACTTGTTACTGGGTGAACAGTTATTTTCTTACTTTGAGCTTCACCACAGAAAACATTATCAATCAGAGTTCTACTGTTTTTATCCACCGATATTGGAAAGTTAATCACTAAAATCAAATTGTAGTACCTAATTAAGGTTTCCTGATAGTTTTTCCTATCAGAGTCCTTTAGAAAATCAACACCGAAGTCACCACAGTCTATTAACTGCCTTCTGCTGCAGCACAGTTGTGGCTTCCTACCACTCACGTACACAAAAAACAGTTAATTTTGGTCTTAAATCAGACATACACTCACATCACAATTTATTAATGATGAAGAGGAGGCTGGAGACTATTAAGGAAGAAATAATGTGCAAAGAAGTGGGGTACGGAAATACTAAGAATGAAGAGATACGTCTGAAGTTCTCTGAGGCTATAGATACTGTGATAATGAATAGCTCTGTAGGCTGTTCAGTTGAAGAGGAATGGTCATCTCTAAAAGGGGCAGTCACAGAGGTTTGAAAGAAATATGTAGCTACAAGGAAGGTAACTGTGAGGAAACAATGGGTAACAGAAGAAATACTTCAGCTAATTGACTAAAGAAGGAAGTACAAAAATGTTCAGGGAAATTAAGGAATACAGAGATACAAGTCACTTAGTAATTAAGAAAATAGGAAGTGTAGGGAAGCTGAGGTGAAATGGCTGCACAAAAAATGTGAAGAAATTGGAGAAGAAATTATTTCGGAAGGATTGACTCGGCATATAGGAAAGTCAAAATAGTCTTTGGTGAAATTAAAAGCAAGGATGGTAATGTTAATGGTGTAGTGCGAATTCCACTGTTAAATGCAGAGGAGAGAGTGAATAGGTGAAAGAATACACTGAAGGCCTCTATGCGGGTGAAGACTTGTCTGATGACGTGATAAAAGAAGAAACCAGAGTCCACAAGGAACAGATAGGGGATCCAGTATCAGAATCCGAATTTAAAAGAGGTTTGGAGGACTTAAAATCAAATAAGGTAAAAGGGACAAATAATCTTCGATCAGAATTTCTAAAATAATTGGGGGAAGTGTCATCAAAATGACTATTCACATTGGTGTGTAGAATGTATGAGACACGATATAACATTAGACTTTCAGAAAAATATCATCCTCATGGTGAGAATTATTGCATGAACAGCTTAACAGCTCATGCATCCAAGTTGCTGACAAGAATGAGGATCTGTTAAAAGGAAAGGTAAAGGCACCAGAGTGGCAGTTCTGACACTGTGGTCAATAATCGAAGCAAGACTGAATAAAAATCAAGACACATTCATAGGATTTGTCAACTTAAAAAAAGCATTTGACAGTGTACAATGGTGCAAGATGTTTGAAATTTTGAGAAAAGTAGGGGTAAGGTGTAGGGGAATATGGGTGATATATACTATGTACAAGAACTAAGAGGGAAAGAATAAGAATGGGAGACCAAGAACGAAGAGCTCAGATTAAAAAGATTGTAAGACAAGGATGTAGTGTTTTGCCCCTACTGTTCAATTTATATAGTGAAGAAGCAGTGACGGAAATAAGACAGTTTCAAATGCAAGATTAAAATTCAGGGAGAAAGGACATCAATGATAAGGTTGATTGATGACATTGCTGTCCTCAGTGGATGTGAAGAAGAAGAATTGCAGGACCTGTTGAATGGAATGAACAGTCTAATGAGTACAGAATGTGGATTGAGAGTGAAAAACAAAAGTAATGAGAAGTAGCAGAAATTAAAACAGTGAGAAACTTAACATCTGAATTGGGGATCACGTAGTAGAAGAAGTTAAGGAATTCTGCTTTCTAGGCAGCAAGATAACCAATGGCAGATGGAGCAAGGAGGACACAAAAAGCAGACTAGTGCTGTCAAAAAGGGCATTCACGGCCAAAAAAAGTGTACTGGTGTCAAACATATGCCTTAAATTTGAAGAAGAAGTTTCAGGTTCAAATGGTTCAAATGGCTCTGAGCACTATGGGACTTAACATCTTAGGTCATCAGTCGGAGTTTCAGGGAATGTATGTTTGGAGCACAACATTGTATGATAGTGAAACATGGACTGTGGTGAAACTGTAACAGAAGACTGTGGTGAAACTGTAACAGAAGACTGTGGGAAAACTGTAACAGAACAGAATCAAAGCATTTGAGATGTGGTGATACAGAATAATGTCAAAAATTGGGTGGACTGATAAGGTAAGGAAAGAGGAGGTTCTCCACAGAATTGGTGAGGAAAGGAATGCATGAAAAACACTGACAGTAATAAGGAACAGGACGATAGGACACCTGTTAAGGTATCAGGAAATAACTTCCATGGTACTATAGGAAGCTGCAGAAGGTAAAAACTGTAGGGGAAGACAGAGATTGGAATACATCCAGCAAATAATTGAGGACATATGTTGCAAGTGCTACTCTGGGATGGAAAGGTTGGCACAGCAGAGGAATTGATGGCAGGCCACGTCAAGTGAGTCAGAAGACTGATGACTCAAAAACAAAAATAAAAAGCATGGCAAATTTACAGCAGTAGCACACCAGTGAATACTGTAAACTTGTGGGCAAACATCCCCATTGGTTAAATTGTGTCATGCAACTTTGTCTGTACAATATTCCCTTGTACCAGAGGTAATGTTGAAATTAAGTATGTTTAACAACACAGATTTGATGGCAGAAAGCTCAGCCAGAATTAATATTGTGTACAAAATTTACATTAAATAAATGCAATGTATGTTTCTCAGTCTGTTGCTATAATATCTAATAATAGGAAAATTGGTCTCAATAGTATTCTAGATTCATACAAAAAAGGCACAAAAGTTTTCCTTCCATCAAAATATGCAGTCATTGTCAAAAGAAACATTACATAGTAACTTAATAAGAAAGTGTTGTCTAGTGATATCCGTATCTGAATTGAAACACATTTTTGTGTTTCCATACTTGCATATTTTGCTGTCCATTATACTATATGAAACTATACCTCTTCTGTGATAACATGAAGTTAATTACTGACACCAGAGGTGATAATTATTTGTATATGAAGCAAAGAGGATTATGTGTAGTGTAAGGTATGATAAAATGGACATTGAGATAGAAATTCACTGACAGCAACATCTGCTGTTATTCTGCTGCTGTAGGATGCCTCCAACAACTTTAAGAAATAATAATGATGATAATATGCTACTAATGAATTAATTTTGATGTAATCAGTTTATTGAAAGCTCATCATAGCCTACACAACAGCAGCTATAGGAACACAGAAGTTTTCTGATAATTTTGTTGTTGAAGAAGAAAAATGCAGTTGTTAGTACAATTCACAAGTCTTATTGCAACCTTGATTCACTGCCTGGCAGGACCAGTCATGGGTGTTTGCCTTGTAAATGCCAAACTACATCATAGAAAAGGCTCTGAAAGGAGTCTAAGATACTGTTTATAACAGGCATTTGGACTTTAATCAGTTATGAGCCAAACACAGGATAAAAATAACATTGTAAGTGAACAAGCTGTTTGGTATTATTTCTCAGTATTATGTATATAATGGTAAAAAGGAAAATGGACGTCTACAATTACGAATAAGGAGTGGTTTTTTAAAACTTGATAAATGCAAATATTTTAATTTTTAAGGATATGCACTTCTTAAATATCGTACCAAAATACTAAGTACATGAACAAGATAATGTATCATTTATACAACTTTTGTAGGTATGATTCCAATTGTCTGTCTAAGCAATTTTTATTGTTTATTTTACAATAGAAAGGCAACGTTTCCAAAGTCTATAAATGCAAAGATGGAAATTAAAAGTTTTGTTAATATACATATTCAAATTTTTGTATCTATGAAACTAAATACAAAGAAAGCTACATAAATGTTGGACAAGCAGAAGTGCAAAATAGCAATGAACACTATTGATACTACACAAAATACCAGCTGCAACAATACTAAACTGGAAATCTATTGATCACTTTCAGGAATGTTCCTATAAAACTCTTCTGCTCCTTCTAGTACTTTAACATGCCTCATTTGTCTCAAGACATACTTTTTCTTTTCCTTGCTGGCTATGTTCTCCCCCAAATTGGCTGCTTTTCTCACTTCCTGGCTGCAGTTTTTCAATTTTCATACCTCAGTCTCTACAATATTTTCAATATAAGGGGGACAATACTGACAACAATACCTTCTTCTTACACTTTTAAAAAACAATCAGTTACAGAGCAGTTATTTAGCAAGACATCCTATGTTGTATGGCTTTTAGTGCACTGGACTTGAGACCCTATGCTTCCCTGTCTTTATTTAGTATCTTGATGGTGTCCTGTTGTTCCAGCACTTTACATTATTCAGTCAGTGAAAGAATATCTTCCTTTTTCTGGTAGTCTTTATCCATTGTACCAAACACTCTGTCAAGACTACAGCTATGACCACAAGTGGGGAAATAATGGACCAGCTTATTAAATATTCTGCTTTTTTTCATGAAGTTTACTAGTGTACACATCATTACTGGATTTTTATCTTGACTGGTACAGAAATTAGAAAATAAATGAATTTCATTCGGACCATTTTCTGGCTTGGATGTGTCGGAGTTTGAGAAAGTCCAGTATAGCAGAGGCTACTTCTTGGTTGCATCCTTTCGGTCCTTCTGTTTCAAGCCATGTGTAAAAAGCAGTCCTGCTCTTCGTATGTGCTCGGGAATGAATCATAATGCACAAATTGCGTAACCAAGCCTGTTTTGAATAGATTACTTCACCTATGGAGAGCTTTGGTACTGACTGAATCTTTTATATATCAAAACCTACTTTAACCATATTTGGGTTTTTCTCCTTCATTATTGCACAGAATTTTTTGCATGAAGTTTGCAGCATGTGGTTTGCTATTACACAGTCCCAATAGTGGGATGCGTTGCACAAAATTTTTTTGTATCTTTGTATTTCTCCAAATCTTGTTCTTTTTAAGAGTCTGTATTTGGACATTCATGATGTTGCTGAAATGTTGCAGCCCATACAGGTACTGTCTGGCCATCTTTTTTCCTTATGCTGCTCTTCATCAATACAGTATTCTTCCTTCTTGCTTCTTTCTTGATGTTCATTCTCCCTGACAAAGCTGTCTCAAACTGAGCAGTAGTAAGGAGTTAATGTTGTTCATTGAACCAGTAATTTATTTCTGTGTTTAGTTCTGTTGGCAAGTGCTTGCATACAGTGTATGGTTTCTTCTTCTTCTCGCCCCCCCCCCCCCCCCCCCCTTCTTTTTCAGTTGGCAGTGACATCCTATACTGTTATTTCTCCATCATGTCTCTCAGAATCAAAGCACAGTTTGTGTTTATCGACTTTTCCTTTGGTAGAAAGTCTCTCGGACATGCAGCTGGATTGATGGATCATTGTAGAATGAATTTTCAATGTAATGTGTCATCATCATCAGGTTATTCCTGCTAACTGACATTGTGGACCAGTGGGTGCAATATATATACCAGTCATCTCCCCTCTGCATTGACACCATGTATGGACTGCGCAATGTGCTGGCCACTTTGATGGGGGCAGCTTGCCCTCGGGAGTTGGGTTGTGGTCCACAGTCTGCACTCCACTTTGCCATGTTAAGTATTCTGTTTCCACTGCATCTGGAGAATTTTCAATGCCAAAGCCCATTTTTGACAAAGTTGAAATCCATTGGCCTTTTTGATGTGGTTCTCATGTAATCAGATTTCAATGCTCTGCTTATATACACAGTCCCAATAGTGGGATGCGTTGTGCAAAATTTTTTTTGTATCTTTGTATTTCATTTTATGGTTGGTTTCAAGGCAACATTCAGCAATTGCTAATTTTGTGGGCTACTGGAGGTCAGTGTGCCATTTGTGTCCCATGTCTTTCTTCAATTGTATGAATATTTTGTCCGACATATACATTCCCGCACTCACTATGTAATAGACTCCAGATTTCCAGAGTCACAGGTCATCTTTTACTGTGCTTAAAAGGGATTTGGTTATTGCTGGTGGGTGGTACATACATTTGATATTTTGTCATTATAAAATTCTACCAATTTTTCTGCATATGTTTTTTTGCGTATGAATTGGTGGCTCTCTTTTTCAGCTGTTCTTCATTGGGTGTTGGCTGTGGTGTGGCCTTTTGCTTGAAGGTGTGTCAAACATGGTGGTCACTATAGCTGTTTTTCAGGTACATATCCCTGAAGTAATTTAGTCCTGGTTTAAGGCTTTCTTAGTCAGATATCTCACAAGCTCTGTGGACTAACCTGTTTAGCACTCCTTCCCTTTGTGATGGGTGATGACAGCTGAAAGTGCAAAGGTACTGTTGTGTGTGGGTATTGTTCCAATAGATGCTGTGTCCCAATATTCTGCCCAGTTTTCTCTGTACTAGAACTTCCAAGGATGACAACTGACTGTTTTGCTCCAACTCCATGGTGAAATGAATTTGGTTGTGTATAAAGTTCAGGTGTTGTAAGAAAAAATGAAACTCATCTTTCCCATGAGGCCAGATGATGAATATATCATCAACATATCTGTAAATGTTGGTTTTAATGGTGCTGAGTCTAGTGCCCTGTCCTCAAAGTCTTCCATGAACATATTGGCCACCACAGGTGACAGAGAACTACCCACTGACATGCCATATCATAGTAATGTCCATCAGAAAGAAAATATGTGGACTTGAGCAGAAAACTGAAAAGTTCGGTAAATGAGAGCCCAAATTTCTTTGCAACATGTTCCAGCAACTCCTTGAGTGACACTCTGGTGAAAAGTGACACAACATTGAATCTGACCATGAGATCTGAGCTGGCCTATCTCAGTTTCCATACACATACCACAAACTGAGCTGAGTTCTTGATGTGGTGCTCATGTTTGCCAACCAACAGGATCAAAACTAACATCAAGTGTTTGCAAGCAGGTACATTGGCACTCTAATTGTACTCACTACTGGTCTAAGAGGTGTACCCTCTTTGTGTACCTTTGGAAGCCCATAGAGACTAGATGGTGCAGCAGCATGTGGCCAAAGTTTCTTCACCCAAGAGGGTGAGACTTCAGTAAAGTTCAATTGTCTTGCGTTGCATCCAACTGGTAGAATATGTCGTCATCGTCTTGTAAGCTACGTCATCTAGGAATTTGTATATTTTCTCTTTGTATTCTGCCACGGATCATCACGCAAAGACTGCTGGGAAGCACTTTCCCATCTGGAAATATTATACCTTGGTGGTGCAGACCTGGTGAAAGTACAGCACATTTTCCATTGTATCTCCTCCACCATATTTGGTGGTGGAGTGGACGCAACTTGTTCCACCCCTATGATGATATCTGTGGCAGTTAATGCTGCTGCCATAGGGGCACAGTTTAAGCCTTTCTCAAGGACAGACAAGGCAGCATTATTGGTGGTTTTCCCTGCAAGATTCATTATGGATCATCTAGTATCTTGCTTTGGCTGTTTTGTTGACAGTCGGTTGAATTATGAAGACTGTTTCATAGATGCCTTTTGTTGTACCCCCTGCTTGCACCCAGGTGAACATTCAACTCACTTCCAGGTAATGGGGGTGAGCATTCTAGATGTAGGGCAAAGAGCTTGCATTTTATGGAGTCAAGCTGGTGCCACGTGTGTCTGATCAGTTTGTGCACTGGAGCTAGGCTGGGTCCTCTGGTAATTCGGTTTGCTACTGGTGTCTGGATACGATGTATAATCTTAGAAAAGGTTAACACAATGCAGATATCGCAGCACATTTTCAAAAAGGCAAGTGCACTCAAAAGGCATTGTTTATTGTTTTGGAGCATATCAAGCTTTTTGAGTTGCTGCGGCATTTCCTTCCCATAGAGGAAACTAATGTGAGTTTGTAGGTTTTTCCAGCAAATATATTGCTTCAAAGTCTCTTAGGTATGCAGCCAGATTGATTGATCATTGTAGAATGAATTTTTGATGATGTAATGTGCCATCATCATCAGGTTACTCTTGCTGACTGACATCCTGGACCAGTGGGTGCAATATATATATACCAGTTCACTCACCCCTTCACTGACCCCACATATGGACCACACGACATGCCAGCCTTGGTGGTGGAGATAGGATTTGAGTTGGGGTCCACAGTCTGCACTCCACCTTTGCCATGCTCAGTGTTCCATTTCTACTGTGTTTTGATAATTTTCAGTGCCAGAGCCCATGCTTGACTGAGTTGAAATCCATTGTCCTTGTTGATGAGGTTTTCATAGCCACAGTTCAGTAGCCTCCTTGTATACACAGTCCCAATAGTGGGGTGTGTTGTGCACAATTTTTTTATCTTCAAATTTCATTTTGTAGTTGGTTTCAAGGCAATGTTCAGCAGTTGCTGATTTTGTGGGCTGTTGGAGGCTGGTGTACAGTTTGTGTTCCGTGCACATTTCTTCAGTTGTGTATACCACCTGCTGGCAAAGACCTAGTCCCTTTTAGGGACAGTAAAAGATGAACTGAGACTCCAGAAATCTGGAGTATGTTACATACCATGTGAGTGCAGGAATGCATATGTCGGACAAACTATTCACACAATTGAAGAACGGCGCATGTAACACAAATGGCACACTGACCTTGGGCAGCCACAAAATCAGCAGTTGCTGAACATTGCCTTGAAACCAACAATAAAATTCAAAACAAAGATACAAAGTTCTGCACAACACATCCTATTGTTAGGAATGTGTATACAAGGATGCTACTGAAATCCAGCTAAATGAGGACCTCATCAACAAGGACAAGGATTTCAACTTGGTCAAGGATGGGCTCAGGTAGTGGAAATTCACTAAACACAGTGTAAACAGAAAAATGAGCATGGTGGAGGTGGTGTTCAGACTGAGACCACAGTTCAACTCCTGAGCACAAGCCACCCCCGTCACTGTGGCCAGAACATTGTGTGGTCCATTACATGGGTCAGTGGAGGTGGGAGATGACAGACATATGTATACTGCACCCAGTGATCCAGGATTTCAGTCGGTAGGAATAATCTCATGATGATAGCACATTCCACCAAATACAATTCATTCAACAATGATCAATCAATCTGTCTGCATGCCCAAGAGACTTTCAACCAGTATATTAACAAGGAAAACCTACAAACATACTTTTGCTTTAATTGCCTGAGAGAAAATGTCAAGTTTTGGAAAAACTCATAGGTTCCAACAGCCTATAACAACAGCAAATATGAGATTTTGCCAAAATCCTTTGAACATATCATCCATGGCAACAACCTTGATTTGTAACTAAAAAAATCTAAATTTTAAACAATCAAGCATTTATTGACTTTTGAAAAAAATGCTACTGAATTATAAACAAGAGTGTTATATTTGACTCTGATTCATAGCTGACGTGGACACTGATATTTAAACTGTCTTGATGAGGTGCAGTTAATAGTGTCATTTGGAAGTGAGTTGTTTAAACACATATCTACTCAAGAAAAGGTATATCATTAAATACTTTCATTACAAAAGTGCATGAAAGAGGACATTGACACTAGAGATTATTGTGTCATTGGAACATCAATATATGGAGTCTTCCTTTGTTTCACAATATTGTGAACTTTTCCCATGAATGTAATTCACCACAATGTGTCCAAATTGTCTGTGAGTCTACTCCTAGTTAGCGAAAAGTATCTGTTATAGAAGAATCATATTTAAATAGAAAAAGATTTGACTTATACAAATATTATTGTGGGTTCTTCTGAGTCCTAGTTACACTACAAATTGCATCTGTGGCATGGTGACAAGCATTCACACTAGCAATTATATGAGAAATAAACTTCCTGATCCATTAATTAATTCATCACAGGCGGCCTGTAGTTGACATCCAGAGAAGAGGACCAGTGCATTGTGTCGACCCGGTTGCCACAACTGCAAAGGAAGCAGACCGGGAAGATTTATATGATCGTTTGATCAGTGTTGGAAGATTAGGAACAAGAAGAGTTCAGTGGATGTCAAAAAGGCCTTTTGCATCTGCATGTATTGAATTTGTACAGGTGCAGACTGGTAGCAGTTACAGCCAGGTTTCCAGTAACTGGGTACAGATGGCAAGCATCCAGGGGCACTGTTGACGGAGATCCACTTGAGGTCATCACACTGCCGTGAGCCGGTGGAATATATAAGGTGTTTAACTGTGAGTCATTTAGGAGAAGTGTTGTAAGGTGTGTATAATAAGTGTTTCTTTATAACACAGTATTTTAATCCAGTGAGTTAAGAATGGATGGTGAAGTTTACCAAATGTTAAAAGATTTAAAGAAGTAATTTGACAAAAGTAGCTGATAATTAAGAAAAGATAATAGGTCATTTAAAAATGATGCAACAGAAATTAAAAAGTATTGACAGTGACTTAAAAAGGATACTAAGGAACTTAGAAATGATAATCACAAGTTAGGGCAAGCGGTAATGGTTCAAATGAATGAAATCAGTAAAAACTCGAAGATCATTTTTATGAATCTCAGGCTGAAAAAGACCAGTTATACCAGGAAATTCAAATATTGACTATAGAGGTATCTAATTTAAGAATCACTTTACTTGCTGATCTAGATAATGAAAGTAAAGAAATCCAAAAAGATATGTGTGATAAATTAGAATTAGTCCAAGATGGGCTTATTGAATCAGTTAAAAAAGTGGAGTTAGGCCTTCAGAAAAAAAAAAAAAAAAACGGGAAGAAAACTTTTCAAATTTGATGAAGGAAAATTGATCAAGAACATGAATAAATCAAAGCTGTAAGGAAGAAGGTATAATTAGATGGAAGGAGGATTGCTGAGTTGTAACAAAATAAGGTTAGTGAGGGCTTACAGATTGATACAAGTTCAGGTGCACTTAGACAAACAAATAAAAGTGATAAGGCAGTTAGTTAAAGTCAGAGGTGTTGTATCAAATATGAATGGTCAGATGGTCTTGCCCATATGTAACAGAAAACCTTCACTTTGGCCTATCATATGGCTAACCTGTAAAGTACATGGGTTGTAAAGAACAGTAGGAAATGGTTTAAATGGGGGAGGTAATAGAATGTGACTGTGGTATAGTTGCATGGAACAACCATGTATTACTTCTGCTTTAGACTTGTGGAAAGAGTTCTGCATAGAAAGCAGAGGTCCTTTAGCAAATCAATTCAAAATTTTAAACCTGAGAGTGATATACCTCCTGATATACCTTTCCTGAGAGCATTTGAGAACACTACCAACCGCATGGGCTGATAAGAGGAGAGTTATATTTGCAGTGGGTCATTTAGAAAAAGAAGTCTCTGAATGGGAAGTTGTACACGCAGATTAGTTTCGTAGTTGGAAGATTTATACCAATAGTTCAAAGAGAAGTTTTGATCAGAAGGTGAACAACAAAAGTTGACTTCAAAATTACTTGACCCAAATCCATATTATGGAAGTTGGAGTGGATTCAGAAATTTCTTTGAATGGCATCTAAATTGTAGGAAGATTAAGTGTCATTACTTCAAGAACATGAGTAAATTAGTACAGAAGATTTTAGATCATGTTCAAGCTACGAGTGAGAGAAGGAAACTGGGTGGCCAATAAAATTATAATATATATTTGTCACGAGTGTATGTTGGTTTAAATAGGTGTGGCTATGTCTGTTAAAAGTAGTTACCACCAAAAGTGTGGTATGATGCATAGGAAAGGATTACTTGGTAAATGGTGTTTAAAAATGGATTTTGTCTGATAATGTTAGCCAAGTTGTTAGCAAGGACTTCAAGGAGTTGTTGGAAAGATATGACTTCAAACATGTAATGATTTTGAAATATTATCAACAAAGTAACCCAACACCATGTATTATGCAAGACTTCATAGGAAAGGCTTCACAGGATGCATTGCTCTGAATGACATATTCCGTGGATGGACCTTGTCCCTGAATTTGAGAACATATTGAAGGAAATACCTCATATCAGTACAGCATTAGTGCCCATGGACATTATAGGAAAGGAGTTTGTAGGAGAGCCATTTTTGCCCTTGTTTGACTACTTGTCAGACAAAAAGCTCAAGTGAATGTGACTTCAGCGTGGTAGAGAATGAGCATGGTGGTGTTTGCTGATTAAGGAAACACAATGAAGTAGCACTAGTGTTTAGTTTTAAAGTAGGAGATAAAATTATGGTTCAGACCAGTGGATGAAGTTCCAAATTATATAAAGAAATTGGGAAATTCTTTCAGCTTTTCCAAGTGTCATGGGAGATGTTAGAAGTACCCCATCCCAAAGCAGTTGTGCTGTGGGACCCAAACAGTGGATAAATAAAAGGCTTATATAATATATCAAAGATATGTAAGTATCATGAGGAACTATAAGTAATGTTGACCTTAAAGAAGCATCTAAAATAAGCTAACTGCCTGGAAATACTATAGTAGTAGATGTATGAAGAAGTTGCAAGTTAAAAACAATTGATCCTAGTGACAACTAATGAGGGAAAAGGAATGCATAGAGTTGTAGTAGATTATCTTGGATACAACATGGTGAACTAGCTGCTGCATAGGAAATGAATGATCAGGTAGAAATTTAGACAGAAACAGTAAGTAGTAAGTACCGTTGAGACCCCAAGCATAGAACAATAATAATTGCTAATGTTCATTTTAACAAAAGAACCATGATGCTGTAAACATCTATGATAACAAGGACAGAAGTATATAAATCAGTAACCTTAAGTCAGTAGCAGATATAATTGAAGTAGTCCATAAATAAGTATGTCTCAAATTAAGTGGTAGAAGGAAATGATTTTAAAATATCCTATTAGCCCACGGGAAGCATAGTATTACTGATCTACTGAAGTTGTAATCTCTAAGTTTAGGTACTCAGCACCAGGGCTGTATGGTAGACAGACCTGATTGACATGTGCATATCTAATATTGTCATTGGCCCTTGTGTTCATGTAGAGCTGTTGGTAATATGATACTGGCGGGTCACATTATCGCATAGGATGTATTATTAAATGTTCCTGTGTATCTAGCATTTAACATGCTTAAAATAGGACCAAAAAATGGAGCTCTGTTAATATCATGAAGAGAAAATAGTTAAGTAGTAGTTTGAGGCTGACAATGTGAGGGTAAGTAATGTCTTACATGTTCTCTCAGGAAAAGGTAAAGGGGGTAAATGTATTATTATCCAGTGGGAAACTAATAGCCCTGCTTGAGAGAGATTCTAACAATACAAGTGATAGCATATGGTGGGCATTGACAGTAAGTCACAGATAAATATCTGTCTATCATAAATTTTGCTGTCAAGTTTTATTCCTGTATAATAAAAAACAAAGGTTTAACTACACTTTATAGAACCTAGTAAGTAAAACTATGGACCTGTGAATCCTAATAGAGCATGGAAGATGATCATGTGATGGATAATATGACAAGTCATCTGTTTCACCAAACACTACTGTAGAAGCACAAGATGACCTTTGGATAAAAGAAAATGTGAATGTTCATCAATTATGTAACACTAATAAAAAGGCAGATGGTTTAAGGGAATGTCAGTCAGTGGGAAGACCGCTATGATTTAAAATAGCTTAATATTTACAAACAATAATGAGATGCTATTATTTAATCATGTATGTAAAAGGTAATTACAAAACAAGATTTAGTATTGTTAGGGAATAACAAAGCGTGTAATTATTTATTGTACTATGGCAAACATAATACACAAAGCAATGCTAATGCACCTAAAAATAATAAGTCTTCATGTTAATGAAACAGTAATGGTTAATACATCCTAGTGACATAAAGGAACTGTAAGGTAGTACAATGAGGAAGTGGTGGCCATATGGAGGTACATGTCATAAGCTCAAATGGTGTGAGTAAAAGAGTTAAGATATAGTAATGCAAATGAGTATGAGATGACGTAACCTGTGTAGTCAAATAAAGCCATAAAATGGAGCAAGATGCTTAATCATCCAACATAAACTATTAACTGTTATTTAGTTTAAAACTGAAGTATCTCAGCTAGTGTGAAGTATTTATGGTATATCGTGAGAAACACTTATATGTTCAACTGAGTGACATAAGCCAAGTAGGAATATATATTATAACTTTGTATTATAGGTATTATGTGAGTAAATGTACTGAAAATGTTTGTTTTTATGTGTTTCATGACCCATGATCCTGTTCAGCAAGATGTTCCAGTGCTGTTCTGATGACGCAGCAGGTGCTGTAGGGGTCCATCCACTGACCAGCTGAGCTGGTGGCAGATGACCTGTAAGACATTGTCAAGACTGAATTTAATTATTAAAAATGTCTTGCTAATAAATGAACATAAAATTGTATCACTTTTGTGTCTGATGTCCAACTGTTAACATTAAAAAGTTGTGATATATCAGATCTGTATGTGCTGGTGATTGATTGTACATAATAAGTTCTGAGCAGACACAGTAAGATAGTTCAGTTGAGAGAATTGGTTGATACACCAGTCTTAATTTTGAGACTTTCTAGTTGCATGAAGATTAGCCAGGCAACTATAAATGACTATTTTTATAACTCAGGGAGTTTATTAGAAGCTTAAACTGAGTTAAATGACAAAAAATGTTACTATACACAGAATAAGACTGGAAGTGTAGCAATATCTGCTGGCCACTGTGGGCGAGCAGTTCTAGGCACTTCAGTGCACTGCACTGCTGCTATGGTCGCAAGTTCGAATCCTGCCTTGGGCATGGATGTGTGTGATGTCCTTAGGTTAGTTAGGTTTAAGTAGTTCTAAGTCTAGGGGACCGATGACCTCAGATATTAAGTCCCATAGTGCTTAGAGCCATTTGAACCATTTTGCAGCAATATCTCTGACAGTTAATATAGTGATTATTTATACATTATTTTACACTTCAGTATTCAATATGTATTGAACTCTAATGAAGTTTTATGAACTGTTAATCCTTGTTTAACCATCTTAATAGTGACTTGATGGTTAGAGGAAAATCCGTGAATGATACTATGATTGTGAATTCCGTGTATATCAGCTATGCCGAGTGAACTGAATGGAATTATTAATGACACTTAGGCATTTTTAAAGAACTTACACAAGCTTATTGTGAGTTTTGTAACTGTACTGATGAGGTGCAGTTAATGGTAGCATTTGAAGTGAATTATTTAAATGCTTATGCACTCGAGAACAGGTAGATTGTTAAATACTTTCATTACAAAAGTACATGAAAGATGACATTGATACCAGAGATTATCGTGTCATTGGAACATTGATATATGGAGGTTTCCTTTATTTCACAATATCGCAAATTTTTCCCACGAGTGTAATTGAACATTAAACATCCAAATTGTCCATGAGTCTACTCATTGTTAGTGAAAAGTATCTGATATAGAACAATTGTTTTTAAATAGAAGATTTGATTTATGTGAATGTTATTGCAGGTTCATCTGAGTCCTGACTATACTAATTTGCACCTGCAGCATGGTGATGTGATCACACCAGCAAATATACGAGAAATAAAAATCTTTATATAGTAATTACTTCATCACAGGCAGCCTATAGTTGTGTCAGTAGAGGAGGGATAGGGCAGGCCTCTGAGTCAACATAGTCTTAGGACAACAGAAATAGTGTATGCAATTGATGAGCATTTCCTCAAAAGTTGATAAATGCTCAGTTGTTCCAAATTTAGATTTTTGTAGTTGCAAATCAAGCTTGTTTCCATGCATAATGTGTTGAAACAGTTTTGTCAAAGCCAGTATTTGCTGTTGTTATGAGGTATTGAAAAATACAAGTTTTACAAAACTTGATATTTGCTGTCAGTCAATTAGAGCAAAACTACCAAATTGTGATTTGATTCTGAGAGACCTGATGGGAGAATAACAATATAGGACGTCACTGACAATGATAATGAGAGAGATTTTCCTGAAAAAAAGACTGTAGGCAAGTACTTGCCACCAGAACTGACAATAGAAATAAATTAGTGGTTTATGTGACAACATTAACTCCATTTTATTGCTCAGTTCAAGCCATCTGTGTCAGTGAGACAGAACATCAAGAAAGAATCAAAAAGGAAGTGTGCTGTTCTGATAAAATACAGCATAAGGAAAACAGAAGGCTAGGCAGTCCCAGTATACACTGGAACATTTCAAGAAACACCTGAGAGCCCCAAAGACAGCAAAAACTTCATGAAAAGAAGTTCTATGCAGTAATGAAGGAGGAAAACTGAAATGTGGTTACAGTATGTTTTGATTTACAACAGAATCTGCCAATACAAAAGCTCTGAAGTATTCTATTCAGGACTGGTTTGGATATACAGCTTGTGCATTTGATTCATTCCCAGTCATAGACAAAGGAAAGGATTGCTTTTCATACTTGGCTTGAAACAGAAGGACTGAAAGAATGCAACCAAGTAGCCTCTACTGTAGTCTGTTTTCTCAGAAACCTCAACCCAACCAAAAAGTGGTTCAAATGAAATTTGTTTATTGTCCAACTCCTATGTCAGTCAAAATGAAAATACAGTAATTATGTGCACCCTAATGGCCATTATGGAAGAAAGCAGAAAATCTTATAAGCTGGTACATTATTTTGCTATTCATGGACCCAGCTATAATCCAGACAGAGTGTATGGTAGAGTGGATAGATAATTATTACTGCAAAAAGAAAGACATTCTTTCAACAACAGAATACTGTAAACTGCTGGAACAGTATGGTGTTGTCAAGATACTTAAAATATTGGGAGGCAAAGAATTTCAAGTCCAATTCGCTAAAAGCCATATGATCTGAGATGCATTTCAAAATAACTGCTCAGCAAATGGTAGATTAAGAAAAATGTAAGAAGATGGTATTGTTGTCAGCATCAGACAATTATGATGAGGTTGAGGTACTGAAATCCAGAAACTGTAGCTAGGTAGTGAGAAAATCAACCACTCTGGAAAAGAACAACATGGTCAGCAAAGAAAAGAAAAAGTATCTCTTAAACCTTATGAGGCATTTTAATAAACCAGAAGGAGCAGAAGAGTCTTATGTTCAACATATACAAGGACAGCAAACATTGCACAATTAATAACATAACATAAGTGTAGAGCATTTACATCATGATGATAACCTAAAAATTAAATTCATGAACACCAATGCAATGTGGCTGGACTGTTGGAAATGCTGAGAATAGCTCCTAAATCTTCAATACATGCACAGCTTCACTGTTTAATGCCAGCACCTCCTTATCTTCTTGGAATATATTGACCTCAGTGTATTCCAACATTTATATCATTTGTCAATTGAAAGAATAACTCCACTACAAACGTGATCAAAATAGCCTGTTGTAGCAAATCTACATTAATGCATAATTGTATCATAAACTAGATGTCTGGAAATGAGAGTTAGTAAAAGACAATGTATTAACTCAATAGTTATAAGAACATGAAAGATTTTCACAATGATAAATCCCACATTTTGATAAAATATATGATACCAGCAAGTAAATCATTTCCAGTAGCTTTAATCTACCTCGCACCTCTTACTTACACAATAAAATGTTATTCTGACATATCAGCAGTTACAAACCTCCACAAACTTCCTCTGTGACTGCTATGGATTACTGCCAACAACAAAACTAATATCATGAGTTTAAAGCACACGGCCTATCTCCATCGTCTGCTGTTGTCATCTGCTGAACCAGATGAGTGTTAAGTGCACGTGCACTGTAGCAGATCAGCAAAAAAGCATATAATGTGATAGTCAGAAAAGTTACCTAGAGGCAAAACTTTACAGATCCATACCAAAAGAATAAAAAGACTAAGATTCTTTGTAGGCACTATAAGAATGTATTTCACCTTTCGGCTGGGATGAAAGTGAATTTTATGTATACATATGAACACCTTGTGTTAATTGAAAGGGCTCGAGGTGTGTGGGATGGTGCAGTGCGTGGTCTTGCCACTGCATGGTGGTGTTCACAGTGTGCGAGTCGAGGGCTGGGAAAACCCTGTCAGCAGTGGTGGCCATTGTGTCAGCACTCTGAAACTTCTGTGTGGCTAATACTATGCATACTACGGTGGGGAAAAGCACGCCAAGTTGTTACAGACAGCGTGAGGAGGTACTGGAGGTGTTGCAAGGGCCACTTGTCAGTGCACTGCTTGGATGAGAATGCTGCTCGCATGCATGCACTGCAGCTCTAACATGGAGAGTCCACTCTGTGAGCCTGGCACATAGGGCACTGATGTTGCCAAATTGTGGCAGGTTTGTAATTATGTCACATGTTCCCATGACAATTGACAGTTCCTGCTGTGTGAAAACAAGTGCAAAATGTGTTGTATCATTCATAATGGAAGAGCCTACAAATATTGCCTCTGCAGAAGTGAACCGCAGGTGTGGGTCACACATGTTGGACGGCAGCAAGTGCACGGTGGGGTGGACAGGTGAAGAGGTGGGAGAAACTGCATGTGCATACCCAGTGGCAGCATGTGCAAGCTGTGTGAAGTGACTTAGGAATGCTTGGAATCTGCCCATCTGTGTGTGCAGGTTGGGGAGGGGGGATTTGGCCATTGGTGGGGCCCGGACCTGATTGAGGCGGTGTTGTGGGATTGTCTGTACCATGGCGTACTGCTCTCTTCACTAGCAGTGGCAGGCAGAGGGGCGGGGGTGGATGCACAATGCAGCTGTGCAATGCACATGACCCAGTACAATGATCGGAAGCCATATGGGGGGGGGGGGGGTTCAGCCGATGGTCACCAATGTGGAAAATACATTCCTCACTAACCTAGCACACGTAGCCCTATAGTACACTAGTACATCTGAACATTAGTGGAAAAAAAGGCAAACAGGACACAGAAAGTACCTTTGACTTTTTAGTTTATTTATTGGGGCAGGACACAATTACATAAAAATTAACAGGGGACATTAACACAGTAAAATTACTTAGCAATAATGATGGACACAGTTCCTATAGCAGACAGTAGCCCAACAGAACTGAAGTTTTCAGGGACTGGCAAGTAATGAATCATAAAAGTTGAAAGTTATAGACAGCTATTCCATACCTATCAAATACAAGAAAAGAAAGTTTGTGGACATGCACATGGTAGACTATGGCAGTCAGGCACTTCATAGCACACTGACCAATGTGATACAATCATCACTGAGAATTCTGTGGTGCAGAAGCAGCCTACTGATCCTGTGAAGCTAGGGGTAGCATGAAAAACATCAATGTCGAATTGATCTGTTTATTCAAAATTCTAAGGCTTTGTAAATGCCCACAATCAGCCAATGTGTACAATACAGACATACCAGTGTTGGCTTCTCTGCAAGTGTATATGTCCAGAATATTGTCACTGCACATCATGGCAAGTCGCATCTTCAAAGTCACACAGCACAAAAGACATTCACTGTAAAACACTACCTTGCTCGGACAAGCATGTCAATCATTTGATGTCAGCATGGGAAGTACCATTCAGGGAGCTCTTTCTGTCTCATACTTCTCTCCAGGAAAACCCCCTGGGCTGCAGCAAGGCAGAGCATGGCAGAGAGAAGTTCCACTACTTCAGTCCGCTTTGCTCACGGCCTATCTGCATCGTCTGCTGTAGTCATCTGCTAAACCAGATGAGTGGTGAGTGTGCATGCACTGTAGCACATCAGCACAAAATCATACAATGTGATAGTCAGGAAAGTTAGCTAGACGCAAAACTTCACAGATCCATACCGAAAGAACGAAACGATTCAGATTCTTTGTAGGCACTGTAAGACTGTATTTCATCTTTTGGCTGGGATGAACGTGAATTTCATTTATACTTATGAACACTTAAAACATACCTTCACTCAAGAACATCAGGCTCATAAAACCAAGTGAAGTTCTGTTGGTCATGCAGAAATGGAAATATTTATCTAACTGCAAATTCAACTAGATTTTAGGATGTTTGCAAGTATTCCCAACGTGTATACAGGCCTGCACTTAGGGTCTCTTATTGATTGGAATAGTACATCTATTTCATAATTTTCACACCACATTTGGTAGCAGTTTCCCAGAGCCTTATTGCGGCTTTGTGTAGTTGAAGTGTGGACCCATTTGCCAGTAACAGGTTCATATATATGTAAGGATAATATGATTTTGCTTTATAATCTTACAGAGAACAATGAGTAGATAAAACGCATCAAAGGACTGTGTCACAAGTGCGGAAAATTACATTATACATTATACATTATGGAGTTATTGTTTTAATTCACCAGTTATATAAGTGGTGGATTGTGCTGTTTCCATTGTACTGCAGAAGACATGGAAGTATATATATTAAACAGTGCAGACATTAAATGGGGCAGCTGAGTACACACTGAACGAGATTTAGATGCTGTTCTCAGTATTCTCAACAGTCCAGCTATGGACATTATTACTGATAATGATCCATGTGGTCTGTCGCACACTCCAGGTGATAAAGTGTGGAATTGTTGGTGATGCAAAAATAAAAATATTTAACTAGTTACAACTTCAAACAGATTTTAAGGTGTTTGCAAGTATTTCCAACATTCACATAACGCTGAACTTAGGATCTCTTATTAGTTAGAACTGGACATCAATTTCATAATTTTCACATCATATGTGTTAACTAGGAATTTTCCATAACTTCTGTTGTAGTTTTGTATAATTGCAATGTTGACTCATTTGTCAGTGAGACATGTCATATATATCTACAGATAATATGGTTTTACTTTATAGTTGTACAGAGAACAATGTATAACTGATAAGAACATTTAACAAATTATCAATATTAAATAAAAGAATCAGGTTAACTGCACTGTTTCAATTATTTTGACAAGTCTTATACCAGATATGTTCTGAGTTGCATGTTCTTGCTGATAGATCAGTATTATACCATAATTTGACTTTATGAGCCCAATGTTACTGAGTGCAGCAATGTTTGAGGTGTTCATGTATGTACATTACATTTGCAAGGAATGAAATTTTTAAAAAATCCTACTTTTTGTTACTAATTGAAATGTTACAAACAGCTGCTTTATTAGCTGGCATTGCAAAAAGAAAATAACTAAAATACAACTAAATACAGTTCTGGGATAGAGTCGCCAATAAACTCCCAGGCACTGGAACTAATACAGGAAAAACTAGCACTTGAAGAACTGTTGCCTACTACAAAGCCTAACTCCTAACCTAGTCTTCCCCGATGGCATTTTGACATGAGCTTAAGTGTTGGACTGTAACCAGTTGGCACATGACATGGCCAGCTTTCATTGGCAGGAACTGTCTGCAGTGGTTCCTAGTTTGGCTTAAATAGTCACCCTTCAAAAAGGGATGTGCTGCCCCTTGTGTCTCATGACCAGATGGAAGTGTGATTTTTTGCTGCAGCCAGTGACCTCATGCTGTTGCCAGGCTCCTGGCTATGTAAGTAGATATAAATGTTGAATTGAATTGAATTGAATTTTATTTGAACCTGTAAGATTACATAGTGTACAGTAAATGTACAAGTAATATAGGACATGTCAAAGTATTAACATTCATTATCACTTATTTTTCTACACTTTTAGCTTACATTTTTACATAATTGATAATGAATAACAATATATACAAATTTAATGGCATAAGTATTCTGCAACACTGTGAAACTCTTTTTCAATGAGATGGTCTTTAAGTTTCTTTGGAAATTCATTGTCGAGTACACTATCTTGCAGGTTTTTAGGCAGACTTCTTGGTAGTCTGATACCAGAGTACTGGGGTCCTTTTTCTAGCATTGCCAGTCGGTGGGGTATGCTCCGTACTTCATTCTTCCTTCTTGTATTGTGGGTGTGTACACTAGCATTTGTAATCCAGTCCTCACTACCTTTTTTTGTGATGTACATTATTGTTTTGTATATACACAACAATGAAAAAGTTAAGATACATAACTTCTTGAAACAGTTTCTTCACATTTCAGAGGTCTTTCTTCTTAAAATGGCCCTAATTGTATTTTTTGTGATGTGAACACTCATTTTGTCTCTTGTTTGTTTGAGTTTCCCTACACAGTCACTCCATACTGTAAGTATGGTTCGAAAAGTCCATGATACACTGTACACAGAAGGTTCTTGTCTGAATACTGTGATAGCTGCATCATTAAGAATATGACAGAGCTCAGTTTCTTACAGACATTATTAATATGTTTTTTTCCATTTCAGTTCATTAGCCACAAGAATACCTAAGAATCTAGCAGATTCTACTTCTTCCAGTCTTGTTCCATCAACCTCTAAATCCATGTCTACAGCTTTCTCCTTGTTTTTAAACACTGCATAAATAGTCTTTTTTAGATTTATAACCAGTTCATTTTCCAACAGCCATTGAGCTGTGACATTTGCAGATATGTATGCTCTTCTCTCAAGCTGTTCCATATTTTGGTCACTATTTAGTATTGTCATGTCATCAGCATACAATATTTTCTTTTCTTCCTCCTCAACACCTATAACATTAACAAACACATTAAATAACAATGGGCCCATTACCGAACCCTGTGACACTCCTTATTTGATGGGTTTGGTTTCTGATTGGTATGAGTTTCCTAATGATACATACTGCTTGCGGTTGCACAAGTATGATTTTATCCATTCACCTGGTTGCCCTTGAATGCCGTAGTTGCCCAATTTTTGTATCAGCATTTCATGGTCAATGGTGTCAAATGCTTTTGAAAGATCCAGAAACATTGCAGACACAACCTTTTTCTCATCTATGGGCTGTAAAATGTATTCTGTTAGACTGGCAATTGCTGATTCTGTAGATTTACCCTTTCTGAAACCATGTTGTGTGGGTATGAAAATGTTATGTTTGTCCAAATAATTAACTAATCTGGTATACATAAGCATTTCTAGGATTTTTGAGAAACCTGATATCAGTGAAACTGGTCTCTAGTTGTTGGGGTCATCCTTATACCCTTTCTTGTACACTGGCACCACCTTCATTATCTTCAGTTTTCTTGGAAAAATTGCATCTCTGAAAGAACAGTTTGCTATGTTCAGCAGTGGTGTTATTATCTGCTCACTTGCCAGCTTTATTACATGATTTGATATTTCATCATCGGCAGCTGATTTCTTGGACTTCAGTTTCTGTATAGTTTTCCGTAATTCATCTTCCATGACTGGTCGCAAGAACATAGTACTGCATGATTTTTTTGGTACCTTAATACCCTTCTGTTTTTGACTATTTCTTTCCAATTTTAAGTTTTCTACTACATTGACATAGTTATTATTCAGTATGTTTGCTATTTTCATGCCATCTGTGACCACTGTGTTGTCTACTTTAATTGACCTAATACCTTCTTCTTTGTTTGACCCATCTTTTTCCTTTCTTTCAGCATTGATTGCATCCCAAGGTGCCTTTGCCTTGTTGTTTGAGTTCATTATGGTGGTGTCAATTGCTCTTGCTTTGGCTTCTCTTTTTTTTCTATACTTCTTTTTTAACATTTTATAGTTTTCAGCTTCGCCCATCCGTCTCAGATCCTGAAGCTTCCTTCGCTGTTCAAGTATTTCACTGGTAATCCACTGTGTTTGATCGTGCTGCCTTTCTTGTCTCTTTACTTTTTGGAAATGCTTCATTAAAATAGTACTTAATTGTTGAAATAAATGCATCATATTTTTCATTTACACTCTGGGCCTCTAGGGTTTCATTCCAGGTTTCCTTACTTAACATTGTTCTAAAGTTGTTGATATTTTGTTCACTGATGATCCTAATTTCTTTGGTTGTTCATTTTGGTTCTGATACTGTGTCATTACTTCTGCAAAAGCTGATTAATTGTCCATGATGATCAGATATTGCTGTATGAACTACATGTGACTCATAGTTACACATATTAGTAATTATGTTGTCAATAACTGTCTCGCTGTGTGAAGTCACTCTTGTTGGTGCAGTTATTGTCACTTTCATGTTATGCTGTATTAACAGTTCTTCAAAATCCTGTCTTATTTTTGTGTCTTTTCCCATGTCAATGTTGAAGTCTCCACATATAATAAGATGCTGTATTATTCATTCTCAATAAGCTAGTAATTTTTTTCAGAAAGATGCTAATATTGTCACATGGTGACCTGTACACACAAAACACTCTAAAATCAACTCACTGCATCCAATCTTATAGGCAACTAATGCTCATGACTATTTCAGTGTGTATTTAAAGTAAACTTGATTTGCATCCTAATAGTGGTGTTACTCGTGCCACTCTTTTGAGTGTAAAAAAATTTTTAATAGACATCATCTTTTAGATGTAGAAACACATTTTGCAACTTTCATTTATATCGCACAACTCTGTTTTTGTGATGTGATTACAGCAGCAGAAGGGTGCTATACTAGCATGACTTATAAGGACATCAAGGTGATGAAGACACCATTAGCAATACCTCACTGACTTTGAACAAGGTCACATAATAGGGCCATGGGAGGCTGTATGTTCCTTCTGCAATACTGCAGAAAGACTTGTCAGGAATGTAGCCATTGTACATGATTACTGGTAGCGGTCATCAGGGGAACATATGATCGAAAGAAGATGACTCCGTATGGCCATGTGGCACTTCTGAAGGGTAAGACCATTGTGTTTGGCATATGGCTGTTGCACATCATACTGTATCTGCAGCAGCAATTTGTGCAGCAGTTGGCAGCACAGTGACACAATGAACTATTTCTAATCAGTTACTTCAAGGGTAGTAACAAGTCAGAAGCCTTGTTGCGTGCATTCCACTGACCCCAAACCACTGCAATTTGCGAGTTCAGTGGTGTCAAGCGAGAGCTCATTGGAGGGCAGGATGGAGGTCTGTTGTGTTTTGTGAAGAGAGCTGGTTCTGCCTCAGTGCCAGTGCTGGCCATGTATTGGTTAGGAGCAGGTGATTTGAGGATCTGCAGCCAGCTTGTCTGCATACTAGACTCACCGGACCCACACCTGGAGTTATGATATATGACAGCAGGAGTGCACTCACAGTTCTCCCATGCACGCTGATGGCCAATTTGTAAATCAATCTGGTGGTTTGACCTGTAGTGCACCAGTAATTAACAGCATTCTGAGGATGCTTCCCAACAGGATTCATCTCTGGTGTCCCTCTATGATTTTTGCACTCCCACCCCAGACTTTCATAAAATACTGAATTGGTGATCCTTTGATGTCTCAGAATGTGTCCTACCAACTGATTCCTTTTTTGTGAAGGTGTGCAACATTTTTGTTTTTACCCCCAATTCCATTCAGTATGTCCTCATTAGTTACACAACGTACCCATCTAATCTTCAGCAATCTTCTGTAGCAGCACATTTCAAAAAGTTCTTCTCTGCTTGTCTAAACTGTTTATTGTCCATGCTTCACATCCACACATGGCTACACTCCATACAAATACCTTCAGAAAAGACATCGTAACACTTAAGTCTAAATTGGACATTAACAAATTTCTCTTGTACTGAGACTGCAGTTGTGTGTGTGAGGTTCGTTTGTGTGTGTGTGTGTGTGTGTGTGTGTGTGTGTGTGTGAATATGCATGTCTACTGTTGACAAAGTCCTTAATGGCTGAAAGCTTTAATTGTCAGAGTCTTTTTGTTGTGCCTATCTGTGACTCAACATCTCTGCTATATTGTGAGTAGCAACTTTCCTTCTCATAATATTGTTACATTCCATCCTCAGTTTTCCATTGTTTGATGGTATAATTACACACCTATACACGTGTTCAATAACAAGCTTTATTGATCGTCTAAAAAGAAGGAGTTGTAATTTCAAAATATTGACAGTGATATAAATATTCTAATATGCTGAGGCCAAAGTGCTTCAGAAGACAAGTAAGTACATATTTAACAGTTCAGACATTAAATGGGCAGCTGATTATACTTTGAACCAGATTTAGATGTTGTTCTCTGTATTCCCAACAGTCCAGCCACATGGCATTCATGATTTTTAGGTTTTTGACATGCTGTATGTTATGTTATTATGAAATGCTTGCTGTGCTTATATAAGTTTTCATAAGAGATCTCATATGCATCTTGCTCAGCAGGAATAGCCATGAGTGCTCCAAGTATAGTGTAAAATTATATACATGGAGCTACTGTACAATAAGGTTAAATACACAGAAACAAGAATCTGAGTAAAAAAAATCTCATATCAATCTGTATATATTGTTTTGAGATGCACACGTATAATAACAGTTAAACACTGTGGTATATAATTGACGTTATTAATTCAAATAGACAAGAGACTATCCCATGGGTTTGAAAAGTTACTAGACTGTTGTGTAATTCCAGTTCGGCTTTGCAATCAAGCTTGACTATCTTTTATTCTAGTATGTTTGTATTGCAAGATTCTACACCATGTAAAGAAAATTTTATTGATGCTGAGTTCAGAGAGAGCACAAAGAATGTGATTCACTAATCATGTGGTTATTATATATGTTGTTTCTGTTCTTGCAGATGTGTACAAGAGGACACACCACATATATAATTAAGGCGAGGATGGCCAATGATCACTTCAGTGCAGATGCGCACAACACTCGAACTCATAAGGGAATCAGTGAACTCCCACAAGTAACAAGAATAACAGGCAAGGGGCACTGCATCAGTATTGTGTGTTTAAGTTAACAATTTACATCTGATGCAGGTGTCCTAGGGCAGTCCATGCAGTTACGATGACACTGTGTCTGGATGGCGCAGTAGTCAGCACATCTGCCTAGTAAGCAGGAGACCTGAGTTTGAATCCCAATCCAGCAGAAATTTTCAACTTTCAATTTCGATTTAAATCAATGATCACTGGCAGCTATTGTCATTAACTCCTTTGTGCCGTAAGTATGACACACAGCAGTTATTTGAAAATTATCTATCAAAAAAGAATGGTTTGAGAGCCAATGTGTTTATCAGCAATATATAGTCTTTGAAGATATTAGTATTTTGGGGTATATGTTCATTTTAATATAAGGCGCAATTTGTGATTCATTCTTTATAGTGTCCTTGTAGTGTAAGGTTCTTCCTTTGCATAGTAATTTGTGCTTTTTTGTCATGTAAGTAATGCATAATGTTAATAAGTGTGTCAGTGGGAAGAGCTGCTTGTAGTATGGTACATGTACTGAGTCCTTCTGTCATGTGTGTTTTGCTAATGGCACATTGATTTCTGTTTACAGGTAATGATATCATTTTCAATACATTTTGGTGTTGTGGTACTATGTGCATGTCAGGTCCTTTGTCCAAAGTAATTTTTCCTATACAAGTCAATTATTTGAGGTAGGTATCTTATGTGAGTAATGTGATATTAGTAGTTTCTGTAACTTGTAAAATGAAATACATTTTATGACATGAAGTGTATTCTTACATATCAGCGTTATACTAGCATGTTTCCAGTCAGTCACAATTGAAGGGTTTGGAGCAAGAGGGTGGTAACTCCAAAAGTCATGAAAAACTGCTTATTGCATCTGTGTATGCCATAAAATTAGTTGCCTGTCTGATGCAACAATGAGGCAGATTCACTGGAAACTGATGGTAATACATGTGATTAAAACTTTAATACCTTTTGCATTTTGGGCAAAAAAGAGGCTCTTTCAAGATGTACCTCTCTCTTGCCCCAATGTGTTTCAGCAGTTACTCAGTAGAGAGAAGCACATTCTGACTCTTGTGCATGTTGCTTTGAGTTCTCCAGCTGGTAGTTGGTTAAATATTGGAGAGTAGTGATGTGAGTGAACCTTGAGCAGATTCAGGCAGTGACATAGGAAATGAATCTTCACAGGAAAATGTAAATGTGAGTTATGAAAGCAGGTGAAAGTGGTTGAGAAATCCAATGACGTGGAAAAAGAATCTGAGGAAGTTGAGAAGTGCTAGGAGTGAAGAATGTATAGGTTTTACTGGAAAAGTTCTACCAAGCAGGAAGCCTGCTACAGACTGCAGATGCAAGGGAAACTGCTTGTTGATTCTTACAAATGATGAGAAAACTGATGTCTTCACATTGTTCTGTGGAATAGAAAATCAATAACATCAATACTTAAGTGGTTCAATAACAGTATGAAGTATCATGAAATGTAGACCAACAACAGGGCAAGGGGTTGTTGAGATTGCAGCTTCAAGTTTAAGGTACATGTGAAATTCAACATTTTCAGAAATGAATGTCTGTTTATATGTTGCTATGTAGAGTAGTGGAGTTTCATTCTATATTGTTTTTGTTTAGGTTAGGATGGGACAAAAGGTACCATTTTTGAACCATCTACTGATGCATTTTACTGTTGTCAACTTTGGATGTATAACTTCTATGTCTATGGAACCAAGAATTAGACAGCACTCTTATATATGTATGATGAATCGACTGGAAAGAAAAGTGCAAATGAGACAATCAGCTTTCTGAAACACTACTTTGGGAATATATTGAATGGAGATATTAGACATCTATACACATTCTCAGACAACTGTTGTGGGGGGGGGGGGGGGGGGGGGGAAAGGAATATAAGAAAATAGTGAAAAAGATATCACCATCAAAGTCCCGTGTAATCACTACTACTACTACTACTATAAATAGTGACTTTGTGAGTCATCAAAATCCTTAACTTCCTAGAAACCTTTAAAGGTGACACCAAAGATAGATTTCTAGTGTCTATTTACTGAGTAATGTATTTTGTGTCATTCACAACAGTGATGTCATAGAATGTAGTGTATCTGCAAGCATCCCTATCTTTTGCAGGTTCAAGCTGCTGAAGCAATCTCAGAATATTACCCTCACGGCTCAGTGTGCATATTAAGGAAAGCTGTCATTAAAACTCGCAAAACTAAAAGACATGATGACATTGACAGAGTAGTACATACCACATAATGACAAGCAGTATTACAAAGCACTGAAGTGTACATTACGTGAGGGAAGTGCAGACTGTACTGACTATCTTACAGAAAAGAAAGATAACACTTCAGTATTGAACATTCATCATGCAGTGGTGACTAGTTTTGTTTTATTGTGTTTGCATATTTGGATTCAAAGAGCATAAGTCTTCATTCTGCATTTGCTTTGTCATTTTCCACTTTAATGATTTGGATAATCAAATATTTAAACATATTTCTAATATTTTGATCAAAGACAGATGTAACTCCATGTTATTATTTATATTAATATAAATAGTAATAATTGGTCTGAACTTTCAAATTGTACCCTCACATTACCACCTCAAAGTAGGTGCTTCGAGAATATATCTGTCCGAACTATTCCAGCTGTATGAAATACATTAATCAGTATTCTGCACCCCCCCCCCCCCCCCCCCCCCCCACACACACACACGCACACACACAAAAAAAGTCATTGCTGTCATGAACGAATGAGACCCATCAGTTGTTGCCTGGGATACTGCTCTTGAGAATGCATTATATTTGGAGCAATGTAACTTATGTAACTTTCAGATGCTACTTTGGCATTATTTTGAGGGATTTGATTTATTGTACCCTATGCCCACTATATCATGATAGAAGGTTGTATACATGGAAGAACCCTGGAGATACTAAAAGGTATCAGATAGATTATACACTCCTGGAAATGGAAAAAAGAACACATTGACACCGGTGTGTCAGACCCACCATACTTGCTCCGGACACTGCGAGAGGGCTGTACAACCAATGATCACACGCACGGCACAGCAGACACACCAGGAACCGCGGTGTTGGCCGTCGAATGGCGCTAGCTGCGCAGCATTTGTGCACCGCCGCCGGCAGTGTCAGCCAGTTTGCCGTGGCATACGGAGCTCCATCGCAGTCTTTAACACTGGTAGCATGCCGCGACAGCGTGGACGTGAACCGTATGTGCAGTTGACGGACTTTGAGCGAGGGCGTATAGTGGGCATGCGGGAGGCCGGGTGGACGTACCGCCGAATTGCTCAACACGTGGGGCGTGAGGTCTCCACAGTACATCGATGTTGTCGTCAGTGGTCGGCGGAAGGTGCACGTGCCCGTCGACCTGGGACCGGACCGCAGCGACGCACGGATGCACGCCAAGACCGTAGGATCCTACGCAGTGCCGTAGGGGACCGCACCGCCACTTCCCAGCAAATTAGGGACACTGTTGCTCCTGGGGTCTCGGCGAGGACCATTCGCAACCGTCTCCATGAAGCTGGGCTACGGTCCCGCACACCGTTAGGCCGTCTTCCGCTCACGCCCCAACATCGTGCAGCCCGCCTCCAGTGGTGTCGCGACAGGCGTGAATGGAGGGACGAATGGAGACGTGTCGTATTCAGCGATGAGAGTCGCTTCTGCCTTGGTGCCAATGATGGTCGTATGCGTGTTTGGCGCCGTGCAGGTGAGCGCCACATGAGAGTCGCTTCTGCCTTGGTGCCAATGATGGTCGTATGCGTGTTTGGCGCCGTGCAGGTGAGCGCCACAATCAGGACTGCATACGACCGAGGCACACAGGGCCAACACCCGGCATCATGGTGTGGGGAGCGATCTCCTACACTGGCCGTACACCACTGGTGATCGTCGAGGGGACACTGAATAGTGCACGGTACATCCAAACCGTTATCGAACCCATCGTTCTACCATTCCTAGACCGGCAAGGGAACTTGCTGTTCCAACAGGACAATGCACGTCCGCATGTATCCCGTGCCACCCAACGTGCTCTAGAAGGTGTAAGTCAACTACCCTGGCCAGCAAGATCTCCGGATCTGTCCCCCATTGAGCATGTTTGGGACTGGATGAAGCGTCGTCTCATGCGGTCTGCACGTCCAGCATGAACGCTGGTCCAACTGAGGCGCCAGGTGGAAATGGCATGGCAAGCCGTTCCACAGGACTACATCCAGCATCTCTATGATCGTCTCCATGGGAGAATAGCAGCCTGCATTGCTGCGAAAGGTGGATATACACTGTACTAGTGCCGACATTGTGCATGCTCTGTTGCCTGTGTCTATGTGCCTGTGGTTCTGTCAGTGTGATCATGTGATGTATCTGACCCCAGGAATGTGTCAATAAAGTTTCCCCTTCCTGGGACAATGAATTCACGGTGTTCTTATTTCAATTTCCAGGAGTGTATAATGGTAAGACAGAGATTTAGGAACCAGGTTTTAAATTGTAAGACATTTCCAGGGGCAGATGTGGACTCTGACCACAATCTATTGGTTATGACCTGTAGATTAAAACTGAAGAAACTGCAAAAAGGTCGGAATTTAAGGAGATGGGACCTGGATAAACTGAAAGAACCAGAGGTTGTACAGAGTTTCAGGGAGAGCATAAGGGATCAATTGACAGGAATGGGGGAAAGAAATACAGTAGAAGAAGAATGGGTGGCTTTGAGGGATGAAGTAGTGAGGGCAGCAGAGGATCAAGTAGGTAAAAAGACGAGGGCTAGTAGAAATCGTTGGGTAACAGAAGAAATATTGAATTTAATTGATGAAAGGAGAAAATATAAAAATGCAGTAAATGAAGCAGGCAAAAAGGAATACAAACGTCTCAAAAATGAGATTGACAGGAAGTGCAAAATGGCTAAGCAGGGATGGCTAGAGGACAAATGTAAGGATGTAGAGGCTTATCTCACTAGGGGTAAGGTAGATACTGCCTACAGGAAAATTAAAGAGACCTTTGGAGATAAGAGAACCACTTGTATGAACATCAAGAGCTCAGATGGAAACTCAGTTCTAAGCAAAGAAGGGAAAACAGAAAGGTGGAAGGAGTATATAGAGGGTCTATACAAGGGCGATGTACTTGAGGACTATATTATGGAAATGGAAGAGGATGTAGATCAAGATGAAATGGGAGATACGATACTGCGTGAAGAGTTTGACAGAGCACTGAAGGACCTGAGCCGACACAAGGCCCCCGGAGTAGACAACATTCCATTGGAACTACTGACGGCCTTGGGAGAGCCAGTCCTGACAAAACTCTACCATCTGGTGAGCAAAATGTATGAAACAGGCGAAATACCCTCAGACTTCAAGAAGAATATAATAATTCCAATCCCAAAGAAAGCAGGTGTTGACAGATGTGAAAATTACCGAACAAACAGTTTAATAAGCCACAGCTGCAAAATACTAACACGTATTCTTTACAGATGAATGGAAAAAGTAGTAGAAGCCGACCTCGGGGAAGATCAGTTTGGATTCCGTAGAAATACTGGAACACATGAGGCAATACTGACCTTACGACTTATCTTAGAAGAAAGATTAAGGAAAGGCAAACCTAAGTTTCTAGCATTTGTAGACTTAGAGAAAGCTTTTGACAATGTTGACTGGAATACTCTGTTTCAAATTCTAAAGGTGGCAGGGGTAAAATACAGGGAGCGAAAGGCTATTTACAATTTGTACAGAAACCAGATGGCAGTTATAAGAGGCGAGGGACATGAAAGGGAAGCAGTGGTTGGGAAGTGAGTAAGACAGGGTTGTAGCCTCTCCCTGATGTTATTCAATCTGTATATTGAGCAAGCAGTAAAGGAAACAAAAGAAAAATTTGGACTAGGTATTAAAATCCATGGAGAAGAAATAAAAACTTTGAGGTTCGCCGATGACATTGTAATTCTGTCAGAGACAGCAAAGGACTTTGGAAGAGCAGTTGAACAGAATGGATGGCGTCTTGAAGGGAGGATATAAGATGAACATCAACAAAAGCAAAACGAGGATAATGGAATGTAGTCAAAATAAGTCGGGTGATGCTGAGGGAATTAGATTAGGAAATGAGACACTTAAAGTAGTAAAGGAGTTTTGCTATTTGGGGAGCAAAATAACTGATGATGGTCGAAGTAGAGAGGATATAAAATGTAGACTGGCAATGGCAAGGAAAACGTTTCTGAAGAAGAGAAATTTGTTAACATCGAGTATAGATTTAAGTGTCAGGAAGTCATTTCTGAAAGTATTTGTATGGAGTGTAGCCATGTATGGAAGTGAAACATGGACGGTAAATAGTTTGGACAAGAAGAGAATAGAAGCTTTCGAAATGTGGTGCTACAGAAGAATGCTGAAGATTAGATGGGTAGATCACATAACTAATGAGGAAGTATTGAATAGGATTGGGGAGAAGGGAAGTTTGTGGTACAACTTGACCAGAAGAAGTTATCGGCTGGTAGGACTTGTTCTGAGCCGTCAAGGGATCACAAATTTAGCATTGGAGGGCAGTGTGGAGGGTAAAAATCGTAGGGGGAGACCAAGAGATGAATACACTAAGCAGATTCAGAAGGATGTGGGTTGCAGTAGGTACTGGGAGATGAAGAAGCTTGCACAGGATAGAGTAGCATGGAGAGCTGCATCAAACCAGTCTCAGGACTGAAGACCACAACAACAACAACATGCCCACTATAACTGGTGATACATTGTGTTGTCTGCTGTTCACTCCAGGAGATAAAATGTGGCATTGTTGGTAATGTGGATATGAAAATTTTCAACTAACTAAAACTTCAACTAGATTTTAAGATTTTTGCAGATATTCCCAACATTACATAGCATTGCACTTAGGGTATCTTATTGGTTAAAATAGGACATCCATTTCATAACTTTTATATCATGTGTGTTCGATAGGAATTTTCCATAGCTTTTATTGTGGCCTTGTATAGTTGAAATGTGGACTCATTTGTCAGAAACAGGTAGGTTCAAGCTACTGAAAACGGATTCCTTGTTGGAAACATATTTTATAAAAAGGTGTGATCTGTGTTGTGAAAAACTTTCATTCTTTTACAACTATTGAGTTAAAATACATTGTCTCTTACTTATATTTATGCCTAACATCTAGTTTATGGTATAATAATGCACTAATACAGATGTTCAGTAGCAGGCTTTTTTGTTCTTTTTTGTAATGGAGTTTGTTTTTCGATTGACTAATGATTTTAGTGTTGGAATGCACTGGAAGAAATGTACTCCATAAGATAAGGAGGTACATATTTAACAGTGCAGACATTAAACAGGATAGTTGAGCGCACTTCAACCAGATTTTGAAGTTGTTCTCACTTTCCAACAGTCCAGCCACACTGCACTGGTGTATGAGAATTTAATTTTTAGGTTATGACAATATTGGAAACAGTCTACATCCTATCTTATGTCCTCAATTATGAAACTTTTTCTGTGCTTTCATATGTTTCTATAAGAGATCTTATATGATGGTTGCTCAATTAGAGCAGTCCTGATTGCTCAAAACTGATTTGTCATGGTGTGATGCAAAATCATATGCACTGAGCTACTGTGCAGTAAGCTTACAAACACCGAAATGTGACCAAGACATAAAAAATTCTCATTTCAGTTTTTATAGCTTGTGTTGAGGTCCACTGTTACAATAAAAGAGATACTCTGTGGTATATAGTTGACCACATTAATGCATGTAGCCAGCAGTCCATCCCTTGAGGTTGGAAGTTACTAGACTGTTACATAATTCCATTTTAGCTTAAAGTCAAGTTTGTCTTCCCTTTATTCTGCTTTGGTAGGTATGGTAGGAGGGGCTGGCTGCAGTTCACAAACAGCTGAATGCCAATGTGGAGGCTGGCCATCTGTCCTCACCTATTTGTCCTGTGGGTGAGCAGCTCGCTGCTCCTTCAGCAGAGTCCGAGCGGGTGCATTATGGAGCCACCTTAGGAAGATAATGTTCACGACTGGAAAGAGAGTCAATGTGTACTCAGTGCTTCTGCTGGGGGGGCTTCACCAGAGATGTGAAGACAGTCTTGTCTGTGGCTATTGAGAGTGCAGGCTGCAGATGTTTGCAAGTTGTGACACATGTTGGCACCAACAGTGCGTGTCACATGGATTCTGAGGCCATTCTCTGTTCATATAAGAATCTGGTGGAGGTAGTGAAGGTTGCTGGTCTCTCATGCGGGATGCTAGCAGAGCTCACAATTTGCAGCATTGTTCCCAGAGTTGGTCAGTACCTTTGGTTTGAAGTCAAATGAAGGGTCTCAACCAGTGGCTTTGTCGACTCTGTGAGTCTTGGCTGCAGATTTCTATACCTGCATTATTGGGCGGGGATTTTTAGGACTCACCCTGATATGTCAGGGTTTTGTTACACAAAGGAAGCAGCTACGTGGGTAGCAGAGTACTTGTGGAGAACATACAGAGGTTTTTTTTAGGCTAGGTGGTAGTTTTAGGTATTCTGATGAGTGCTCACCAGTCAGTACACAGAAAGGGAAGTCAGACTACATTCAACAAAGTTTCCAAATTTACTGACCTTCAGGAAAGTTCTCACACTCAAATTATTCATGGGACAGAGAGCTAGCCTAAATATTAAGTAAGAAGCTCTGAGACATTTAGTGAGTCATGGAATGTATATTGGAAAGACAGATGTGATACCACAGAAGGCTCAGTGTCATTGCAGTTGACAAAAATATTGTCTCTATTGTGGCCAAAGTTGAGTGTGATAGTGAAGTTATCTGGTCACTTATAACAGCTGTAGGTGAAACCAAGTTAATTGTTGGATGCTTTTACCAGCCACCCAATTCTTCTGTGACAGTTCTAGGGTAATTCAAAGAAATTCTACTCTCAGTAGCACGTAAATACTGAGATTGGAGAACACTTATTGGAGGTGACTTTTACCGACCATGTACAGATTGGAACATCTATAGATTCATTGTTCAGGGGAGGATACAAATAGACAGTCTTGTGAAGTACTTTTGAACTTGTCTTGAGAAGTTAGTTCAGCAGCACAAACTCAATGGAAATATCTTAGGCCTTGCAGCTGCAAACAAGTCAGGCCCTGTCAACAGCGTCGGTATAGAGATGGGTGTTAGTGATTACGATGTCTTTATAGCAACTATGGTTACAGAAGTTGATAAATCAGTGAAGAAGGCTAGGAGAGTGCTTGTATTAGAAAGAGCAGATTAGTAGCTGTTAGCATCTCACTTAGACAATGAACTGATGTCACTTATTTCCAATAGAGGAAGTATGGGCAAAGTTTAAACAGATTGTGAATTCTGATCTGCAGAACTATGTGTCTTGTAAGTGGATTAAGGATGGAAAAGAGCCACCATCATTTAACAATGAAATTCAGCAAATGTTGACGAAGCAAAGGCTGGTGGACTCTCACTTCATGCAAATGATGACAGGCAAAGATAAGATTTGTGCATCTGAGAAAAGATCTGTGTGCAAAGTGTACAACTACTTCCACTGTCAAACGTTAGCAAAAGATCTGGCTGAGAGACCAAGATAATTCTTGTTCTATGTAAAACTGCTAAGCAAATTTAAAGCTTCCACCCAGTCACTCATTGAACAGTCTGGTAAGGCACCTGAAGGTAGGAAAATGAAAGATGAAGTTTTAAAATTCACATTTTCAAACCAATCATGCAAAATAATCATAAAGGCGTAACAGCATCTGACCATCGAACAGACTCCCGTGTGGACAACATAGTAATAAGGATCCCCGCCATAGAGAAACACCTGAAAGAGTTGAAAACAAATAAGGTAACAGGTTCCCAATTCAGTTTTACAAAGAGTACTCCTTGGAATTCACCCCTTACTTAGCTTACATCTATCATTAATCTCTCACTCATCACAAAGTCTCAAGCAACTGGAAAAAGGGCAGGTGACTACTATATATAAGACGGGTAAAAGAATGAACTCACAAAATTTAGGTCAATTTCCTTAAATGGTTTGATACAGAATTTGTGACACAGACTGAGTCTGAATGTAATAAATTTCCTTGAGACAGAAAAGCTTATGTGCATGAATCAGCATGGTTTTAGAAAGCACCTCTCATGCCAAACTCAGCTTGCCCTTTTACCACATGATATGTTGTGAACTATGGATGAAGGGCAACAGGCAGATTCCGTATATCTAGATTTCCAGGAAGCCTTTTACAGTTGCCTCACTGCAGACTGTTTATGAAGTTAAAAGCATATGGTCCCAGACATGTGAGTGGCTCGAAGACTTCTTAAGTAATAAAACCCAATATGTTGCTCGACAATAAGTATTCATCAGCCAAGGGTATCATCAGGAGTGCCCCAGGGAAGTGTTGTAGTACTGCTGTTATTTTCTATGTGGGTAACTGATCTAGCAGGCAGGGTTGGCAGCAATCATCAGTTGTTTGGTATTGATTCTGTGGTGTACGGGAAGATGTGGAAGGTTAGTGACTGTGAGAAGATATAAAATTACTTGGGCAAAATTTCTAGTTGTTGCGATGAATGGCAGTGAACTCTAAATGTAGAAAGAATATAAGGTAAGGCAGATTCATAGGGGAAAAAACTGTGACATTTGAGTACATGATTTGTAGTGTCCTGCTTGACACAGTCATGTCATTAAGTATCTGGGTGTAACATTGCAAAGTGATATGAAATCAAATGAGTATGTGAGGATTGTGGTAGGAACGCAAATGACTGACTTTAGTTTATTGGTAAAATATTGGGAAAGTGTGGTTCAACTGTAAATGAGACTGCATGTAGCATGCTAGTGTGACCTATTCTTGAGTAATCTTTGAGTGTTTGGGATACACACCATGTCTTATTAAAGGAAGGTATAAAAACAATTCAGAGGCAAGCTGTTAGATTATTTGCAGATAGGTTCAAAAAACTTGCAGGTGTTACAGAGATGCTTTTGGAGCTCAAATGGATATTCCTGGAGGGAAGGCACATTCTTTTTTAGGATGTCTATTCAGAAAATTTAGAGAACCAGCATCTGAAGCTGATGTCAGAATGATTCTACAGCCCCCAACATACATTTCACATAAGGACCATGAAGATTAGATACAAGAAATTAGGGCTCATATTGAGGCATGAAGTTGGTTGATTCTCCCTCATTCTATTTGCAAATGCCACAGGAAAGGAAATGACTATTAATGGTATAGAGTACCCTCCACCATCCACCATGTCTTAGCTTGTGGAATACATATGTGAATGTAGACTGCAGGATCCTACGCAATGTAAAGAAAATATTATTGATGATGAGTTCAATGGGAGTAAGTATTCTTGGTGTTGTTTTCTTACTTATATAAAAGGAGCTTATAGGTCCAAAGTCAGTTGCAGATATGCTATACATGTTGTGCTTGTACAGAGGAAAAGCAAGTTATAAGTTACACCTGAAAAAGTGCATTTGATGTTGTACACATCTCAACTACTTCATCAGCCAAACTACATGTGCATTTCCAAAGGCCAATAGTTGCCAGCTGGTGGGCCTTTTTACCTGATGAAATTTGAATACAGAGCAAGAAAATCTCACCATTATGCATTTCTATGCAGCAGATCTCCAAAGCCTCCATGTTGCACAAGTTCTTCAACATTGTGGAGCACTGTAACATTTACAAGGCACTTATGGTCACCCTAAAATGTACTGTCTATTCAGATTTGAATTGTTTTTTGAAAGATGTGCAGTATGAACAGCTGTCTCGATAAGAACAGTTATTTTGTTATCCCTTATAAGTCATGTTAGTATAATGTCCTTCTGATACTGTAATGTTTTATAGGACATGGGAGATATTTAAGATGTAGTGTTCTTAAGTATGAAACACAGCCATTATTTGAGAATTATCTATAAAAAAAGAATGGTTTGAGATTCAATAATTAAAATCTATCTCTTAAGATACTCTCCTTTTCTCTTTTTTAGTAGTAGGTCATTTCAATGTGAGGTGCAATTTCAAAATCATTCTTGTAGTGTAAGGTTTTTTAGTTGCATAGTAATTTGTGCTTTTTTGTCATGAGAGTAATGCACAGTATTAATAAGTGTGTCAGTGGAAACAGCTGCTGTAGGATAGTAGATGTACTAAACACTACTCTCATGCATGTTTTACAAATGACACATTGTATTCTGTTTACAGGCAATAACATCATTCTCAAAAGATCCCCAGTGTTGTAATACTAGGTGCATATCAGGTCCTTTGCCAAAAGTAATTTTTTCCCCATAGCAGTCAGTTCTTTGAGTTAGTTAAATTTTGTGTATCAAGTGACATTGGTAGTTTCTGTAACTTGTAAAATGAAATACATTTTAGGACATGAAGAGTATTCGTACATATTAGTGTTCTACTTACACATATCTGGTGAGTCACAATTTTCGCCTGTGATACTGCTCCTGAGATATCAGTATTCTTGAAAAACTTAAATTCTGAAATAATGCATCAGCATTATCTTGCAGGAAGTGATTTATTGTACCCTATGTGCATTGTAACTGATGAAGCACAGTGTTGTCTGGTGTTCAGTCCAGGAGATAAAAGGTGGCATTGTTGGTAATACAGAAATCAAAATATTTAGCTGTCTACAACAGCAATCAGATTTTAAGCCATTTGCAAGAATTCCCAACAGTTATATGACATTGCACTTAGTGTCTTGTACTAGTTAGAGTAGTACATACACTTGTAATTTTCACATCATGTAAGTTTGATAGATATTTTTCATAGCTTTTGTCATGACATTGAAGAGTTCAAATGTGGACTCATTTGTTAGTAAGAGGTGTTGTATATAGAGAGACATAAAAAAATCACATCACAAAGGAGGAGTTGTGCAACATAAACAAAAGTTGGAAGGCATGTTTCTATATCTAAAAGGTGATATCTATTAAAATTTTGTGCCAGTCACATAAAAGTGGCATTAGTAGCACCACTATTAGAATGGAAATCAGGTTTGCTTTAAATACACACTGAAATGGTTGTAAGCATTAGTTGCCTATGAGATTGGATGTGGTGAGTTGATGTTAGTCAAGAATTTCTTCAAGGTGGTAAAGATGCCATTATCAACACCTCACTGAGTTTCCACGAGGTCATGTAATAGGGTTATGGAAAGCTGGATGTTCCTTCTGGAATATTGCAGAAAGACTTTGCAGGAATGCAGCCACTGTACATGATTACTGGTAGCTGTGGTCATGGGAACATTTGGTTGCAAGAAAACAGGACTCCATATGGTCATGTGGCATTTCCAAGAGTTAAGACCATCGTGTTTGGCGTATGGCTGTTACACATTATACTGTATCTGCAGCAGCAATTTACGCAGCTGTTGGCACCACAGTGACACAACAAACTGTTACAAATCAGTTACTTAAAGGACAGCTCCAAGCCAGAAGCCGTGTTGCACGCTTTCCACGGACCCCAAAGCACCAAAATTTGCGACTTCAATGGTGTCAAGTGAGAGCTCGTTGGAGGGCAGAATGGAGGTCTGTTGTGTGATTGGAGATCTTTTGTGTTCCCTGATGCTCAGTGCCAGTGATGACCATGTATTGGTAAGGAGCAGGCCATTTGAGGGCCTGTAACCAGCCTGTCTGCATACATAGCACTGGACATACACTTGGAGTCATGGTCTAGGATGCAATCTTGAATGACACTGATGGCAAATTTGTATGTCAATCTGGCGATTCGACCTATTGTTCTGCCATTAATGAGCAGCATTCCGGAGGTGTTTCCAACAGGATAACACTCGCCCATTATCAATTTTGTAACCCAACATGGCCCACATGTGCCTTGGCTTACTTGATCACCAGAACTGTCTCCAATCATGCACATATGCAGCATCATTGGACAACAACTCCAGTGACATTCACAACCAGTGTTAACTGTCCTTGTATTGACCATGCAATTAATTCTACATTAACTATTTTTTGTTTTGCAATTTTTATTCCCATTAGTGTATATCCAAGGACAATATGTTTTTGCTTTGTAATCTTGCAAAGAACAATGAGCGGTTGTAAAATAACATTTGACAAAACAGAAAAACAATGCTTCAGTGGAGTGTGCCAAATGTAAAATGGCATTATATGAAAGAAGCAGGAAAACTGCATCAATTCAATTATTTTAACACGAAGTGTCACATAGGTATATCCTCAGTTGCATGTTCTTGCTAATGGACTAGTTTTAGAGCATCATTTTACTTTATGAGACTATGCTTACTGAGTGCAGTAATGTTTGAGGTGTTCAAAAGTATAATTTATATCCATGGGAAACAAAACGGTGGCTGGTGTTGCTGGTCCCCAAAGCAGAATTCAGCTGAAACCTGAAATACTTTTTTGTAGTACCTGTACAGAACATTAGTCTTGTTGTTCTTTGGGTACGGATCTGTGAAGTTGTGCCACTAGTTAACTTTTCTGACAACCACATTATTGTAGGTGGGGTCTTCAGTCCAAGACTGTTTTGATGTATCTCTCCATGCTACTCTTTCCTGTGCAAGACTCTTCATCTCCAAATAACTACTGCAACCTACATCCTTCTGAATCTGCTTGCTGTATTCATCTCTTAGTGTCCCTCTATGATTTTTACACCACCACTCCATGCTTTCATAAAATACTACATTGGTGATCCTTTGATGTTTTAGAATGTGTCCTATCAACTGATTTCTTGTTTTAGTAAAGTTGTGCCACAATTTTTTTCTTGCCTCCAATTCTATTCAGTATCTCCTCAATAGTTATGCAACCTGCCCATCTAATCTTCAGCATTCTTCTGTAGCAGCACACTTTGAATGCTGCTCTTCTCTTCTTGTCTAAATTATTTATTGTCTAAGTTTCACTTCAGCACATGGCTACACTCCATACAAATACCTTCAAACAAGGCATCCTTACACTTAAGTCTGTATTGGATGCTAACAAATTTCTCTTCTTCTGGCAATTGTGAGTCAAAATTGTATATCTTCTCTACTTTGGCCATCATTAGTTAATTTTCTGCCCAAATACCAAAACTCATCTACTACTTTAAATGTATCATTTCCTAATCTAATTCCTCAGCATCACATGATTTAATTTGACTGCATTCCATTACACTTGTTTTGCTTTTGTTGATATTCATCTTATATCATCCTTTCAAGACACTGTCCATTCCACTGAACTGCTCTTCCAGGTCCTTAGCGAAACAAGATTTGGAAAGGTTAATGGGGGAGAAGGGAAGAAAGAGATTATAGAAGAAATAGGAATAGGACATTCTCAGACAGTGTGTTTGTGAATGTGGAAACCAGGTTTGATCTGTTGTTACAATAGGAAACTTATGAGCCACAAATAGATGTAAGAGTAGACAGGACACAACAAACTTTCAAAAAGTGTTTGAAAAGTATGAAGTCAGAAAAAGCTGTAAAAAAGAAGAAAGTTTTGTTGTTAAGTAGCTCACATGGTAGAGGTGTTGGCCAACTGTTGCAGGATGAACTAGGGTCAGATTACCAGGTCACAAATTCTCTTAAACCTATTGCAAGTCTGGTTCAGGTGACAGAGGATATAGGTTCATTTTGCAAAGATTTCACAAAGGAAGACACCATGGTAATAATGGGTGGGGCAGGCAACAGCATAGATAGGAACCATAATTATTCAGTTGACAGTAACCTGGTAAAGATAGCTTCAGCAATGAGACATACTGGTTTGGACTTGGGACTGTTCTCAGGCACCATGACTGGCCTCATTTAAACTCTCCTGTTAGGAGAGTTACTTTAGAGGTGGAATGGCTGCTTGGATCAGATATGGGGTCTCATATCAGTGTGGTTCCTGCTGACTCTATCAGCAGGTGGGACTATACTACGCATGGCATTCACATCGACAGGAAAGGAAAGGGAAAACTGTATAGGCTAATAGCAAATAACTTAAGGGGAGGGGGGGGGGGGGGGTAGAAATAAAAGATGTTCAAAGACAGGCTGAAAATGACATTCACATTGAATTCACATTGATAAAACAGGCAGCCAGAAAGCAAATTTTAATGTACACAATTCATGCAGACAGCCTCTGATTGGAACTAGAGATACTCAAAAACTGGCAGGAAAATTAGGTTCATCCAGTTGTAATCCAGCCAGTGCCAGAAAGCAAATTTTAATGTACACAATTCATGCAGACAGCCTCTGATTGGAACTAGAGATACTAAAAAACTGGCAGGAAAATTAGGTTCATCCAGTTGTAATTCAGCCAGTGCACGAAATCAGTTATCATTATTGCATCAAAATATCTGATGGCCAAGGGGGTAAGCTTAATGAGTTGCTTATTTGTGTTGAAGAATTAGAGTTGAGCAAACCAGTTGATATACTCTGCTTCTCTGGACATCATCTGACCACTGGTATAGATATGTTAAATGTTACAGGATTCTAGTTAGCTTCTTACTTCTGTTAAGAAACAATGGAGAAAGGAGGAGTTGCCACATTTGTCAGAAATTGTTTTGATTTCAAGAATATTGATATTAATAAATTTTGCTCAGAGCAACACTTAGAAGCTTGTGCAACACAAATAGTATTTCATAATAAGTCCTTTATAATAGTAAGTATAGACAGATCATCTTCAGGAAATATTAATAACCTCACCATAAAAAGTCTGGAAGCTCTGTTGTCCCATCTCATGGTAAAAAACAAGGAAATAGTGGTTGCTGGTGATTTTAATGTGGACTTATTGAAAAGCTCTGTTGGTGAACAATTATTGCAGTCAGTAAAACTATCATTCATTTTGGTTCCTACTGTGAACTTTACTACTAGGATATGTAAATGCTTCAAGACTGCTATTGATAATATCTTTGTAGACAAATCTAGGGAAAAAGTCACATCACAAAACCAATATTAAATGGGCTATCTGATAATGACATACAGCATCTTGTGTTAAATGTTAAAACTTGTCAGGAAAAAAAAACTATTAAGTCTGAGTACAGGAGGGTAATAAATAAGTAAAAAATAGAGAAATTCAGGAAATTGCTCAAAGACGTGAACTGGATAGATGTTTGCAATACTTCTGACTCAAATGGAAAATACAAAGCGAACATTAATAAAGTTACCTCCATGTTTGAAAATTGTTTTCCCCTAAAGGTGACTCAAATCACATGGAAGTCAAAAAATAAACTGTGGATTACAAAAGAAATAAAGATATAATGCGGGATGAAAAGGAGAGTGTATCTCCTCTCTAGAAACAGCTTTGAAGTTAGAATTGTAATGCATTACAAAGAATATAGCAATAATATTGAAGCAAGTAATCCAGAAAGCGAAGTAGCTTTATTATGAAAAAAGATAATTACATCAGGCAACAAAAGAAAAACTGTATGGGATATAGTGAAGACAGAGACAGGTGGGGCCAAAAAGGAAGAGGGACACATAGCTCTAAAAATAAATGAGACTTTGATAACAAGTGCATGCAGTGTTGTAAACCTCTTAAACAAGAACTTCATTTCTGTTACTGAAATCTTGGGGTAATGTTATGTTATTATGAAATGCTTGCTGTGCTTATATAAGTTTTCATAAGAGATCTCATATGCATCTTGCTCAGCAGGAATAGCCATGAGTGCTCCAAGTATAGTGTAAAATTATATACATGGAGCTACTGTACAATAAGGTTAAATACACAGAAACAAGAATCTGAGTAAAAAAAATCTCATATCAATCTGTATATATTGTTTTGAGATGCACACGTATAATAACAGTTAAACACTGTGGTATATAATTGACGTTATTAATTCAAATAGACAAGAGACTATCCCATGGGTTTGAAAAGTTACTAGACTGTTGTGTAATTCCAGTTCGGCTTTGCAATCAAGCTTGACTATCTTTTATTCTAGTATGTTTGTATTGCAAGATTCTACACCATGTAAAGAAAATTTTATTGATGCTGAGTTCAGAGAGAGCACAAAGAATGTGATTCACTAATCATGTGGTTATTATATATGTTGTTTCTGTTCTTGCAGATGTGTACAAGAGGACACACCACATATATAATTAAGGCGAGGATGGCCAATGATCACTTCAGTGCAGATGCGCACAACACTCGAACTCATAAGGGAATCAGTGAACTCCCACAAGTAACAAGAATAACAGGCAAGGGGCACTGCATCAGTATTGTGTGTTTAAGTTAACAATTTACATCTGATGCAGGTGTCCTAGGGCAGTCCATGCAGTTACGATGACACTGTGTCTGGATGGCGCAGTAGTCAGCACATCTGCCTAGTAAGCAGGAGACCTGAGTTTGAATCCCAATCCAGCAGAAATTTTCAACTTTCAATTTCGATTTAAATCAATGATCACTGGCAGCTATTGTCATTAACTCCTTTGTGCCGTAAGTATGACACACAGCAGTTATTTGAAAATTATCTATCAAAAAAGAATGGTTTGAGAGCCAATGTGTTTATCAGCAATATATAGTCTTTGAAGATATTAGTATTTTGGGGTATATGTTCATTTTAATATAAGGCGCAATTTGTGATTCATTCTTTATAGTGTCCTTGTAGTGTAAGGTTCTTCCTTTGCATAGTAATTTGTGCTTTTTTGTCATGTAAGTAATGCATAATGTTAATAAGTGTGTCAGTGGGAAGAGCTGCTTGTAGTATGGTACATGTACTGAGTCCTTCTGTCATGTGTGTTTTGCTAATGGCACATTGATTTCTGTTTACAGGTAATGATATCATTTTCAATACATTTTGGTGTTGTGGTACTATGTGCATGTCAGGTCCTTTGTCCAAAGTAATTTTTCCTATACAAGTCAATTATTTGAGGTAGGTATCTTATGTGAGTAATGTGATATTAGTAGTTTCTGTAACTTGTAAAATGAAATACATTTTATGACATGAAGTGTATTCTTACATATCAGCGTTATACTAGCATGTTTCCAGTCAGTCACAATTGAAGGGTTTGGAGCAAGAGGGTGGTAACTCCAAAAGTCATGAAAAACTGCTTATTGCATCTGTGTATGCCATAAAATTAGTTGCCTGTCTGATGCAACAATGAGGCAGATTCACTGGAAACTGATGGTAATACATGTGATTAAAACTTTAATACCTTTTGCATTTTGGGCAAAAAAGAGGCTCTTTCAAGATGTACCTCTCTCTTGCCCCAATGTGTTTCAGCAGTTACTCAGTAGAGAGAAGCACATTCTGACTCTTGTGCATGTTGCTTTGAGTTCTCCAGCTGGTAGTTGGTTAAATATTGGAGAGTAGTGATGTGAGTGAACCTTGAGCAGATTCAGGCAGTGACATAGGAAATGAATCTTCACAGGAAAATGTAAATGTGAGTTATGAAAGCAGGTGAAAGTGGTTGAGAAATCCAATGACGTGGAAAAAGAATCTGAGGAAGTTGAGAAGTGCTAGGAGTGAAGAATGTATAGGTTTTACTGGAAAAGTTCTACCAAGCAGGAAGCCTGCTACAGACTGCAGATGCAAGGGAAACTGCTTGTTGATTCTTACAAATGATGAGAAAACTGATGTCTTCACATTGTTCTGTGGAATAGAAAATCAATAACATCAATACTTAAGTGGTTCAATAACAGTATGAAGTATCATGAAATGTAGACCAACAACAGGGCAAGGGGTTGTTGAGATTGCAGCTTCAAGTTTAAGGTACATGTGAAATTCAACATTTTCAGAAATGAATGTCTGTTTATATGTTGCTATGTAGAGTAGTGGAGTTTCATTCTATATTGTTTTTGTTTAGGTTAGGATGGGACAAAAGGTACCATTTTTGAACCATCTACTGATGCATTTTACTGTTGTCAACTTTGGATGTATAACTTCTATGTCTATGGAACCAAGAATTAGACAGCACTCTTATATATGTATGATGAATCGACTGGAAAGAAAAGTGCAAATGAGACAATCAGCTTTCTGAAACACTACTTTGGGAATATATTGAATGGAGATATTAGACATCTATACACATTCTCAGACAACTGTTGTGGGGGGGGGGGGGGGGGGGGGGGGGGGAAAGGAATATAAGAAAATAGTGAAAAAGATATCACCATCAAAGTCCCGTGTAATCACTACTACTACTACTACTATAAATAGTGACTTTGTGAGTCATCAAAATCCTTAACTTCCTAGAAACCTTTAAAGGTGACACCAAAGATAGATTTCTAGTGTCTATTTACTGAGTAATGTATTTTGTGTCATTCACAACAGTGATGTCATAGAATGTAGTGTATCTGCAAGCATCCCTATCTTTTGCAGGTTCAAGCTGCTGAAGCAATCTCAGAATATTACCCTCACTGCTCAGTGTGCATATTAAGGAAAGCTGTCATTAAAACTCGCAAAACTAAAAGACATGATGACATTGACAGAGTAGTACATACCACATAATGACAAGCAGTATTACAAAGCACTGAAGTGTACATTACGTGAGGGAAGTGCAGACTGTACTGACTATCTTACAGAAAAGAAAGATAACACTTCAGTATTGAACATTCATCATGCAGTGGTGACTAGTTTTGTTTTATTGTGTTTGCATATTTGGATTCAAAGAGCATAAGTCTTCATTCTGCATTTGCTTTGTCATTTTCCACTTTAATGATTTGGATAATCAAATATTTAAACATATTTCTAATATTTTGATCAAAGACAGATGTAACTCCATGTTATTATTTATATTAATATAAATAGTAATAATTGGTCTGAACTTTCAAATTGTACCCTCACATTACCACCTCAAAGTAGGTGCTTCGAGAATATATCTGTCCGAACTATTCCAGCTGTATGAAATACATTAATCAGTATTCTGCACCCCCCCCCCCCCCCCACACACACACACACGCACACACACAAAAAAAGTCATTGCTGTCATGAACGAATGAGACCCATCAGTTGTTGCCTGGGATACTGCTCTTGAGAATGCATTATATTTGGAGCAATGTACCTTATGTAACTTTCAGATGCTACTTTGGCATTATTTTGAGGGATTTGATTTATTGTACCCTATGCCCACTATATCATGATAGAAGGTTGTATACATGGAAGAACCCTGGAGATACTAAAAGGTATCAGATAGATTATACACTCCTGGAAATGGAAAAAAGAACACATTGACACCGGTGTGTCAGACCCACCATACTTGCTCCGGACACTGCGAGAGGGCTGTACAACCAATGATCACACGCACGGCACAGCGGACACACCAGGAACCGCGGTGTTGGCCGTCGAATGGCGCTAGCTGCGCAGCATTTGTGCACCGCCGCCGGCAGTGTCAGTCAGTTTGCCGTGGCATACGGAGCTCCATCGCAGTCTTTAACACTGGTAGCATGCCGCGACAGCGTGGACGTGAACCGTATGTGCAGTTGACGGACTTTGAGCGAGGGCGTATAGTGGGCATGCGGGAGGCCGGGTGGACGTACCGCCGAATTGCTCAACACGTGGGGCGTGAGGTCTCCACAGTACATCGATGTTGTCGCCAGTGGTCGGCGGAAGGTGCACGTGCCCGTCGACCTGGGACCGGACCGCAGCGACGCACGGATGCACGCCAAGACCGTAGGATCCTACGCAGTGCCGTAGGGGACCGCACCGCCACTTCCCAGCAAATTAGGGACACTGTTGCTCCTGGGGTCTCGGCGAGGACCATTCGCAACCGTCTCCATGAAGCTGGGCTACGGTCCCGCACACCGTTAGGCCGTCTTCCGCTCACGCCCCAACATCGTGCAGCCCGCCTCCAGTGGTGTCGCGACAGGCGTGAATGGAGGGACGAATGGAGACGTGTCGTATTCAGCGATGAGAGTCGCTTCTGCCTTGGTGCCAATGATGGTCGTATGCGTGTTTGGCGCCGTGCAGGTGAGCGCCACAATCAGGACTGCATACGACCGAGGCACACAGGGCCAACACCCGGCATCATGGTGTGGGGAGCGATCTCCTACACTGGCCGTACACCACTGGTGATCGTCGAGGGGACACTGAATAGTGCACGGTACATCCAAACCGTTATCGAACCCATCGTTCTACCATTCCTAGACCGGCAAGGGAACTTGCTGTTCCAACAGGACAATGCACGTCCGCATGTATCCCGTGCCACCCAACGTGCTCTAGAAGGTGTAAGTCAACTACCCTGGCCAGCAAGATCTCCGGATCTGTCCCCCATTGAGCATGTTTGGGACTGGATGAAGCGTCGTCTCACGCAGTCTGCACGTCCAGCATGAACGCTGGTCCAACTGAGGCGCCAGGTGGAAATGGCATGGCAAGCCGTTCCACAGGACTACATCCAGCATCTCTATGATCGTCTCCATGGGAGAATAGCAGCCTGCATTGCTGCGAAAGGTGGATATACACTGTACTAGTGCCGACATTGTGCATGCTCTGTTGCCTGTGTCTATGTGCCTGTGGTTCTGTCAGTGTGATCATGTGATGTATCTGACCCCAGGAATGTGTCAATAAAGTTTCCCCTTCCTGGGACAATGAATTCACGGTGTTCTTATTTCAATTTCCAGGAGTGTATAATGGTAAGACAGAGATTTAGGAACCAGGTTTTAAATTGTAAGACATTTCCAGGGGCAGATGTGGACTCTGACCACAATCTATTGGTTATGACCTGTAGATTAAAACTGAAGAAACTGCAAAAAGGTCGGAATTTAAGCAGATGGGACCTGGATAAACTGAAAGAACCAGAGGTTGTACAGAGTTTCAGGGAGAGCATAAGGGATTAATTGACAGGAATGGGGGAAAGAAATACAGTAGAAGAAGAATGGGTAGCTTTGAGGGATGAAGTAGTGAGGGCAGCAGAGGATCAAGTAGGTAAAAAGACGAGGGCTAGTAGAAATCATTGGGTAACAGAAGAAATATTGAATTTAATTGATGAAAGGAGAAAATATAAAAATGCAGTAAATGAAGCAAGCAAAAAGGAATACAAACGTCTCAAAAATGAGATTGACAGGAAGTGCAAAATGGCTAAGCAGGGATGGCTAGAGGACAAATGTAAGGATGTAGAGGCTTATCTCACTAGGGGTAAGGTAGATACTGCTTACAGGAAAATTAAAGAGACCTTTGGAGATAAGAGAACCACTTGTATGAACATCAAGAGCTCAGATGGAAACTCAGTTCTAAGCAAAGAAGGGAAAACAGAAAGGTGGAAGGAGTATATAGAGGGTCTATACAAGGGCGATGTACTTGAGGACTATATTATGGAAATGGAAGAGGACGTAGATCAAGATGAAATGGGAGATACGATACTGCGTGAAGAGTTTGACAGAGCACTGAAGGACCTGAGCCGACACAAGGCCCCCGGAGTAGACAACATTCCATTGGAACTACTGACGGCCTTGGGAGAGCCAGTCCTGACAAAACTCTACCATCTGGTGAGCAAAATGTATGAAACAGGCGAAATACCCTCAGACTTCAAGAAGAATATAATAATTCCAATCCCAAAGAAAGCAGGTGTTGACAGATGTGAAAATTACCGAACAAACAGTTTAATAAGCCACAGCTGCAAAATACTAACACGTATTCTTTACAGACGAATGGAAAAAGTAGTAGAAGCCGACCTCAGGGAAGATCAGTTTGGATTCCGTAGAATCCTGGAACACGTGAGGCAATACTGACCTTACGACTTATCTTAGAAGAAAGATTAAGGAAAGGCAAACCTAAGTTTCTAGCATTTGTAGACTTAGAGAAAGCTTTTGACAATGTTGACTGGAATACTCTGTTTCAAATTCTAAAGGTGGCAGGGGTAAAATACAGGGAGCGAAAGGCTATTTACAATTTGTACAGAAACCAGATGGCAGTTATAAGAGGCGAGGGACATGAAAGGGAAGCAGTGGTTGGGAAGGGAGTAAGACAGGGTTGTAGCCTCTCCCTGATGTTATTCAATCTGTATATTGAGCAAGCAGTAAAGGAAACAAAAGAAAAATTTGGACTAGGTATTAAAATCCATGGAGAAGAAATAAAAACTTTGAGGTTCGCCGATGACATTGTAATTCTGTCAGAGACAGCAAAGGACTTGGAAGAGCAGTTGAACAGAATGGATGGTGTCTTGAAGGGAGGATATAAGATGAACATCAACAAAAGCAAAACGAGGATAATGGAATGTAGTCGAAATAAGTCGGGTGATGCTGAGGGAATTAGATTAGGAAATGAGACACTTAAAGTAGTAAAGGAGTTTTGCTATTTGGGGAGCAAAATAACTGATGATGGTCGAAGTAGAGAGGATATAAAATGTAGACTGGCAATGGCAAGGAAAACGTTTCTGAAGAAGAGAAATTTGTTAACATCGAGTATAGATTTAAGTGTCAGGAAGTCATTTCTGAAAGTATTTGTATGGAGTGTAGCCATGTATGGAAGTGAAACATGGACGGTAAATAGTTTGGACAAGAAGAGAATAGAAGCTTTCAAAATGTGGTGCTACAGAAGAATGCTGAAGATTAGATGGGTAGATCACATAACTAATGAGGAAGTATTGAATAGGATTGGGGAGAAGGGAAGTTTGTGGTACAACTTGACCAGAAGAAGTTATCGGCTGGTAGGACTTGTTCTGAGCTGTCAAGGGATCACAAATTTAGCATTGGAGGGCAGCGTGGAGGGTAAAAATCGTAGGGGGAGACCAAGAGATGAATACACTAAGCAGATTCAGAAGGATGTGGGTTGCAGTAGGTACTGGGAGATGAAGAAGCTTGCACAGGATAGAGTAGCATGGAGAGCTGCATCAAACCAGTCTCAGGACTGAAGACCACAACAACAACAACAACATGCCCACTATAACTGGTGATACATTGTGTTGTCTGCTGTTCACTCCAGGAGATAAAATGTGGCATTGTTGGTAATGTGGATATGAAAATTTTCAACTAACTAAAACTTCAACTAGATTTTAAGATTTTTGCAGATATTCCCAACATTACATAGCATTGCACTTAGGGTATCTTATTGGTTAAAATAGGACATCCATTTCATAACTTTTATATCATGTGTGTTCGATAGGAATTTTCCATAGCTTTTATTGTGGCCTTGTATAGTTGAAATGTGGACTCATTTGTCAGAAACAGGTAGGTTCAAGCTACTGAAAACGGATTCCTTGTTGGAAACATATTTTATAAAAAGGTGTGATCTGTGTTGTGAAAAACTTTCATTCTTTTACAACTATTGAGTTAAAATACATTGTCTCTTACCTATATTTATGCCTAACATCTAGTTTATGGTATAATAATGCACTAATACAGATGTTCAGTAGCAGGCTTTTTTGTTCTTTTTTGTAATGGAGTTTGTTTTTCGATTGACTAATGATTTTAGTGTTGGAATGCACTGGAAGAAATGTACTCCATAAGATAAGGAGGTACATATTTAACAGTGCATACATTAAACAGGATAGTTGAGCGCACTTCAACCAGATTTTGAAGTTGTTCTCACTTTCCAACAGTCCAGCCACACTGCACTGGTGTATGAGAATTTAATTTTTAGGTTATGACAATATTGGAAACAGTCTACATCCTATCTTATGTCCTCAATTATGAAACTTTTTCTGTGCTTTCATATGTTTCTATAAGAGATCTTATATGATGGTTGCTCAATTAGAGCAGTCCTGATTGCTCAAAACTGATTTGTCATGGTGTGATGCAAAATCATATGCACTGAGCTACTGTGCAGTAAGCTTACAAACACCGAAATGTGACCAAGACATAAAAAATTCTCATTTCAGGTTTTATAGCTTGTGTTGAGGTCCACTGTTACAATAAAAGAGATACTCTGTGGTATATAGTTGACCACATTAATGCATGTAGCCAGAAGTCCATCCCTTGAGGTTGGAAGTTACTAGACTGTTACATAATTCCATTTTAGCTTAAAGTCAAGTTTGTCTTCCCTTTATTCTGCTTTGGTAGGTATGGTAGGAGGGGCTGGCTGCAGTTCACAAACAGCTGAATGCCAATGTGGAGGCTGGCCATCTGTCCTCACCTATTTGTCCTGTGGGTGAGCAGCTCGCTGCTCCTTCAGCAGAGTCCGAGCGGGTGCATTATGGAGCCACCTTAGGAAGATAATGTTCACGACTGGAAAGAGAGTCAATGTTTACTCAGTGCTTCTGCTGGGGGGGCTTCACCAGAGATGTGAAGACAGCCTTGTCTGTGGCTATTGAGAGTGCAGGCTGCAGATGTTTGCAAGTTGTGACACATGTTGGCACCAACAGTGCGTGTCACATGGATTCTGAGGCCATTCTCTGTTCATATAAGAATCTGGTGGAGGTAGTGAAGGTTGCTGGTCTCTCATGCGGGATGCTAGCAGAGCTCACAATTTGCAGCATTGTTCCCAGAGTTGGTCAGTACCTTTGGTTTGAAGTCAAATGAAGGGTCTCAACCAGTGGCTTTGTCGACTCTGTGAGTCTTGGCTGCAGATTTCTATACCTGCATTATTGGGCGGGGATTTTTAGGACTCACCCTGATATGTCAGGGTTTTGTTACACAAAGGAAGCAGCTACGTGGGTAGCAGAGTACTTGTGGAGAACATACAGAGGTTTTTTTAGGCTAGGTGGTAGTTTTAGGTATTCTGATGAGTGCTCACCAGTCAGTACACAGAAAGGGAAGTCAGACTACATTCAACAAAGTTTCCAAATTTACTGACCTTCAGGAAAGTTCTCACACTCAAATTATTCATGGGACAGAGAGCTAGCCTAAATATTAAGTAAGAAGCTCTGAGACATTTAGTGAGTCATGGAATGTATATTGGAAAGACAGATGTGATACCACAGAAGGCTCAGTGTCATTGCAGTTGACAAAAATATTGTCTCTATTGTGGCCAAAGTTGAGTGTGATAGTGAAGTTATCTGGTCACTTATAACAGCTGTAGGTGAAACCAAGTTAATTGTTGGATGCTTTTACCAGCCACCCAATTCTTCTGTGGCAGTTCTAGGGTAATTCAAAGAAATTCTACTCTCAGTAGCACGTAAATACTGAGATTGGGGAACACTTATTGGAGGTGACTTTTACCGACCATGTACAGATTGGAACATCTATAGATTCATTGTTCAGGGGAGGATACAAATAGACAGTCTTGTGAAGTACTTTTGAACTTGTCTTGAGAAGTTAGTTCAGCAGCACAAACTCAATGGAAATATCTTAGGCCTTGCAGCTGCAAACAAGTCAGGCCCTGTCAACAGTGTCGGTATAGAGATGGGTGTTAGTGATTACGATGTCTTTATAGCAACTATGGTTACAGAAGTTGATAAATCAGTGAAGAAGGCTAGGAGAGTGCTTGTATTAGAAAGAGCAGATTAGTAGCTGTTAGCATCTCACTTAGACAATGAACTGATGTCACTTATTTCCAATAGAGGAAGTATGGGCAAAGTTTAAACAGATTGTGAATTCTGATCTGCAGAACTATGTGTCTTGTAAGTGGATTAAGGATGGAAAAGAGCCACCATCATTTAACAATGAAATTCAGCAAATGTTGACGAAGCAAAGGCTGGTGGACTCTCACTTCATGCAAATGATGACAGGCAAAGATAAGATTTGCGCATCTGAGAAAAGATCTGTGTGCAAAGTGTACAACTACTTCCACTGTCAAACGTTAGCAAAAGATCTGGCTGAGAGACCAAGATAATTCTTGTTCTATGTAAAACTGCTAAGCAAATTTAAAGCTTCCACCCAGTCACTCATTGAACAGTCTGGTAAGGCACCTGAAGGTAGGAAAATGAAAGATGAAGTTTTAAAATTCACATTTTCAAACCAATCATGCAAAATAATCATAAAGGCGTAACAGCATCTGACCATCGAACAGACTCCCGTGTGGACAACATAGTAATAAGGATCCCCGCCATAGAGAAACACCTGAAAGAGTTGAAAACAAATAAGGTAACAGGTTCCCAATTCAGTTTTACAAAGAGTACTCCTTGGAATTCACCCCTTACTTAGCTTACATCTATCATTAATCTCTCACTCATCACAAAGTCTCAAGCAACTGGAAAAAGGGCAGGTGACTACTATATATAAGACGGGTAAAAGAATGAACTCACAAAATTTAGGTCAATTTCCTTAAATGGTTTGATACAGAATTTGTGACACAGACTGAGTCTGAATGTAATAAATTTCCTTGAGACAGAAAAGCTTATGTGCATGAATCAGCATGGTTTTAGAAAGCACCTCTCATGCCAAACTCAGCTTGCCCTTTTACCACATGATATGTTGTGAACTATGGATGAAGGGCAACAGGCAGATTCCGTATATCTAGATTTCCAGGAAGCCTTTTACAGTTGCCTCACTGCAGACTGTTTATGAAGTTAAAAGCATATGGTCCCAGACATGTGAGTGGCTCGAAGACTTCTTAAGTAATAAAACCCAATATGTTGCTCGACAATAAGTATTCATCAGCCAAGGGTATCATCAGGAGTGCCCCAGGGAAGTGTTGTAGTACTGCTGTTATTTTCTATGTGGGTAACTGATCTAGCAGGCAGGGTTGGCAGCAATTATCAGTTGTTTGGTATTGATTCTGTGGTGTACGGGAAGATGTGGAAGGTTAGTGACTGTGAGAAGATATAAAATTACTTGGGCAAAATTTCTAGTTGTTGCGATGAATGGCAGTAAACTCTAAATGTAGAAAGAATATAAGGTAAGGCAGATTCATAGGGGAAAAAACTGTGACATTTGAGTACATGATTTGTAGTGTCCTGCTTGACACAGTCATGTCATTAAGTATCTGGGTGTAACATTGCAAAGTGATATGAAATCAAATGAGTATGTGAGGATTGTGGTAGGAACGCAAATGACTGACTTTAGTTTATTGGTAAAATATTGGGAAAGTGTGGTTCAACTGTAAATGAGACTGCATGTAGCATGCTAGTGTGACCTATTCTTGAGTAATCTTTGAGTGTTTGGGATACACACCATGTCTTATTAAAGGAAGGTATAAAAACAATTCAGAGGCAAGCTGTTAGATTATTTGCAGATAGGTTCAAAAAACTTGCAGGTGTTACAGAGATGCTTTTGGAGCTCAAATGGATATTCCTGGAGGGAAGGCACATTCTTTTTTAGGATGTCTATTCAGAAAATTTAGAGAACCAGCATCTGAAGCTGATGTCAGAATGATTCTACAGCCCCCAACATACATTTCACATAAGGACCATGAAGATAAGATACAAGAAATTAGGGCTCATATTGAGGCATGAAGTTGGTTGATTCTCCCTCATTCTATTTGCAAATGCCACAGGAAAGGAAATGACTATTAATGGTATAGAGTACCCTCCACCATCCACCATGTCTTAGCTTGTGGAATACATATGTGAATGTAGACTGCAGGATCCTACGCAATGTAAAGAAAATATTATTGATGATGAGTTCAATGGGAGTAAGTATTCTTGGTGTTGTTTTCTTACTTATATAAAAGGAGCTTATAGGTCCAAAGTCAGTTGCAGATATGCTATACATGTTGTGCTTGTACAGAGGAAAAGCAAGTTATAAGTTACACCTGAAAAAGTGCATTTGATGTTGTACACATCTCAACTACTTCATCAGCCAAACTACATGTGCATTTCCAAAGGCCAATAGTTGCCAGCTGGTGGGCCTTTTTACCTGATGAAATTTGAATACAGAGCAAGAAAATCTCACCATTATGCATTTCTATGCAGCAGATCTCCAAAGCCTCCATGTTGCACAAGTTCTTCAACATTGTGGAGCACTGTAACATTTACAAGGCACTTATGGTCACCCTAAAATGTACTGTCTATTCAGATTTGAATTGTTTTTTGAAAGATGTGCAGTATGAACAGCTGTCTCGATAAGAACAGTTATTTTGTTATCCCTTATAAGTCATGTTAGTATAATGTCCTTCTGATACTGTAATGTTTTATAGGACATGGGAGATATTTAAGATGTAGTGTTCTTAAGTATGAAACACAGCCATTATTTGAGAATTATCTATAAAAAAAGAATGGTTTGAGATTCAATAATTAAAATCTATCTCTTAAGATACTCTCCTTTTCTCTTTTTTAGTAGTAGGTCATTTCAATGTGAGGTGCAATTTCAAAATCATTCTTGTAGTGTAAGGTTTTTTAGTTGCATAGTAATTTGTGCTTTTTTGTCATGAGAGTAATGCACAGTATTAATAAGTGTGTCAGTGGAAACAGCTGCTGTAGGATAGTAGATGTACTAAACACTACTCTCATGCATGTTTTACAAATGACACATTGTATTCTGTTTACAGGCAATAACATCATTCTCAAAAGATCCCCAGTGTTGTAATACTAGGTGCATATCAGGTCCTTTGCCAAAAGTAATTTTTTCCCCATAGCAGTCAGTTCTTTGAGTTAGTTAAATTTTGTGTATCAAGTGACATTGGTAGTTTCTGTAAGTTGTAAAATGAAATACATTTTAGGACATGAAGAGTATTCGTACATATTAGTGTTCTACTTACACATATCTGGTGAGTCACAATTTTCGCCTGTGATACTGCTCCTGAGATATCAGTATTCTTGAAAAACTTAAATTCTGAAATAATGCATCAGCATTATCTTGCAGGAAGTGATTTATTGTACCCTATGTGCATTGTAACTGATGAAGCACAGTGTTGTCTGGTGTTCAGTCCAGGAGATAAAAGGTGGCATTGTTGGTAATACAGAAATCAAAATATTTAGCTGTCTACAACAGCAATCAGATTTTAAGCCATTTGCAAGAATTCCCAACAGTTATATGACATTGCACTTAGTGTCTTGTACTAGTTAGAGTAGTACATACACTTGTAATTTTCACATCATGTAAGTTTGATAGATATTTTTCATAGCTTTTGTCATGACATTGAAGAGTTCAAATGTGGACTCATTTGTTAGTAAGAGGTGTTGTATATAGAGAGACATAAAAAAATCACATCACAAAGGAGGAGTTGTGCAACATAAACAAAAGTTGGAAGGCATGTTTCTATATCTAAAAGGTGATATCTATTAAAATTTTGTGCCAGTCACATAAAAGTGGCATTAGTAGCACCACTATTAGAATGGAAATCAGGTTTGCTTTAAATACACACTGAAATGGTTGTAAGCATTAGTTGCCTATGAGATTGGATGTGGTGAGTTGATGTTAGTCAAGAATTTCTTCAAGGTGGCAAAGATGCCATTATCAACACCTCACTGAGTTTCCACGAGGTCATGTAATAGGGTTATGGAAAGCTGGATGTTCCTTCTGGAATATTGCAGAAAGACTTTGCAGGAATGCAGCCACTGTACATGATTACTGGTAGCTGTGGTCATGGGAACATTTGGTTGCAAGAAAACTGGACTCCATATGGTCATGTGGCATTTCCAAGAGTTAAGACCATCGTGTTTGGCGTATGGCTGTTGCACATCATACTGTATCTGCAGCAGCAATTTACGCAGCTGTTGGCACCACAGTGACACAACAAACTGTTACAAATCAGTTACTTAAAGGACAGCTCCAAGCCAGAAGCCGTGTTGCACGCTTTCCACAGACCCCAAAGCACCAAAATTTGCGACTTCAATGGTGTCAAGTGAGAGCTCGTTGGAGGGCAGAATGGAGGTCTGTTGTGTGATTGGAGATCTTTTGTGTTCCCTGATGCTCAGTGCCAGTGATGACCATGTATTGGTAAGGAGCAGGCCATTTGAGGGCCTGTAACCAGCCTGTCTGCATACATAGCACTGGACATACACTTGGAGTCATGGTCTAGGATGCAATCTTGAATGACACTGATGGCAAATTTGTATGTCAATCTGGCGATTCGACCTATTGTTCTGCCACTAATGAGCAGCATTCCGGAGGTGTTTCCAACAGGATAACACTCGCCCATTATCAATTTTGTAACCCAACATGGCCCACATGTGCCTTGGCTTACTTGATCACCAGAACTGTCTCCAATCATGCACATATGCAGCATCATTGGACAACAACTCCAGTGACATTCACAACCAGTGTTAACTGTCCTTGTATTGACCATGCAATTAATTCTACATTAACTATTTTTTGTTTTGCAATTTTTATTCCCATTAGTGTATATCCAAGGACAATATGTTTTTGCTTTGTAATCTTGCAAAGAACAATGAGCGGTTGTAAAATAACATTTGACAAAACAGCAAAACAATGCTTCAGTGGAGTGTGCCAAATGTAAAATGGCATTATATGAAAGAAGCAGGAAAACTGCATCAATTCAATTATTTTAACACGAAGTGTCACATAGGTATATCCTCAGTTGCATGTTCTTGCTAATGGACTAGTTTTAGAGCATCATTTTACTTTATGAGACTATGCTTACTGAGTGCAGTAATGTTCGAGGTGTTCAAAAGTATAATTTATATCCATGGGAAACAAAACGGTGGCTGGTGTTGCTGGTCCCCAAAGCAGAATTCAGCTGAAACCTGAAATACTTTTTTGTAGTACCTGTACAGAACATTAGTCTTGTTGTTCTTTGGGTACGGATCTGTGAAGTTAAGCCACTAGTTAACTTTTCTGACAACCACATTATTGTAGGTGGGGTCTTCAGTCCAAGACTGTTTTGATGTATCTCTCCATGCTACTCTTTCCTGTGCAAGACTCTTCATCTCCAAATAACTACTGCAACCTACATCCTTCTGAATCTGCTTGCTGTATTCATCTCTTAGTGTCCCTCTATGATTTTTACACCACCACTCCATGCTTTCATAAAATACTACATTGGTGATCCTTTGATGTTTTAGAATGTGTCCTATCAACTGATTTCTTGTTTTAGTAAAGTTGTGCCACAATTTTTTTCTTGCCTCCAATTCTATTCAGTATCTCCTCAATAGTTATGCAACCTGCCCATCTAATCTTCAGCATTCTTCTGTAGCAGCACACTTTGAATGCTGCTCTTCTCTTCTTGTCTAAATTATTTATTGTCTAAGTTTCACTTCAGCACATGGCTACACTCCATACAAATACCTTCAAACAAGGCATCCTTACACTTAAGTCTGTATTGGATGCTAACAAATTTCTCTTCTTCTGGCAATTGTGAGTCAAAATTGTATATCTTCTCTACTTTGGCCATCATTAGTTAATTTTCTGCCCAAATACCAAAACTCATCTACTACTTTAAATGTATCATTTCCTAATCTAATTCCTCAGCATCACATGATTTAATTTGACTGCATTCCATTACACTTGTTTTGCTTTTGTTGATATTCATCTTATATCGTCCTTTCAAGACACTGTCCATTCCACTGAACTGCTCTTCCAGGTCCTTAGCGAAACAAGATTTGGAAAGGTTAATGGGGGAGAAGGGAAGAAAGAGATTATAGAAGAAATAGGAATAGGACATTCTCAGACAGTGTGTTTGTGAATGTGGAAACCAGGTTTGATCTGTTGTTACAATAGGAAACTTATGAGCCACAAATAGATGTAAGAGTAGACAGGACACAACAAACTTTCAAAAAGTGTTTGAAAAGTATGAAGTCAGAAAAAGCTGTAAAAAAGAAGAAAGTTTTGTTGTTAAGTAGCTCACAGGATGAACTAGGGTCAGATTACCGGGTCACAAATTCTCTTAAACCTATTGCAAGTCTGGTTCAGGTGACAGAGGATATAGGTTCATTTTGCAAAGATTTCACAAAGGAAGACACCATGGTAATAATGGGTGGGGCAGGCAACAGCATAGATAGGAACCATAATTATTCAGTTGAGAGTAACCTGGTAAAGATAGCTTCAGCAATGAGACATACTGGTTTGGACTTGGGACTGTTCTCAGGCACCATGACTGGCCTCATTTAAACTCTCCTGTTAGGAGAGTTACTTTAGAGGTGGAATGGCTGCTTGGATCAGATATGGGGTCTCATATCAGTGTGGTTCCTGCTGACTCTATCAGCAGGTGGGACTATACTACGCATGGCATTCACATCGACAGGAAAGGAAAGGGAAAACTGTATAGGCTAATAGCAAATAACTTAAGGGGAGGGGGGGGGGGTAGAAATAAAAGATGTTCAAAGACAGGCTGAAAATGACATTCACATTGAATTCACATTGATAAAACAGGCAGCCAGAAAGCAAATTTTAATGTACACAATTCATGCAGACAGCCTCTGATTGGAACTAGAGATACTCAAAAACTGGCAGGAAAATTAGGTTCATCCAGTTGTAATTCAGCCAGTGCCAGAAAGCAAATTTTAATGTACACAATTCATGCAGACAGCCTCTGATTGGAACTAGAGATACTAAAAAACTGGCAGGAAAATTAGGTTCATCCAGTTGTAATTCAGCCAGTGCACGAAATCAGTTATCATTATTGCATCAAAATATCTGATGGCCAAGGGGGTAAGCTTAATGAGTTGCTTATTTGTGTTGAAGAATTAGAGTTGAGCAAACCAGTTGATATACTCTGCTTCTCTGGACATCATCTGACCACTGGTATAGATATGTTAAATGTTACAGGATTCTAGTTAGCTTCTTACTTCTGTTAAGAAACAATGGAGAAAGGAGGAGTTGCCACATTTGTCAGAAATTGTTTTGATTTCAAGAATATTGATATTAATAAATTTTGCTCAGAGCAACACTTAGAAGCTTGTGCAACACAAATAGTATTTCATAATAAGTCCTTTATAATAGTAAGTATAGACAGATCATCTTCAGGAAATATTAATAACCTCACCATAAAAAGTCTGGAAGCTCTGTTGTCCCATCTCATGGTAAAAAACAAGGAAATAGTGGTTGCTGGTGATTTTAATGTGGACTTATTGAAAAGCTCTGTTGGTGAACAATTATTGCAGTCAGTAAAACTATCATTCATTTTGGTTCCTACTGTGAACTTTACTACTAGGATATGTAAATGCTTCAAGACTGCTATTGATAATATCTTTGTAGACAAATCTAGGGAAAAAGTCACATCACAAAACCAATATTAAATGGGCTATCTGATCATGACATACAGCATCTTGTGTTAAATGTTAAAACTTGTCAGGAAAAAAAAACTATTAAGTCTGAGTACAGGAGGGTAATAAATAAGTAAAAAATAGAGAAATTCAGGAAATTGCTCAAAGACGTGAACTGGATAGATGTTTGCAATACTTCTGACTCAAATGGAAAATACAAAGCGAACATTAATAAAGTTACCTCCATGTTTGAAAATTGTTTTCCCCTAAAGGTGACTCAAATCACATGGAAGTCAAAAAATAAACTGTGGATTACAAAAGAAATAAAGATATAATGCGGGATGAAAAGGAGAGTGTATCTCCTCTCTAGAAACAGCTTTGAAGTTAGAATTGTAATGCATTACAAAGAATATAGCAATAATATTGAAGCAAGTAATCCAGAAAGCGAAGTAGCTTTATTATGAAAAAAGATAATTACATCAGGCAACAAAAGAAAAACTGTATGGGATATAGTGAAGACAGAGACAGGTGGGGCCAAAAAGGAAGAGGGACACATAGCTCTAAAAATAAATGAGACTTTGATAACAAGTGCATGCAGTGTTGTAAACCTCTTAAACAAGAACTTCATTTCTGTTACTGAAATCTTGGGGTAATGTTATGTTATTATGAAATGCTTGCTGTGCTTATATAAGTTTTCATAAGAGATCTCATATGCATCTTGCTCAGCAGGAATAGCCATGAGTGCTCCAAGTATAGTGTAAAATTATATACATGGAGCTACTGTACAATAAGGTTAAATACACAGAAACAAGAATCTGAGTAAAAAAAATCTCATATCAATCTGTATATATTGTTTTGAGATGCACACGTATAATAACAGTTAAACACTGTGGTATATAATTGACGTTATTAATTCAAATAGACAAGAGACTATCCCATGGGTTTGAAAAGTTACTAGACTGTTGTGTAATTCCAGTTCGGCTTTGCAATCAAGCTTGACTATCTTTTATTCTAGTATGTTTGTATTGCAAGATTCTACACCATGTAAAGAAAATTTTATTGATGCTGAGTTCAGAGAGAGCACAAAGAATGTGATTCACTAATCATGTGGTTATTATATATGTTGTTTCTGTTCTTGCAGATGTGTACAAGAGGACACACCACATATATAATTAAGGCGAGGATGGCCAATGATCACTTCAGTGCAGATGCGCACAACACTCGAACTCATAAGGGAATCAGTGAACTCCCACAAGTAACAAGAATAACAGGCAAGGGGCACTGCATCAGTATTGTGTGTTTAAGTTAACAATTTACATCTGATGCAGGAGTCCTAGGGCAGTCCATGCAGTTACGATGACACTGTGTCTGGATGGCGCAGTAGTCAGCACATCTGCCTAGTAAGCAGGAGACCTGAGTTTGAATCCCAATCCAGCAGAAATTTTCAACTTTCAATTTCGATTTAAATCAATGATCACTGGCAGCTATTGTCATTAACTCCTTTGTGCCGTAAGTATGACACACAGCAGTTATTTGAAAATTATCTATCAAAAAAGAATGGTTTGAGAGCCAATGTGTTTATCAGCAATATATAGTCTTTGAAGATATTAGTATTTTGGGGTATATGTTCATTTTAATATAAGGCGCAATTTGTGATTCATTCTTTATAGTGTCCTTGTAGTGTAAGGTTCTTCCTTTGCATAGTAATTTGTGCTTTTTTGTCATGTAAGTAATGCATAATGTTAATAAGTGTGTCAGTGGGAAGAGCTGCTTGTAGTATGGTACATGTACTGAGTCCTTCTGTCATGTGTGTTTTGCTAATGGCACATTGATTTCTGTTTACAGGTAATGATATCATTTTCAATACATTTTGGTGTTGTGGTACTATGTGCATGTCAGGTCCTTTGTCCAAAGTAATTTTTCCTATACAAGTCAATTATTTGAGGTAGGTATCTTATGTGAGTAATGTGATATTAGTAGTTTCTGTAACTTGTAAAATGAAATACATTTTATGACATGAAGTGTATTCTTACATATCAGCGTTATACTAGCATGTTTCCAGTCAGTCACAATTGAAGGGTTTGGAGCAAGAGGGTGGTAACTCCAAAAGTCATGAAAAACTGCTTATTGCATCTGTGTATACCATAAAATTAGTTGCCTGTCTGATGCAACAATGAGGCAGATTCACTGGAAACTGATGGTAATACATGTGATTAAAACTTTAATACCTTTTGCATTTTGGGCAAAAAAGAGGCTCTTTCAAGATGTACCTCTCTCTTGCCCCAATGTGTTTCAGCAGTTACTCAGTAGAGAGAAGCACATTCTGACTCTTGTGCATGTTGCTTTGAGTTCTCCAGCTGGTAGTTGGTTAAATATTGGAGAGTAGTGATGTGAGTGAACCTTGAGCAGATTCAGGCAGTGACATAGGAAATGAATCTTCACAGGAAAATGTAAATGTGAGTTATGAAAGCAGGTGAAAGTGGTTGAGAAATCCAATGACGTGGAAAAAGAATCTGAGGAAGTTGAGAAGTGCTAGGAGTGAAGAATGTATAGGTTTTACTGGAAAAGTTCTACCAAGCAGGAAGCCTGCTACAGACTGCAGATGCAAGGGAAACTGCTTGTTGATTCTTACAAATGATGAGAAAACTGATGTCTTCACATTGTTCTGTGGAATAGAAAATCAATAACATCAATACTTAAGTGGTTCAATAACAGTATGAAGTATCATGAAATGTAGACCAACAACAGGGCAAGGGGTTGTTGAGATTGCAGCTTCAAGTTTAAGGTACATGTGAAATTCAACATTTTCAGAAATGAATGTCTGTTTATATGTTGCTATGTAGAGTAGTGGAGTTTCATTCTATATTGTTTTTGTTTAGGTTAGGATGGGACAAAAGGTACCATTTTTGAACCATCTACTAATGCATTTTACTGTTGTCAACTTTGGATGTATAACTTCTATGTCTATGGAACCAAGAATTAGACAGCACTCTTATATATGTATGATGAATCGACTGGAAAGAAAAGTGCAAATGAGACAATCAGCTTTCTGAAACACTACTTTGGGAATATATTGAATGGAGATATTAGACATCTATACACATTCTCAGACAACTGTTGTGGGGGGAGGGGGGGGGGGGGGGGGGGGGAAGGAATATAAGAAAATAGTGAAAAAGATATCACCATCAAAGTCCCGTGTAATCACTACTACTACTACTACTATAAATAGTGACTTTGTGAGTCATCAAAATCCTTAACTTCCTAGAAACCTTTAAAGGTGACACCAAAGATAGATTTCTAGTGTCTATTTACTGAGTAATGTATTTTGTGTCATTCACAACAGTGATGTCATAGAATGTAGTGTATCTGCAAGCATCCCTATCTTTTGCAGGTTCAAGCTGCTGAAGCAATCTCAGAATATTACCCTCACTGCTCAGTGTGCATATTAAGGAAAGCTGTCATTAAAACTCACAAAACTAAAAGACATGATGACATTGACAGAGTAGTACATACCACATAATGACAAGCAGTATTACAAAGCACTGAAGTGTACATTACGTGAGGGAAGTGCAGACTGTACTGACTATCTTACAGAAAAGAAAGATAACACTTCAGTATTGAACATTCATCATGCAGTGGTGACTAGTTTTGTTTTATTGTGTTTGCATATTTGGATTCAAAGAGCATAAGTCTTCATTCTGCATTTGCTTTGTCATTTTCCACTTTAATGATTTGGATAATCAAATATTTAAACATATTTCTAATATTTTGATCAAAGACAGATGTAACTCCATGTTATTATTTATATTAATATAAATAGTAATAATTGGTCTGAACTTTCAAATTGTACCCTCACATTACCACCTCAAAGTAGGTGCTTCGAGAATATATCTGTCCGAACTATTCCAGCTGTATGAAATACATTAATCAGTATTCTGCACCCCCCCCCCCCCCCCCCCACACACACACGCACACACACAAAAAAAGTCATTGCTGTCATGAACGAATGAGACCCATCAGTTGTTGCCTGGGATACTGCTCTTGAGAATGCATTATATTTGGAGCAATGTAACTTATGTAACTTTCAGATGCTACTTTGGCATTATTTTGAGGGATTTGATTTATTGTACCCTATGCCCACTATATCATGATAGAAGGTTGTATACATGGAAGAACCCTGGAGATACTAAAAGGTATCAGATAGATTATACACTCCTGGAAATGGAAAAAAGAACACATTGACACCGGTGTGTCAGACCCACCATACTTGCTCCGGACACTGCGAGAGGGCTGTACAACCAATGATCACACGCACGGCACAGCGGACACACCAGGAACCGCGGTGTTGGCCGTCGAATGGCGCTAGCTGCGCAGCATTTGTGCACCGCCGCCGGCAGTGTCAGCCAGTTTGCCGTGGCATACGGAGCTCCATCGCAGTCTTTAACACTGGTAGCATGCCGCGACAGCATGGATGTGAACCGTATGTGCAGTTGACGGACTTTGAGCGAGGGCGTATAGTGGGCATGCGGGAGGCCGGGTGGACGTACCGCCGAATTGCTCAACACGTGGGGCGTGAGGTCTCCACAGTACATCGATGTTGTCGCCAGTGGTCGGCGGAAGGTGCACGTGCCCGTCGACCTGGGACCGGACCGCAGCGACGCACGGATGCACGCCAAGACCGTAGGATCCTACGCAGTGCCGTAGGGGACCGCACCGCCACTTCCCAGCAAATTAGGGACACTGTTGCTCCTGGGGTCTCGGCGAGGACCATTCGCAACCGTCTCCATGAAGCTGGGCTACGGTCCCGCACACCGTTAGGCCGTCTTCCGCTCACGCCCCAACATCGTGTAGCCCGCCTCCAGTGGTGTCGCGACAGGTGTGAATGGAGGGATGAATGGAGACGTGTCGTATTCAGCGATGAGAGTCGCTTCTGCCTTGGTGCCAATGATGGTCGTATGCGTGTTTGGCGCCGTGCAGGTGAGCGCCACAATCAGGACTGCATACGACCGAGGCACACAGGGCCAACACCCGGCATCATGGTGTGGGGAGCGATCTCCTACACTGGCCGTACACCACTGGTGATCGTCGAGGGGACACTGAATAGTGCACGGTACATCCAAACCGTTATCGAACCCATCGTTCTACCATTCCTAGACCGGCAAGGGAACTTGCTGTTCCAACAGGACAATGCACGTCCGCATGTATCCCGTGCCACCCAACGTGCTCTAGAAGGTGTAAGTCAACTACCCTGGCCAGCAAGATCTCCGGATCTGTCCCCCATTGAGCATGTTTGGGACTGGATGAAGCGTCGTCTCACGCGGTCTGCACGTCCAGCATGAACGCTGGTCCGACTGAGGCGCCAGGTGGAAATGGCATGGCAAGCCGTTCCACAGGACTACATCCAGCATCTCTATGATCGTCTCCATGGGAGAATAGCAGCCTGCATTGCTGCGAAAGGTGGATATACACTGTACTAGTGCCGACATTGTGCATGCTCTGTTGCCTGTGTCTATGTGCCTGTGGTTCTGTCAGTGTGATCATGTGATGTATCTGACCCCAGGAATGTGTCAATAAAGTTTCCCCTTCCTGGGACAATGAATTCACGGTGTTCTTATTTCAATTTCCAGGAGTGTATAATGGTAAGACAGAGATTTAGGAACCAGGTTTTAAATTGTAAGACATTTCCAGGGGCAGATGTGGACTCTGACCACAATCTATTGGTTATGACCTGTAGATTAAAACTGAAGAAACTGCAAAAAGGTCGGAATTTAAGGAGATGGGACCTGGATAAACTGAAAGAACCAGAGGTTGTACAGAGTTTCAGGGAGAGCATAAGGGATTAATTGACAGGAATGGGGGAAAGAAATACAGTAGAAGAAGAATGGGTAGCTTTGAGGGATGAAGTAGTGAGGGCAGCAGAGGATCAAGTAGGTAAAAAGACGAGGGCTAGTAGAAATCGTTGGGTAACAGAAGAAATATTGAATTTAATTGATGAAAGGAGAAAATATAAAAATGCAGTAAATGAAGCAAGCAAAAAGGAATACAAACGTCTCAAAAATGAGATTGACAGGAAGTGCAAAATGGCTAAGCAGGGATGGCTAGAGGACAAATGTAAGGATGTAGAGGCTTATCTCACTAGGGGTAAGGTAGATACTGCCTACAGGAAAATTAAAGAGACCTTTGGAGATAAGAGAACCACTTGTATGAACATCAAGAGCTCAGATGGAAACTCAGTTCTAAGCAAAGAAGAGAAAACAGAAAGGTGGAAGGAGTATATAGAGGGTCTATACAAGGGCGATGTACTTGAGGACTATATTATGGAAATGGAAGAGGATGTAGATCAAGATGAAATGGGAGATACGATACTGCGTGAAGAGTTTGACAGAGCACTGAAGGACCTGAGCCGACACAAGGCCCCCGGAGTAGACAACATTCCATTGGAACTACTGACGGCCTTGGGAGAGCCAGTCCTGACAAAACTCTACCATCTGGTGAGCAAAATGTATGAAACAGGCGAAATACCCTCAGACTTCAAGAAGAATATAATAATTCCAATCCCAAAGAAAGCAGGTGTTGACAGATGTGAAAATTACCGAACAAACAGTTTAATAAGCCACAGCTGCAAAATACTAACACGTATTCTTTACAGACGAATGGAAAAAGTAGTAGAAGCCGACCTCAGGGAAGATCAGTTTGGATTCCGTAGAAATACTGGAACACGTGAGGCAATACTGACCTTACGACTTATCTTAGAAGAAAGATTAAGGAAAGGCAAACCTAAGTTTCTAGCATTTGTAGACTTAGAGAAAGCTTTTGACAATGTTGACTGGAATACTCTGTTTCAAATTCTAAAGGTGGCAGGGGTAAAATACAGGGATCGAAAGGCTATTTACAATTTGTACAGAAACCAGATGGCAGTTATAAGAGGCGAGGGACATGAAAGGGAAGCAGTGGTTGGGAAGGGAGTAAGACAGAGTTGTAGCCTCTCCCTGATGTTATTCAATCTGTATATTGAGCAAGCAGTAAAGGAAACAAAAGAAAAATTTGGAGTAGGTATTAAAATCCATGGAGAAGAAATAAAAACTTTGAGGTTCGCCGATGACATTGTAATTCTGTCAGAGACAGCAAAGGACTTGGAAGAGCAGTTGAACAGAATGGATGGTGTCTTGAAGGGAGGATATAAGATGAACATCTACAAAAGCAAAACGAGGATAATGGAATGTAGTCGAAATAAGTCGGGTGATGCTGAGGGAATTAGATTAGGAAATGAGACACTTAAAGTAGTAAAGGAGTTTTGCTATTTGGGGAGCAAAATAACTGATGATGGTCGAAGTAGAGAGGATATAAAATGTAGACTGGCAATGGCAAGGAAAACGTTTCTGAAGAAGAGAAATTTGTTAACATCGAGTATAGATTTAAGTGTCAGGAAGTCATTTCTGAAAGTATTTGTATGGAGTGTAGCCATGTATGGAAGTGAAACATGGACGGTAAATAGTTTGGACAAGAAGAGAATAGAAGCTTTCAAAATGTGGTGCTACAGAAGAATGCTGAAGATTAGATGGGTAGATCACATAACTAATGAGGAAGTATTGAATAGGATTGTGGAGAAGGGAAGTTTGTGGTACAACTTGACCAGAAGAAGTTATCGGCTGGTAGGACTTGTTCTGAGCCGTCAAGGGATCACAAATTTAGCATTGGAGGGCAGCGTGGATGGTAAAAATCGTAGGGGGAGACCAAGAGATGAATACACTAAGCAGATTCAGAAGGATGTGGGTTGCAGTAGGTACTGGGAGATGAAGAAGCTTGCACAGGATAGAGTAGCATGGAGAGCTGCATCAAACCAGTCTCAGGACTGAAGACCACAACAACAACAACATGCCCACTATAACTGGTGATACATTGTGTTGTCTGCTGTTCACTCCAGGAGATAAAATGTGGCATTGTTGGTAATGTGGATATGAAAATTTTCAACTAACTAAAACTTCAACTAGATTTTAAGATTTTTGCAGATATTCCCAACATTACATAGCATTGTACTTAGGGTATCTTATTGGTTAAAATAGGACATCCATTTCATAACTTTTATATCATGTGTGTTCGATAGGAATTTTCCATAGCTTTTATTGTGGCCTTGTATAGTTGAAATGTGGACTCATTTGTCAGAAACAGGTAGGTTCAAGCTACTGAAAACGGATTCCTTGTTGGAAACATATTTTATAAAAAGGTGTGATCTGTGTTGTGAAAAACTTTCATTCTTTTACAACTATTGAGTTAAAATACATTGTCTCTTACTTATATTTATGCCTAACATCTAGTTTATGGTATAATAATGCACTAATACAGATGTTCAGTAGCAGGCTTTTTTGTTCTTTTTTGTAATGGAGTTTGTTTTTCGATTGACTAATGATTTTAGTGTTGGAATGCACTGGAAGAAATGTACTCCATAAGATAAGGAGGTACATATTTAACAGTGCAGACATTAAACAGGATAGTTGAGCGCACTTCAACCAGATTTTGAAGTTGTTCTCACTTTCCAACAGTCCAGCCACACTGCACTGGTGTATGAGAATTTAATTTTTAGGTTATGACAATATTGGAAACAGTCTACATCCTATCTTATGTCCTCAATTATGAAACTTTTTCTGTGCTTTCATATGTTTCTATAAGAGATCTTATATGATGGTTGCTCAATTAGAGCAGTCCTGATTGCTCAAAACTGATTTGTCATGGTGTGATGCAAAATCATATGCACTGAGCTACTGTGCAGTAAGCTTACAAACACCGAAATGTGACCAAGACATAAAAAATTCTCATTTCAGTTTTTATAGCTTGTGTTGAGGTCCACTGTTACAATAAAAGAGATACTCTGTGGTATATAGTTGACCACATTAATGCATGTAGCCAGCAGTCCATCCCTTGAGGTTGGAAGTTACTAGACTGTTACATAATTCCATTTTAGCTTAAAGTCAAGTTTGTCTTCCCTTTATTCTGCTTTGGTAGGTATGGTAGGAGGGGCTGGCTGCAGTTCACAAACAGCTGAATGCCAATGTGGAGGCTGGCCATCTGTCCTCACCTATTTGTCCTGTGGGTGAGCAGCTCGCTGCTCCTTCAGCAGAGTCCGAGCGGGTGCATTATGGAGCCACCTTAGGAAGATAATGTTCACGACTGGAAAGAGAGTCAATGTGTACTCAGTGCTTCTGCTGGGGGGGGCTTCACCAGAGATGTGAAGACAGTCTTGTCTGTGGCTATTGAGAGTGCAGGCTGCAGATGTTTGCAAGTTGTGACACATGTTGGCACCAACAGTGCGTGTCACATGGATTCTGAGGCCATTCTCTGTTCATATAAGAATCTGGTGGAGGTAGTGAAGGTTGCTGGTCTCTCATGCGGGATGCTAGCAGAGCTCACAATTTGCAGCATTGTTCCCAGAGTTGGTCAGTACCTTTGGTTTGAAGTCAAATGAAGGGTCTCAACCAGTGGCTTTGTCGACTCTGTGAGTCTTGGCTGCAGATTTCTATACCTGCATTATTGGGCGGGGATTTTTAGGACTCACCCTGATATGTCAGGGTTTTGTTACACAAAGGAAGCAGCTACGTGGGTAGCAGAGTACTTGTGGAGAACATACAGAGGTTTTTTTAGGCTAGGTGGTAGTTTTAGGTATTCTGATGAGTGCTCACCAGTCAGTACACAGAAAGGGAAGTCAGACTACATTCAACAAAGTTTCCAAATTTACTGACCTTCAGGAAAGTTCTCACACTCAAATTATTCATGGGACAGAGAGCTAGCCTAAATATTAAGTAAGAAGCTCTGAGACATTTAGTGAGTCATGGAATGTATATTGGAAAGACAGATGTGATACCACAGAAGGCTCAGTGTCATTGCAGTTGACAAAAATATTGTCTCTATTGTGGCCAAAGTTGAGTGTGATAGTGAAGTTATCTGGTCACTTATAACAGCTGTAGGTGAAACCAAGTTAATTGTTGGATGCTTTTACCAGCCACCCAATTCTTCTGTGACAGTTCTAGGGTAATTCAAAGAAATTCTACTCTCAATAGCACGTATTTACTGAGATTGGGGAACACTTATTGGAGGTGACTTTTACCGACCATGTACAGATTGGAACATCTATAGATTCATTGTTCAGGGGAGGATACAAATAGACAGTCTTGTGAAGTACTTTTGAACTTGTCTTGAGAAGTTAGTTCAGCAGCACAAACTCAATGGAAATATCTTAGGCCTTGCAGCTGCAAACAAGTCAGGCCCTGTCAACAGTGTCGGTATAGAGATGGGTGTTAGTGATTACGATGTCTTTATAGCAACTATGGTTACAGAAGTTGATAAATCAGTGAAGAAGGCTAGGAGAGTGCTTGTATTAGAAAGAGCAGATTAGTAGCTGTTAGCATCTCACTTAGACAATGAACTGATGTCACTTATTTCCAATAGAGGAAGTATGGGCAAAGTTTAAACAGATTGTGAATTCTGATCTGCAGAACTATGTGTCTTGTAAGTGGATTAAGGATGGAAAAGAGCCACCATCATTTAACAATGAAATTCAGCAAATGTTGACGAAGCAAAGGCTGGTGGACTCTCACTTCATGCAAATGATGACAGGCAAAGATAAGATTTGTGCATCTGAGAAAAGATCTGTGTGCAAAGTGTACAACTACTTCCACTGTCAAACGTTAGCAAAAGATCTGGCTGAGAGACCAAGATAATTCTTGTTCTATGTAAAACTGCTAAGCAAATTTAAAGCTTCCACCCAGTCACTTATTGAACAGTCTGGTAAGGCACCTGAAGGTAGGAAAATGAAAGATGAAGTTTTAAAATTCACATTTTCAAACCAATCATGCAAAATAATCATAAAGGCGTAACAGCATCTGACCATCGAACAGACTCCCGTGTGGACAACATAGTAATAAGGATCCCCGCCATAGAGAAACACCTGAAAGAGTTGAAAACAAATAAGGTAACAGGTTCCCAATTCAGTTTTACAAAGAGTACTCCTTGGAATTCACCCCTTACTTAGCTTACATCTATCATTAATCTCTCACTCATCACAAAGTCTCAAGCAACTGGTAAAAGGGCAGGTGACTACTATATATAAGACGGGTAAAAGAATGAACTCACAAAATTTAGGTCAATTTCCTTAAATGGTTTGATACAGAATTTGTGACACAGACTGAGTCTGAATGTAATAAATTTCCTTGAGACAGAAAAGCTTATGTGCATGAATCAGCATGGTTTTAGAAAGCACCTCTCATGCCAAACTCAGCTTGCCCTTTTACCACATGATATGTTGTGAACTATGGATGAAGGGCAACAGGCAGATTCAGTATATCTAGATTTCCAGGAAGCCTTTTACAGTTGCCTCACTGCAGACTGTTTATGAAGTTAAAAGCATATGGTCCCAGACATGTGAGTGGCTCGAAGACTTCTTAAGTAATAAAACCCAATATGTTGCTCGACAATAAGTATTCATCAGCCAAGGGTATCATCAGGAGTGCCCCAGGGAAGTGTTGTAGTACTGCTGTTATTTTCTATGTGGGTAACTGATCTAGCAGGCAGGGTTGGCAGCAATCATCAGTTGTTTGGTATTGATTCTGTGGTGTACGGGAAGATGTGGAAGGTTAGTGACTGTGAGAAGATATAAAATTACTTGGGCAAAATTTCTAGTTGTTGCGATGAATGGCAGTGAACTCTAAATGTAGAAAGAATATAAGGTAAGGCAGATTCATAGGGGAAAAAACTGTGACATTTGAGTACATGATTTCTAGTGTCCTGCTTGACACAGTCATGTCATTAAGTATCTGGGTGTAACATTGCAAAGTGATATGAAATCAAATGAGTATGTGAGGATTGTGGTAGGAACGCAAATGACTGACTTTAGTTTATTGGTAAAATATTGGGAAAGTGTGGTTCAACTGTAAATGAGACTGCATGTAGCATGCTAGTGTGACCTATTCTTGAGTAATCTTTGAGTGTTTGGGATACACACCATGTCTTATTAAAGGAAGGTATAAAAACAATTCAGAGGCAAGCTGTTAGATTATTTGCAGATAGGTTCAAAAAACTTGCAGGTGTTACAGAGATGCTTTTGGAGCTCAAATGGATATTCCTGGAGGGAAGGCACATTCTTTTTTAGGATGTCTATTCAGAAAATTTAGAGAACCAGCATCTGAAGCTGATGTCAGAATGATTCTACAACCCCCAACATACATTTCACATAAGGACCATGAAGATAAGATACAAGAAATTAGGGCTCATATTGAGGCATGAAGTTGGTTGATTCTCCCTCATTCTATTTGCAAATGCCACAGGAAAGGAAATGACTATTAATGGTATAGAGTACCCTCCACCATCCACCATGTCTTAGCTTGTGGAATACATATGTGAATGTAGACTGCAGGATCCTACGCAATGTAAAGAAAATATTATTGATGATGAGTTCAATGGGAGTAAGTATTCTTGGTGTTGTTTTCTTACTTATATAAAAGGAGCTTATAGGTCCAAAGTCAGTTGCAGATATGCTATACATGTTGTGCTTGTACAGAGGAAAAGCAAGTTATAAGTTACACCTGAAAAAGTGCATTTGATGTTGTACACATCTCAACTACTTCATCAGCCAAACTACATGTGCATTTCCAAAGGCCAATAGTTGCCAGCTGGTGGGCCTTTTTACCTGATGAAATTTGAATACAGAGCAAGAAAATCTCACCATTATGCATTTCTATGCAGCAGATCTCCAAAGCCTCCATGTTGCACAAGTTCTTCAACATTGTGGAGCACTGTAACATTTACAAGGCACTTATGGTCACCCTAAAATGTACTGTCTATTCAGATTTGAATTGTTTTTTGAAAGATGTGCAGTATGAACAGCTGTCTCGATAAGAACAGTTATTTTGTTATCCCTTATAAGTCATGTTAGTATAATGTCCTTCTGATACTGTAATGTTTTATAGGACATGGAAGATATTTAAGATTTAGTGTTCTTAAGTATGAAACACAGCCATTATTTGAGAATTATCTATAAAAAAAGAATGGTTTGAGATTCAATAATTAAAATCTATCTCTTAAGATACTCTCCTTTTCTCTTTTTTAGTAGTAGGTCATTTCAATGTGAGGTGCAATTTCAAAATCATTCTTGTAGTGTAAGGTTTTTTAGTTGCATAGTAATTTGTGCTTTTTTGTCATGAGAGTAATGCACAGTATTAATAAGTGTGTCAGTGGAAACAGCTGCTGTAGTATAGTAGATGTACTAAACACTACTCTCATGCATGTTTTACAAATGACACATTGTATTCTGTTTACAGGCAATAACATCATTCTCAAAAGATCCCCAGTGTTGTAATACTAGGTGCATATCAGGTCCTTTGCCAAAAGTAATTTTTTCCCCATAGCAGTCAGTTCTTTGAGTTAGTTAAATTTTGTGTATCAAGTGACATTGGTAGTTTCTGTAAGTTGTAAAATGAAATACATTTTAGGACATGAAGAGTATTCGTACATATTAGTGTTCTACTTACACATATCTGGTGAGTCACAATTTTCGCCTGTGATACTGCTCCTGAGATATCAGTATTCTTGAAAAACTTAAATTCTGAAATAATGCATCAGCATTATCTTGCAGGAAGTGATTTATTGTACCCTATGTGCATTGTAACTGATGAAGCACAGTGTTGTCTGGTGTTCAGTCCAGGAGATAAAAGGTGGCATTGTTGGTAATACAGAAATCAAAATATTTAGCTGTCTACAACAGCAATCAGATTTTAAGCCATTTGCAAGAATTCCCAACAGTTATATGACATTGCACTTAGTGTCTTGTACTAGTTAGAGTAGTACATACACTTGTAATTTTCACATCATGTAAGTTTGATAGATATTTTTCATAGCTTTTGTCATGACATTGAAGAGTTCAAATGTGGACTCATTTGTTAGTAAGAGGTGTTGTATATAGAGAGACATAAAAAAATCACATCACAAAGGAGGAGTTGTGCAACATAAACAAAAGTTGGAAGGCATGTTTCTATATCTAAAAGGTGATATCTATTAAAATTTTGTGCCAGTCACATAAAAGTGGCATTAGTAGCACCACTATTAGAATGGAAATCAGGTTTGCTTTAAATACACACTGAAATGGTTGTAAGCATTAGTTGCCTATGAGATTGGATGTGGTGAGTTGATGTTAGTCAAGAATTTCTTCAAGGTGGCAAAGATGCCATTATCAACACCTCACTGAGTTTCCACGAGGTCATGTAATAGGGTTATGGAAAGCTGGATGTTCCTTCTGGAATATTGCAGAAAGACTTTGCAGGAATGCAGCCACTGTACATGATTACTGGTAGCTGTGGTCATGGGAACATTTGGTTGCAAGAAAACAGGACTCCATATGGTCATGTGGCATTTCCAAGAGTTAAGACCATCGTGTTTGGCGTATGGCTGTTGCACATCATACTGTATCTGCAGCAGCAATTTACGCAGCTGTTGGCACCACAGTGACACAACAAACTGTTACAAATCAGTTACTTAAAGGACAGCTCCAAGCCAGAAGCCGTGTTGCACGCTTTCCACAGACCCCAAAGCACCAAAATTTGCGACTTCAATGGTGTCAAGTGAGAGCTCGTTGGAGGGCAGAATGGAGGTCTGTTGTGTGATTGGAGATCTTTTGTGTTCCCTGATGCTCAGTGCCAGTGATGACCATGTATTGGTAAGGAGCAGGCCATTTGAGGGCCTGTAACCAGCCTGTCTGCATACATAGCACTGGACATACACTTGGAGTCATGGTCTAGGATGCAATCTTGAATGACACTGATGGCAAATTTGTATGTCAATCTGGTGATTCGACCTATTGTTCTGCCATTAATGAGCAGCATTCCGGAGGTGTTTCCAACAGGATAACACTCGCCCATTATCAATTTTGTAACCCAACATGGCCCACATGTGCCTTGGCTTACTTGATCACCAGAACTGTCTCCAATCATGCACATATGCAGCATCATTGGGCAACAACTCCAGTGACATTCACAACCAGTGTTAACTGTCCTTGTATTGACCATGCAATTAATTCTACATTAACTATTTTTTGTTTTGCAATTTTTATTCCCATTAGTGTATATCCAAGGACAATATGTTTTTGCTTTGTAATCTTGCAAAGAACAATGAGCGGTTGTAAAATAACATTTGACAAAACAGCAAAACAATGCTTCAGTGGAGTGTGCCAAATGTAAAATGGCATTATATGAAAGAAGCAGGAAAACTGCATCAATTCAATTATTTTAACACGAAGTGTCACATAGGTATATCCTCAGTTGCATGTTCTTGCTAATGGACTAGTTTTAGAGCATCATTTTACTTTATGAGACTATGCTTACTGAGTGCAGTAATGTTCGAGGTGTTCAAAAGTATAATTTATATCCATGGGAAACAAAACGGTGGCTGGTGTTGCTGGTCCCCAAAGCAGAATTCAGCTGAAACCTGAAATACTTTTTTGTAGTACCTGTACAGAACATTAGTCTTGTTGTTCTTTGGGTACGGATCTGTGAAGTTGTGCCACTAGTTAACTTTTCTGACAACCACATTATTGTAGGTGGGGTCTTCAGTCCAAGACTGTTTTGATGTATCTCTCCATGCTACTCTTTCCTGTGCAAGACTCTTCATCTCCAAATAACTACTGCAACCTACATCCTTCTGAATCTGCTTGCTGTATTCATCTCTTAGTGTCCCTCTATGATTTTTACACCACCACTCCATGCTTTCATAAAATACTACATTGGTGATCCTTTGATGTTTTAGAATGTGTCCTATCAACTGATTTCTTGTTTTAGTAAAGTTGTGCCACAATTTTTTTCTTGCCTCCAATTCTATTCAGTATCTCCTCAATAGTTATGCAACCTGCCCATCTAATCTTCAGCATTCTTCTGTAGCAGCACACTTTGAATGCTGCTCTTCTCTTCTTGTCTAAATTATTTATTGTCTAAGTTTCACTTCAGCACATGGCTACACTCCATACAAATACCTTCAAACAAGGCATCCTTACACTTAAGTCTGTATTGGATGCTAACAAATTTCTCTTCTTCTGGCAATTGTGAGTCAAAATTGTATATCTTCTCTACTTTGGCCATCATTAGTTAATTTTCTGCCCAAATACCAAAACTCATCTACTACTTTAAATGTATCATTTCCTAATCTAATTCCTCAGCATCACATGATTTAATTTGACTGCATTCCATTACACTTGTTTTGCTTTTGTTGATATTCATCTTATATCGTCCTTTCAAGACACTGTCCATTCCACTGAACTGCTCTTCCAGGTCCTTAGCGAAACAAGATTTGGAAAGGTTAATGGGGGAGAAGGGAAGAAAGAGATTATAGAAGAAATAGGAATAGGACATTCTCAGACAGTGTGTTTGTGAATGTGGAAACCAGGTTTGATCTGTTGTTACAATAGGAAACTTATGAGCCACAAATAGATGTAAGAGTAGACAGGACACAACAAACTTTCAAAAAGTGTTTGAAAAGTATGAAGTCAGAAAAAGCTGTAAAAAAGAAGAAAGTTTTGTTGTTAAGTAGCTCACATGGTAGAGGTGTTGGCCAACTGTTGCAGGATGAACTAGGGTCAGATTACCAGGTCACAAATTCTCTTAAACCTATTGCAAGTCTGGTTCAGGTGACAGAGGATATAGGTTCATTTTGCAAAGATTTCACAAAGGAAGACACCATGGTAATAATGGGTGGGGCAGGCAACAGCATAGATAGGAACCATAATTATTCAGTTGACAGTAACCTGGTAAAGATAGCTTCAGCAATGAGACATACTGGTTTGGACTTGGGACTGTTCTCAGGCACCATGACTGGCCTCATTTAAACTCTCCTGTTAGGAGAGTTACTTTAGAGGTGGAATGGCTGCTTGGATCAGATATGGGGTCTCATATCAGTGTGGTTCCTGCTGACTCTATCAGCAGGTGGGACTATACTACGCATGGCATTCACATCGACAGGAAAGGAAAGGGAAAACTGTATAGGCTAATAGCAAATAACTTAAGGGGGGGGGGGGGGGGGCACCGTCACAAGTGATAAAGTACCAATGGTTACAAGTGACAGATCAGCAGTTTTTTCAGGGTATGGAGGGTAGAAATAAAAGATGTTCAAAGACAGGCTGAAAATGACATTCACATTGAATTCACATTGATAAAACAGGCAGCCAGAAAGCAAATTTTAATGTACACAATTCATGCAGACAGCCTCTGATTGGAACTAGAGATACTCAAAAACTGGCAGGAAAATTAGGTTCATCCAGTTGTAATCCAGCCAGTGCCAGAAAGCAAATTTTAATGTACACAATTCATGCAGACAGCCTCTGATTGGAACTAGAGATACTAAAAAACTGGCAGGAAAATTAGGTTCATCCAGTTGTAATTCAGCCAGTGCACGAAATCAGTTATCATTATTGCATCAAAATATCTGATGGCCAAGGGGGTAAGCTTAATGAGTTGCTTATTTGTGTTGAAGAATTAGAGTTGAGCAAACCAGTTGATATACTCTGCTTCTCTGGACATCATCTGACCACTGGTATAGATATGTTAAATGTTACAGGATTCTAGTTAGCTTCTTACTTCTGTTAAGAAACAATGGAGAAAGGAGGAGTTGCCACATTTGTCAGAAATTGTTTTGATTTCAAGAATATTGATATTAATAAATTTTGCTCAGAGCAACACTTAGAAGCTTGTGCAACACAAATAGTATTTCATAATAAGTCCTTTATAATAGTAAGTATAGACAGATCATCTTCAGGAAATATTAATAACCTCACCATAAAAAGTCTGGAAGCTCTGTTGTCCCATCTCATGGTAAAAAACAAGGAAATAGTGGTTGCTGGTGATTTTAATGTGGACTTATTGAAAAGCTCTGTTGGTGAACAATTATTGCAGTCAGTAAAACTATCATTCATTTTGGTTCCTACTGTGAACTTTACTACTAGGATATGTAAATGCTTCAAGACTGCTATTGATAATATCTTTGTAGACAAATCTAGGGAAAAAGTCACATCACAAAACCAATATTAAATGGGCTATCTGATCATGACATACAGCATCTTGTGTTAAATGTTAAAACTTGTCAGGAAAAAAAAACTATTAAGTCTGAGTACAGGAGGGTAATAAATAAGTAAAAAATAGAGAAATTCAGGAAATTGCTCAAAGACGTGAACTGGATAGATGTTTGCAATACTTCTGACTCAAATGGAAAATACAAAGCGAACATTAATAAAGTTACCTCCATGTTTGAAAATTGTTTTCCCCTAAAGGTGACTCAAATCACATGGAAGTCAAAAAATAAACTGTGGATTACAAAAGAAATAAAGATATAATGCGGGATGAAAAGGAGAGTGTATCTCCTCTCTAGAAACAGCTTTGAAGTTAGAATTGTAATGCATTACAAAGAATATAGCAATAATATTGAAGCAAGTAATCCAGAAAGCGAAGTAGCTTTATTATGAAAAAAGATAATTACATCAGGCAACAAAAGAAAAACTGTATGGGATATAGTGAAGACAGAGACAGGTGGGGCCAAAAAGGAAGAGGGACACATAGCTCTAAAAATAAATGAGACTTTGATAACAAGTGCATGCAGTGTTGTAAACCTCTTAAACAAGAACTTCATTTCTGTTACTGAAATCTTGGGGTAATCAGGTTCATTGAACAGTGCAATGGAGTATCTGAGACCAGTCTTTAAAAATAACTTCAGTAAAATGGAAATGGCACTCACGTCTCCCAAATAAGTAGTATCCATCATAAAATCCTTAAAATCTGAGTATTACAGTGGGTATGATAACATATCAACGAAGTTAATCAAAGAGTGCTGATGTGAAATGAGTTCCATCTTAAGTTATTTGTGTAATCAATCTCTTATCAAAAATGGTTCAAATGGCTTTGAGCACTATGGGACTCAGCATCTTAGGTCATAAGTCCCCCTAGAACTTAGAACTACTTAAACCTAACTAACCTAAGGACATCACACACACCCATGCCCGAGGCAGGATTCGAACCTGCGACCGTAGCAGTCCCGCGGTTCCAGACTGCAGCGCCAGAACCGCTAGACCACCACGGCCGGCAATCTCTTATCAGTGGAATATTTCCAGACTGGCTAAAATATGCTTAAGTTAAGCCTCTTTAGAAGAATGGGGATAGACAGATACCATCAAACTATTGACCAATTATTTGCCGGCTTTCTCAAAAATATTTGAAAAGGTTGCGTTCAAGTGTCTCATTGAGCATCTGACTACAAATAATATTTTGTCCTTGTCACAGTTTGGATTTCTTAAGGGTTCTGATACAGAGAAAGCTATTTACACTTACACTGAGAATGTGCTTAATTCATTAGGTAATAAATTAGAGGCTACTGGCATTTTCTGTGATCTGTCAAAAGCCTTTGACCATGTGAACCACAGCATTCTCTTAAGTAAATTAGAATATTATGGTGTTACCTGCAAGGCTGTGAAATGGTTTGAGTCTTATCTATCTAACAGGAAACAAAGGGTGTCATCAGGAAATACCTGTGAAGTAAGCAGTCAGTGTTCATCTGACGGAATTAATTACATGTGGTGTTCCTCAATGTTTCATCTTGGGTCCATTGATTTATCTTATGTACATTAATGACCTTCATCTGTTACATTTCCAGATGCTAAGTTTGTTTTGTTGCAAATGATACAAACATTGCAATAAGTAGCAAGTCAGGTACAGATTTAGAAATAGGTGCTAATTAAATTTTCACTGACATTAATATGTGGTTTAAAGCTAATTCACAGTCATTAAACTTTGAGAAGACCCACTATATGCAGATCAGAACCTGTAAGAGATTTCCTTGCAGCATGTGTATAACATACGAAGACATGCAGACCGAAGAGGTTGACAGTGTTCAATTTCTGGGACTACAACTTGATAATAAATTCAGGTGGGAAGGGCATACCACAGAACTGCTTAAGTGCCTAAACAAGTGTGTATTTGCAGTGAGAATGATGTCAAATGTAGGAGACATAAATATAAAAAACTAGCATTCTTTGCATAATTTCATTCTATTATGTCATATGGGATCATATTCTGGGGCAACTCATCAAACTGATCAAAAGTTTTTAGGGTATAAAAGCAGTGATAAGAATCATTTGTGGTGTACATTCAAGAACATCATGTAGAAACCTGTTCAAGGAACTTGGTATTCTAACCACTGCTTCTCAGTGTATTTATTCCTTAATTAAATTTGTTGCAAGTAACATATCTTTATTTCTAACCAATAGCCCAATACATAGTATCAATACAGGGAATAAGAACAATCTACATAAAGACCTAAAATCACGTACCTTGATCCAAAAAGGGGTCCAATATTCAGGAACACACACACATTTTCAATAAATTGCCAGCAACCATTAAAAACCTGGTTTCAAATAGCCAGAGTCTGAAAGACTCCTTCTACTCTATGGATAAACATCTTAACAGGGACTTTTAGACAAGCTTAAGTAAAAATGTCTGTTAGATTTCAGTTTTGATAGCACTTGATCACAGTAGTCAAGATTAGGTATTTTGTGTATGATAAATTTATTAACAGTGCATAACAATGTTTCATTCTGACAGCGTGTTAACTCTGTAAATATTAGCTGTTCCAGTTTACCGCATTGCATTCACCTATTTCTACAATCTCCTTACAAATGATCAGGGTAATAAGTATTATATTCAAATGCTTTATGTTTTTATGGTATACTTTCTGACATGTTCCACATCCATGAGAATCATCTCATTTTTTGGGTGTGTGGGTTGAAAACTGAATCTAATCTAATCTAATCTGCTGTCTCTGACAGAATTACAATATCATCAGGAAATCTCAAATTCTTTATTTCCTGTCTCTGAACCTTAATCTTTGCTCCAAATGTATTTTTGGTTTCCTTTACTGCTTGCTAAATGTATGCATTGAATAACATTTATGGTAGGTGGCTTCCTTTTAATGCCCGTCAACTCCTATGACTGCCATTTAGTTTCTGTACAAGTTGTAAATATCCTTTCAATCCCTGTATTTTACCATTGCTACCTTCAGAACTTCAAAGAGAGTTTTCCAGTCAACATTGTGAAAAGCTTTCTCATCACATTATACACTTTCAGTTGCCACAAATACCTTCAAATTGTTTGCAGTCACTCTTAATTTAAACCCATGATTTCAGTGTTGTGGTTGGTAGTCATCCATAACAAATTCACAGTATAAAATTGTGGTTGCTTGTCATTTCTGATATGTTTAAAAAATCTTATTTTTGTGAAAGTTGGTTGTGTGAGGTAGGTTCATTCTACCTGAAATGGATTATTTGTTGATATCATATATTTTATCAAAAGGTGCTATTTTCATTGTGAAAAGCTTTCATCTACTCATAACTATTGGGACAATACATTGTCTCTAACTCATATTCATCGCCAGACATCTAATTTAGCTTATGGCATAATTACACGCAAATACAGATATGCAATAAGAAGCCTGTTTGATCTTGTTTTTAGTGGAATTGCTATTTGAAAAAATTGACAGTGATGTATGAAAGTTGTTCCAAAAGCTATGCCTCCAATTTTTTTGGTGACTTTTGATGTCCATGCCAGATGTAATTGGTGTAGTGTTAATGCTTGAACCTTCCTCTTTCATTTGCAGGTGGTTGTGTTGTCCTGCAGTAGTGAGCTCCAGCAGAGGAGTCTTCCAAAATGGAGTCTGATATGGACATGCATATAAAACAGCTATGTATGATTGAATTCCTCACTGCCGAAGAAATCACACCAACTGAAATCCACTGACACTTGCTAAAGGTGTATGGAGACAATGCAATAGTTGTGAACACTGTGAGGCGATGGGTGCAGCTTTTTCGAGGTAGTGGAAAGGGTTTGCATGGCAAGCCAAGGCCTGGTCGACCCTGTACAGCTATCATCCCTTGCAATGAAGAGCATCATGATTAACTCATCCATGCTGATTGGCAGCTAATGACCAGAGAATTGTGTAGAAAGCTGAATGTCGGCTGTAATGCCTTGGAAACAGTGTTGGAACATCTTGGTTATTGCAAGATCTGTGAACATGCGTCCTGCTGGATCAATACGAAGTTCAAGGTGACAGTTTTCTGAATAGCATCGACACCAGAGATGAGACATGGCATCACCACTTCAAGCCAGAATCCAAATGACAGTCCCTTGAATGGCATGTGAATTCTCCGTCAAAGAAGAAATTCGAGTCACAGCCATCTGCAGGCAAAGTGATGTTCACAGTCTTCTGTAATAGCCAGGATGTGGTTCTTTTGGATGTCCTGGATCCTGAAGAAACTTTCAATTCAGCATGCTACAGGATGACACTGACTAAGCTGAAAGCCTGAATTTCCAGGGTGAGGTCAGAGAAGAAGACCGCTTTCAACTGCAGCATCATAACACCAAACCCCACACCAGTTTTGCAACCACACAACTCGCTGCAAAATTGGCTGGACTGTCGTACCACCTGCACCATACAGTCTGGATTTAGCACCTTCAGACTTCCATTTCTTTGGGCCTCTAAAAGATGGACTACATGGTGAACATTTTCAAGACTCAGATGCTGTTGTCAAAGCTGTAAGGAAGTGGTAAGACTCAGCTGGTTCTAATTTTTAGAAGTGTGGCATGGTGGTGTCTGTGTGGAAAAATGACAGTCTGTAGCTGACATATTGGTCTATTTAGCTGTGCTGTTGTGATTTATGTATACCCTGTAGTTTCCATGTATAAATATAGAAGGCCTTACTTGGGGAATAACCCCTTGTAAGTGTTCTAATGTGCTGAGGCCAAAGTACCTCAAATGTAAGGAAATACATATGTAAAAGGTGAGACATCAACTGATAACACATGGAACCAGATTTAGACGTTGTTCTCAGTATTGCCAACAGTCCGGCCACATTGCATTGGTGTTTGTGAATTGTGATTTTTAGGTTTTCAACACATTGTATGTTATGTTATCGATTATGAAATGTTTGCTGTGTTATATATGTTTCATAAGAGATCTTGTATGCTTTGTGCTCAGCAGGAACAGTCATGAGTGCTCCAAGTATAGTGTAAAATTATATCCATTGAGCTACTGTAGAAAAAGGTTACATACACAGAAACGAGAATCTGATTAAAAAATAGGTTATTTTGAGATGCACACATATAATAAAAGTGAAACACTGTGGTATATAATTGACCTCATTAATGCAAATAGACAAGAGACTATCCCATGGGTTTGCAAAGTTACTAGACTTTTATGTAATTCCAGTTGGGCTTTGCAATCAAGCTCGACTATCTTTTATTCTATTATTTTTGGATGCTAGATTCTACACCCTATAAAGAAAATGCTATTGATGCAGAGTTCAGTGAGAGCACAAAGAATGTGATCCACTAATTAAGTAGTTATTATATATGTCATTTTTTGTCTTGCAAACATGACCAAGAGGACACATGCCACTTTTATAATTAAGACAAGGGCAGCCAATGATCACTTCAGTGCAGATGCACGCCACACTTGAACTCTTAAGGGAATTGGTGAACTCCCACAAGTAATGAGGATAACAAGCAAGGGGCACTGCATTGGTAGTGTATGTTTAAGTTAACAATTTACATCTGACGCAGGTATGCTAGGGCAGTCCGTGCAGTTACAATGACCACTGTGTCTGGATGGTGCAGTGGTCAGCACATCTGCCTAGTAAGCAGGAGACCTGGGTTTGAATCCCAATCCAGCAGAAATTTTCAACTTTCAATTTCGATTTAAATCAACGACCACTGGCAGCTAATGTCATCAATTCCTTTGTGTCTTAAGTGTGATACATGGCTATTTTTTGAGAATTATCTATCAAAAAAGAATGGTTTGAGAGCCAATGTGTTTATCAGCAATATATAGTCTTTGAAGATATTAGTATTTTGGGGTATATGTTCATTTTATTATAAGGTGCAATTTGTGATTCATTCTTTATAGTGTCCTTGTAGTGTAAGGTTCTTCCTTTGCATAGTAATTTGTGCTTTTCTGTTGTGAGAGTAATTTATAATCTTTATAAGTTTGTCAGTGAGGAGAGCTGCTTACAGGAATTTACTGAACCCTTTGTCATGTATGTTTTGCTAATGGCACATTTATTTCTGTTTAAGGTAATGATGCCATTCGCAATACATTTCAGTGTTGTCATACTATATGCATGTCAGGTCCTTTGTTCAAAGTAACTTTTCCCATATGAGTCAATTATTTGAGGTAGGTATCTTGTGTGAGTCATTTGATGTTAGCAGTTCCTGTAACATGTAAAGTGAAATACATTTTATGACACATAGAGTATTTGTAGATATCACTGATATATTTACACTTGTCCTGTCAGTCACAAATGTTGCCTCAGATGCTGTTCATGAGAATGCATTGTATTTGGAGGAATATTACTCTCAGATGCTACTTTGGCATTATTTTGAGGACATGATTTTTTGTACCCTACGCCCACAGTAATTGGTGATACACTGTGTTGTCATCTGTATACTCCAGGCGATAAAGGGTAGTGTTGTTGGCAATGCGGATATGAAAATTTTCATCCATCTAAAACTTCTACTATATTTTAAGATGTTTGCAAGTATTCCCAACATGTATGTAGTATTACACATATATTTTATTGGTTAAAATAGGACATCCATTTCCTAATTTTCACACCATGTTTGTTAGATGGAAATCTTCCATAGCTTTTATCATGGCTTTGTGTAGTTGAAATGTGGATTCATTTGTCAGGAAGATGCAGGTCCAAGCTACTGGATTATGATGTCTTTATAGCAACTATGGTTACAGAAGTTGATAAATCAGTGAAGAAGGCTAGGATAGTGCTTGTATTAGAAAGAGCAGATTAGTAGCTGTCAGCATCTCACTTAGACAATGAACTGATGTCACTTATTTCCAATAGAGGAAGTATGGGCAAAGTTTAAACAGATTGTGAATTCTGATCTGCAGAACTATGTGTCTTGTAAGTGGATTAAGGATGAAAAAGAGCCACCATCATTTAACAATGAAATTCAGCAAATGTTGATGAAGCAAAGGCTGGTGGACTCTCGGTTCAAAAGAGAACATGCAAATGATGACAGGCAAAGATAAGATTTGTGCATCTGAGAAAAGATCTATGTGCAAAGTGTACAACTACTTCCACTGTCAAACGCTAGCAAAAGATCTGGCTGAGAGACCAAGATAATTCTTGTTCTATGTAAAACTGCTAAGCAAATTTAAAGCCTCCACCCAGTCACTCATTGAACAGTCTGGTAAGGCACCTGAAGGTAGGAAAATGAAAGATGAAGTTTTAAAATTCACATTTTCAAACCAATCATGCAAAATAATCATAAAGGCGTAACAGCATTTGACCATCGAACAGACTCCCCCGTGTGGACAACATAGTAATAAGGATCCCCGCCATAGAGAAACACCTGAAAGAGTTGAAAACAAATAAGGTAACAGGTTCCCAATTCAGTTTTACAAAGAGTACTCCTTGGAATTCACCCCTTACTTAGCTTACATCTATCATTAATCTCTCGCTCATCACAAAGTCTCAAGCAACTGGAAAAAGGGCAGGTGACTACTATATATAAGACGGGTAAAAGAATGAACTCACAAAATTTAGGTCAATTTCCTTAAATGGTTTGATACAGAATTTGTGACACAGACTGAGTCTGAATGTAATAAATTTCCTTGAGACAGAAAAGCTTATGTGCATGAATCAGCATGGTTTTAGAAAGCACCTCTCATGCCAAACTCAGCTTGCCCTTTTACCACATGATATGTTGTGAACTATGGATGAAGGGCAACAGGCAGATTCCGTATATCTAGATTTCCAGGAAGCCTTTTACAGTTGCCTCACTGCAGACTGTTTATGAAGTTAAAAGCATATGGTCCCAGACATGTGAGTGGCTCGAAGACTTCTTAAGTAATAAAACCCAATATGTTGCTCGACAATAAGTATTCATCAGCCAAGGGTATCATCAGGAGTGCCCCAGGGAAGTGTTGTAGTACTGCTGTTATTTTCTATGTGGGTAACTGATCTAGCAGGCAGGGTTGGCAGCAATCATCAGTTGTTTGGTATTGATTCTGTGGTGTACGGGAAGATGTGGAAGGTTAGTGACTGTGAGAAGATATAAAATTACTTGGGCAAAATTTCTAATTGGTGCGATGAATGGCAGTGAACTCTAAATGTAGAAAGAATATAAGGTAAGGCAGATTCATAGGGGAAAAACTGTGACATTTGAGTACATGATTAGTAGTGTCCTGCTTGACACAGTCATGTCATTAAGTATCTGGGTGTAACATTGCAAAGTGATATGAAATCAAATGAGTATGTGAGGATTGTGGTAGGGAACGCAAATGACTGACTTTAGTTTATTGGGAAAGTGTGGTTCAACTGTAAATGAGACTGCATGTAGCATGCTAGTGTGACCTATTCTTGAGTAATCTTTGAGTGTTTGGGATACACACCATGTCTTATTAAAGGAAGGTATAAAAACAATTCAGAGGCAAGCTGTTAGATTATTTGCAGATAGGTTCAAAAAACTTGCAGGTGTTACAGAGATGCTTTTGGAGCTCAAATGGATATTCCTGGAGGGAAGGCACATTCTTTTTTAGGATGTCTATTCAGAAAATTTAGAGAACCAGCATCTGAAGCTGATGTCAGAATGATTCTACAGCCCCCAACATACATTTCACATAAGGACCATGAAGATAAGATACAAGAAATTAGGGCTCATATTGAGGCATGAAGATGGTTGATTCTCCCTCATTCTATTTGCAAATGCCACAGGAAAGGAAATGACTAGTAATGGTATAGAGTACCATCCACCATGTCTTAGCTTGTGGAATACATATGTGAATGTAGACACAGTACACAAGTTGTCCTTGGTATAGGGAACTGTAACATTCACAAGTCACTTATGATCACTTTAAAATCTATTGTCTTTTTAAATCTGAATTATTGTTTGAGAAATGTGCAATAGGAACAGCAATTTAGATATATTCAGTGATGCTGTTATGCCCTTACAAGTTATGAGCATATAATATACCTCTGGTACAGCAATGTTTAATAAGGCATGGAAGATATTTAATATTTGCCATTATTAAGTGTGATACACAGTCATTATTTGAGAATTAGCTATCAAAAAAGAATGGTTGGAGAGTAAAATATGTTTATTATTAATATCTAGTCTTTGCAGACCCTAGTGTTTTGGGGTAGAAGGCCATTTTAACAAAGGTGCAATCTGAGAGTCATTGACACTGTGTTCATATGGTGCAAGGTATTTTATTTGCATACTGATTTGTGTTTTTTTGTTATGAGAGTAGCACATAATATTCGCTGCAGCTGCAGTGGTCCACAACCCCACGACTACCGCAGTCCACTTCACCCCTCCGCCACCCCACACCGAACCCAGGGTTATTGTGCAGTTCAGCCCCCAGTGGACCCCCCCAGGGAACGTCTCACACCAGATGAGTGTAACCCCTATGTTTGCATGGTAGAGTAGTGGTGGTGTAACGGTATGTGGAGAACTTGTTTGTGCAGCAATCGCCGACATAGTGTAACTGAGGCGGAATAAGGGGAACCAGCCCGCATTTGCCAAGGCAGATGGAAAACCACCTAAAAGCCATCCACAGACTGGCCGTTTCACCGGACCTCGACACAAATTTGCTGGGCGGATTCGTTCCAGGGACCAGGCGCTCCTTCCCGCCCGGAAAGCCCTGCATTAGACCGCACGGCCAACCGGGCGGGCCATGTAATATTAGTAGTTTTTGTAACTTGTACAAAGAGTTTCATTTTATGAAATGAAGAGCATTTGTACATATCATTGATATACTTGTATGGACCTACCTTCTGTCAATCATGACTGAGGAGCATTTCCTCCAAAGTTGATAAATCTTCAATTGTTCAAAATTTAGATTTTTGTAGTTACAAATCAAGCTTGTAGCAAGTGGTTGCTGTTGTAAACCATTTTGTCAAAAACCAATATTTTCTGTCAGTAGAGGGTATTGAAACCTATAAATGTTTGCAAAACTCAATATTTCCCCTCAGCCAGTTGAAGCAAAAGTCGATAAATGCAGACTGTGCTTACCTTCTGAGAGACCTGTCGGGAGAATAAAAATTTAATACATCATTGTCAATGATAATGTGAGAGAGTTTCCTGGAGAAAAAAAAAGAAAAAGAACCTTGAACTTTAGGCAAGTACTTGCTGCTGGATCCAACAATAGAAATAAATGAGTGGTTTACAGTACATTTAACTGTGGCATATTGCCCAGTTTTAGCCAGCTTTTTCATGGAGAAGAACCACCAAGAAAGAATCAAAAATGAAGAATATTGTTTCAATAATCTACATCAAAATGACAAAAGATGGCCTCACAATACCTGTATGTGCTGCAACATTTCAAGCAACATGAAGGATATCCAAAGACAGATTCTCAAAAGGAACAAGATCTGGAGAAAAAGAATCAGATAATAACAAACCACATGTTGCATGAAAATTGTATGAAATTATGAATGAGGGAAGTCCAAATGTCATTAAAGTATGTTTTGATATACAACAGAATCAACCAATACTGGAGTTCTCCATAGGTGAAGCATTCTATTCAAGCAAGGTTTGTTTATACAAGTTGCGCATTATGATTTATTTCAGAGCACAGGCAATGGAAAGGACTGTTCTGTATACTTAGCTTAAAACGTAAAGGCTGAAAGGATACAGTCAAGTAGCCCCAGTTGGATTTTCTCAGGAACCCCAAGGTATCCCAGCCAGAAAATGGTCTGAATGAAATTTTATTTAATTTCTTTCTCGTGTACCAGTCAAAATAAATACAGTATTGATGTGCACACTAATGGCCTTTATGGAAGAAAGCAGATAATAATAAGCTGGTACATTATTTCCATGTTCTTGGTCGCAGCTTTACTCCTGACAAAGAGTTTCGTAGAGCAGATAAAGACTACTGGAGCAAAGATATTCTTTCACTGATAGAATACTATAAAGTGCTGGAACAACATGGCATTGCCAAGATACTAAATAAAGATCGGGATGCACAGGATATCAAGTCCAATATACTAAAAGCCTAAGATACCTTTCAAAATAACTGCTCAGTAAGTGATGGCTTTTGAAAAGTGTGAGAAGAAGGTATTGTTGTCAGTATCATACCCTCATAATGGAAGTCCTGTAGAGGATGAGGTATGGAAATCCAAAAACTGCAGCCAGGAAGTGAGAAAAGCAGCCAATGTTGAAAAGAAGAACATGATCAACAAGGAAAAGAAAAAGTATTCTTAAGACTTATGGGGCTTTTTAACATACTAGAAGGAGCAGAAGAGTTTTATATGGACATTGTTGAAAGTGATTTTCAGTTTAGTATTGTTGTAGCCAGCATTTTCTGTTGTATTTCAGTAGCATTTATTGCTATTTTCACTTATGTTTATCAAACATTTATGGAAAAGTGGAAAACCATGATGAAATAATAACAATAGTATGAAAAGGGTAGTTGAAACTGACCATATAGCAGAGATGTTGAGTAGGAGATAGGCACAAGAAACAGACTGTCAAACAAAACTTTCCGCCAAACATGATTGATTGACTGTCCAGTTAGTACTGCCTGACCTCATCTGTAACTTGGCACTGAGTAACTGTGGATTGTTCATTACAGAATGATTAGTGATGGCTACAGGTGACTATCAGAACACCATTCAATGAATGCTTAACAGAGACTGAATGTAGCATTTTCAGTGGTGACAATTAAAGACTACTGTATGGAAGTTTTTATACAATGTTAAAATATAGGGGTAATACATATTAGTAATAGCATGAAATACAGGAATTGTTGGCAGTACTTGTAAACATGTAGAAGTGAAGTTATTTTGATTTACTATCCTTTAACTGGCGCTAACATAGGCTCTAGTTTTATAAGCAGATATTTCGGTGTGCAAGTCACCCCCCACATTTACTATGAAAGCCCACAAAAATTAGCCTAAAAATCAAAATGTAATGTTTGAGTCAAACAATGGAAAATCCAGGATGGAATGTTACGATATTTAGAAGGAGTTGCTACCCCCCCATATAGCGGAGATGCTGATTCACAGACAGGCACGACAAATAGACTCTCAAAATTATTGCTTTCGGTCATTAAGGCCTTCATCAACAATAGATAGACATATGCGTGTGCACGCGCGCACACACACACACACACACTCACACACACACACACACACACACACACACACACACACAAATGCATGTGAGTGAGTTGTGTTTGAGTGAGGGTGTGTTTGCATATGTCTGTCTATTGTTGACGAAGGCGTTAACAGCCGAAAGTTATAATTGTGAGAGTTTTTTTGTTGTGCCTATGTGTGACTAAGCATCTCCGCTATAATGTAATATTTAAAATATTTCATTAATTTATGTCTTTTCTCAGAAATGGTACACATTTTTGTCAATAGAAAAAAATATTACTTGAATTAACTTGTGATCCCCTGTCAGTAGCACTCATTAGTTCATATGAGTAAAGAGCTAGTTGTGTTTTACAAGATGACAATTTCAGAATCCATGCTGACTATGTGTGAATAAATGGATTTCTTTGAGATAATTCATAATGATCAAACACACTATATGTTCTAAAATCCTATTGCAAACTGATATCAGTGATGTGGGTGTATAATTTAGTGGATTGCTCCCATTTCCTTTCTTATGCTTTGGTTTGAACTTTGTAACTTTGCAATCCTTAGCAAATGATCTTTTGTTGAAAGAGCAGTTATGATTCCTATGTATGGAGGTATTACATCAGCAGACTGTGAAAGGAAGCTATTTTCCTTTATTAAGTGATTTAAGTTGCTTTGCTGCAGTGAGGGTATCTACTTCTAACTTACTCATATTGGCAGCTATTCTTGATCCAAATTCTGGAATATTTACTTTATCTTTCATGAATGAATTTCAGAAAACTGTATTCTCTAACTCTTAGTGGCACTGCCAGTGATAACATTAACATTGTTTTCATGGAGACTATCACAGTTGGGACTACGGTGTTTTGTACTGGAATTAGTCACTACCATTTTAACATTCCAAGCTACTTTCCAATTGTTTTTGGAATTTAAAATATACTCAGTTGCTTCACACTCAGTAATTTTAGATTAGTATTGTTTCCTCATATTTATATACCTTACTTTGTCCTTCCCACTTCTCCGAGGCATACCATTCAGAATAATTATCTGCAACCTATGTCCATTTTGTTGTGGATTGTACCATTTGTAGGTACAATGCTGTATGTGTGCAATATGAATGTAACATTTTTTGGTGACGCTTGTATATGTGCTATCTAGTAAGTCCATAATGTCAAAGGATAGTATCAAAATCTTAAATAACCTTGATAATTTTTATGTTGCCAGCAGATTTTGTAGAAGTAATTTAACTCAAGCAGGATCATGCATACTAGTGGAAAGATCAATGGAATGTAAAGCAAGACTCGATTTCAATTCCCTTGATTAAGAATGTATATTTGAAAGCTGCTGCATAGAGTTAGGGCAAAATATTGTAATTTTATCTGTGTACAGAATTCAAGGTGCAGAAATAACTAAACATTTTTTGTCGAAATTCCAGTGTCTGTTGCAAAAACTTCAAAAAGAAACCAAGAAAAGAATCATAATAATCGCTGATTTCAACGTACGAGGGTTATTCCAAAAGTAAGGTCCGATCGGTCGCGAAATGGAAACGACTATGAAAATCCGATAAAGCTTTGCACAGATGTGTTGGGTAGTGTCTCTAGTATAACCCCAGTTAGCATCACGTCGCTCTTCTCATTTCTGAGCTCGCAGTGAGTGCGTAAAGATGTCTAGAAAATAGTGTCTGCCGCCAAGTACGAGGGCCTGGTGAGAAATTTCGCCTGAAGCTATGCAGCCAACATTACATAACTGTCGTGCTGTTTCGTCTTCATGACAATTCTCAGCCGCATTCTGCAGGGGCAATGAAGATGCTCCTGCATCGTTTTCAAATGGAAATGTTAGATTACCCACAATACAGTCCGCAATTGTCTCCCCCTGAGTTTCATCTCTGGTCACATGAACCGCTGTCTTTGACGACAACATTTTGACACAGACAACGAGGTGTAGGCCAGCGTGGAGAATTGGCGGAAAGCACTGGCGGCTGCCTTCTATGATGAGGCTATTGAAAAGTTGGTACAACACTATGACAAAAGTCTAAGTCAGAACGGCGACTACGTAGAGAAGTAGCTGAAAGGTGTAGCTAATTGTTACAAGTAAAACATTTCTTATGTTCACTGTGGTTTCAATTTGGCAATCAATCGGACCTTACTTTTGGAATAACCCTCGTAGATCTAGCCAGTGAAGCCAATAACACAAGAAAATTCATTAATATGATTCAAACATCAGGTTTCAGCACAAATTTTACTCATTTCACTCAAGTATATGAACTGTCTGCAACATGTATAGATAATGTTTTAACCAATTACACTTGTAATGAGGCAAATAAGTTTTTTCTTTTTTTTTTTTTTTTTTTGGATTTAGGACTTTCTGATCATTGCGCTCTGTTTATGGAGTTACCAAAAACAATAGAACCTTGCTAAAAAAAACCTACACCAAATGCCAGTTCAGCAAAGAAAATATAAACTTATTCTATCATAGATTAAATAAGGAGGAGTGGTCTATAGATCATAGTATTTTATGCTCTGAAAATTTTGCTACTTTTTTGGAAAAATTCCTTCTTGTTTTTAATGAAACTTTCCCCTTTTCTGTACATCATAAAAAAGTAGGAAATAAAGTAAAGTGGTTTACTGAAGGAATAAAAATCTCGAGTGCAAGAGAAAGACGGTTACATAGGGAACTAAAACATAATAAGAGTCCTGATTTTGTTACCTATGTAAAAGATTACAAAAATATTTTTAAAAAAGTTGTAAAGGCAGCCAAAGAACTGGCAAATAATATATTTATATTGTGTAGTGAAAACAAATCAAAGACATTATGATCAGTGATCAAAGCTGAAACCGGTGCCACAGGTAGAGGCCACAATATTTCTGAAATCAAGATAGAGGATAAAACTATTGTAAATCCTGCTCAAATTTCCAAATTGTTTAATGAATTCTTTATAAATGTAAACAAATCTAATGTCAATGTCGCAGAGTATCCAGACACGGTAAATTTCTTCAACAGTGAGCAACTTGACGGTGAATTTTTCAGTACCTTTACAAAAACTTCAGTAAAATATATATAAAATGTGATACTGTCACTAAAAAGTAAAACATCAGCAGGATGGGATGGGATATCAACAAAAGTGTTAAAAACAGTCTCTAAAATAATTACGCAGCCACTAACTACAATAGTTAACCAGTCCCTACAAGAAGGTTATTTTCCAGTAACACTGAAGTACGCAGTAGTTAAGCCATTATTCAAAAAAGGCACAAAAGAACACAGGGGAAACTATCATCCAGTCTCTCTTCTTCCATCACTGTCAAAAACAAAATTTCATAAAAAATTTAAAATAATCTCAAAAAATCAGTATGGATTTCAGAAAGGCAAAACCACAATATCTGCTATAAATAATTTTGTTGATAAAATTAGCTCATCTTAGACAACTCACTGCATGCCACAAGAATTATTTGTGACCTATTTGTGACCTATCAAGGGCCTTTGATAGTGTGAATCACTCTTTGCTACTCTGTAAAATGGGAAAGTATGGAATTAGGGGCATGGTATTAGAATGGTTTAAATCCTATCTAACCAACCAAAGACAAAGAGTGGTTATAACATCAGAGAGAGGAACTTATACTTCGGAATGGAAAACCATTTTACAAGGAGTACCCCAAGGTTCTGTCTTAGGTCCCATTCTGTTTTTGTTGTACATAAATGATCTGCCAATTAATATTGAATGTCGCTCAGTATTATTTGCAGATGACTAGAGGTGGGCCAAACGGTTACTCTGGAGTAACCGTTATCACAGTTCCAGTTATTCTTTGATAACCATTATTTTTAACGGTTATCAATAACTGTCAAGTTATTTTTCGATACTGAATACTGAATACTCTGACAGGGTTACAGTTAAATAACGACATAGTTGGAATCCATCAGTTTAGTTATCAGTATAACTGTGATTAGTGTGAAATGGCAGGAATCTCATATGAATCGTGTCATAACCTTAGCTAATTAACTCCGGGTACATTTTAGTTGATGTTAGAATGATTATTAGTGTTTCATATTATATATACGTAGGTTACCAGTCACTATTAGAAATATTATCTTCGCAGCTGCAACAGAAAGTACGCAGAACTTTGCCACAGCACTGTTTAAGCAAAATGTTAACAACATGCGTTTTTAAGTATGAAGTAATATGTAAACTGAATACTGGAGGTTCAATTTGAAGCTTAATTTCTTGTGCTGCTCACTTAATTGAATAAGTGTACAGCCTTGTAATACAACAAAAAACATATATAATGTGACAGATTCGTTTACTCTTGTCCTGTGCAAGATAGTCCTATTGGGGAAAGTGTGAGTACGCTAATCCAAGTTTTATGTGAGATTTGGAAAACTGCTCAATTTCTCCAGCTACAGCATGTTTTATAACATATGAAGACATGCAGATCAAAAAGGTTGACAATGTTACATTTCTGGGACTACAACTCAATAATAAATTCAGTTGGGAAGGTCATACCACAGAATTGATGAAGCGCCTAAACAAGTCTGTATTTGCAGTGAGAATGATGTCAGATGTAGGAGACATAAATATAGAAAAGCTTACATATTTTCACTCTATTATTTCATAAGGGACTCTGTATTCTAACCACTGCTTCCTAGTATATTTATTCCTCAATGATATTTGTTGCAAGTATTTCCAACCAATAGCTCAATACATAATATCAGTACTAGAAATAGGAACAGCAATCTACATAAAGACCTAAAATCACTTACCTTGGTCCAAAAGAGGTCCAATATTCAGGAACATGCATTTTCAATAAACTGCCAGCAAGTCAGTGACCATTAAAAACTTGGTTTCAGATAAAGCACGGTTTACAGAGTGTTTGAAAGACTTTTTGATACAGAAGTGTCCGATTCCACCCGTCTTCTTTGACGCAGGACATCATCAATATGCCGGAAATGGCTATTTTAAATGTGTCTATGACATCACTACATACACATAGGAACAAACACGAAGATACATATAAATAATACAATAACATTTCCCATCAAAAATAAATCAAACCAACGGGACAACTGCGGGAAGTTGGTGGTTTTAGGGTGAAGACAAGTTAATAAAAAAAACACAACATGATCCCGAAACTCAAAATGAAGAACAAAAAGAAAAAAAATTACAGCTTTCTGCGACACCAACAAAAAAATCTACAGGAATCGGACACTTCCCTTGAACAATATAGATCAACCATAGGTGACCATACCAAAACATCGATACCCACAACTAAAAGTACAAAAATTGGAATCAAACATTTCCCTTGACCTACACAGGTCAACCTCAGATGACGATGCCATTTCCAGTAACCTATATAGGTCCACCACAACTACTGATGCCAAAAAACCAACACCTACAACTGCGAAAAATAAAACGAAAACCACAACCTCAAAAATCCCCAAACCAATCATCCTTACATGAATTAAAACACATTCAATACTCCATAAATACACAAAACATCACAAGTAGAAAAAACAGGTTAGTTACCTCCAGCAAATTCCAGCACTGCAAACTAGATCGGCCAGCCCAACCCGCCTCCCCCCCCCCCCCCCCCACACACACACACGCACACACATTAAACGTCTTACCACACTACAAATAACAAACCAATAACACCTAACAAAAATGCCAAACACATAAACAAAAAAACGTGATAATTCACTGAAAAAACTTCCAAATCTTACGTTTGGAATTACAATTACTGCTGCCAAAAACACACACACACACAAAACCAACTCATAAACACCGTGCCATAATAACATTCACACACCACAACACCTTTATGTCAAAGGAGACGGATGGAATCGGACACTTCCATTGACCCCTCCTTCTACTCTGTAGATGAATATCTTAACAGAGACTGTTAGACCAGCTTAAGTAAAAATCCTGCTTTATTTCAGTTTTGACAGCACTTGGTTGCAACAGTCAAGATCAGGTATTCTGTGTATGATAAATTTATTAAAAGTGCATAACTGTGTTTTATTCTGACAGTGTATCAATTCTGTAAATATTAGCAGTTACATATTCACATATTTTGACAATCTCCTGACAAATGATGAGGATAATAATTATTGTATTCAAATGTATTATGTTATACTTTCTGACATGTTATTTGTCATTTGCAATGGCCAGCGGCTATTTCCAAAGCAGTATGAAAATATTTGTTTGCTCCAGTAACTATCCTCTCTGGAAATATCACCGGGGCCTACGACTGGAGTCACTGAGTCAGGAACAAAGACACACAGTTATTTCGTTACCAACTTCCAGGTTACCTGTAGTGGTATCCCGATAACTGCCAGAGAACGAGAACTGTGAGCCAATAACGATACATGCCAGAGGAAAATACCGATCTCTGACAGTTATTTCCATAGTCGCTCGAAATTCTTAGGGTAACTTTCTTTATACTACCCGTCCAAGCTAAATTGACATATAAGGCAGTGTCTCAAGGGAACGACCGTACTTGTTAATGCCTGTACTGCAGCTCCTATCAGCCACCACTTGGACATTAACTTTATTTAATTGTTCGTGCTAAAAGTAATGCAGGGGCACGAAATAGTTCACAGTTATTATCAACAGATGGCGTGCAGCCTCACAGTTATTCCCATGGCCTATAAAATGCCTTCCAAATGGTCTATACCTCTCCTTCATTTGTAGCCAGATCTCCGATGAGTTGAAGCGAAAGTGTAGTATGATCTTCGGTCAACAGATGGCATGAGGCACTGTTGACACTAGACAGTTATTGAAATAACTACCAGTATCAGAGGAACGATTATTGCAGTAACTGTTACTTCTCAGTAACTGGTTATTTCTATCAGTTACGTTATTTTTTGTCACCTCTACAGATGACACATCTTTAAACATTGAAAGTACCATTACAGATCAAATTCCACAAACTGTATTAAATACTCTAGAAAACTTAGATACCTGGTTTGATTTAAATGGGTTAAAATTAAACATGGAAAAGACTCAGTTAATGCAATTTAAAACAAAACAAGCAAAATTAAATGATATTCAGGTCAGTGACAGAAACCAGGATTTGCAGGAAGCTAGCTGTGTGAAATTCCTAGGAATGCAACTAGATAAAAATCTATCATGGGGGTCACACATACAGTAGCTTGCAAATAAATTAAATAGCCTAGCATATGCAATGAAAATATTGTACAATACTACCAGTACGGGCATAAGAAAAGAAGTATATCACAGCTACTTGAGTCAGTAATAATGTATTGAATTGTATTTTGGGGTACCTCAAACCCTATGTGTCAAATACTAAAACTTCAGAAAACCATCATTAGAAATATGCGCAATGTAGGACAAAGAAAATCATGTTGCCCACTCCTAAAAAATCTGAGTATGCCAAGTGTTTCCTCACTATATATATATATATATTAGCTGTTTACCTTTGTACACAGTAACCCTGATTTATTTGTAGCAAATCATTTTCAACATGATTACAACACCAGAAATGAAAATAATTTTACGCTGCCCACCCACTGTTTGAAACTTTATGCTCAAACTCCACATTATATGGGTATGAAAATTTATAACAAAGTGAAAGGAAGAGAATTGCTCAGCATACATTTAGAAACACTGAAAAAATCCTTATATGAGAAACTAGTTCAGAAATGTTACTATTCAGTAGAAGAATTCATAAATGACAACCTGAAAATTTGAGCAGGAGAGAGATAGTGCTTAGGACTGTTAATCTTAAAAGTTTGTTACTTTTGAAGAAAAATTATTAACTGCTTAATTAAGTAATTATTCAGTACTATATATTATATTACTGGTATTATAAGGAAAATTGTAAACCAGTTTTTGTATTTGGACGAGTCTCCTGTACTTTGAAGTCAATGGCTTGAAATTGTATGTTATGAGACAATAAACTTCTACTTCTACTTCTGCTTCACCTTCTTAACAGTTATACTGACTAACTACCATTAACTGGCCTCCCTTATTATGTGATCAAATATTATGTGTTAAATCTTCATCTTGTAGTCGGAACTGAGTTTCTTATTTCATTTAGTAATGTACACAGTTGGATGTTTCTAAATCTGCAATTTATCTTATTTTTTCTCTTTACTCATATTTATGATAGTATCACTCACAATGATATGTTTATGCTTTTGATATTTAAAAAAGTGGAATATTAAAGTATTCAGTTCATCATCACTGTCTTACAACTTATTATAAAATGGTCTGAGAAAGTAAAACAATTTTTTGTGTGTGCATTACTGTATCTGCTACTTAAAATATGCCTTCAGGGTGTATTCTGCTGAATCCTATGGCTGGATAATGCAAATGTAGGTCGTTTTTAATGCAAAATGATACCTGACAATGTGTGATACTTATTCTACAGCACCTAACAGCAGCAAGTATCCCAGAAGATACTCTAATGTTTTTCATTCAGTCTTCATTTTATAAGAGACGCTGCAATCAATTCTCTCTAGTCACTATTGCTGTTCTTTAAGTTTTCCTGTAACAGACTGTACGTACATATGGAGAAAAACAGCATAATTATTACTACATAATTGTAATTTGAGTTCATTGGGTCCATTATGTTTGTATATACTCACTGTGTTTTGTTCTCTAACATTTTTGAGTATATTTTGACCAGTTCCTACCTGTATTAGATTTTGTCCATGTTAGTAGCCCCCTGCAGTGTTTTATTCCTGGAGTGTTTACAATGCTTTATTACATTGACCCAATACATATCTTCCTACATTGAGTGTTTTCTTGCTTTTTGTAGACTTGTATGGTATGTTCTAAAGCAATGCCACATGTTGACAAACAACGTACCAATTGCGTGGTTGTGTAATTTGCTTTCATAGACACTGTCACTTTTATAGTTTTAAAATTTTTGCTAATTAAATCACATAATTTGTTACCTTTGGTTATTTGATTATTTCTGTAGGATGATTCAATTGTGTTTAGTAATTTGCATGCTGGACTGTATGTGTAAGAACTTGCTGCAGTGTCGAACATGTTTGCAGATACACAAACATTATACATTTTTCTCAGTGAAAGGAAGTGTATATGCTGATGATTTGCATGATTCAAGTTTACTTTAATTTTAATCCACTAAACAATTTACAAAATATAACTCAACCATATGTAAATATTGTCTAATCATAAATACATATTTGGAGTAGAAGGAATTCTCAAGTAAAAATTTTTTCAGTTGGTTTTCAAAATTGTTTTTATTGCTTCATTACCTTTAATTTACAATGGAGATCATCAAATATGTTTATGACTGTGTACCTTGCTCCTTTCCATATAGTAATAAGGTTAAATTGTAGATAGTTGAGCCATTTTTGATCCTGGTGTTGTATTTATGGATGTTACTATTATTTTTAAATCATGTCACATTTTTCTCAGTAAATTTCATAAGAGAGTAAATGTATTGTTAGGCTTTCCTGCATGACCTTCATTGCTGGACACCTTACAACATGTTTCTGTGCAATTAATAATTTACTGTGGTACTACCCAAAATATCTTTGAATTTCATTCTAAAAATCATAAAACTATACCTATATTCTAATGTCCTTTATCACCTTCAAAGTAGTCACCTTGGGCATCTATGTAATGATCCCAACATTGTTCTCAATTTTGGAAGCACTCTTGGAAGTCCACAAGGTGAAGGGTGTTCAGGACCCATTGTGATTCCACTTGGATGTCTTCAGTCGAGTCAAAACAGTGCCCTTTCAATCTGATTTTCATCTTCAGGAAGAGGCACAAGTCACACAGGGTCAGATTTGGTGAGTGGGGAGGGTGGGGTTGTTTTTGGTCAGGAATTCCTTCACAACAAGCGAGATGTGCGAGAGTGTATTGTTATGGTGCAACACTCCTCTTTCTTTTTCCACAACTCTAGCCATTTGTGCTGAACATTTTCCTTCAGTCACCTCAAAATCTCACAATAAAATTGCTTGTTGAGTCTGAACAGGTGGAACACACACCTTATTGACTATTCTCCGAATGCCAAAAAAAAATTATCAGCATGAACATCTTGTTGCTGTGAACGAGTCAAGCTTTCTTCAGCCTTGCAGAAGATGGGATTTTCCATTGTGGTGATTACTGCTTCATTTCCGGGTCATAACCACAAACCCAAGATTCATCACCTGTTATGTCTCTGGATAAGAATTTTGGACACTCCCGATCTCTTTGTTGTAGCTCATTGCATGTCTAAATCCTGAGATTTCTTTGGTTAATGCTGAGAAGGTGGTGGCCAAACTTCATAGCAATTTCTCTCATGTTCAGTTCAACAGCTGGAATTTGTTGACATGCCAGTCTTCACGACTCATGTTGCACACTTTCATGATCATTTCCGGTGTTGTGCATGTTTACAGTCAACCATAATGTTTGTCATTTCTACAGATTCTAGGCCTTCCTTGAAGTGCTTGAACAATTTAATGTTCTTGCTTGATTCACTGCACTCTCACCAAATGCCTCTCTCAGCTTGTGGCAGGTTTCAGATGCAGTTCTCTTCAACTTGAAACAGAATATAATGGAAGACTGTTGCTCCTTCACATAATCCATTTCACAATTTTGAGAAGCACTGACACATGTGCTGACATGCACCGCAACAACTCACAACTGCCTGCACCAGATGACACAACTTGGTGTGCCACAGTAATTGAGATGTGTACCTGGAGACAGCTAGCATCAGAATGTCATACTGTTACTGATTTGACTGGCACAATGAACTTCTCGGATAGTTGTGTAGCACCTTGTGTGTATAAGTGTGACTTGCTCCAGAAAATTTTTTCATATGCCATTAGCGAAAGGAAGTAAACCAATTTTCTAATGCTTTCACTATCCAAATTATTGATACTATTGATATTGTCTGCAAGGCCATTAATAAACAACATAAACAGAAAGGATCAGAACACACTTTCCCGGGACACACCTGAAATTACTTCTACATTGGTTGATGACTACACATCCAGATAATGTACTATGTTCACTGTAAAAAGAAGTCCACAGTTCAGTCACAAATTTCACTTGATACTCTATATGATTTTACTTTCAATAATAAGCATAGGTGTGGTACTGAGTCAAAGACTTTTTGTAAGTCAAGAAATATGGCATCTGTGTGACTGGCATCATCTACGGCTTTCAGGATGTCATGTGACAAAGGCAGGAGTTGTATTTCACATGATTGATGTTTTCAGAATCTGTTGCGGTTGGCACGGTAGTCATTCTGTAAGAGATATCTCATTACATTTAAGCTTGGAATATGGTCTAAGATTCTACAACAAACTGGTGGCAAAGATATTGATCAGTAGTTTTGTGGGTCACTTCTGCTACCCTTCTTGTAGACTAAGGTGACCTATTCCTTCTTTCAACTGCTGAGCACAGTATTTTGTTTGAGGCATCTGTGGTATATTATGGTTAAAAGAGGTGTTACATTAGTTGTAAATTTGGTATTGAATGTGATAGGTATTCCATTGGACTGTGGAGATTTGTTCAGTTTTAATAATATCAGCCATTTCTCAACACAGCTGACACTAATATCTATTTCCCTAATATTTGCAGTGGTGTGAGAATTAAACTGTAGCAAAAGTCCTGGATTGAAAATAAAGGTCACAATTTTTGCTTTTGTTTGGCTGCTCTCAATTGCAGTTCCTGTCTCCTCCATGAGTGTCTAAGACACTAATTTTGGGTGTTATGAAAGATTTTTTAATAGTATTCTGCTACATTATTTGTTGAACCCTTCATGCATTGCCACCTTGCAGGCAAATATGTTTCATTCAGCATATTTCTGTCTGTAGCTCTATGGTATATTTTATATCTATTATGCAGTAATCAGTTTCCACAGAAGTTTCTTTACTGTGACCGCATGCTGTACACTTGTAATACAAGTAGTAATTTGCTTCTACCCAGTTTTATTGTGTAAACTGCAAGAGCTACATAAGGATACCTGTTGCCTTACTATGGGTTAAAATGAAGTGAACCGTTTACTCATTGTCTCTTCAGAATGATACACATTGAGTTTCCATAAAAGAATGTTATCATTTGGGTAGTAGAGTGCCATAGAGAGGTTACAAAAATTCCAAGTAGGAAAAATTTTGTCATTCACGTCTTTTAATTCATATGAAGATAGTAACTGTTCTTGAAAGAACAGATACCATTGATGACCGTGCAGCTTCTCTTACAATAAATGATAATTAATTGAAACCCTCAGCTGCCGACAGGTGTTGTCGATATACCTCAATGGGGACAGCTGAAAATGTGTGCCCCAACTGGGACTCGAAGCCGGGATCTCCTGCTTACATGGTAGATGCTCTATCTATCAGAGCCACCAAGGACGCAAATGAATAGCGTGACTGCAGGGACTTATCCCTTGCACACTTCCCATGAGACCCACATTTCCAGCTATCCACAATCTACATACGTAATGTTCCTAACAGATATTTGCCCATCCACTCATTACTCGTGCCAACTAGGTGACGATTCCCGTAAGAGTTCGGGCAACCTGTGCGCATTCGCACAGACAAAGTTCAATGGCTGGGTAGCTTTTAACTATATATGAAGATAATAACTGTTCTCGAAAGAACAGATACCATTGATGATCATGCAGCTTCTCTTAGAATAAATGATAATTAATTGAAACTCTCAGCTGCTGACAGGTGTTGTTGATATACCTCAATGGGGACAGCCAAAAATGTGTGCCCCAACTGGGACTTGAGTCCAGGATCTCCTGCTTACATGGCAGACACTATCCATCTGAGCCACTGAGGACACAGATGAATTGCGCAACTGCAGGGACTTATCCCTTGCACTCTTCCTGTGAGGTCCACATTCCCAACTGTCCACAATCTACATACATAATGTTCCTAACAGATCTTTGCCCATCCACTCATTACTCGCAGAACTAGGTGACAATTCCCATAAGAGTTCGGGCAACCTATGCACATATCAACAACATCTGTCGGCAGCTGAGGGTTTCAATTAATTATCATTTATTCTAAGAGAAGCTGCATGGGCATCAATGATATCTGTTCTTTCGAGAACAGTTACTCTCTTCATATATAGTTAAAGGCTACCCAGCCATTGAACTTCGTCTGTGCGAATCACACAGGTTGCCTGAACTCTTATGGGAATCGTCACATAGTTGGTGCAAGTAATGAGTGGATGGGCAAATATCTGTTAGGAACATAATGTATGTAGATTGTGGAAAGTTGGGAATGTGGGTCTCACAGGAAGCATGCAAGAGATAACTCCCTGCAGTCACGCTATTCATCTATGTCCTTGGTGGCTCAGATGGATAGAGCATCTGCCATGTAAGCAGGAGATCCTGGGTTTGAGTCCCAGTCGGGGCACAAATTTTTGGCTGTCCCCATCAAGGTATATCAACAAAACCTGTTGGCAGCTGATGGTTTCAATTAACTATCATTTATTTTAATTCATAGTCGATAAAATGATAGATGGCATGTTCAGCAGAGGCGCTCTTTTGTAGCCCAAATTGTGACTGATTGAGAATCTCATAGTTGCCAATATATTCATCCATTCTGAAGTACCTTTTCCAAGGCCTTTAAGGAGTAAGAGTTCATAACTATTAACATCCATCATTATACCTGCCTTAAACATTAGTCTATTTATCTTTATTGATTTATATATTTCAAATCCTGTATATCTACTTAGTTAGTGAGACACTTGGATGTAGGAAGAGTCAAAAAATACTTACAAAAATTACTTCAAATATTATTATGAGGTACATAGATTATAAGAAATATAAAGTAAGAAACTGTTCATTCAACATGGTACAAGGCAGAAGATACTTAACACAGTGATAATGAAATAAAGAGTGTAACATGAACAAATAAAATAGGTTAACAGTCATTTAAAAGAAAATTGAGACTTTGTAAAAATAAAGCATGAATAATTAGTCAATAATTAATAGATTCTACTGAATTACATTAGATTATATTATATTAAATAACTGTATGGGTTACAGTCAAAAGTGTGCTGGCATAAGGTTGATTCCATTTAACCTTCAAAATTAGGTAACAGTTAATGAGGATTACATTACTCAAAGGTACAGCACTGCAGATTTAACAACAATTAGTAGATGTTTTCCCTTTTTGTTTAGATAATCATCTGAAGTATATATGGATTTTTCTTTTAGGAATTATTTAAGAAGGCATATTAAGTTTTGACTGTTCATCGATAACAGATGTAATGTGGGGAGAAAGAGTGTTGAACGCTTGTGTGATATACCGAGCGAGGTGGCGCAGTGGTTAGACACTGGACTCGCATTCGGGAGGACGACGGTTCAATCCCGCGTCTGGCCATCCTGATTTAGGTTTTCCGTGATTTCCCTAAATCACTCCAGGCCAATGCCGGGATGGTTCCTCTGAAAGGGCATGGCCGACTTCCTTCCCCATCCTTCCCTAATCCGATGAGACCAATGACCACGCTGTCTGGTCTCCTTCCCCAAACCAACCAACCAACTTGTGTGATAGTGCAGCGCACTCCTTTATGCATCATGCTAAGGTTCTTTAATTCACAATGTAGGTCAAGCTTTTTCCTTATATTGTGATTGCGATATGAGATGCTTGATTTTTACAAACCACCTCATCAGGGAGTCTATATATTGGGATACTGTCATCAAAATTCCTGATTTTCTAAACAGGTTTCTGCATAAAGTTCTGTGGTGAACCATGCGCATGATTCTTATTACTCTGTTTTGAGTAGTGAACATCATTTTTTTGTTGCCTGTAGCTGGGTTGCCCAGAATATAATGCCATAATATAACAGTGAGTGGAAGTAGCTAAAGTATGCAGTTCTTGACAGCATCAGTATCACAAATAGAAGTAAAAATATGGACAGCAGAAGAGGTTGAACTAAACTTTTTTAGATTCCACACTCATTAAGTCTTGATCATTATATTTAATGTTAACCTCTTCCAGCATTTTTCTCCCACATGGAAATGCGCAATGCCTTACTTTAGTTGTCAGAGATACGTTGTGAAAATAACTACACCAGAAACACAAAATTTGAATATTTTGTTTGAAATATTATAAACCTCCATGCATTTTTTTTTTCTTTTAGGAGAGTTCATTATATTCTTTGTTTCCCCAGTAGGAGTTGAAATCAGATTGACTGAATGCTTGTGGTACTAATTCACCTGTACACTGCAGTGATACAAATTTGAAAAATGCTGAGGAATCAGAGATTGTTACATTCACATTAAAAAAAGAAAGTGCAAATGTTGCCATGAAAAAGTTAATAGTGATTCATGCTTCCATAACAAGATCAATGCACAAAGTGCAGAACAACTTCCACCAGCAGAACTTAGGGAAAGATCTTGCCAAGAACCTGAGAAAATTGTGCTCATATGTAAAATCACTAAGTGAGTGAAAGGCTTCTATCCAGTAAGTCATCGACCTTCATGTGTGCAGTACAAGACAGCAAAAGGAACCATGAAGTTTTAAATTTCACATTTAAGAAACCATTTACACAGGAGGATCATACAAACAAACTGTTGTTTGACTGTTGCACAGACTCACACTTGAAACACACAGAAATAGGCATACCTGGCATAGAGAAGCCACTGAAAGAGTTGAAAACAAAGGTATCTCTATGTCCCAATTGAATCCCAGTTTGGTTTTACAAAGAGTACTCTGCAGCAGTGGCCCCTTACTTGTCTTGCATTTAACATGAATCTCTCACCCAGTGCAAGGTCCCAAGTAACTGGAAAAAGTGCAGATGACTCCTGTATATAAGAAAGATTAAAAAATGGACTTGCATCATTACAGACCAACATCTTTTAACACTGGTTTCTGCTGAATTCTTGAACATATTCTAAGTTGGAATAGAAGAAATTTCCTTGCGATATAAAAGCTTATGTCTGCAAATCAGCATGGATGTAAAAAGCATCACTTGTGTGATACTCAGATTGCCATTTTCTCAAGTGATACCCTGAGAACCATGGATAAAGAGCATCAGGTAGATTATGTATTCCTAGATTTCTGGAGAACATTTGATATGGTGCCCCACTGCAGTCTGTTGATGAAGGTTTGAGGATATGGATTAGTTTCCCTGATATGGGAGTCACTCAAAGACTTCTTAAGTAAAACCTGTGCGGATAAAAATCATACGTCAAGATCATAATTTTTTCTTTATCAATTACCAGTTTTTGACCACTGGCACACCATCTTCAGATCTAAAATACAGAAAATTGCATATAAAAATGAACAATACAGAATACATTCAATATTTTAATTTCCACTATGCAATACATACCAGTATAAATGTTGTTCAGTTTGTGATAATCACTACACATTGTCATATTCCAAGTTGCCTTAGTTGAATAAAAAATCACACAGGCATAATGGGAAAATATTAAAATGTGTCACAATAAAAACATGCAAAAATGTATGGTGACTGATATGAAAAATGTAAATTGACAACATTAATCTTCAATCAAATATTGTTACAGTGCTCATATTGCAAACATGTGTACAAATGGTTGATGGCAGTGATAGGTGTATCACCTGTGAGTGAATGTGGACAAGATATCATTTCAAATATTCATAACAGGAACAAGGAAGTGTGTGCATGACAGCCATCAGTCAACTCATTGAGGTGTAGCATCATGGCTATGCTTCATATAAAAGCTGTGAATAGCTAAAAGTTACACAATGTTGTAACCTGATGCTTGGGTGTGAAGTATAAATGTCACTAATATATCCATTACTAAAACAGCATTACTAAAACAGAAGTTAAGGCAAGATCTGGAAGGCATAAAAAACAAAGGGCAGACAATCATCCAAATGTATCTCAAGGTCAATGTGTTACATGCATAAACCTCTAGTAGTAATTCATGGTCTAGGTGCTTCAAACAATGGATGCTCTGTGTTAAGATTTAATACAAAATTATAATATTTGCATAAAAGTGTAACAGAAAAACCAACAACATAAGGTATAAGCACATCCTAATATATATCCACTAATGTGCTGCATGTGACTAACCTCATTATGGAAATTTTAGCTATTCACTGCTTGTGTGTGAAGCATAAATTCTTGAAGTACTTTACATGGCATGCAATGTACGGGGTATGTCCACAAAGTAAGTTCCATTTGGTTATATAAAACAAATGTGTACAGATACAGAAAAAATATTTATTGTGTAAAAATCTACAACTGTTAAACTACTTTTCTACATAACTTCTGAAATTTTGTAGGCACTTGTCATAGCGTGGCACAGGTTTTTGTATGCCTTCTTCATAGAAGGTTGCCTCCTGTGTATTCAGCCATGTGGTAACATGTTCTTTCAGCTTGTCATCATCGTTGAGTAACAATTTCATGTATTAGTGATCATGAGATTTGCAGAACTTCCATAGCAAGGGCACTAAGTATAAACTTGCCATTGTGCTTTATCTTCTCTTCAATTGTGCAAACCAGTTCATCAGTAACCATAGACGGGTGTACACTTCATTCTTCATTGTGCACTTGATCACGTCCTTCATTGAACAGTCTGACCCAGCTTATAACCATTGAATCACTCATAGCATTTTGTCCGTAAACCTTGCAGATTTGCCAATGAGTTTCCTTTGGTTTAACTTTCTTTGCATTTAGAAAATGAATCACAGATCTGATTTCACACACGGCAGCATTTTCAATTACAGCTGACATTATAAAGAAGCACTACAAAGCACACTTTGATAGCAGCGATCTGATAATGATGTACATGTCTTCTCCTTGAGTCAGAGTAACTGCCGCACATGATCAGAACTGCGATTATAGCTCAGCTTTGGATAGAAATAGAACTTACTTTGTGGATGATCCTCATATTGAACACCTATACCTTAAGCAAGATGTGTACTATACATGGTGTAAATTTTAAGTTGACAAACCTGAATAACTCGAAAATAAGCTTCACACAAAAAAATGTGTAGAACCCAAAGTTGATTATTTTTTAGGTGGACATCTGCTGGTGCTAAAATTAGCCCTGGGGGTGGGGCAGGAGGCAACTTTAAAATTTCAAATGGGAACCCCCATTTTTTATTGCAGAGTCAGATTCTACATAAAAAACTGTATACATTTTGTCTTAAACATTTGTTTTGATTCTTGGTAGTTGGCACTGTAATTCAAGAAAATCCATGTCCTCATTTTTATGTGGAAAATGGTTACGGATAAATAAAAAATACTTATTCACTTCATAAATTTTGATTCGCTAAAACTAAAACTCTCCCTCTCTCCCCATAGGGTGGGGTTTGAGAGAGAGGAATTAGAATTTTACAAATCTTGACCATGAAACAAACAAAACTTATTTGAATCTGCAGACATAATTAATATTTGGGTCAACATTTGTAAAACTCTAATTCCTCTCTCTCAAACCCCACCCTGTGGGGAGAGAGGGAGAGTTTTAGTTTTAGTGAATCATAATTTATGAATTAAATAAGTAATTTTTATTTATCCGTAACCATTTTCCACGCAAAAATGAGAACCTAGATTTTCTTGAATTACAGCGCCGACTACCAAGAATCAAAACAAATGTTTAAGGCAAAATGTACCTAGTTTTTTTTATGTAGAATCTGATTCTGCAATAAGAAATGGGGGTTCCCATTTGAAATTTTAAAGTTGCCTCCTGCCCCACCCCCAGGGGGCTGGGGTGGCAGGCTAATTTTATCGCCAACAGATGTCCCCCTCGAAAATAATCAATTTTGGATTCTACACATTTTTTCGTGTGAAGCTTATTTTTCGAGTTATTCAGGTTTGTCAACTTAAAATTTACATCCTGTATATGTATTTTATGGCGTCCAGATTTCAGTCTTCGAATGTGATTGACTTGACAAAAATATTACAAAATAAACTGGGATATTGCTCGTTAGTGATCGGCTCATTGTATTGTGACACACGCAGCAGTTCATGCTATGTTCTATAACAAACAGGTAAATATAAGATCACTTCGATATAATTCTTGACTTTTGATATCATATTCTATGACCTGTAACATTTAATGTCTCAGCCGTAATTCTGTTGGTTAGCCACATACATACTGGGTGGTTATCACGTCCATTGGTTGAGCTGGTTGCATCTGGCACATAGACCTTGGGCTTTGATATTATTTTGTCCTGGTATTCAGTATTACTAATTTATGTTTTTTGATCAGCAGTATTGTTATTTTCTGTCTTTAAAATAATGTACTCTCTCCAGTTGTACCTTTGGACATGATTCCATGACATTTGGTACTTCCTGCTTTTTATTTTTCATTATTCAGTGAACAGATAATGCTCAGTGTGTGTTTACCACAAACATAGAGATATGAATATAATGTCTTGAATTTATACAACATAAATTTATAAAAAAAATGTATTGTATTAACATCCTTTGTCATATTAGAGTCACATCTGTATTAAATTAAGTGGATGATAGCGCCATCTGACAGTTAGTGTTTTCGTGTAGCCTTGACGTTACTCCTCTGGCAGTCGGCTGATGGCTGTCACACAGACACTTTCTTCTTCCTGCTGTGAATATTAGAAGTGATATCTTGTTTACATCCACTCATGGGTGATGCACTTATCATTGCTGTCAATAGTTTGTACACATGTGGGGCAATATGGGCACTGTAACAATATTTGACTAATAATAATAATAATAATAATAAAATTTTATTGTCATTTGGCTGATTACAGCAATAGACAAAGTCAAGAGCATATATTTCTACATAAACTTATATATTGATGTAAATTGGTTTACATAAAATAGGTACACATTAGAATACAGTGTTTTCATCTTCAAAACATTCATCAGTGGTGTAAAACGGATTGTTCACTAGTAGCTTGTGTAATTTAGCTTTAAAAATATTTACATGCAGTTCTTTAAAGTCAGCACTTAGTCTGTTAAACATTCTTAGTCCAAGAACTAGGTAGGAGTTCTGTGATTTTGATAATTTACGATATGGCATGTCTACAGATGTTCTGTATCTAGTATTGTGGCTATGAAGATCACTTTTCAACACAAAATAAGAGACATTGTTTCTAATGTACAATAAAACATTGTAGATGAATAAGTTTACTACTGTAAGACACTGCAATTTAATAAACAGATGTTTACAATGTTCTGTTTTATCAGAATCTGTTATTATTCTTATTACTTTCTTCTGTAAAAGTAAGATGTCATTTACATGATAGCTACTACCCCACAGTAAGATTCCATAAGAGATGATGCTTTGGAAGAAGGTAAAATATGCTGATCTCATGTAGTCATTGGGAACATGTCTTTTTTAATTTCTAATTAGATAAATATGTCTTGAAAGCCTAGCCATTATATTTTTAATGTGTGGTTCCAATGTCAATATATTGTCATTAGTAACACCTAAAAATTTGACAGTTTCTAGTTCTTGGTAGTTAGGAATCTCTTTGAGGCTAAAGTAAACTGTATGGGTTTTGTTTTCATTTAGTAAGAAGCCATTAGCTTTGAACCATAATGAGGACTGAGCAAGGGTATTTTCAGTCAGTGTTTTCAGTGTACCTAGATCAGAATATTTATGTATAAAGTTGTGTCATCAGCATACAATATTGTGTGAGGATTTATGAACAAATGCAGGTCATTAATCATTAGTATAAACAGTAAAGGTCAAACCACCAACCCTTGAGGCACTCCGTACCTAACATTAACCAAATTTGATTTCTCCCTACCAATGCACACAACTTGTTGACGGTTCTCTAGAAAAGACCTGAACATATTTATACTGTTGTCATCAAAACCATAGTAAACTAGCTTATTCAGCACAGTGGCATGCTCTACACAGTCAAAGGCTCTGCTCAGGTCACAAAATTTAGCCTGGGCATAGTCCCCAGGCTTGAACACATCTAGTACTAATTTTACGAGGGAGTCCATTGCATCCGTTGTGGATTTACCTTTCCTAAATCCAAACTGTTTATCACTAATTATATTTAGTTTACCCAAGTAGACACTAACTTGATCATACATAATTGTTTCTAAAATTTTTGAAGAAACTGGGGTTATGGATATAGGTCTGTAACTAGCGGAACAGTTCTTTTCCCCTTTCTTATATATGGGCACAACTCTAGAAATTTTTCGTATGTCGGGGAACTTACTTTCAACTAGGCATTTATTAATACAAAAAGTTAAGGGATAAATCACACAATCAACAACATCTTTCAACAAATTACATGACATATCATAGTAATCAACACTAACTGAAGGTTTGAAATTTTTCACTATTTTTAGGATGTTATTTGGGCTCACTTCTGTGAAAGTGAAGGTGCTTGGGGGAAGCTTTTCAAAGCAGTTGTCCATAATACCAAGTGCATTTCCAGGGGGTTTGTTTATTGAGCTACTAATTTCTTCAATGGACTGAATGCAATATTTATTAAATTCTTCTGGGGTAATGGTGATTTTCTCTTTGTGTTTAGTGTGAGCAATGGAGTTTATTACACTACAGGCCTTTTTGCATTTATTGTTAGATTTTTCAGTGTTTACTATGTTATGCAGTTTCTTTGCTTCATTTATTGCCTTCCTATACTTGTATTTAGCTTTATCATACAGTTCTTTATACAGTTCTGATTTACTGGTTTTGTACAGGCTAGAGTACAGCATAACAGTATTTTTCAGTTGCCCTAGCTGTGGAGTATACCATTCCTTCGTTTTCCTTTTCTTGTAATTACTACTAATATTCATTGTACATTTTTTCAGAGGGATGTTATTTTCAAATATATTTAAAAATATGGAGAAAAACTTGGTGTAACCAATATCAGCTTAACAGTGTAGAAGCCTAATAAAATGTGTGTCCCAACTGAAATAAGTGAGGGCATGTCTAAACCTATCCATCCTCTCTCTGTTCACTGGTCTAGTAATCACAATTTTAGATTCTGGTTTGGTGCAGTCTGAAGTTACATTATTAAGTCTAAGATATACTGCATCGTGGTCTGAGTAAGGGAAACTAATTACATCAGTGGACATACAAGTTCTCTTAATATTTGTAAATATATTGTCTAGACAGGATGAGCCTATGGTAGGTTTGCATTTAACATAGTACAGGTTAAATTGTTGAAGCACATTTTTGAGCTCTTTCACAGTTTTTCTGTCCTTCAGGACATCATACCTTGAAGTGATATCCCCTCCAATGACAATATTGTATTTTTTCCATTTTGGTATACATATGTACATTAAGAGTTCAAGTTTCTCCAGAAAGATATGGGGGTCACCACTAGGTGGCCTGTACACTACTACTATCATTAGCTTAAGGTTCTCAGTTATTAGATCTGATATTTCAAAATGCATTTCATCACAAACGGTATTGAGATCCATCCTACCACAGTTTGGTGCAAGAGGTGTTTTTGCATATATTGCTACCCCACCATGTAAGTGCTGTTTTCTGCAATAGCAACTAAGTAGTGTGTAATCATCCAATACTTTGTACCCAAGCTCATCCTCTTTACACCAATGTTCACTTAAACATAGAATATCTACCACGTTTTCTTTTGAAAATTCGTTGACTATTAAGTTTTTATCTACCATACCCTGAATATTGAGGTAGCATATTTTAAACTCTACTTTAGGCATTTCTTTTTTGCATATTCTCTTAGTTGACAAGACCTAATGTTACCACCTGAAAGTTGACCAGGTTGTGTCCTTATGTTACTAGAACACCCAGCCTGGTCTATGCATACAAGTTTTTTGTCATCTCAGTTGAAACATTATCCAAAGACATTACTGGTCTTTTTTCCTTCTCTAGCTTACAGATAGCTTTTTACTCCTTGTTGGTCTGCTCCACTTCCTTATTTACACATTACCACTGGGGCAAATCATGTCAATGAGGCACATTAACGACAATCACGTTGGTATGGGTTAACACTCCGAGAGTCTTCTTCAGTGTTGAAATAACTATCTTCCTTTCGTTTCTGCTGATGTTGTTTGCTCCGGCCATTACCACTACAAAGTCTCTGTCTACAAGGGCTGGGCTTTCTTTCTTGATTGATGTTGAAACGTCTCGTAAACCAGCTCCTGATTTACTGGTACCTTCTATTTCAAACTCGTTAATCACACGAGGTCCGCTTTCCATTAACATAGGTGCTAATCCTCTGGCATAACTGTCTGAAAAAAATTGGATTTTACAATTAATGCTGTCAATTTACATTTTTCATTTTAGGTAAGATATTTCATATCACTCACAATATATTTTTACATGTTTTTATTTTGCACATTTTAATATTTTTCCCATTATGCCCATATGATTTCTTTTTATTTGCTAGGGCAACTTAGCTCTAAGAATATGATGACATGTAATGACCATCACTCTCTGAACAAAATTTTAGACTAATATGTATTGTATAACTGAAATTCAAATATTTAATATATTTTGTATCATTCACTTTTTATACACAATTTTCTGTATTTTAGATCTGAAGATGGCTAGTCAGTGATCCAAAACTGGTAATCAATAAAGAAAAAATTGATGATCTTGAAGTATGATTTTTATCCACACATGTTTTAAATCAACAGATTGTGTGTTGCCCCACTGCCAATGTCAAGGAATTATTTCTGAAGTAATTGAAAGCAGTACATTGTCCCCAATGATGAGTGTTCATCAGAAACAAAGGTATAACTGGGAGTGCCCCTGGGAAGTATGAGGGAACCACTCTTATTTCCTACATACAGAAATGATCTGGTAGACAGGGTGGGCAGAAATTTACAACTGTTTGCTGATTACACTGTGGTGTACATGATTTGTCATTGTTGAGTGACTGTAGGAGGATACAGGGTGACTTTGAAACAATTTCTAGTTGGTGTGATGAGTGGCAGCTTGCTCTAAACATAGAAAAAAAATGGATGCATATGAAAAATAATCCTGTAACATTCAAATACAGCATTAGTAATGTGCTGCTTGATACAGTCACAGTGATTAAATATCTAGGCATAACATTGCAAAGCAATAAGAAATAGAAGGAGCATGTTCGATTGATAATAGGGAAGGTGAATAGTTGATTTTGTTTTTTGGGATAATTTTGAAAAAGTGTATCTCATCTATAAATGATACCCTGTATAGAACATAAGTGCAACCCACTCTTGATTACTGCTTGAATGTTTTGGGTCCCCACCATGTCTGTTTCAAGGAATATATTGTAGCAATTCAGAGGTATGCTGCTAGATTTGTTACCTGTAGTTTTGATCAGCATGTAAGTGTTACAGGGATGCTTCATGAACTTCTTTCTTAACATACTGCCCAGTTTACCTTCTAATTACTCTCCACCTTGTTGTAATTTTATTTTCAAAACTATTAATTCATAATACAACCTGCAAGCATTTTGATTTTTTACAAGCCATCTCACTTAAGAACAAAGATACTGGGGAGACAAGTAAATCATGAACTGTATATTCTGATAGAAAGGCTATTGGATACCAGCAGAAAAAGTACTACTGTGTTATTTAGACACATTACTAGATTGGACCAGGGGAGATTGACACAACAGATACTGCAGTTTTTGTTAGCCAGAAAAATAAAGTCTGCTGGATTCAAGTGGCACAAATGGATTTGAAATGGGAATACAGAAAACCAAGACTTACACAGTTTAACTTTCAAATTAAAATCTGGAACATAGGGCTAGGCAGAAAAAATCTTGGACAGACAAGCAAAGATCATTTCAAAGTGTGGGAATGAAGAAATACTGGACAAGAATGTAGACCAAAAGAAAAAAAGATACTCCAAATTAATGTGGTCCACACAGTGTGAAAAATGAGAAGAAGAAGAACAAATTCTTCTATAATATCAAAGCAGTTACATACATGCACCTATCCTGACAATTTTGTAATGTTCTCTTTTCCTGTTGCACGATACTCAATTGCGAAATTTTTGCCCTAGACAATTGGTGGCCTATTTCACATGTTTCATTTGCATCAGCCATTAAAAAGTACTTATTTTATTTTGCATGATCAGGCTCAGGGGACTGTGTGATGGCACAGTTAAGGCTCTCCATCTGCCTTTGTCTTTTTCTATCTGCTTACAATTCTCCAAGCCTACCAGTTGCAGCAAGTCTTTTGTTATTCCAACCATCCATACCTTTCTAGTCTTGTTACTGGTCTCCTGTCTGATGGTTTCCAGTCCATTATAATTTTGGGTCATCTCATTTCTTCCATTCTCACTACATGTCCATCCAATTGAAGCCTTTTGCTTTCAACCATTTCAGTAGTGTTAGGCTCTTTGCACAGCTCTTCCAGTTTTGTGTTGCGATGCCTTGCCCATTCTCCAGTGGTTGGATCCAAGACTGGTCTATATATATTTTCCAGATTACCTTTCTCTGAAATGTAAGCAGTCAGTTAAGGTCTTGCTTAGTGCTCCAGCTTTAACAACAATATAGTACCATTGGCATCATTATTGTTTTAAATAGTTTTAATTTTAGTTGATGTTTCTGTGTGTTGCCTGCTGTCTTGCCTTAATCACCACTTCAGTTGATGTTATTTCAGTTAAAACTGATCCAAGATATTTGAACTGCCATTAAACTTGAATAAATAACTTTCTTTTTTGCAGTTTAGTAGGTCCCTGAAGTAATCCATCCATTTTCTCCCAGTCCTTTGATCTTCCACTAGCATCTTTTCATTGTCATCTTTTATGAATTTGTGTTAGTGGTTTGACCCTCTTTTAAACATTTTTATTTTCCTATAAAGTTATAACACTTTTTTTCATGAAATTCTTGCTGAGATTCCTCCATGATACTTCCTACATACCTTCTCTTTGCTTTCCATAGTGTGGCTTGAGTCTGCCATCATATTTCTCTGAATTATGATTTTCCTTCTCACTGTATGTTATTTTGTACCCATTGTAATTTGGCCTGCCATATCTGTCACATAGCTTATTCACATTACTCATCAAAACGCCCTTCTTTGGCTTAATTTGGTTTGAAATTACTTCTTGTCCTGTTTCTTTAACTGCATCTACAGTTACCTCCGAATTCTGATCTTATCTCAGTATTTCTGTCATCTTCATTTTCCAGTACTTCAATATGATTGGTCAGTTTGATCCAGAAAGTACCTCTTAGATTATCTTTGCTCATGCTGCCCTGATCATATAGAGTGATTTATGTTTTTTGTATTCCTTCACAATTTCTGGATTTCCAGATCGTCTTCATTGCTATTCTGACAAGGAAGTTGTCCAATCCACATTCAGTATTGCTTGTCACCTGGACAGTCAGTATCCATTTCTCTATTCTTGCCTCTGCCAACACATGGTTAATTTGGTTCAGTGTTTTCCCAGCAAGAGGTAAACAAGTTCCTTGATATACTTTCTTTCTGTCAAAGTCAGTACTACTTATGAACATGCTTATTGCAGTTATAAAATTAGACAACCTAATGCTGTTATTGTTGCTCACATCATTTAAGCTGTGCTTTCCAGTGGTTTTGTTGAAGGCTACTTCTTTTCCTACTTTTGTATTAAGGTATTTGAAGATGATTTTGTAATGCTTCCATGTTACATTGTTTAAGACTCTTTCTAGCTCCTCAGAGAATACATATTTTTGATCTCATCACTCTCTTTGGTGGGGGTATGACAATTTATGCATGTGACTGTGTTTACTGGTGTCTATTGTTACAAGTGAGATTTTTGTGTTTATAAATGTAAAATTTAAAAGACCAGTATGCAGTGACTTCTTCATCACAAACCCATGCACCTAGTTCATGATTTGCTTCTTAGACTCCATGTTTGGTTGGTTGGTTGGTTGATTGGGTGCTTAGTTTCATGCTCCATGGAACATTTGCATTATAAAGTGTAATGATGTGGAACAAGATTTTGCATTCACATAACAAATGATTTTGTAAATATGCCTACATGCTGATCATTCACAAGGTTTGTTTGTTTTATTATTATTATTATTATTATTATTATTAAATATACATACGTCAATAATTCTCATCCATCACCTTTTACACTTTACAATAACAGAAATTCTGCAGAACAGGAGGAGTTGTCAAGGAGATACTTTTTCAGTTTCTTTTCAAATTTTACTTTGCTGTCTGTCAAACATTTTATATCACTGGATAATAGATTCAAAGTTGTAACTGCAGCATCGTCCACACTTTTTTCTATTGCTGTAGACCTGGTTTTAACTATGAAAAATAGGGAGAAATTACTTAGAAATTAATTAAATTTTAATTTTACATCTACTGCATTATGTACAATTAACACCACAAAAACTGACCATCAGCAGCTGCAGTCAGAGTTAAATTCTTATGCAATTCTACTTTAAATAAAATGCATCATGTCAGTTTTTTTCATTTATATTGGGATTAGCTAAGTACCTGGCATTGCCCAGGTATGTATTTATTCGTCTTCTAGTAGTCTTCCTCCTCCTCCTGCCCCTCTCCCTTTCCACATCATCCTTCCCCTCTCTCTGTCCATCTCCTCCTCCTCCCCCTCTCTCTGTCCACCTTCTGCTCCCTATCTCTGTCCTCATCTGCCCCATTCTCTCTGTCCACTCCCCTTTCTCTCTCTCTGTCCACATCTCTCTCTCTTGGTGTCCACCTCCTCCTCTCCTTCTCCTCTCTCTGTCAGTCCACATCCTCCCTCTCTCTCCCTCTGTCCTCTCCTTCACACTCATCCCTCTGTCCATCTCATCCCTCTCTCTGACCATCACCTCCTCCTCCCCCCTCTTTCTGTCCATCTCTAGGTTTCCCATCTTTTTGTCCATTTCCTCCTTCCCCCTCTCTCTGTTCACCTCCTGCTCCCTATCTCTTCTGTCCTCATCTGCCCCCTTCTCTCTGTCCACTCCCCTTTCTCTCTCTCTGTCCACATCTCTCTCTCTTGGTGTCCACCTCCTCTCCTCCCACCTCCCCTCTCTCTTAGTCCACCTACTCACTCTCTGTCTCTGTCCTCTCCTTCACACCAATCCCTCTGTCCACCACCTCCTGCCCCTCTCTCTGTCTGTCTACTCCTCACCCCTCTCCTAACTGTCTGTCTTGTCTCTTCCTCCCTCTCTAACTGTCCATCTCCTCTTTTGTCTGTCTCCTCATCCCCCATCTATCCCCTCTCCTCCCCTGCTCTTTCTTCCTCCTCCTCTTTTATCTCCACCTGCCTCTCCCTGTGTCCATTTCCTCCCTTTTCTATCCATTTCCCTCTACCCTTATCTGTGTCCATCTCTTCCACCTTCCTTCTCTCTCTACACTATCAGCCCCACCCCAATAGGAGGTTGCTTGTTCTTACCCCAGTAGTATTCCTTTCCAGATTCTAAGTAATATGTGCAACAAGTTTGGGTGAAATTGATTTAGAAGTTTAGGAGGAGCCTTTTACCCAAGGCCTTTGCCCTTGTACACACATCACATATATTTCACCTGGATCTTTCACAAATTTCACTGTGCATTTTCATTTTCAAGCAGCTCAATATTTTTGATGTACATGTCATGCAATGAAATAATTTTGCAGGTATTTGTAGATACTATCTGTGAAATGTGTTGTGAATAGAATATAGAATTAGCAGTACAGAAGCAATAAATTAAAAGGTCATGTTTGATGTGGCAATTTTACTGCATGAACAGCAAAAACTGCAGTAAGTGATAAACTTTTTTTCTTTTCCTCATTTTGTGTGGTATGTCAGTGAGAAAAAGTCTTGTAAAGGTTAGAATTTATGTGTAAAGTTCATTGCAAACTGCTTAGTGCTCTCATTCTCAAATACTGGATGGATATAGTCTGGCTATTACCCATCATTAGCTACACATCTTTTTCACCCCCACTCCAACTCCTTTGAGAGGTTGGTGTTTCTTAACATACAGTGGTTCTTTCCTGAGAGTGAAACATGTTTGGTTGAAATTTATCCTGTGGTTTAGGAGGATTTGTGGAACATAAATACATCTACTTTTATAATATATATGTATTACAAGGAAGACAAAATATAACTTCAAGAATTTTGTGAAACTGGTCCTATAAGTATCCTAGACCTACTCCAAGAAGAAACAAATAATTTTCTGGAAATTGAATGTACTGTTATTATTTGTAATAATAATGTGTGGTAACTATATAGAAAATATTCTATCACTGGTCTTTGTAACTTAGTGGTCAACATGCAGACATTCTAGATAAAGAGTGCCAGATTCAGCTGTAGATTATTCACCTCTATCCCGCCCCCACCCCACCCCTCCATCCCCCTGCCCACCCAGGAAGGTATGATAAAACTGGTGGCAACTCTTACTTTTAGCAATCCCATACAGGGTTGCTCTGACTTCTGCAAAATAATAATTAAAATTTAAGTCTGTTGCAGTAGAGTAGAAAATTGTAGATGATTGAAAACTGACTATTCAATCTACACAACAACAATGGCAACAAGAACACTGGAGTTTTCTTATGATTATGTTACGGAATTTCATTCCTGCCACTTGCGACTGGTTTAAAAATTGTTGAACTGGTATTTCCAAGCCAATGAGACATCAGTGCCTGGAGAAGACTCTCATTGCCGTAATGGTGGCTAAACCAAATTATTTGCAACAGTAATGTTGAAACATGTAATCTCTCCTCCTTCCTACTTCCATCTATTGTCCACATTTAACTATGTCCTGTACAAGTAATTAATAAGCGAAGTCTTTTATGAAGATTTCAGAGGAGCAAATATTACAATAAACTTTCTAGTTTACTTAGCTTGTCATGTTGAGATGGCTCCAGTTTTTCTTGTCTAGGGGTCTGACTCTTGAAGCTGAAAATCTCATATCAAGTCCTCACAGTTGGTTTGAACTAAATAAATCTGAAGATTGCTGCCACATTTTCTACTTAGATATATTTTCTCACATTTTAGTATATCACACAGTATTTTTGCTTTTTCAAGCTGAAGTTACATTGTTCACACAAAAATACAAAAATACAACTGATCAAATCAGAGGCAAGCTTACGACTCCCACACACTGCTGAAATAACAATATTCCAAAGGGTATACAATTTTTCTACCCACTACATTATTAATTTCGATTATTATTTCATAAATGAATCCAGTAATAAATGTAGTAAACAGTACAGGATTGCATAATTAATAACAGAAATTTTAAGTGTGCCAATAATTCATAATTTCAAATGTTTCTAAAAAAATAATTTTGACTGTACATTCATCGATTATAACATTGAAACCAAAATATTTTATAAAGTAACTCCTTTTCATAAATTTTAGCTTGAAATATAACATACTGTGTATAAAATTATATAAAAGTTTTCAGAAAGTCAACTGAGATAGTACTGACCTGTCCAAAATTTGAAAAATAATACTGGTATCGACAACTACTGTTGAGGAAAATTAATGCTGCAAGAGAATGACCCATTACAACACCCCCCTCACATAATACAGAAACAATGTGTTGACAACATTTTGTGACCTACAATAAGGTTTGCCAAATGGTGCACAAAATGATGCCAAAAGATAGAATACAGATTGTCAGAGTTAAATTCCAAAATTAGAAGAAAATTTTAGATTGTATAGGTTAGCTTAGAAAAAACTGCAAAAAGCATCTGACAAATTTTTGATTACAACAAACAGAGTTCTTCTTGCTTACAGATTGTCTATAGTCCAAGTGTGAAACCTGAGTTGTGAAATGGCAAAATTGACATATGGTGACAATTTTCAAAATGATGGACAAAATTCACAGGAAGTTGCTCTAATATGTCAGGTTTCATATAGAATGGCCTAATGTAGTGTAAGCTTTAAGTCTCTTTCAGCATTTCAATGAAAGAGGCTTAAATGGCTGTTAATGTTAAGTAAAGAAGAATAATAAAATATTATAGAAAAATGTTACCACAGTAACATAATGTAAATGAATATAATACAAAAGTGAAACATATTAGTGAAAAGGGAAACATAGTAAATACCAGAAGTATAAGCATATTAACCATCATGAAGTAGAATTCAGATGTATAGAAGTATCTGATACATAACATATTACAGAAAACGGAAGAAAAATATCTACTATACAGTTCATAATCTAAACATATATGAGGAGATGGCATTCAGGTTTTCAGATTTGTGGAACATAATGCCCAAAGACAAATGATACAAAGTCAAAACCACAAATTACAACAGTTAACTATAAAAATAAGTGCAGAGGCAATGTAAAGTATTCTAATTACAAATTGCAAATTTACATCAATAAAGTCACACCTTCAAAATCATCAAAACAGAAGAAAAAAATTTTCAGAGCCTAAGTGTACGACAAATGAGCTGACTTGAAAAACTCACAACAATGGGTACTGACCAGAAGAATATACTCAATCACAATTAAGAGTATACCACAAGATCAATCAGCCACATAAACCAGAGTATTTAAGAATATTTGACTCATGAAAAGAGAAAAAAATAAAAAATATTAGAGTCTATGCTTACAATGTGGGGAGCGACCCATGAATCCCAACCACACTGAGTACACACCAGCAGAAATGTTTCGATGCAACAAAATGAATATAGTTCATAATCATATACCAATAAGTTAAATCATATGTAAAGAATAATTAGAGGAAGCATCTAGCCTCAATCAATAGTTGCACACTCTTCTCAAGTACACACACACACACACACACACACACACACAGTTGCGATTACCAGTGGTACCCAAAACAGAGTTAATCATGAGTTTGTACACAACTCAGGTTCCAATGAGATACAATAATGAAGTACACAGGATAAATACAGGCAATCAGAGTCATTAATAGCTTGGAATGATGACATAATCAACTAGCATGAGGACCAAAATTAGTGTGTGAAATCAGAAATGTATACATCTTGTTATACAGTCTATACACAATTTATGATCACAAATGTGAATGCCTTCCACACTATTTGCTAATTGTTCATACAAACTAACCTACATACATAGAAGCCTAGAAGATTCATTTACAATTTAAAAAATACATACTGAGTGTTGAGATAAGAAAATTCATTGAACTGTATGACTACCAACCTAAAAGTAGCTAATTTAGCAGATTCTGATAATTATTTATAACATGGTTCATAGAACATACTCCAGAACTTCTTAAGTTTTCACATTTCCGTGTTAAACATTACAAATAATCAGTCATAGAACATCAACCTTCCACAGATTTATACCCAAATCAAACAAGATTTAATGTTACAAAATGTGTTGGGAAGTTAATCCCCCTACTTGAAAAAAAACATACATTTATGTGGAATAATACTGTCCATAGCAGTGACATCTTTTCTAAACAAATACACTCCTGGAAATTGAAATAAGAACACTGTGAATTCATTGTCCCAGGAAGGGGAAACTTTATTGACACATTCCTGGGGTCAGATACATCACATGATCACACTGACAGAACCACAGGCACATAGACACAGGCAACAGAGCATGCACAATGTCGGCACTAGTACAGTGTATATCCACCTTTTGCAGCAATGCAGGCTGCTATTCTCCCATGGAGACGATCGTAGAGATGCTGGATGTAGTCCTGTGGAACGGCTTGCCATGCCATTTCCACCTGGCGCCTCAGTTGGACCAGCGTTCGTGCTGGACGTGCAGACCGCGTGAGACGACGCTTCATCCAGTCCCAAACATGCTCAATGGGGTAGTTACCAATATCTCTGTTTCCATGATTACTGCCATTGTTATTTTTATCATTCCTATTATTGTGGTACATTCTTCTTTCTATTGCCCTATCTAGCCTGTCGACATGTTGTAAAAACTGTACTAGACTATCGTCATGTCTGTGTACCAAATCCCACTGCAGTCATTCTGGTAATCTCCTTTTAAGTGCCTCAGTCAAGGTCATTTCATTGAGTGGTTTGTCAAGATGTGCTAATTTTTTTACGTTGGTTCTTACAAAACTCTTCCAAAGTGCCATCCCTATTCCTGTAATTAGGACCATTCGAAAATCCACTTTAGATTTTCCCTGTTCTGCTTCTGACCAAATTTATTTAAAAATCTTTTCTTGAAAGTTTGATATGTCTCCTACTAACTTAAATTTAAATTTACCCATGACAGAGCTTCACCATCAAGAAAACTTTTAACAAATTTAATTTTTTGATTGTCATTCATGCCTCACAGAAAGCTATCTCTGCATTGGTGCAGAAAATCCACAGGGTGAAAATTATCTGATAGAAAACTTTTGATAGGAGTGTTGGAACATGGAATACCATTGTTTGCACACATATTTTTGTTAATACAACTTTTCTGAACTGCATAAATTTTTATCATTAGTTTGCACATCATTGTCTAAATTTAAACTTTTTTGGTTTAAATTGGTGAGATTTTGTTTGGCAGTAGCTCCCAACTCACACAGTTTTTCTGCTACGGCCTTCTGCTCAACTCTGACATCAGGAACATTCTTTGATTGTTTTGCTGACTCAACTACAACTTAATTTTCTAAAACAATAAATTTATTTTTTAAAACAATAAATTTATTTTCTAAAACATCAACTTTTTCATTTACACTTTTTAACCATACTGACAACCCATTTGTAGCTCTGAAACTTGATTACTAAGTTGCCCTTTCTGATCTTGTACACTGTCCATTTTACTATTGTTTTTAGCTTTCAAGTCATTTAATTGTATTTATAGTGAAGGAAATTTGCTGTCGTTACCTATTCTTATTTCAGTTAACTGATCATTAACTGCACTAAATTTGCTATTTTTATCTGTCTTCATTTCCTGTGCCTTTTTCCAAAATTAACTGCAAAACATCAGTCTTTACTGTTTCTTTACTGTCTACAGTTTCACTCAGCTCAAATATGTCCTGACTGGATCCTACAGCTTTCATTTCCACCTCACTTTTGCTTTCATCCATATTCATTTTGTTAACAAGCACACGAGCCTACATACAAATTAACTTCACAAATAATTTGTACTTATCTTTCCTTTTTGATGTCCCTGGTTGTAGCTGTAAAGTCCTCCTCACTTTCATTAGATCTGGTCCATCATTATTGGCAGTGCATCGTCACTGTTGGTATAAATATCCTTTGTTGGGCAGTCTTCAGTTTTGCTCCATGTGAGCGAAAATTTAGTCATACATAAATTTCAAAAATTAACGAAATAAAACAATTTTAGCTTGTCATGTTGAGATGGCTCCAGTTCTTCTTGTCTAGGGGTCTGCTTCTTGAAGCTGAAAATCTCACATAAGGTCCTTGTGGTTGGTTTGAACTAAATGAATCTGGAGATTGTTGCAGCATTTTCTACGTAAATATATTTTCTGACATTTTAATATAGCATACGGTATTTTTGATTTTTCACATTAACAAAGGCAAAATTACATTTTTCACACAAATACATCTGATCACATCAGAGGCAAGCTTATGACTCCCACAAACTGCTGAAATAACAATATTTCAAAGGGTACACAATTTTTGTTAACAAATGAATTTCTACTAGTTTCCATTACATTATTAATTTCGATTATTATTTCATAAATGAATCTAGAAATAAACATAGTAAACAGTACAGGATTGCATAAATAATAATAGAAATTTTAAGTGTGCCAAAATTCATAATTTCAAATGTTTCTAAAAAAAAAATAATTTTTACTTTACATTCAGAACTAGTACTTATCGATTATAACATTGAAACTAAAATATTTTATAAAGGAATTCTTTTTCATAAATTTTAGCTTGAAATATAACATACTGCATATAAAATTATATGAAAGTTTTCAGAAAGACAACTGAGGTAATAGTGATCAGTCCAAAATTCAAAAAAATACTTGTATCGACAACTACTGTTGAGGAAAAGTAATGCTAGAGGAGGATGTCCCATAACAAACAGTTGAAACTTTCATAAAGGATAATGTTCCTTGAGACAAGAATCAAATTTACTATCTCAACATCAAATCACATCAGAATAATTTAGAACAGCTGGAGACCACTCAAAAAAGAAGGAAAACCTTAAGAATAAAGAGGACACACACACACACACTCACACACACACACACACACACACACACACACACACACACACACACGGGTGCACAGAAATGCACATGTGCACGACTGTGCCCACACATGGTACCATCTGGACATAAAATTCAATCCTGGCAGGTAGACTAAGGTGGGGTGGGGATGTGTTGGGTAGGAGGGGCATGGTGAACAGAGGTTGGAGGCAGGAAGAGGGTTTAGGGTGGGTAGCTAGCAGCTTGCATGCAGGCAGCAGCTTCACTGATCAGGAATGTGGGAGGGTAGGATAACAGGTGTGTGGGCTAGTGATGTGACAGATGGGTGCTGGAGTAGATGGGAGTGTGCCGCACATTGAAGGTGATTTGGAGATGTGGGGGCAACAGAACAGAAGAACAGGAAACTGCTGGGTACATTGTGTGGGGTCAGTTGGTTAAAGGAAATTGAAGCCAGGATGATTACCAGAGCAAAGGATGTGTTGCGAGAATGACTCTCATCTGTGTAGTTCAGAAAAACTGATGGCAGAGGGAAGGATTCAGATGACCCAATTTGTGAAGCAGCCATTGAGATTGAGCATTTTATGTCAGCTGCACATTGTGCTACCAGGTGGTTAACTTCGCCCTTGGCCAAAGTTTGGCAGTGGCCATTCATACTGGTGGACAGCTGGTTGTTAGTCATACCAAAACAAAATTGTGCAATGATTGCTGCAGAGTTAGTATATCACATGGCTGATGGCACAGCCTCTGATGGGATAGGATAAGCCTGTGGCAGGAATGGCACAGAAAGTACTGGGTGGGTGGATTGGACAGGCCTTTCAGCTGGATCTTTGACACGGATATTATCCATGTGGCAAGACTTCGGGAGTGTGAGTGGCATAGGGATGGACTAAGATGTTCTGTAGGTTTAGATTGTTGGGTGAGCTACAGGATACCATTTTGGGGAAGGGAGGGGGGGGGGGGTGAGGGGAGGATCCTGTGTAGGATGTCCCTCATTTCAGCATGTGATGATAGATAATCAAAACCCTGGTGAAAGGTATGGTTCAGTTGTACAATCCAGGCGGGTATATGGGTCAAGAGGGGGGGGGGGGGCTCCTTTGTAGCTGATTCTTGGGGATGGTGGTAGGGTGAAGGGTGTGTGTGAGAATATGGCACAGGGGGGGGGGGGGTTAGTGACTGTCTGTAAAGGCCCTCATGAGATCTTCAGTTTATTGGGCAAAATAGTTCTCATCAATGCAGATACTTTGTCACAGGTGGCCAGGCTGTATGGGTGGATTTTTTGGTGTGTAAGGGATGACAGTTATTGAAATGGAGGTACTGTTGGTGATTAGGGGATTTAATATGGTCAGAAGTGTGGATGGAGACATCAGAGAGACAGGCGCCAACATCCAGGAAAGTGGCACTTTGGGCTGAGGAAGACCAAATGAAGTGGGTGAGAGAGAAGGTGTTGAAGTTGTGAAAGAAAGAGGACAGAGTGTCCAGATCATAAAGATCTGAACCAGACAAGGGGTTTGGAGTTTTGATAGTTTAGGAAGGTTTTCTCTAGGTGGACCATAAAAAGGTTGTTATAGGAGGTACCATGCAGGTACCCATGGCCGTGCTGCAGATTTATTTATATATCTTCCCCTGAAAGGAGAAGTGATTATGTGTCAGATTATAATTGGTAAGATGCACAAGGATGAGGTAATGAGTTTGGAGTCTGAAGGATGTTGAGAGTGGTAGGATCAGTTTTAAGACTGTGTACAGCTGACCTTTCTTCTGCTGGAAGGTTGGTGTTCTTACAAAGGGACCTGTGGAAGGACCGTATGGCCAATAGGAGGTAAGGAATCCCTGGAAGGTAAGAAGGGGGTGGTTGGGTGGGAGGGGGGAGCATCATGGTTGGATGGTAGTAGGTTTAGTGTTAGGATTAGGCTGGCTTTCGTTGGAGAGATTGGTGTCAAAGATGTGTTTCCACTGTAGGAATTCGGAGAAGGAGAGTAGCTCTTTGGCCCATCCAACATGATTAAACCTGAGTGTGGGGCTGTAGTTGAGGCCTCTAGATACGACTGAAACTTCTGTGGGCTTGAGGTTTTTGATGGAAAGGTTAACAACTATGTTTTTGGTTTGTGTGGATTCTGGATTTTGTGGACTGTTGAGAGGGAGTTTTTGGGGATGTGATAAATTGAAAATGTGAGGCAGACCAGGTGGGGTGCCATGAGGGATTGATGAGGGTGTTTGCTGTTTGAAGGATAGGTGTTGATGGTTAGTGGTGTACCAAGGTGGGAGCAGGATGTCAACTGGTTGGATAATTTATGGGGCCGGTGTCTGGAATGCTCTTCCAGGTACTGGAGGGCAAGTATTTCAGTGTTGGGAATGTGATGTTTGTAGTTAGGATTGCACAATAAGATTATCTTGCGGAGGGAGCAGAGGTGGCTCTGAGATACCTGTGCCATGTAGATGTGTTTCTCCCATACCAGGTTTGTCAGTGATACGGACAGGGACCTGTCCTCAACCAAACATGCCATCTTACTGACATTGACATCTGTCTCTCTGATGACTCCATTCACACCTCTGACCATATTAAATCCACTAACAGCCAACAGTGCCTGCATTTCAAATGCTGTCATCCCTATGCTACTCGCACTCATATGCCCAATGCCTTTCCACATGGATCATATCCCTATCGAAGACCCAGTCGCAAGACCTGTCCAATATATCCACCCAACACATCCTACTCCAGTTCTGTCATAGGCTTATCCCACCCCATCAGAGGCTGGGCCACCTGTGAAAGCAGTCATGTGCTATATCAACTCTGCTGCAACCACTGCACAGATTTTTATATTGATATGACAACCAAGCAGTTGTCCAGCAGAATGAATGGCCACTGATAAACTGTGACCAGGAATGAAGTTGACCACCTGGTGGCACAACGTGCAGTTGAACAAAAACCGCTTGATCTCAACGTCTACTTCACACACTGGGCCATCTGGATCCCTTCCTCAACCACCAGATTTTCTAACTGAGCAGATAGAAGCTGTCCTTGCACCACATTCTTCAATCTCATAACCATCTTGGCCTCAATCTCTGTTAATAGCTTCCACTTCCTCTGTCCTATCACACCCTCCCAATTCATGTATCCATGTCATATTCATCATGTGCCATTCCCCACCGGCTCCATCATCTACACTCCTGGAAATGGAAAAAAGAACACATTGACACCGGTGTGTCAGACCCACCGTACTTGCTCCGGACACTGCGAGAGGGCTGTACAAGCAATGATCACACGCACGGCACAGCGGACACACCAGGAACTGCGGTGTTGGCCGTTGAATGGCGCTAGCTGCGCAGCATTTGTGCACCGCCGCCGTCAGTGTCAGCCAGTTTGCCGTGGCATACGGAGCTCCATCGCAGTCTTTAACACTGGTAGCATGCCGCGACAGCGTGGACGTGAACCGTATGTGCAGTTGACGGACTTTGAGCGAGGGCATATAGTGGGCATGCGGGAGGCCGGGTGGACATACCGCCAAATTGCTCAACACGTGGGGCATGAGGTCTCCACAGTACATCGATGTTGTCGCCAGTGGTTGGCGGAAGGTGCACGTGCCCGTCGACCTGGGACCGGACCGCAGCGACGCACGGATGCACGCCAAGACCGTAGGATCCTACGCAGTGCCGTAGGGGACCGCACCGCCACTTCCCAGCAAATTAGGGACACTGTTGCTCCTGGGGTATCGGCGAGGACCATTCGCAACCGTCTCCATGAAGCTGGGCTATGGTCCCGCACACCGTTAGGCCGTCTTCCGCTCATGCCCCAACATCGTGCAGCCCGCCTCCAGTGGTGTCGCGACAGGCGTGAATGGAGGGACGAATGGAGACGTGTCGTCTTCAGCGATGAGAGTCGCTTCTGCCTTGGTGCCAATGATGGTCATATGCGTGTTTGGCGCCGTGCAGGTGAGCGCCACAATCAGGACTGCATACGACTGAGGCACACAGGGCCAACACCCGGCATCATGGTGTGGGGAGCGATCTCCTACACTGGCCGTACACCACTGGTGATCGTCGAGGGGACACTGAATAGTGCACGGTACATCCAAACCATCATCGAACCCATCGTTCTACCATTCCTAGACCGGCAAGGGAACTTGCTGTTCCAACAGGACAATGCACGTCTGCATGTATCCCGTACCACCCAACGTGCTCTAGAAGGTGTAAGTCAACTACCCTGGCCAGCAAGATCTCCGGATCTGTCCCCCATTGAGCATGTTTGGGACTGGATGAAGCGTCATCTCACGCGGTCTGCACGTCCAGCACGAATGCTGGTCCAACTGAGGCGCCAGGTGGAAATGGCATGGCAAGCCGTTCCACAGGACTACATCCAGCATTTCTACGATTGTCTCCATGAGAGAATAGCAGCCTGCATTGCTGCGAAAGGTGGATATACACTGTACTAGTGCCGACATTGTGCATGCTCTGTTGCCTGTGTCTATGTGCCTGTGGTTCTGTCAGTGTGATCATGTGATGTATCTGACCCCAGGAATGTGTCAATAAAGTTTCCCCTTCCTGGGACAATGAATTCACGGTGTTCTTATTTCAATTTCCAGGAGTGTATACACCACATACCTATCCCTTATACCTGCCACCCCTCTCTCTCACATTCTCTCACTGCTTCCTGACTCTCTCCCAATACCCACCCCCATCTGACACAACTGTGTGTGTGTATGTGTGTGTGTGTGTGTGTGTGTGTGTGTGTGTGTGTGTGTTTGCATTAATTCTTAGATTTCTTACGTTGTTTCCATGATGAGTATGCACTAAATATTTTCGGGGACCTCAATTCAGTAGCTTGCAAGAGTAGCAGTAACTTTCTACTGAGGAATCACAAAGCTGTTTCATGAATAAAAGGATAAAAAAAAAATCTGTCATGTAAATACTTCCAAGGAACCATCACTGATACTAATGTACAATTTTTTCATCATTTAGGAACCAAACGATAAGGGAAAAATTGTTCATTTTATTTTTCAAATAAATTTTAATCATGATGGCATATTGTGTACTATAATGTTCCTCACGTCACATCTCAAATAAGTATTGACATTAGTGGCCACCAAGTTCCCACATCACTCTGGTCAATGTATTTCTAAAATAAGTATTCAACGAGATACCATATGCAACTGTCAATCATAAAATTTTGTTGACACAAGTAAATCATTAAGCCATTCATAAATCTCAAAAGTGAGTAGTGTGTCTGTTTCTATAAAGCATGTATTATATGATATTCACTAGATTCATCTTATAGTCACTATGGAAAAATATCACACAACAACTCTTAATAACTTTGTATTTGCCAAAGTGATGGGCAGTAGTAGACACTGTAGTCCATAGGCATTATCTGTGATGTGAGAACACCTTGGCAGCAACTGGTGCCCTGTATGTGAATATTTATGAAGCATGAGGTGTTGAGAGATGGGCAGCTGCCAAGAAATCTGTTTAAAAAATATTTTTTGTGTCAGAAAGTGAAACAAGTTATGATTGCTTTCTTTGACACACATTTTTTGGGCATAGAGATAAAATGAAGTATAAAAAAGTTATGTAGTTCAAATATCAACCTGAAAACTCAGTTGTAACATCACCTTTCATAGGCCTACCAATGTGGGACAACTTTAATATGGCACCTTTGCTTTTAATAAAATATAGGAGCTGATAACTCTTTATGATAGCTACATGCAGCTGTTTAATAATAAAAAAACAATTATGATAATGAGTTTGTAATGAAATTCAGTGGGAAACTATTGCAATTGAAATAACTATCTGTTAAGAGAATGAGAAAATTATGCATCATACTTGTACTTTTGGCTTTCCCTTATATGTCTATTTTGACACAAGCAAAATCTACCCCATGTAGCTGAAAACTGTAGAAAAACCCTCAACTCTTTAATTCATGTCCCTCAATCATGATGTCATAATTGGAGGAGACTTTTAATCATCCAAAAATCAACTGAGGTGACTGCAGTTTTGTAAGTGGGGGACATAAAAATATATCCTGCAAAATAATACAAAATATTTCTTCTGAAAACTACTTCTTGAAACATTTTTGCTTATGCAGATCATTCACAGAGCTTCTTCCAAGCTCCACTTTTCTCCCACAATCTATCATTTAGCATCTTCTTCCACTGCAGTCCTCTTTGGTTCATGTCAGTGTTCACCTGGTCTCTCCATCTTGTTTGTGGTCTTCCAATTGGTCTTCATGCAGATTCTGTCCATTCTAAGACTCTTCTTGGAAGTCTTTCTGATCCCATTCTTTCCATGTGACCCATTCATTTAAGCCTGTTTCTCTCCGTTGTTTCTTTTAGGGGCTTGAGCTGCATGAAGTAGCGGTTTGACTGTAGGGGCAAAGTACAGCAGGGACTTTATGTCCCCAAGACCACTACAGTAGCTGTGAAGGCCTTACAGCAGGGCTAGTCAACCTATTCAAGTGTCAAGTGTTTTGTCAACCTATTCAAATGTCAAGCAATTTGCCAATTACTCCAACTGGCTTCTTTGACTTTAACTACATGTTGTCTCTCAAATGCTGACAACTGTGTATTTTTCATGTGTCTGTCTGGAAGGCATAGTTACCATCCAATTGAGTACACAGAATAAAATTCACAAAGACTTAATCTCCTTATTTACTATCTTTGCCAGCGGCAAGGTTAAATTGTGGTGCAGTTCCACACATTCATCAATTTGCTGCCAAAGCTTACAGTTTTGCATTCTCTGTCAATACCTGTATGAATATCAATTTGTGACCAATTTGCATAACTCCTTCATGGTGTGTCTTTCTTTATTTGTTTTAGAGTGGATATGGAAGAAACACTTTGTCTAATGGTTTAAATGCCTTGCTATCATAGTTAAAACTAACTGCGAAAAAGAAAACAAAACCACACATTCTCACAGCACAGGATTTTCTTTCCTGCAGTCAGTTCGAACAGAAAACTGTACACTGTTGCTTAACAAATATGTAGCCTATGTCTATTTGAATGTTTACTGGAGTAACATGTAAATTGGTCAAGAACTTTTTGAGATTTATGGTAACGAAGTTAAACAACAACTTGTCTTTATATAGTAATATAGATAGCCTCTTATTATTCACCTATTACTTCTATCATATGTTGTCCCCCCCCCCAAACCCCCCCTCCTCCCACAGTTCTCATGAAGAAGAACACTACAAAAAATTTGTCCCACTTTTTAAATACCAGTGTGCCAACAACACTCGGCTTAGCATTTGCAAATGCCAATTCATTAAATGGCTCTGAGCACTATGGGACTTAACATCTATGGTCATCAGTCCCCTAGACCTTAGAACTACTTAAACCTAACTAACCTAAGGACATCACACAACACCCAGCCATCACGAGGCAGAGAAAATCCCTGACCCCGCCGGGAATCGAACCCGGGAACCCGGGCGTGGGAAGCGAGAATGCTACCACACGGCCACGAGATGCGGGCTGCCAATTCATTAAAAATATGTCAATATAAATAAAGTGTTCTGAATGAGAATAAAAATCTTTGAATTATGTTCTGAACCTTAATAGATCATAGGAATTTATCAAAGAAACTTGAGTGTTTTAACAGTAAAAATGGTGATAAGACTATATTTTAAGAAAAAAGCTAATCTCAAACAGTGGAACATCTAAGCATCCCTCAGCCTCCTTCTGGAAGCATACATTTGTAAATTGGTAACAGGTGTGTGCAGCAAAACTTTTTAGCAATCTTTTCATGTTGTTGTTGTTGTTGTTGTTGTTGTTGCCTTCAGCCCAAAGACTGATATGATGCAGCTCTCCTTGCTACTCTATCCTTTGCAAGCCTCCTCATCTCTTAATAACTACTGCAGCTACATCCTTCTGAATCTGCTTACTGTATCCATCTCTTGGCCTCCCTCCACAATTTTTACTCCCCACACTTACTTCCAATACTACATTGGTGATTCCTTGATGCCACAGAATATGTCCTACCAACTGATCCCTTCTTTTAGTCAAGTTGTGCCACAAATTTCTCTTCTCCCCAATTCCGTTTAGTACTCCACATTGGTTATGTGATATACCCATATAATCTCCAACATTCTTCTGTAGCACCACTTTTTGAAAGCTCCTATTCTCTTCTCATCTAAACTGTTTATCGTCCACATTTAACTTCCATACATGGCTACACTCCATACAATTACTTTCAGATAAGATTTCCTAATACCCACATCAACAAAAGTTTTGCATCACCTCGTTTCTGAGAGTTCTGGAACCTTTACAGAAAATTAGTATAGAGATCAACATTAACATCATTTCTGCCCTTTTTATTTCTCATGAAAACCACACACTGCATGTTGTACCACCATACAGCGAGACCTTCAGAGGGTCCAGATTGCTGTACACATCGGTACCTCTAATACCTAGTAGCATGTCCTCTTGCATTGATGCATGCCTGAATTCATCCTGGCATACGATCAACAAGTTCATCAAGGCACTGTTGGTCCAGATTGCCCCACTACTCAATGGCAATTTGGCGTAGATCCCCCAGAGTGGTTGGTGCATCACATCGTCCATGAACAGCATTTTTCAATCTATTCTGGAAATGTTTGATAGGGTTCATGTCTGGAGAACATGCTGGCCACTCTAGTTGAGTGATGTCATTATCCTAGAGGACATCATTCACAAGATGTGCACAATGGCTGTGTGAATTCTTGTCCATGAAGACGAATGCCTCGCGAATATGCTGCCAATATGGTTGCACTATTGGTCGGAGGATGGCATTCACGTATTGTACAGCCATTACGGTGCCTTCCATGACCACCAGCAGTGTACATCAGCCCCACATAATGCCACCCCAAAACAGCAAGGAGCCTCCACCTTGCTGCACTTGCTGGACAATGTGTCTAAGGCGTACAGCCTGACTGGGTTGCCTCCAAACATGTCTCCAACGATTGTCTGGTTGAAGGCATATGTGACACTCATCAAAGAAAAGAAAATGATGCCAATCCTGAGCTGTCCATTCGACATGTTGTGGGGCTCATCTGAATCATGTTGCACGGTGTTGTTGTTGCAAAGATGGACCCCGCCATGGGCATCAGGAGTGAAGTTGTGCACCATGCAACCTATTGCACACAGTGTAAGTCATAACACAATGCCCTGTGGCTGCATGAAAAGCATTATTCAACATGGTGCCATTGCTGCCAGCGTTCCTCCGAGCCATAATCCATAGGTAGTGGTCATCCACTGCAGTAGTAGCCCTTTGGCAGCCTGAGCAAGGCATGTCATTGACAGTTCCTGTCTGTCTGTATCTCCTTCATGTCTGAACAACACCACTTAGGTTAACTCCGTGACGCCTGGACACTTCCCTTGTTGGGAGCCCTACCTGGCACAAAGTAATAATGTAGATACAATTGAACCACAGTATTGACCATCTAGGCATGGTTGAACTACAGACAAAATGAGCCATGTACCTCCTTCCTGGTGGAACGAATGGAACTGAACAGCTGTTGGACCCCCTCTGTCTAATAGGTGCTGCTCATGCATGGTTGTTTACACCTTTGGGCAGGTTTAGTGACATCTCTGTACAGTCAAAGGCACTGTGTCTGTGATGCAATACCGCAGTCAACATCTGTCTTCAGGAGTTCTGGGAACCGGGGTGGTCCAAAACTTTTTTTTATGTGTGTACTTAAATCTAGAGTCAATGTACGAGGGCTATCCACAAAGTACATTACGTTTTGGAATTAAAAATAAATAAAGTATTGGAACTTTTTTTATTATATACAGATGAAAGCCACACTTAAATACTACTTTTCTACATAGTTGCCATTTAAATTAAGGCACTTATCGTAGCGATGGACGAGCTTGGAAATTCCTTCGTCGTAAAATTCAGCCACCTGCGCCTTCAACCACATGGTTACCTCTTCTTTTGGGACAGAAAAGTTGTGATTTTTGTGGATTTCCTGGAAAGAGGCACTACAATAAACTCTCAAAGGTATTGCCAAACTCTGCACAACCTCAGAAGAGCAATACAGAACAAGCGCAGGGGAAAGTTGGGCTCAAAGATCTTGCTGATTCATGAAAACGCCTGGGCCCACACGGCAAGTGCCACTCGTGAAGTTCTCGAATCTTTTAAGTGGGAGTTGTTTCCTCATCTGCCGTACAGTCTCGACCTGGCACTGAGCAACTTCCACTTATTCCCAGCAATGAAGAAGTGGTTGGCTATGCAGCGTTTTGATGACGACGCACAGCTTCAAAAAGAGGTAACCACGTGGTTGGAGGAGCAGGCAGCCGAATTTCATGACAAAGGAATTTCCAAGCTCGTCCATCACTATGATAAGTGCCTTAATTTAAATGGCAACTATGTAGAAAAGTAGTATTTAAGTGTGGCTTTCATCTGTATGTAATAAAAAAAATTTCCAATACTTTATTTATTTTTAATTCCAAAACGTAATGTACTTTGTGGATAGCCCTCGTATAAAATTTGTTTTCTTCAGGAACACTTTTCTTGCCATTGCCAGTCTACATTTTATATACTCTCTATTTTGGCCTTTGTCAGTTACTTTACTGTCAAAATAGCAAAATTCTCACTTCCTAATCTTATTCCCTCAGCATGACCTGATATAACGTGACTACATTGCATTTCGTAATGATATCTAAGGAGATGGGGTTATCAGGTTCATCAGGTGATGCCATGGTACTGTGTATCTCAGACAACTTTTACAAATAACTTCAGTAATATGAACATGACCCTCACTACACCAGAAAAAGTAATTTCCACCAAAAAATATTTAAAATCACTAAATATTTGATGATGTTGGCAGGAATGTGTGAACCATGGCCGAACACAGCACCAAGAAGGAAGTGGTTGACCCGATGAGATGACAGTACATGAGGATTTAGCAATTGTCAGAGCCCAGATTCGTCATTATAATTAATTTGGCATGCAACTGTTGTTTCAGTGACCACAAAGACCATTAACAGGTGGCCCACAGAAAGGGGCCTGAGCTCACGGCACATCGTGTGCTGACTAACATTGACCTCTGTACACCAACAAGCCCATTTGCTGTGGTGTTAAGAACATTTGGCATGGAATCTCTCATTGACTGCAGTAGAATTGTCTTCAGTGATGAGTCTCACTTTGAACTGAGCCCCGATGACCAGTTCACTGGTCTGGAGACATCCCCTGCCATACAGCCCAACAACCAGGAGTGATGGTCTGGGGTGTCATTGTGTTTCATAGCAGGGCTCCCTCAGTTGTCATCAACTGCATCCGTACAGCACAGTGGTATGTCAATGATATTCTGTGCTCCATTTTGTTGCCCTTCAGGGCAAGTCATCCTGGGCTTACATTTCAGTAAGATAATGCCTTCCCACACACGGTGAGAGTTTCTACTGCTTGTCTTTGTGCTTGGAAACCCTAACCTTGACCAGCAACATCGCCAGATCTCCCCACAATTGAGAATGTTTGGTGCATTATGGTCAGGGCCCTCCAACCATCTAAGGATTTTGCTGATCTAACATACCAATTGGACAGAATATGGCATGATATCTCTCAGGAAGACATCCAACAACTGTCAATCAATGCCAAGCTGAATAACTGCTTGCATAAGGGCCAGTGGTGGACCAATGCCTTACTGACTTGCTCAATTTTTGAACTATTTTCTCTTGAATAAATCATCCAATTTTTCAGAAATTTTAATCATTTGTTTGTCTGTACATGTACATTGCACCTACTGATTTCCATCCCATATGGATAATTCCTTCATGGTACATGAATTTCTTTTAAATGTTAGAGTGTGTATTCATGCTTATTATATATAATTTGAAACAAAAATTGTATATACAACAGTGCTGTTTTGATTTCTTCCACAGAGTTGGTTTTCACTGAAAATAGGAAAGCTGTATTTATGGCTTATGATTAGAATTTGTAGTGACATTAAACTAGTCCCAATCCGGGTGGGAGAGGCAGTGGGGGTGGGGAGAGGGAGGGGGAAGCATTGGACCGGAGGGGGGGGGGGGGTGAGATGAGATGGACAGAGAGGGGGAGGAGGAGAAGATGGACAAAGAGAGGAGGAGAAGAAGACACAGAAGCAGTTCCTATTCACATTTAGCAACTGTGAAGCATTGCTGGGTTCATTGGTTTTTATATATATATAGATAGTTGATACTGTTTCCTGTTTCAATATTCTAGCTAAAATTCCAGGGTTAGGTTCAATGGGGTTCATAGTTTGTTACTAACATCCCCCTGTACCTCCACCCAATCTTCACCCTTACTTCAGATATAATTATTCATCACCCCCAGTTTCAACATGACACAGATGCCCAAGTCTAGGTTTAATAATGATAACAACAAAATGTGTAAAATGTTTAATGATTTACAATAAAATATGTAAAATCTGTCAATATAATATTTTTTTTACATCAGTGCTTAGTTAATTGCTTTAGGAAAACTTCCAAGAAATTGCAATGAGGAGAAATACAGCATTTGAAAAAAAATTGTGTAAAAAATTTGTGAAGTACATGTGTCATTCAGCTGATTTAAAAACAATAACAGCAACAAATCTCAAAACTTTGACATAATAATTTAAATGATATGAAATTTGAAGTGTGCTCTCACTATTGTCAGAATTTCACTTAGCTGCATGGCTGTGAACATAGCTGTTCTGACTATGACTATGTTAGCAAGTAAATTAAAGGAATGCTGTTTATTTCAGTCATTTCTGCCCATTTTAGAAAAATAAGCCTTTCTGTTATATTTTCTTAGTGGAAGGGCTGTCAATTCCTGTCTTGGCATGCTAAGCTTCATGTGGTTTGCCAGTTCTAATGGCAGACTTGTGAATTATGTCAGACTTATTGTTGACAGTAGATACCGTCAGTCAGTGAAATGGTGCCTTGTCCTGGATGGAGTGTTCTCTGCAGTCAGGCTATCAGTCCATCCATGCTGGCAAGTCCTCATGCAAGCAACTGAAATTTATCTTACATTAAACATAGCTTGTAATTCAGAAAATTCCTTGTATATGTTACCAGCATTGTGTAAAATACTAGTATTCTGTAGTATGCCTATGTAATGCCTATGAAATATGAGTGTTCTGTGAAAATGTTCCATACTTTTTGTAGGCATTCTATACGATTCCAATTCCTAGGCATTGTACTACAGAATCACCAGTACCATTTACGAAGTGTGTGAAAAGTGCACAAGATAAGAAGCTTTTATTAATTAATATGCATTTCAAACTGAAAGAACAAAATACAGCATAAAGCATAGGTTATTCTTACCAGAAAACAATGAAAGCAGAACTGGAATTGAAGTACTTGTTGCAGTAAGTACTCACTTTTCTTGTTCACAAAAAAAGGCTTTACATTTTGGCAATTTGATCTTGTACATAAATTTCACAAATTAAAGAAGAATGTGAATTGAATATTGTTTCTGGTAAAATACAAAGCAGAGCTGGCATCACCTACTTCTTTCAGCACAGAAGGGTAGAGTGAAATTTTGAATTCTACTTAATTTTCTTATTTGGTATTTCATGTTGCACATGCACCTGATAAATCCTTGGCTGCTTTCTGTGGACGGAAAAGTAGCTGCAGATCAGAGATGTATTTTGTGGTCAAGAAAATCTCCAATTCTCATTAAGTTTTTTGAACATATGGTGAATTCTGATCTTGCATAGAACTGCTTCAAGATTCCTTCTGCAGTTCCAAGTCAGTAAAAGTCACCTTCCATCACATTTATAACAACTGCAAACAGATTGTGTGAGTCACCTCACTCTTTGTCAACTTCAGGAATTGGGACTCATACAGTGGCACCCAAAGGGACAGGAGGAATTTTCTTGTTAGAATCCCCTTTTTTTTCCTGAATCACTAGGTTGAATTTTGATTCCATTTTTCTTTGGATAGCTTCCTCAGTATTGAAGCAAGCACTGCACAAAACGCTAGCCCCATAAACTACTTTGTCACTGTCATTGTCTTTAGGTGAATGTCCATAGATGGCATGAACTTTTGGCCACATTTTTGACAGGTATGAGCACTGTTGGTTTCTTTTAAGCAGACACAACAGATATGAGAAAAGGAAGGATTTTGGTAATCACATAAATGGAAGGCTCTTTGATAATCATGGTGTCATCACTGGTTTGGTTTCCTCCAGCATGAACTGCATTCTCATCTATGTCTTCTACAGGGAGTTGTGCCTCTTGCATCAATTCATCTCATCTTTCTTTCTGATGTTTCATTATTTGTATGCTCTCTATTGTTTTTTCCAGCTCTTTTTCAGACTCTGTGTTTCATGGAACATCATTAGGCAGGGACAATATTGAGAGACCTACTCTAGCTTTGCAGTCAAACAGAGCTTCGTGTGGTGACTTGTTAATCCCAGAATGAAAAGCCCTGTTTTTCATAAGCTGGATGAACCACATTCTGTTTTTTCATCTTGTGTACAAGCACACAGTATATTTTCAATGTCCTGATTTGCTCTTTTATTGCTCCCCTGACTTTGTGAGTGGTGAGGCTAAGCATGGTTGATCTTCAAGGTAGGCCAATACTTCTTTGGGCTCATTATCACATTGTTTGCAAATTCCCTGCCATTATTGGACTGTAGAATCATTGAAGCACCAACCAATGTAAATATGTCGATGAGGTTGTAGGTTATTTCTTCCACCATCTTTGATTTCAGAGCCCTGAGAACGACAAACTTAGTGAGATGATCTTGGTAGACCATTATGAACCTGTATTCTCTCTCAGTATGGAACTGAAAATCAATGAGATTGACCTAACAATGGGAAACTGAATTCCAAAAAAACCACTGGGTTGACCACAACATCTTTTTTAACACCTTTTGCTTCTTCTGGCAGGGCTTTCAGAGGTGAATGTACAGCTCAATATCATGACAGGTAATATTCTTATACTTGGGTGCAAGTTCTTTCCACATCCTGTCCTGCCCTCCATGACTAATAGCCAAATGGGCCTTATAGAGTATGTCACATAACTCGGAGTCCATGATGTAAAATTGGATAGCACTCGTACCTTCTTTGACAGGGTAGATCAACTTAGTCTTACTCTCAGCCACCATTACACCATAGTGTTTCAGCTGTCAATAGTCCCATGGTTCCTTCTTCGCAATCATATTAGCCTTTTTCACACTGTTGACTAACTTTTGGTAACTGGTTTTGGTTAGGAAAACACAGTTTTTAGCAGCATTGGCCCTTACTTGAGATAATTCATTGCAGAAATATTGTTGGACATTGGCATGGCAGTACACTCCCTTCTGACATAGTGATACAATAACAATGGGAAAGGGTGACAGGGGAGTGTCTGTGGAACTTCATCTGGATGCTATACACTGGAGAACTATTATGGCAACATCTTTGGCATGATAGTTGAACATCATACAACAATACACTGTCTTTGAAACCATTAAACAAAGACTGAAACACCACCGCAAACAGTGGTGTTGGGGAAAAATGGCAGGATTAGGTGTATTATGTACTTTGCCAAGAGACAATCTGGCAAAGTATACAATGCCGAGGTAATGTATAAAATATCAATCTTTTCAAACTTTGATGTTTGATTTTAGGCATTCATTATATTACCAAATCATTCTATAGAATGCCAGATTTCACACAGTACCAATAACAAATATATAAGACTAGTTTTCATACTACTTTATTCCCCAAAAGGCTGCAGTGAAATTTGGAAACTGGGATATGTGCAAATGAAAACACTTACAGTAAACTGTTCATTACGGGAGGGGAGTTCTGACTCTCGAGATCTCCCCCCACCTCTTTGGATCCACACCTTGACTGTTCCAATTGTATCTGATGGAGAGTTGCACTGTCGCAACCTTGAACATATCTTGTATCTTTCTAGAAAACACATATATTGTAATTCAAGATCTCTGTTTCAGATCTGTCAGGACTCTTATTTTCTGTGACATGCAGTAGTGCCAGAACATACACATAACCCTTCTGCTTCTTACCACTTTCTTCCAGTTTGTTAGTTTTATATCTTCAAATTTAACACATATTTCGGACAACAACACATATAAGTCACTGAGTAAGTTGACCTGTGTACAAGTCGGCATTCGATTAAACACTGAGTCTCAGTCTAGCGGCCGCTGCTCGGCTGGCCGCTTAGGTGGCGCAGCTGCTGCGTGGCTGGCAGACAGCGCCGCACGTAGAGGACGTGCGTAATTGCGCGGCGGCACTTTGAATCATCGGCGAGTCACAACACTTTTCCCCCCTTTGAAATTGTTGCACTGGTCTTGATGGAGGTGTTCTGGAGATGGCTAACGTCCATAGGCATTGTTTGACTCGCCGTAAAGTCTCGAGGAGAAGGCTTCCCGTACGGACGGAAGTGTCCCCGATGATAACGGGTTGAGATGACAGGAGACGTAGGTGTTGAATCTGCTGGGGCCCCCTGCACCAATCTGCCCGTTGCGGCAAGTCCAGTTGATATGACAGGAGACATGGGCGATGTGTCGGCGTCTGTTGGAGGAGGAGGAGAGTAGATGTACTCTGACAGAGGACGGTCCTCCGGTTCCTGCATGGGCACGTCTCCTGGTGGCGTCCGTTCTTGAGCTGGCATCGCGATGACGGTGAGAGGGCTGCGTTGTGAGTATTGAGGGATGCCAAGATCCCGAGCATCAGGTAGAGCCAAAGGTGGTGTGGCGGCATTCGGAACAGGCGTTGCTGGCACCCGAGGCTGAAGCTGGTCCGAATGACGCACTGCAACGCCCGTGTCCGTCTGGATTTCATACAGGCGTCTGCCACGGTGTTGTAAGATGCGGCCCAGGCTCCATTTTGGCTGCCTGCCATATCCCCGCACCCAGACGAGGTCGTCGGCGGTGAACCGGCCAAGTGAAGGCACCCGCGGCCGTGAGGTGGGAGGCCGCAGAAGATGAAGTAGCGTGCGGGGCTGTCGGCCATGTAAGAGCTCAGCCGGGCTGTGATCGCCCATGGGGGTGAAACGGTAAGACGCCAGGAACTGGAGAAGCGCGTCATCAGCAGCAGAAGAAGTCAGAAGTTTCCGCATCTGAGCCTTAAATGTGCGGACCAGTCGTTCAGCCTCACCGTTGGAATGTGGATGGAACGGCGGGGCCGTGACATGCGTAACGCCGTGACGGGCACAAAAACCTGCAAAGTCGGAAGAGGCACATTGCAGACCATTATCAGTAACAAGAGTAGAGGGGAGGCCTTCCAAAGAAAAAATGCGGGCCAGAGCACTGGTGGTTGCCGCGGTGGTAGGCGACGTGCAACGGACAATGAAAGGAAAGTTAGAATAGGCGTCAATTACGAGGAGCCAATAAGTACCTATAAAGGGTCCCGCAAAGTCAGCATGAATGCGCTCCCAGGGCTTCTCAGACGAAGGCCACGGTGACAAAGATGACTTCGGGGCAGTGGCCTGTGACGCACAAGGGCCGCAGGCAGTGACCATGTGTGCGATGTCAGAGTCTATGCCAGGCCAGTACACATGACGGCATGCCAGAGATTTTGTGCGAGACACACCCCAGTGCCCCTGGTGAAGGAGGCGCAAGACCGAAGCACGCAAAGACGCAGGTACCACAACACGCGGCGAAGCATTGTCAGTGGAGAGGAGGATAACACCATCCCTAGCCGTGAGGCGGTAGTGCAAAGTGTAGTAGTTCCGCAACGGATCAGAAGTCTTAGCGGACGGGCGATCTGGCCAACCCTTCTGAATACAGCGTAAAACCTGGGAGAGTGTAGGGTCAGAACCAGTAGCAGCCGCCAGCCTGTCCCCAGTGATGGGGTACCCGTCCACAACCCGCTGCTCGGCAACATCCAGGTGGGAACACAGAAGTTCGTCCCTATCGAATGCCTGATCAAGACCCATGGGAAGGCGAGACAAAGCATCTGCATTCGCATGTTGAGCCGTTGGCTGGAAATGAATCTCATAATTGAAACGGGACAAGTAAAGAGCCCAACGCTGGAGGCGGTGTGCAGCCTTGTCGGGAAGTGATGTGGATGGATGAAACAAGGAAACAAGCGGTTTGTGATCCGTAACAAGATGAAATTTTGAGCCATAGAGAAAAACACCAAACTTATGAAGAGCATAAATGATGGCCAAAGCTTCTTTCTCAATTTGAGAATACTTTTGTTGGGCATCCGTGAGCGTTTTGGAGGCATAAGCGATGGGTTGTTCCGAACCGTCAAAAAAAAACGGTGCGCAAGGACTGCACCGACCCCGTATGGAGAGGCGTCTGTGGCAAGAACAAGATGTTGGCCAGGTCGATAAGTAGCCAGGCACGGGGCCTGTTTCAGCATAGCCTTTAATTTCCGGAAAGCCGCGTCACATGACGCGGACCAGTGAAAAGGCACGTTTTTATGCAACAGGCGATGCAACGGCTGAGCCACCGACGCCGCAGATGGTAAAAACTTGTGATAGTATGCTATTTTCCCCAAGAAAGCCTGCAGTTCCTTAACAGATGTAGGGCGAGGAAGGGCATCGATCGCAGCAACAGTGTTTTGAAGCGGACGAATACCATCCCGAGAGAGTTGAAACCCCAAGTACGTGATAGATGCCTGAAAAAATTTTGATTTCTGAAGATTACATTTAAGACCGGCAGTCTGTAAGACATTAAAAAGTGTGCGGAGATTTTGAAGATGTTCTGCAGTGGTGGAGCCAGTGACAACAATGTCGTCCATGTAATTGATACACCCAGGAACAGGGAGCAATAATTGTTCCAAGAATCGCTGAAAGAGAGCAGGGGCGCTAGCAACCCCGAATGGCAAGCGTTGGTATTCATAGAGGCCGAAAGGCGTGTTAAGGACCAGAAACTGCCGGGAAGCAGCGTCGAGAGGAAGTTGATGATAAGCCTCTGACAGGTCAATTTTAGAAAAATACTGTCCTCCAGCGAGTTTAGTGAACAGTTGTTCAGGACGGGGCATAGGGTAAGTGTCTATGAGGCACTGAGCATTTACAGTGGCTTTGAAATCGCCACAGAGACGAATATCACCATTGGGCTTAGCAACTACAACGACAGGAGAGGACCACTCACTGGAAGTGACAGGAAGCAAGACCCCTGAAGCAGTGAGACGATCCAACTTCCGTTTTACCCGATCACGAAGGGCCACAGGAATGGGCCGGGCCCGAAAAAACTTAGGCCGAGCAGTGGGTTTGAGCGTGATATGAGCTTCAAAGTCGTTTGCACGGCCTAACCCGGGAGAAAAAAGGGACGAAAATGTCGTCGACAAGGAATCCAGTTGAGCATAAGGAATAGCGTCAGAGACAATATTGACAGAGTCATCTATGGAGAACCCAAAAACGCGAAAGGCATAGAAACCAAAAAGATTTTCTGCGGTGCTCTGGTCGACCACAAATATGGGAACAGTGCGAACGACGGATTTGTAAGATACCTCAGCATTAAACTGTCCCAAGAGAGAAATCTTCTGTTTATTGTACGTCCGTAATTGCCGAGTGACAGGGGACAGGAGTGGAGAACCCAGCTGAAGATACGTCTGAGAATTAATTATAGTGGCAGCAGAACCTGTATCCACTTGCATGCGAACATCTCGACCAAGGATTTGGGCAGTGAGGAATAACTTCCCTGAAAGGGAAGAAGTGCAATTGACAGACAACACAGAATCAGAATCAGCGTCATGTTCATGAACATCATGTATGCGGTCGGATTTACAAACGGAAGACACATGACCTTTCTTTTTTCAATTGTGACACACAGCCCAACGTTGGGGACAATCCTCGCGTGAATGTTTCGTAAAACACCGCGGACATGAAGGAAGTTGCCGGGGATTTTGCTGCAGTTTCTTAGTGGATTGTTTACGGCTAGGCCGCGGCTGCGCGTGGGAGCATACTGCGGCCACGTCGGCCGGCGGGGACGCGCCGCACGCGTCGTCAACAGCGCACAGAGGCTGTATTTCCCCGACGTCACCCCACGCCTCTATTTGCGCCCCAGCGGCGCGAGAAATTTCAAAAGACTGCGCAATGGAGAGAACTTCATCGAGAGTCGGATTCGCCAACTGAAGGGCACGTTGCCGAACTTCTTTGTCGGGCGCCGACCGGATAATAGCATCCCGTACCATGGAATCGGCATAGGATTCTTTGTGAACGTCAGTAACAAATTGACACTTTCGACTGAGGCCGTGAAGTTCAGCAGCCCAAGCGCGATAGGACTGATTTGGTTGTTTTTGACAACGATAAAAGGCAACACGAGAGGCTACCACATGCGTTTGCTTTTGAAAATAGACAGACAGAAGGGAGCACATTTCAGCAAAGGACAAAGACGCAGGATCCTTCAAAGGAGCCAATTGCGACAACAACCAATACATTTGAGGGGAAATCCAAGAAAGGAACAGAGACTTACATGGTTGTTCGTCCGTGACATGAAATGCCAAGAAGTGCTGTCGAAGACGTTTTTCATAATCAGACCAGTCTTCCGCCGTCTCGTCGTAAGGTGGAAAAGGAGGTATAGCCAACGACGAGAAACGCCCCGCATTTGATGCCGCGACGAAATCGCGAATCGCCGTTGTTAGAAGCGTGTGCTGATCGCGAATCGCCATTGTTAGAAGCGTTTGCTGATCGCGAATCGCCGTCGTCAGAAGCGTTTGCTGTTCAAGGACATTTTGCAAGAGCTGCTCGACAGTAGCCATGGAACCCTGTGAGTCAGCGGTGAAAAGGAAAAATCCACTACCTCGTCGCCAATTTTTATATCTTCAAATTTAACACATATTTCGGACAACAACACATATAAGTCACTGAGTAAGTTGACCTGTGTACAAGTCGCATTCGATTAAACACTGAGTCTCAGTCTAGCGGCCGCTGCTCGGCTGGCCGCTTAGGTGGCGCAGCTGCTGCGTGGCTGGCAGACAGCGCTGCACGTAGAGAACGTGCGTAATTGCGCGGCGGCACTTTGAATAATCAGCGAGTCACAACAGTTAGTTTGCCAGAAATCCCTTGAGAATGATTTTACAAGAGGTCAGTATGGCTGACCATTACTTTTCCTCAGAAGTTGAAATTCTAGTACTGGTGATAAGACACGATATAAATAGAAAAAGAATCTGCTCCTGGATTTTGAAACAGTTTGTTTCTCCATCAAAGAGGAAAGGGGAATAGGTTTCAGAAAGTTAGGAGGCAAGGGCATATCATTCAGACCCCAGGATGAGAGGGATCCACCTGATATGAGGATACAAAGACGAAGGGGGCAGGTATGAGAGAGAGAGAGACAGGGAGAGAGGGAGAGAGAGAGAGAGAGAGAGAGAGAGAGAGAGAGAGAGAGAGGGGGGGGGGGGAGAGAGAGACAGAGAGCGGGAGAGGGGGGGGGGGATGGGGAGGGGGGCACTCTCTTGGCCTGAACCTGCACTTTCTCAATTGAATCTGTAATCATCATGCAATGTTCTACTGTTTGCACAACTCTGATTTTTCACCCTTCCTCATCATGTACTACAATGTTTCTGACATCCATCTGGGGTAGATTTCTGCTATAAAGTTAACTGAACTTGGGGGAACCTTTGACCATGGTATAGCAATGGTGCCATGACCTGATATTTGTTCTGTATCTCAACTGTAACAAGCTCTTCAGTGTGCTGCTTTGAGCCAGCTCTAATGTGATGAGAACTCAGAGAATCCTATCTGAACGTAATGCCAAAACTGTGCAGCATTTGTGATAAATGATGGTATGCTCTTGATGCCTATTTTTACCTTCAGTTCCAATTAGAGTGGTATAGATGTATTATTAATCATTATTAAGAGCCCATCAGTCAGTTTTAATTTTGCTTTTAGCTTCTCCTTGCCTAATGAAAGGAAAGAATTACAGTCATAAGTAAAATGAATGTAATGCAGAAACTAAATGATAAAAGAGCTCTTCAATCTACTTGGCACACTGCTGAAGTCAACCCACATAATTAGTAAAGTATCTTCCTGAAGAACTCTTGAACTCAGAACTCACATATTATCAAAATCCAACTCAACATCCATGGAACAAATTAAATGAAATAATGCCTGACAGGACAATTCTACTTTTCTCAAATGTAACTTACTCCTGTCTACATTTTCCTATGGTCACAGCTTCTCACACTATATCCACAGTTCACTTTGCAGTGTCGGCTGCAGTGCCCTGTTTGTCAAGAAGTAAATCATATTATGTCATGGGGCTCCATACAAGGAACTGCATGACGTAGTATGTCACACAGAGTGCAAATTTTGGGTTTCATAATGTCAATGTAATAGTTTGGACAAGAAGAGAATAGAAGCTTTCGAAATGTGGTGCTACAGAAGAATGCTGAAGATTAGATGGGTAGATCACATAACTAATGAGGAAGTATTGAATAGGATTGGGGAGAAGAGAAGTTTGTGGCACAACTTGACCAGAAGAAGGGATCGGTTGGTAGGACATGTTCTGAGGCATCAAGGGATCACCAATTTAGTATTGGAGGGCAGCGTGGAGGGTAAAAATCGTAGGGGGAGACCAAGAGATGAATACACTAAGCAGATTCTGAAGGATGTAGGTTGCAGTAGGTACTGGGAGATGAAGAAGCTTGCACAGGATAGAGTAGCATGGAGAGCTGCATCAAACCAGTCTCAGGACTGAAGACCACAACAACAACAACAATGTCATGGTTTGGCCCTTTTCACTGAAATAAACTCAGGTCTATTTCTGGCATATTTGCTTATGGCATACCACTGCAAAGGAGGGAAAGAGGACAGATGCAAAACCTGGAACACAAGAAGAAAGGGCCTACAAGCAGTTACAGTATGCTCAGAATGTCACTTAGTTGTAAAGGTTGCATTGCACACCTTGGTTGCTTGACAAGGAACTGCCATTGCCGATCCATGTTGTTGCTGTTGCTGACAACAGGTACTGAAGCATCTCAGCTGACAATTAGCACTGTTCTTCTGCCTCCACTTTTGCATTACACATTGACACTAAATGAGAAGTGTGTGAGAAGGATACAAGATATGTCCCCATTTGTGCCATCTTGCTTGTGGCACAAAATGTTGTAGCATGGAGTGTAAGGACCATACCATTGATTCAGCACCTGGTATAGCTGGTATTGATAATGTTACCAGCTGTGTGATAGCTTCTCAAATAGATGCAGTAAGCATGCTGTGCTTTTGTGTCACAACAAAGGCAATATCAAAGCTGTTGACTTCACAGGCAGGTACCCAAGCACAAACAGTATATTCGGACAATAGTTCACACTGCCAAGGTACAAATGAATACAAATGCATTCATACTAATAAGATTAAAAGGAAGCTACTTTGAAGTGGTGTGAAAGGAGGTTTTTTTTTATTAAAAAGTGTTTTATATTGTTAAAGAACTCTTTAAAGGAGTAGGTCACCATAATTTCTATCATATTATTTATAACTCATTGAGGTATATTCTGTTATTGTAGCTGTTTTGACAAAGGTAGGACATGAATTGTAGCACCTATCAGCAGTCCAGACAAATCTTATATTTTCGTGGAGAATAAAAAAAAAATAACTAGGAAGGAACAGAAGGGAAAACCTTAAAGGACTCAAACAATTTCTCTATCTCTCTGTCTCTCTGTGTCTGTCTGTGAGAGTGTGTGTGTGTGTGTGTGTGTGTGTGTGTGTGTGTGTGTGTGTGAGTGTGTGTGTCTTGTACATGTGCAGGTGCAGTTTTTTTTTCATGTGTGGATGAGACTTTAAACTCTTATCTTCATTCCTTCTATTGTTGACAGCAAAAGTATGGACAGTTGAAATGGTTCTTCATTTCTCCAATAAAGTGGTTCTTACTCTCAGATCTAATTTTTTAAACTGCCTTCAGGACAGGCACAAATTTGTTGGGTTTAGTGTGTCTGCAGCTGCATGCTGGGCCTTAGAAGATGAGGTGGGAGGTGGGGGGGGGGGTGGAGGGGGGGGGAGAGTAGTCCTCATCATTACCTCCTCACCAGTTGCCTTGGTATCATCCAAAGAATGGGACTGCAAAGCAAGGTTGGCATCTCACAACAAAACTACGGAAGAATATAGTTACTGCATGCCACACCTACAAATGGATGATGCAGACATGGCTATGACTCCTAGAACTTTGTTATGCCACTGCAATGACCTGTCTATTTAAGGCTGAATAGTGGAACATGCACCCCAGATCACAGACAAAGATATAAATGATAGCATCATCTTAGATAGGCCACCAGAGTATTAAATGTCTTAGGTAGAATTTAATGTGAACATCATGTCAGTCATTCTTCAAGTGAAAAGTCTGGCAAATTTGTCTGTATCAAGTGATTTTTTAATATTCAGAGACAGTTATAAATACCCAGAACATTCCTGTGGAAATGGATTTTATGAAGTTAGGTAAATCTTCATCTCTGCATTGTAATAAAATGGATTAATATTTTCTGTATTATATTTCCATTCAGTCTCTTTCTGGAGCAAAACAAAGAACTCGCCATTGTGCCAGCAAGTGTATTTTTGTATGGCACAACATCTCTTTTACTCTGTTTTTTAAAATTGCTTTTAGATGTTGTTAGTCTTTTTTTCTATTACACCCTATTTTACTTTTTTAGGAAAGTACCTTCATATGAGTATTCATTAGTCTTGATACCAGCCAATAATGAAAAAAATAGTTGAACAGGTATTCATGCCTCCTCTGAGGGAGTGGGCACTGTTTCTATCTGTAACATTTTAACTACATCGGATTGGGGGTAGGATTGTTGTGGGAGGAACACCTCCAGTCATACATTGAGCTCTGGGGGCTTTCGACTGCACCCACCTACCGACCTGATCATTTTCTCACCTTTTTCTTACTATTATCTGTCGTATTGGTGTTCATTATTCTTTCAGCTTTTTCACTTTTGCTATTACAGATACTCTCGCCACCCACCTAGAAGGAATTATTTATTCCATCAATGACTTAGCCTTATGTCATGTCAGTGAGGGTCTGATGTGGAAGAGGTGCCAACTGGTCTGCAGACCAGTCTGAGCCATATACTTTTATCTCATGCAATTACTTCTCAACTCTAGCATCAATATTGCACGTAATGGCTCCATTTGAGCACTTTTACATACTATTACAATTTGATCCAGTTTATGGCTAATGTCATTAACTATAAATGGACTATCCCATGAAAGAGGAACTGATGACTTCACTGTTTAGTCTGTTAATCACTAACCATAAATAAAAGTAATATGCACAGCTACAACATTTGAAGAAAATATTACCTTTATTGCACACCACTAGATCCCACAGTGGCTCAGAAAAGTTTTCAGTATGCAGCCACAAAAATCGTTCATCATTTCCCATAAACATAAAATGTTTCATAAGTAGTATAGCTAAGTTGCAATAGAAAATTATGCACTGAGTGGAAATATAAAGACGATGTTGATGTGCTTATTTGCAAAACTTGTTACCGTGGCAGTCAGCCTCAATTGTAAACAAATTAGGTAAACAAACAAACAGACTCTCTTATTTCTATATAAGAAGACAAAGCATTTCACAGAACGTTAGACTTTTTTCTCAAAGGAAACAATTCTGCCAGAGGAGGTTTACCTTTTACAAAGTGGCATGTGAAAAGTCCTCATTTGTTTATGCTCACAGCCAGTTGCCACAATACAGTGTCAGAGTAATAGCATGTTATTGTAATTGAAGTATAGGCAGGCCATATTTTTAACTGAGAGGATGGAATATATTATAAAGATAAGAAATTAGCTTTAGACATCATTTTAATTTTCGTAACAAAAATATAAATGCCAACAGAATTCAGTTAAATGCCAACAGAATTAAATTAATAATTATTTTGTAAATTATAGAAGACACAAACAAAATTCCAACAGAGTTATAGTTCAAGTACGTTCACTGAGCATCTACGAAGAAAAATGCTTTCTTCTTTACTATAGATGAGTCTGTAAGAATAATAATGGAATCCTAATGTCATGGTTGAGGGTGCTTCTGCTGACACAATTTTGAAAAGTTGGGTTCAATTCTTGGCAACTGGAGACGAATGTCTGGTTCCACATCTAGACAGCTTTGGTACTTAGTTTTGTGGGCAGCATAGATCAAGAATCCATATTCACACATATATGTTGTGGCAAACGGAAGAAGTATACGTTTTGCCTTTTCAACAATGGGGTAGTATTTCTTGTTATCCAAATGGATCCAAAAGTTTGAGTAACCGTCACTGTCAAAACTTGATTTCAAGGTAGGGTCTGTGGCAATCTCTATCAACAACTCATACTCATTTGATGAATGAATGTTTGGCTTTTTGGATACAGTGAATGGGTTGAGCACCCATTCATATTTCTGCAGCTTCTCATTTTCAGCTTGGGAAATAGTGCTCCAACAATGAAACAAATTCTTCCCAAGCGCCAATGTTTTGTTTTTCAAAAACTCCTTGAGTAAAGGAAAACACTCGACCTTCCCTTCCTCGACACTCTCTGCCCAAAAATTGATTTTCCTCTTGAATGCTTGAACTTTGTCGATAGCAGTGACCTTTGTTTCACATTGCCCTTGGAGTGAAATATTCATTTCGTTCATTTTGGAGAAAATATCTGACAAATAGGCAAGAATACACTGCCAATTTTCATCATTAATAAGGTCTGCTAATTTGGTGTTATGCTCCAAAAGAAAAGCTAAGACTTCTAATCTTAATTCGTACAACTGAAACAGTGCATTCCCATGTGAGAACCACCTCACTTCTGTGAGAAGAAGCAGGGAATGATGAAGGCTTCCCATATCTTCACACAGTATTGTGAAAATTCTTGACTTCAACGGCCTTGATTTTATGTAGTTAATGATTTGAATGGATTCGTCTAAAATTTTCTTGAACAGGCATTTGTTTCATAGCTAAAGCATATCCGTGGAGAGCACAATGACTACTGCTGCAATTCTTGGTGTTTTCTTTTATTTTCATTATTGTTCCAACTGTAGGACCCATCATATCTTTTGCACCATCTGTGCACACATTTATGCAATTAGACCTTGAAACCTCGTTAGTCCTTAAAAAATCATCCAATAGATGGAATATTTCAGCACCTGTTGTGTTGGCAGGTAGTGGTCTTCACAATTAGAGGTCCTCCTCAAAACATCCAGAATATTCATAATGGACAAAAGCCAATAAAATCGCTAATCCTGCAACATCAGTGGATTCATCTATCTGCAGACAAAATGAACTGTGTTGGATGCGAGAAACAAGAGTGTCTTTCACATCATTTGACATGTTAACAATGCGTCTCTTGACAGTATTGTTTGATAATGGCACCGAAGATACAAGGTTTACTGCCTTTTCGTCTAGCATGGAAGAAACAATATCATTAACACACGGCTTTATGAGATTTTCTGCAATGGTATGAGCTTTGCCTATTTTTGCCACTCGATAACTAACCAAGAAAGAAGCTTTTAATGAATTTTCTTTAATTGTTTTGCATGAGTTTTCATGCAATGCTGAGAAGCAGCTAGTTCAGCAATCTTCCTTTTGAAAAAATCGATGTCTTTAGCCTGGAAATCTGGGTGCGTACCTTCAAAATGACGGCTGAATTTAACTGGAACCATTGAACTGTTTAGAAGGACTCACACACAAATTACACACTCAGCTTTACCCTCCTTTGTCTCCATAGAGCCCATTTCTAAATAGCTTTCGGTGTACTTACGCTTCTTGGTTATTCCACTTCCACAGGATCTTGCAACCAATGGAGTACTTGCACCATTTTCACATAATAAATCCGGCTGTGGAGCTTCTTGTGATTGTTCTTCCTTTGGTCGTCCTCCCTCCTCATTCATTTCAACTGGAAACTTCCCTTGTTGTGAAGGCGATGGAGAAACTGCACCCTTCTTCAAGGATCCTGACTTCAGCCACCAATACATGTTAGAAGTAATAAACTGGTTAAAAATTGACATATGAAATAGGTAGTGCACTGACAAAGCAAATTTAACATTTAATGATGCCTGGGGCCGCATACGTGGCAGCGAGCGCTGTGATTGGTCGACAAAGCTCGCTCCACGCATGCGTAAAAGGTTTCAGCCATCTAGCACCATGAGCCGGCACACAAACTACCCACATATTGTTGTGAAACAGTCGATCAGAGACGTCGAATACTCCGGCACTAAACTGTGTATGTGTTCTCACTTAGGAACTGCAAAGGCTGCTTGGTAATACGACCTGAAGAAAAAAGTACACATGTTTCTCACACGAAAAAAAAATAGTGATGAATTTGATTTTCACATTTTTATTCAATAATTTTACTCATTATTTTACACAATTTGGTGAAAGGTGGCCGCGGACCCCCTAGAAAGAGCCGATGGACCCCTAAGGGGTCCACGGACCACACGTTGGGAAGCCCTGTTGTAGCTCATATAATCAGCAATTTGTGCACACAAAACATGAGAACATTCTACTCTATTCACTGATTCCTGTTCATATGCTTTTTGATCAATAAAAACTTACTTTCTTAAAGATGAGCTACACCAGAACATTATTTCACATGACATCATTGAATGAAAATATTCAAAATATGTGAACTTACTGACTTATCTGTCCCCAAGATCTGCAATGATTCAACGTGAAATTGTAGCTGAGCTAAATTGTTTTAGTCATTCCAAAATGTTCTTTTTCCAGTTTAAATTCTCATCGATAAGAATTCTGAAGTTTCCACCCTATTCATTATTTTGTAACCATGAATTACACTTGTCATTGGTGTAGCGTACCTAGATAAACTGAATATGTTGCATCTTTTTAAAACTGAAGGTGAGCCCATTAGCAGAAAACCAGACAGTCACACATTTACTCACATGGTTTACCATCTCTTCTATTGCTGTACATATGCTTTGATTGATTACAATTCTAGTGTCATCTGCAAAATGAACTAATTCTGCTTGTTGTATGTTAGATGGAAGAGTGTTACATATATGAGGAACAATAGCAGACCTAAGATTGAGCCTTGGGGAACCCTATACATGATTTCTCATCAATCAGAATAACGTCCCCAGACTACATTTTTTTAATATCTAAGTACAAATTTCTGCATTGTTTTGGATAGATATGACATTATAAGACCTCAGAATACCTAGGAGAATATTGTGATTCACAGAAATGGTGCAGGTAGGTCACAAAAATACCAACTGCCACTATTTTGTTATTCAATACTTGTAAAATTTGTTGAGTGAGCATGTAAATGGCATCCTCAGCAGAGCAACTCTTCTGGAATCCAAACTATTATTTGCTGCAGATGATATTGTTGCTCAGATGAGAGTCTACTCTAGAATACATCAGCTTCTCAAAAGGTTTGACAAATGTCAGTAGTGAAACAGTCCAGTAGTTACTGTTATCTCTCCTATAATCTTTCTGAAAGCTGGGTGTAACAACAGCATATTTCAGTCTCTCTGGAAAATGTCATTAGTAATGTGTTACATATTTTTAATAAGACAAGTCTTATTATATGGAAAAAAACATTGGCATATTTGAATCTCTCTGGAAAATGCTGTGAAATATGTACTACATAAACAAGTTAAGCAATGTTGAGTCCAGTTAGTACTTGGCTGGGTGACAGTTTGGCAGGAACTGGGTGCCGTTGCTTTTCAGGACACGCAAGCTGCAAAGTGGATCCAATTGAAAGACTTGCACCAGGCTGTTGTGCCACACAACATTTATTAATTTATTTAGTGATGCATTACATTTATCACCAAAGACATTACCTACTTTTGTTTTAAATTCACAATGACTCTTCAGAATTCTGCTAAAATTCCATCAAACTCCACTGCAGCTTTTGATAATTTTTATAGGTAGGTACATTTATTTCAGTAAATGATATTGGCACTACTTTTAGAGGCTCATATGTTTCATGTGTAACTTTTCATCTTGTCTGACATGTAGAACAACAATGAATCTAGATTTATCATAACTAACTGAATGTTTCTCAGTGGAGATCTTGGTGTAGGTGGTAGTCTGATAATGGTGGTGATAATGACAGCCCTTAATCACTTTTATATTTCTCTATCCCTATCTGGTGTTCTCTACAAATCTTCTAAACATACAATAAGCTCATTTCATAATTAAAAATCATGAAGATCAGAAACTTATCAAAACCACAAAGAGAATTTTTACAAAAGCAATTATTTTTGTTTTTGTTTCTGTTTTTTAAATCCCCTTTGTCTAATTAACGAAGTAAACTTAATACCTCTAGAAACTGTTATATACAGTACCTGACAAAAAAAGTGAAGCACTGGCAGTGCTTCAAGCAGGCTTCATTGTTGTTCACCATTTGGCTGGTAGGATGAATTCTGTAATATCCAGATTTGTGGAGCATTCAGATGTGACAGTGGTCTGATGGACTGCACAGGAATGTGAGGGCAGGCATACTCATCATCTAGGTTGGAGGTCAATGTAACTTCCTACACATACAAACTATTGGCAGGGATATAAATTATTAGAGCTACAATTCTCTGTGACAAGTAGAGCAGCCACCAGAGTGCATTATTTTTGTTCATGTTTAGTACTGTTACCTGGCCTGGTAGGGGTGTGAACAGCATCAGATGTTGAATGATAACTGTGAAGGAGATGGAGATGCCACACACTTCTGAGAGACTGCATAGTTGGGTCATGGCCGTGCTTCAAGCGGGTTTCATTATTTTTCACCATTTGGCTGGTGGGTTGAATTCTGCAATATCCTGATTTGTGGAGCATTCAGATTTGACAGTGGTCTGGTGGATTGCATGGGAACATGAGGGCAGGCATACTCATCATCTAGGTCCCAGTTGACAATGTCTGACCACCACAAGAGAGGATCACCATATTGCGCATCGACTACATCATAACCCCTTCACAGCTGTGCCTGCCATCCAAGAACAAGCAATGGACTCCCTGCAACATTCTTTTGTCATCCTGCATCATTGGCCAGAGACTAGCAGTAGTCTGATTAGGGAATCACTATCCCATGTGTAGGCAACATGTCAACACGAATGGTTGTGTTTGGAGTGGTGCCATGACTAGGAAGCTTAGGCTGCTGATGAGTGGTATCACATTGTGTTCAGCAATGAATTGCAGTTTTGCACTGCACCTCATGACCATCAATGGGGCATATGGTGGCAACCTGGGGAGAAGTTTCATTCTTACAATGTTTTGCAACTATTTGTGAGTCGTTGAGGTACTCCCGTAGCCAGCAAGATCTCCAGATCTGTCCCTGACAGAATATGTGTAGTACCAGCTCAGATGTCATGTCCATCCCAGTGCCAATATGAGGGATATCATTGACCAGTGTCCGCCCCAGTAGCTGAGTGGTCAGCGTGACGGATTGCCGTCCTCCGGGCCCGGGTTCGATTCCCGGCTGGGTCGGAGATTTTCTCCGCTCAGGGACTGGGTGTTGTGTTGTGTTCATCATCATTTCATCCCCATCCGGCGTGCAGGTCGCCCAATGTGGCGCCGAATGTAATAAGACCTGCGCCAAGGCGGCCGGACCTGCCCCGCGAGGGGCCTCCCGGCCACTGACGCCAAACGCTCATTTCCATTTCCATTGACCAGTTACAACAGTTGTAGGCCAGCTTGCCTCACGAGGGGATACAAAGGCTTATCACATTCATCTCAACCAAATCAGCGCACATATCCAGCTCAGAGGGTGCAACTTCATACAGATAAGTGAGTTCATACTGTCAACATCCTTGAAAATTTTACTCAGTTTTGTAATTACTGAAAGACTGTCACATATCCACTCAAGCAGTGAAGTTTCATTTTGTTTCCTCCTCCCCTTATGAGAGATTCACTTTTTCGTCAGCCATTGTATTATGTGGTCATCTTGTTTTATGACACAGGGGTTTTGCCTCATATATTGGTGCTGCACCAAACCTTCTTACCTTCCCCCTCAAAATTTTGAATGAGGTGATCACCAAGAACACACACCTTCCCGTATCAAAGGGGCGACCTTGGTTAACATATCTCCACTCCTAATCACTTCAGCACTGCTATGAGACTTTGCTGTAGTCAACAGCAATACACTAAACTTAGATAGCTGAAAGCTGTGTTAACACAGAGTCATATCACAAAACCTTAAAAAAACACACACACACCTCTATGCTTTGTCCAGTAATTAGTACGTACTTCAAAACCAACATGTGTATGAGTGATTTAAAGCCTTATGCTTTCTTATGGTGTTTATCACTCATAATGATAAAAGTGTATCCACAAAATATTTAATTTTATCTTTCTAAGACATACACTCCTGGAAATTGAAATAAGAACACCGTGAATTCATTGTCCCAGGAAGGGGAAACTTTATTGACACATTCCTGGGGTCAGATACATCACATGATCACACTGACAGAACCACAGGCACATAGACACAGGCAACAGAGCATGCACAATGTCGGCACTAGTACAGTGTATATCCACCTTTCGCAGCAATGCAGGCTGCTATTCTCCCATGGAGACGATCGTAGAGATGCTGGATGTAGTCCTGTGGAACGGCTTGCCATGTCATTTCCACCTGGCGCCTCAGTTGGACCAGCGTTCGTGCTGGACGTGCAGACCGCGTGAGACGACGCTTCATCCAGTCCCAAACATGCTCAATGGGGGACAGATCCGGAGATCTTTCTGGCCAGGGTAGTTGACTTACACCTTCTAGAGCACGTTGGGTGGCACGGGATACATGCGGACGTGCATTGTCCTGTTGGAACAGCAAGTTCCCTTGCCGGTCTAGGAATGGTAGAACGATGGGTTCGATGATGGTTTGGATGTACCGTGCACTATTCAGTGTCCCCTCGATGATCACCAGTGGTGTACGGCCAGTGTAGGAGATCGCTCCCCACACCATGATGCCGGGTGTTGGCCCTGTGTGCCTCGGTCGTATGCAGTCCTGATTGTGGCGCTCACCTGCACGGTGCCAAACACGCATACAACCATCATTGGCACCAAGGCAGAAGCGACTCTCATCGCTGAAGATGACACGTCTCCATTCGTCCCTCCATTCACGCCTGTCGCGACACCACTGGAGGCGGGCTGCACGATGTTGGGGCGTGAGCGGAAGACGGCCTAACGGTGTGCGGGACCGTAGCCCAGCTTCATGGAGACGGTTGCGAATGATCCTCGCCGATACCCCAGGAGCAACAGTGTCCCTAATTTGCTGGGAAGTGGCGGTGCGGTCCCCTACGGCACTGCGTAGGATCCTACGGTCTTGGCGTGCATCCGTGCGTCGCTGCGGTCCGGTCCCAGGTCGACGGGCACGTGCACCTTCCGCCGACCACTGGCGACAACATCGATGTACTGTGGAGACCTCACGCCCCACGTGTTGAGCAATTCGGCGGTACGTCCACCCGGCCTCCCGCATGCCCACTATACGCCCTCGCTCAAAGTCCGTCAACTGCACATACGGTTCACGTCCACGCTGTCGCGGCATGCTACCAGTGTTAAAGACTGCGATGGAGCTCCGTATGCCACGGCAAACTGGCTGACACTGACGGCGGCGGTGCACAAATGCTGCGCAGCTAGCGCCATTCGACGGCCAACACCGCGGTTCCTGGTGTGTCCGCTGTGCCATGCGTGTGATCATTGGTTGTACAGCCCTCTCGCAGTGTCCGGAGCAAGTATGGTGGGTCTGACACACCGGTGTCAATGTGTTCTTTTTTCCATTTCCAGGAGTGTATAACAAACTTGCAGACTGCAGTGCCAAACATTTTACTGTTATTCATATAATATCTCCACAGATTTCTACTGTTATAATATTATTAGGTGTTTTTATTAGGTGTTCAGTTCTTACAGACTGCAGTGAACACTGCATCTGCAAGCTGGAATGGGAAGTAAATTTACTAGTGTACATGGAAATCTAATAATCAGTATTGATGCAAAACTGATTTGCAACATATTCTTATCTTCCTGTCTACACTAGTGCACTTATACACATAGCGTTGTGCAATTATATGTTTGGTGTTGTATATGTTTCATCTGTTGAAACACTCTTACTCTACAAGTAGGAAATGATGTACAGGTTCAATCAGAACAACAAATAGAATGAATCTTGTAAAAGAGGTAGAAATTGTATCGTAATATGAAGGTGGAGTAACAGCCCAGTGCTAAATTCCATTACAGATAATACTGCAGAGTGCTGAAGGCTGTCATAACTTAGGATAAAAACTATTCAATCAACATAAGAAAATAGGAGCCCTTAAAATAAAATAACAATTATATGGTATTTTGTGAACAAAGAACACAACAGAAAGTGTGTCCTTAACATAATACTACTGGAAAATTATCTTTTAGTGGTCAACCAGATTTGTGCAAAATACTTAATAACTTACTCTGTGTGGATTCCAAATGATCAGTTTTTTTATCCTTGTGTTTTCAGCTTATATTACAAAGAACTTATTGAATTTAACACTATCTGTCATCAGGAAACTGCATATCTTTTACCTTACTAAGTTTATTCATTTCTTATCTCACAATGCTCCAAACTGCCTTTACTTTGTTCTTGGAATTTCGTATTATTTTTGCATAGTTCATGAATTTTGCCTTTATAATTCTGTGAAACAATGCTTTTCCCTTCTCAGCTCAATCTGATTGGAACAATTTATTGTTGTAATATGACAATCATGGTCAGATAAACCATATATTATGTGCTTGCATCTCTTTAATGAGAGATAATTGGGTTTGTAAATAAACTGTCAATTTGTGTTGCATTATATACTACTATTGTTTGGAATGTTATTGTGGGGAAGAAACTAAAGCTGGAAATAGGAAATTCTTTAAGCTTCCTCTAGCATTACACTGAAATCAATACTGAAATGTCCACATACAGTGACTTCTCAGTAGAAATAACTGTTATGAAAATCCTGTCTCATTCCTTAACAAAGTTAAAACAGTTCCTATTGGTACACTCAGAACTACTACCTTGTTTATTTTTGAGACTATTACTGAAATACAGTCCTCATACAGCTATTTTATGCAGTTCTCATTTAGGTCTGTAACCAAGGAATTTACTCAGCATTTTGTGCATGTAACTGCTCCCTCCTTCCTTTATTGTGCTTGTAGTAATGTGATACTTACTTGTAGCTGTCCAGTTGTGGCTGTTCATTTCCTGCAACTTCCAAATGATGTTCTGTTTTGCATGGCAAATGGCACTTCCTGAAAACCCAGAGGATCGTACCTCCAGTGACGACAACCACAAAAGCCAACATACTTATGTTCAGTACCATATTGCTCCACTTCATGCATTGTAACATGCTCGGATCATACTTGGCATGCTGTTCTCAAGCCTGTCTCACATTTCAATGGTTGCCCTCCTGAGGTCTTCCAGCATGTGAAGGGGGTTCCTGCAATAACACACTGCAAGTTTCGGCTAGTCCCAAGTAGGCACAGCAGATTTCATGTCACCAGATACAGCAGGCCATTCAGGCCATTACATTCAGCTGACTCCCGCTTCCTGGCAGAAGGTGTCCACAAGATGTACAAGGCATACTTGTTCACTAACACTGTGGTAGAAGAATTAATCACTGAAATGTTGACTGTAGGTTTGAACAACAGGTTGGAGGATCCTATCTCAATACTATGCAGCATTCAAATTATCCACAATAGTGATGAGAGATATCTGATATGAATACAGGTTACCTGTCCAAAGCAACTGAACCACCTCCCGACTGAACCCATGAGACTGCATACCTGAAATGTGCTTTGGTACCTGGCCACCTCCACATTATTGTTTGATAATCATCATGTATCAGACAAATTTTTTACTCCTCCCTGGAGAGAAATGAAGCCAGTTTTTCATTTATGTCCCAGACTATTTCTTGCACCTCAATTGCAAGTTCAGATAAATCAATGTCTTTTAAGTCTCAGAATGTAGTCAGATGCAGTTTCTTTCTGGGTCATTCTAGCGAGTAAATCATAAAAATTATGTCATGGGTGGACATGCAAGGTGCAGATATTTTAGAGGTCCAAATTACACTGGGGATTTCATTGCAAATATATCTATGAGAGTGTGACTACTGTTCATATGGTTGGTAGGAGCAAGCTGAAGTGGCAACACATTTGAAGAAGAAAATATCCATTTAAATTTCACACTGGAAGAACTATTGTATAGAAAATTTATGTTAGTGTCACCAGCTATAATTATATGCTCATATGTTGATTCAAGACTTGAAATAGCAGTTTTCAAGCAGGCAAACTCATCCACTTTAGACAGTTTGTAGAGGATACATATCAGGCACTTCCTGTTAAGGAATTTTCTCTCTATGAACATATGTTCCACTTGTTTATATTCATTATTATTGGATGTATGTAGCACAGTAGCTGATAAATCAGAGTGTATGTACACCACCTTGCCTGTTACATCTGTTGTGTCTTAAAAAGATGTAACTGTCTACATTTGCCGAACTTGTGGGAATACTTGAAATATATGATGAATCTTGTCAAGGTAAGCTGTCAAAAACTGGACATTTGCTTGTGCAGTATGTAGCATAGTGCGCTCGGGAACAAAGCTCACAAGGATGCTGCTGGTAGACATTAGTGACTCTGGTCCAATGAGGCTGGGGAGACATACAATACCAGACAGCTCTGAGGTAGAAGAATTGGGTTCTCAGATGCGGAAAGCAGAAGGTATCTTCAGGCAGAAGAGAGATATTGTGACCAAGACCAGCAGGCTTTGCACCGGTCATTGAACAGTTGAATGGAGACAGGAGAAGAAACTCACTAAATAGAGTTAGAATGACCTGTGTGCAACAGTACTGAAAGCAAGATAAACAGAATAAAAATGGAGTGTATTATTAATAGTTGTAATGATGAGTAACAACAGTAATTTAATAATAAATTGCTGAATTAAAATGAAACTAAGATGATAAATTAATCATCTGAATCAGAGCCCTTTGAGAATAGTGAAATGTTAGTAAAAACAATGACCTATATTGGTACGGGAAGTATGAGAACCAAACAAAAAATGTATACCCTAAACAAAAAAAGATAACAGGAAACTGTTTTAAAGGAAGTATTACAAAAATAGTTTCTTTACAAATTAAACACACAAAAATAAACATTTTCGGTCATCAACATTATCCTGCCATCATTTGTCCACATGTTTTGTAGCCCAAATCTCGAGGTCACACTATTCAAAATCTTTAGTCTTTTGGAAGTTAAATCCTTGTGTATTGTCAGCTGTAACTTCAGAAGTTTCTCCTTCATTCTGAAGATTTCAGATCTTTCCCTGTATGACACAAACTTCACTATTATGAATATATGTTTTGGAGAGCCTGGCATCTTGTCTGCCACCCACATGGCTTCTGTCTGTCATTCAATGCCACCTGCAGGCCTAGCTTGTCTTGGGCAAGATTGATCACCAGTTTGTCAGTATTCTCTCTCTTGTTCTCAGGAATACTGAAGAGTCTGAGATTATTATATCTTTGGTATTTTTCAACTTTGTCAAATTTCTCAATAAGCTTCTGTTCAAGAAACCATGTCCTATTGTCAGTTTCTTTTAAAGATTTGCTTAGAACATGGTTCTCACTCACATTCATCTCCAGAGTCTCCTGTGATTTGACCACCAAACTGCAGTGACAGTGTCAGTGATGGTCTGTAAAGCAAGCCTGAGCATTTCTTGTGACTGGAGCACAATACTCACCTCAGCTTTCATGAGTGTGGCGACATTGGGGATGCTGGGCAGTGTGGCCACAGCTTCCATTGTCAGCTCTACTCCAGACTGGCCATTGGCAATGTCACACATTGCTTGATGTTTATCCATTTTAAAAGCAGTTCCTGGTTGCAGATTATCAGAATCAAATGCTACTATGTCTCTAGGCACTTGCCACACAATTCTTGTAATATATAGGACAGCCTAATTGCTTAAGAACATCTCCAAAATTCAGGTAGACTTGCAACCCAAACTAACAAATGTCTCTCACTTGCTGCTTTCTTGTATGTCTACATCTACATCTACATCCATATTCTGCAAGCCACCTGACGGTGTGTGGCGGAGGGTACCTTGAGTACCTCTATCGGTTCTCCCTTCTATTCCAGTCTTGTATTGTTCGTGGAAAGAAGGATTGTTGGTACGTCTCTGTGTGGGCTCTAATCTCTCTGATTTTATCCTCATGGTCTCTTTGTGAGATATACGTAGGAGGGAGCAATATACTGCTTGACTCCTCGGTGGAGGTATGTTCTCGAAACTTCAACAAAAGCCTGTACCAAGCTACTGAGCGTCTCTCCTGCAGAGTCTTCCACTGGAGTTTATCTATCATCTCCGTAACACTTTCGCGATTACTAAATGATCCTGTAATGAAGCACGCTGCTCTCCATTGGATCTTCTCTATATCTTCCATCAACCCTATCTGGTACAGATCCCACACTGCTGAGCAGTATCCAAGCAGTGGGCGAACAAGTGTACTGTAACCTGCTTCCTTTGTTTTTGGATTGCATTTCCTTAGAATTCTTCCAATGACTCTCAGTCTGGCATCTGCTTTACCTACAATCAACTTTATATGACCATTCCATTTTAAATCACTCCTAATGCGTACTCCCAGATAATTTATGGAATTAACTGCTTCCAGTTGCTGACCTGCTATATTGTAGCTAAATGATAAGGGATCTTTCTTTCTATGTATTCACAGCACATTACAGTTGTCTACATTGAGATTCAATTGCCATTCCCTGCACCATGCATCAATTCACTGCAGATCCTCCTGCATTTCCATTGTTACAACCTCTCAATATACCACAGCATCATCCACAAAAAGCCTAAGTGAACTTCCGATGTCATCCACAAGGTCATTTATGTATATTGTGAATAGCAATGGTCCTACAACACTCCCCTGCAACACACCTGAAATCACTCTTACTTCGGAAGACTTCTCTCCATTGAGAATGACATGCTGCGTTCTGTTATCTAGGTACTCTTCAATCCAATCACACAATTGGTCTGACAGTCCATATGCTCTTACTTTGTTCATTAAACGACTGAGGGGAACTGGATTGAAGGCCTTGCGGAAGTCAAGAAACACGGCACCTACCTGGGAACCCATGTCTATGGCCCTCTGAGTCTCGTGAACGAATAGCGCGAGCTAGGTTTCACACAATCATCTTTTTTGACACCCATGCTGATTCCTACAGAATAGGTTTCTAGTCTCCAGAAAAGTCATTATACTCGAACACAATACATGTTCCAAAATTCTACAACTGATCGACTCTAGAGATATAGGTCTATAGTTCTGCACATCAGTTTGACGTCCCTTCTTGGAAACGGCAATGACCTGTGCCCTTTTCCAGTCCTTTGGAATGCTATGCTCTTCTAGAGACCTACGGTACACCGCTGCAAGAAGGGGGCCAAGTTCCTTCACATACTCTGTGTAAAATTGAACTGGTATCCCATCAGGTCCAGCGGCCTTTCCTCTTTTGAGCTCTTTTCTTTTACCAAATTCCTGTTAGTGTTTCAGTTTCCCAACTTAGACACCTCCCCCTGCCACCAAGCTCAGTCCTTTTTTTACAATTTGGTGCCAGGAGTGGGATCTGGCCCATCTTACAGTCCAGAAACCACCTTCATTTTATAGCTAGATGCTGAAGTATCTACTCCATCGTCATGGTCAGAGCAGCGTAATCGTGTTTGCTGCTGGGCACGAGCATGGAAGCTGACACCATGCTGAAGCAAAGTACATCCATAATGCATCACAGAGCATATGTGCTGCCATCCAAATCCAGCATCATGTAAGGTGCACATTATAATGGGACACACTCCTTGTCGAAATAGCTGATACCAAAAAGTATTTTGAATCTTGTATAGGTGACCATTATCTCGGCTGTTTCACTAAAAGAATTTTATATGATTTATTATACTTCATGGTGAAGTTTATAAAAAGAAATTAATTTGTTAAAATTGATATAACCAAAATTACTCTTCTTTTAGAAATATTTGAAAGTACAAAATATCTGGCATACTTAAGTTTCATATTATTAATTGCACAATCTAATGGTAATTATTATACTTATTTCTGTATTCATTTACAAAATAATGATTTAACTTGGTGAAGATTCTTCTTCTGTCAAGAAAATTTGTAAACAGTTTTGTTTTGTAAGCTCCTTGGAATATGGTTAGTACCACAGAAAGCAGTAGTAGTGGGCATGCCTCTAATGGAATCAGACGTGTTTTTAATTTTGTCAATTACAATGTAATTGTTGGTTTTATGGAGGTGGAGATAGTAAAGTCAGTGTGATATAGAAGAATGTGACATAATAAAAAATAAAGGTGTAATCAGAAACCATGCAACAGACATTCTTAATATTTATCTAGTCATCTGGAACCCACAAAGTTAAAAAATTTCAGCCTCAAGAATCTACCCCTAGACGTATTCCAGCCAACAACAAGAAAATGAAGATAAGTAAAAAATAGTTAAAATAGTATATATATATATATATATATATATATATATATATATATATATATATATATATATATATATATATTACACCGCTCAAAGCTTTCAAAACTTTTGAAGAGACTGAAAAATTTAATGGTGATGTGTGGGAGTGTTAGATTACAATGTGTCACTGCCACAGCTGACTGGCACTGCTCCTAACACCACGTTGCTGGCCTCACTGCCACATGGTGGTATAACTGGTGTAGCAGCTTCACGTGCCATGGGGGCCAGAACTTGCAACAGTACAAACAGTTAATTCGCCGGGAAAGTCTAAGATCACACAGAACCACATTTGGTTGGTGTGGCCGACCTGACACCATCTAGTTCACTGATGCACTACTGGGCCTACCTGCCTGGCAAACTGTTAGAAGGTGAAATTGTCCATGATGCAGGCAATAGTGCAGTTCTTCCATGTTCCATGCCTGCATAGCCTGAGAGTCCTACTGTAAGAAAACTGAGTCTAATAGAACCTTTTCTCAATTAGTGAAGTATGCGATATCACTTAAATTCTGATCAGATTTGGTCTTGTTTTCCCTTAAAAGTATATAATCCACAACTGTTGATGTTTATGATGAATGTTTCTAACTCTCAAGCATAAATTATACCCTAAACATATCTTTTGATTATGCATCGATGTGTTCACTTCATGCAAAGATCCACTTTGAAGATTAGTTTATAAAAATTCAACAGAAAATCCTTTTTAAACAAAACTACATTATTTATTAATAATTTGAACATACTATTTCAATTGCAAATGAAACTCTATGCCACCATTTATATTCTTACACCATATTTCTCGTATTGATTTTTAATCAATGTAACATAAAGGAAGTTTCCAGTTTTAACATTTGAACATGCTTTAACCTTTGTTATCAACTGTTACTACTAAAAATCTTCATATAAATATATGTCCTCAAGAAAATTTCAGTAAACTAAATTTGATGAATAGTCTAAAAACAGAAATCACATTATCGAAAGTGGTTTTGAGAGAAAACAGCTTATCACATACTGCTGTTCCCAGGTGTTAACTGCATCATACTGTTTTTGATATGGATTGACTTAACACCTATGAAGCTCTTTGCAATATGTGTGGCAGATAGACAATGAAAAGAGTTCTATGTTTTATGTGTTGAGATTTTCAAGGAGAACTGTGAAACTACATGTGAAATTTTATGTGGAATGATAAATAAATCACATTTACTGTATTAAAACAACCAACTCTGTGCCATTTCATTTAACGTCCTGGACCTCAGATATGACATTACACAACATTTCAATGCCCCTGGATACAGATGACATTATAAACAGCCCAGTAGACTTATAAAAATTGTTTAATATCATCTTTCTTGAACTTGAATGTACATTGCCTGCTAAACAGTAAATGTTCTTACACAATGTCAACATAAACTACAAACACAAATTTCTTATTGCTAAAGCAAGGGAGGGGCATTATACCAAATATGACAAGCCATTATAAACAGCCTTCCAGTTGTTGCCCCAATTCCATCTTTTTCAGGAAGACTGGATGAAAACAAATTCCTGCAAGAGTCCACAATATGGGTTACCTTTGAGTATGGCCAGATACCATTTTATTAGATGTGACACAACTAAATTTGTCAGAGGGTGCACTAAGTTTTGTTGACTCAGTTGCCTCACAGTATAACGCTGAGAGATTTGACATCCTAGCAAAAGGCATAGCAGAGTGGTACATAGACAAAATAAACTATCTGCTGTTTCTACAACAAAGTCCCTTCCTCCCCCCCTCCCCCTTCCCCTCCCCCACACACTCTGGAAGATGCCAGGAGAAGAGTTTGATGAGTTTGCCAATAGAATTTGACCTATTCCCTGTTGCACATATGCCTGTCAGGAGATGGCAAATGGAATGAGGTACCACTAGAAGAGGCACAGATAAGAGCAGTAGGTATTTTTGTGAGAGGAACTGACTTGCAAATTGGAGAAGATGTTAAAGAAATTTAACTTACTTCACTCCACTACACAATCAATTTGGCTTCATTATGCAAAGAAACAGAACTCATTGTTGCTGCAGCTATTCAGAATAACAAACCACAACCCCATAACTAATGACAACAGTACATGTAGACTATGTAGGAAAGCTGGCCACACAGCCAAGGAGTGTTTGGCCCCATACTGCCCCACCTGTCAGCAATCTTGGCATTGCTGCTTGACTACAAGATGCAAGGTGAAATAGGCAAAACCATTGCCATATGAGTCCTTCTAGTAGTAGCAGTGACTGAAGAGTTCATCCAAGAGATAATCAAGGTGCAGAGCTGTAGCCCACTGCTCCCCCCCCCCCCCCTGTCGCCCCCTCCCCACTCCTCCTTCCATTCCCAAAAAGAACTATAACTTCCATTCACATGCATCAGCAGGCATGCAAGAGACTATAAATGTGACTGTGACTGGCACAATCACAGTTAAACTGGCTTTGGTTTGATAGTAGACTCGGGCACACAGGTGAGCTGGAGGCCAGATTTTTACAGCTGTCTGATTCAGTGGAGCACTTCATGGTTTTGACATGACAGCACCTTGCAGATACAAGGACATCCAAGGAAGGGGCCCAGTTCCTAGAAATTTCAATACACCATGTAACTTGGTGTTAAAGGCAATCTCCCCTTTAACAGTATATAGCAGAACTGGAACCAATCTCTGGATGACAATCAGAATATGAGACCCTAACAAAACTTCATTCTTGGTCAATCCACTTGTCAGAATGAAGCTAGCCAGACTCAAAGTCTGCATTAACAGTCACACCACCCCCTCACCCCTGTTGTGGCCTATTTGCCATCTATAACCTTTTAGGTGATGAGACTGTCATATCAAAGTACCTTTCAGCCATCTAACTTTCCAAATTGTTATTTATTGAGTAACCAGTTTCTGTGATATATTATACCATCTTCTGCCCCCTGGCCAATGTGTAGGAAGATTCCCACCTCTGGTCCCGTCAAAATAGGGGCCATCATTCAGTGACTGGTATACATAGATTTTTGAGACAGTGATCACTTCAATCATCACCTGCCAACAGGCGATGAGCCCTATTTTGACTGACCATAGGTGGAAATCGTCATACACATTGGTCAGGGGGCCTGAAGATGGCTTAATATATCACTGAAACTGGTTGCTCAACAAATAACATTTTGGAAATTTAGATGGCTGAAAGGTGTTTAGATATAACATTCTGCACTGAACAGCCAAGGTCCTGCAGCCATCTGTATAAAGATGGATATACAGAAACTTTTTTAAGTGCTGTGTCAGCAGAAGCCCCAAATCAGTAGTATGTGTACACCTACCACAACAGCCATTACAGCATAGTTGTTTAGCTTTTTTTTAAATGAGTTCTGTTGACTGGACCTCCATGTGTTTGAAGCACATCACTCCATGTACAAAGTATCCTGCTGTGCTGCATTAAGTGTCACCATGTGGCCAATTTTGGCTCCCTGCCTTTGTTTTCTTATTAATGGATGAAGGTAATACAGTCAAATGTCATGTTTTACCAAGTTGCGCTGTGACGCTACCCTGTGGTCTATTATTTACCAACGCTCCTGTGAGATGCAAGTCTGTCCCAGCATATACAACATTCGACTGTCATTTTCAAGGCAAAACAGGAGCAAGTAGTGGCATTGAAATTTAAGACCTTGGTTTGCAGAGCAGTTACAGAAAGGTAAAACACACACACACACACACACACACACACACACACACACACACACACACACATCCATCCACCCACACACTCACTCACTCACTCACTCACTCACTCACTCCCTCACACCCTCACTTGCTTGCTCAGCCCCTCCTGCCCTCCCTCCCTCTCTTAGATATTGGGATAGTATTATTAAGGAAACAGTTGAAATTAAATTAGCAAGTAACATTTTAAGAAAAATGTTGAGGTTTTTGCTTAAATTCTGCATGGGATCCCACTCTTCCCCCTGCCAAAAAAATGGAGGAACGGGGTTACTGCTGTCTCCTCTGTCGATAACTTCTGACGTCTGTTATCTTTGGTTGTGTGGTGGTGCTAGAGTGTGTGTGTGTGTGTGTGTGTGTGTGTGTGTGTGTGTGTGTGTGTGTGTGTTATCTTTCTGAAATTTCTCTACAAACTGAGGTTTTAAAATCCCCTGCACAGCACTTACTTGCCACAGGTTTGCCTTGAAAATGACAGGATGCTGCCCTGTCAAAATATTGGCAGTTGTTGATGATGTCACCTGGCTGCATCCCCATAAGTTATTTGAATACAAACATTCTTATATGGTATTTTGCTTTTATATTTTTGTATTAACACTTTTGACACCATTCACTTAGAAGACTATCAGGTCTATGAAACTGACCATTTATGCCATTATTTAAAATGTTCTGGCACATATGTAATTAATTTATCTTCAGGAGTAATGCATACTAAAAAGGACCAACCTTTGAGATTTCTTTTTTTATTTACAAATTGTAAAATAACGATAACAGAAAGTATAATTATCCTAAGAAAAAGACAGAAAGAAAGAGGGCAAGGTGAGTTAGTGAACGATTCCCTCCACTTGAGCTCCCAAAATTTCTCACTCACTCAACAACCATGACATATCTGAAGCAGAATTATAGCAAAGTACAAAACCTAATGAGTACATGCACAAAATTACACCAATGTGATCATACTGGCTCAGCCATTCAGGGCAGCAGCTGTTACATTCGCTAATGTTCCTTTCAAAATAATTCCAGAAATTTACAAAAGAGGGCAGCACCAGTCAAGGGGCAGATAGCAAGATACCATACTTTGTTCTCATAAATGATGGGCCTAATTTTCAAGTGATAGATGGCTTATGCATCAAGAAAATTACAGCCTAACTTATACTCAGGTGTTGGCTTTTTCACACAAAGTTGTGGCCCAAGCTATGCTCAAGCTTAGTCTACAACGTGTTACTTTAAGTTGTGAATGACAAGAATGTGTCACTAGCACAATGGCCACTAAGCCATGCTGGCTCTTTAAATGTTTTCACTAACAGTAACGAGGTGCTGCACACCCAGCTCCTTCCCCCACATAGCCATTACTCTGGTTATTGCATGATTATGCACATGGATGATTTGGTATTACATATTGATACCACCTCATGAGCATCTCAAAGTTGGCAACAGCAATGCAAATTTCCATCAGACACCGATAGCAGTCTTGCAGGATCCAATAGACCCAATGGTGCACACCCACTGGCCATGCCTCCAGCGGCTCTGTACCATGAGCACCCTCATTTGCATTCAGAACCACTTTGCCACGTGACACTACACAAATACTGCCTAGTGATGGCTCGAACATCCTTGTTCGTGCTTTAGTTAAGAGAGCCTCATATTTGTAGCCATTGAGAGCTGGACTCTATTTCTTGTTGCATTATCTGTAATGAATCTTCATATGTTTGGAGTATGAAGAGAAAAGTTGTCCAGACTAGATATAACATGAAGATATTCTGAGACTGCTCTGTTTTGCTCTCCATGCTGAAACAAAATTATGATCAAAGCTTAATCTAAATAGTTACCATCCACTTGCTCTCTCCTGAGACCCCTACTATTGATTCCAGATGAAGTAGATTAGTCAGAAGCACAATGCTTCTGGCTCATTAAACAGTGCTGCAAATTAAATCAGTGGTTGAGTCCTTGTCCATTGCATGTATCGCATAGGAAAAGGTATGCTCCCCCTTCCTTTCCTGTCCCCTGCCTATGTGCCTGAGGAGAACGCATGCCTTAATGCCTTACACCTATCTCTCTCTCTCTCTCTCTCTCTCTCTTTCTCTCTCTCTCTCTCTCTCTCTCCCTCCCTCTCCCTCCCACTCCCTCTCCCCCCCCCCTGCCCCCACTCCCCACTGGCGTCCCCCACCAATCTGTCTACCAGCAGTGGCCATTACACAACAATATGAGATTCCCCTTGCCCCTCCTGCAGAGGTGAGGTCTGCCACATTGAAGTGTCTGTCAGGATGCCACAGCCGAACGTGTCTTGACTTTTTCCAGCTCAGAAGCAACCTACTTTATCACAAACTATCCCTTAGTTGAAGACATTGTGTTGTTGCAAAGGAGAAGTTAGGAAATCAATGGATTTTTCCTTATAAATGCTCCAGTGGTTTAAGAATTATTGAAGTGTCTTAAACAGAAAGTGTAAAGTAAAAACCTTCTACATTTCTGTGATACAGTGAATCTGTGGATGAGCATTTAGAAAGGAGGCAGTTTTGTATAATGAAAGGATTGTGTGTACTGTGGAATACTGCTTGTAGAATAAAGCCGGAAGATGTTTGATACAGTAGCCACTGCTTGTGTAACTAGTAATTTTGAATAGTTCTATACTTAATGTTTATAAATAATTGTGATGTGACTTATATCCACATGTACTTCTGAGTGACCACCTGGATGTGTTTGTTACATTTTATGAATAATTATTTACATCCTGCATACGAAGACCAGTAAATTCATAGATTCCCTGCCCCAACAGTTATAACGTTTTGTGAGGATTGAGAGAAAGTCCCTCATATCCAAATTAATTGTGTGTACAATGCTTTGAGCAGAGGACTCCCCCTTATACTACCTGTTATCATTTCAACTATACCAGTTGATACCAGCTAATAATCACTTAATATTTTGATTATTTTGCCAACTTTTGATGGGCACAAACAATGAAAGCTTATGATGTATCTTTTCACTGTATGTTAGTATGAATAACATGAACCTTTACTTAATTTGAGGATCACTTAGTGGTATTAACAGTGTTTTTATTGCCTCCATTTTTTTCTGAATGTGAACCCTAATTTTGTGTAAATCTTAACTACATTTTACCTGAGTGACAGGGTCTGCGTGAAGGCTGAATCAATATTAACTTTATTCTCCTGGTTATTGGTGTGACTAGTAGAGGTACTCTGTGAGATGTTACTCTATAATGTCTCTTTGTGTCTACAGACAAGTTTCACTTTGAAGATTTGTATGTGTCTCACTGATTACATGTTTCTAGAGCTTTGGAAATGCTTTTGTGTGTAACAAATGGAACATCAATTCCATTGTCTCGGCATAACTTACATTCCATAATGGGAGAACAAAAATTATAGAGTTTATTATTGGACCAATGTTAAGAGAAGTGGTTGGGTTAATGTACTATTCCACATAATATGCTGTAGCATTCAACTATATGATGTCTGTTCAAAAAATTCCAGACGATTCATAATTTTGTGCCAATGGTGTGTTGGAGTGAAATGCAGTGGGCATCCCTGCACATGCCTGTGTTTGATGTGTAACTGCCCAAAGTTTCATTGTTGTATGTCAGTTAGTTATTGTTCAGTGCAGTATTGAGTAGAATGTTGTGTCACACAGTTTGCAAATTTCGAGATGGCAGAGTTAGAGGAGCAATGTGTCTGCATTAAATTTTGCATGAAACTAAAGAAAACCTTTACAGAGAGACACCAAATGATGCCAGAAGCATATGGTGATGAGTGCTCAAGTCACACTCAGTCTAATGAATGGTTCACATGGATTAAAAGTGGAAGTACGTTAAAGATGACACTTGTTCAGGATGCCCTTCAATGTCTACCGACAACGCTCATGGCAGGAATGTCAACAAAACTGTGCATGCCAATCAAAGACTGACTGTCCAAGAGATTGCAGACGAATATAAATTTCAGTCATCATGAAATCCTGACTCAGCATTTTGCAATGCATCATGTTGCCACCAAGTTTGTCCCATGGCTCACAAGTCAATACTACAAAGACCTTCACCTCACAATCTGGGAAGAGCTTTCGGATTGTGCGAATGAGAATAAGATGTTCCTTAAGAGAATCATAACTTGTGATGAGACATGGGTCTATGGTTATGATGTTGAGACCAAGGTTCAATCTTCACAATGGGTCAGGAAAGGTCCTCCAAGACCAAAATGAGCTTGTCAGGTCAGGCCAAATGTCAAAGCCCTGCTGATAGTTTTCTTTGATTTTGAAGGATTAATTCATCATAAAATTCATGCCACAGGGACAAACTGTTAATCGATGGTACTAACAGGACATGTTGCAGTATCTGTGGGAAAATGTGAGAAGGAAACAGCTTGAAATGAGGTGAGACAGTTCATGGTTCTTGCATCATAACAACACACCCACACATTCATTCCCATTGGTGCGCGACTATTGCACAAAAAAAAAAAAAACTGCACTGCCCCATCTTCTATACTCTCAAGATCTGGCCCTTGTGAATTTTTTATATTTCCAAAGTTGAAAATCCCAATTGAAAGGCTGAAGATTTTCAACAATAGACAAGATAAAAGAAAATTTGGTACTTTGTACAATCCAGCAAGAGGTGTACCGAGACTGCTTCTGGAAGTGGAAACGGAATTGAGAGCAGTGTATCAGTTGTGGAGGAGAGTGTTTTGAAGGAGACCATGCACATAAGTAAAGATAAGTGTAAAAAAATTTTGTGAACAAAATTTCAGAATTTTTTGAACGGACCTCATATTCCCAATAGTAAGATACACTCAGAAAAATATAACTTGGTATAAATATAGGAACCATTATGAACTGGCTGACACTTAAAAGCATTATTAGAATTATTTTCTTAAATGGAGCTGAGATGGGTTTGCTGGATTAGGTAATGAAATTTTAGCCATGTATGTCCTAAATAAGCTTGTCTAAATCAACTTTCTGTTACAATCCCTGTGATATTCTCCAATTTGACATTCTCTCAAATACAAAATTGTTAAGGCTTTCGTGGCCACTTGTTGACAAACTGCCTATTGGCTTCTGTCTCGGGTTCTTCGGCCGACGTTCATCTAATGATGAATCACAACGGATTAATTTCATGTGGCCCACTTTCACATTAAGTGAGCCTCCATTTGCATAGTTGAGAAATAAAGTAATTGTTATAAAACTTGGTGTTGTAGATGTTAATAACAGAATAATGGAATTTTTGTTCTTCTTAGCATGTGCTTGACATGGGTGTAGTTTCTGTCACCACTGTTTAGAAATAAAGTATGGCTTACTGAATCAATTAGAGTGTAATACTCATTGCATGTATTAGGAAAAAGAAAAGAAAACAAAAAAGAAGAAAGATTGAACTGATGTCATAGTAAGTAGTATCTAATGGTATTATGAATATCACAGCAATGTTACTAGCCTGCATAACACCTCAATTCAACAATATATTACTCTCTCATGAAACTTTCATTATTTCACCAAGTGCATGTTGATAGTACCACTGTTAGCTTCTGTACAACTGCAATTCCAAATAATTTTTTTTTTCATATAACAAAGAGTTGAAGGTTCTTATACAATTTTCTCACAGATGGTAGAAATTACACTTGCTCAGAAGAATTTTGGTACCTGTAAACCAGATGTATTTCCCTAATTAGTATGAATTTACTAATATGATGATTGCAAAACATTACTCTTACATCATAAATTAGGTCAACAGATGTTAACCCCACTGGTTTTTCAAAGACTGCAAAAATAATAGTGTGTATGACAACATATACTTTAAACAAACAGATGCTACCTTCCTTGTACAAGTGTAAGCAGGTGTATAATAACTGTTAAGTTCAGCAGCCATGCATGTACTTCACATGCAAATTATCAACCCAAGGTTGTTGTAGTGGTAAGTTCCTATGGGACCAAACTGCTGAGGTCATCGGTCCCCCAAGGTTGTAAAGTAGCTTTTTATTGTAGTTCTACAAGGTAGTTCCAAACAACATAAGTGATGTCCTGATATGTCAAATTTCCCTTAAGACTACTTCATATCTAGCTACATACCAAAATTAGGAAAGTAGAGATGAATAATTGCATATGTTCCTTGCTTAACTGTTCAACTTAGTCCCAGGCCTGCCATCTGGTCTTTGTTCTGCAATGCTACAATCTTCCGGCAATTGACTGTAAAGGCCAAGATACAATTCCACTTACTACTGAACATCTCACCTTGCAAGTTTTAACTTTTTACCAGTGTGAAGAAAACAGCCTGATTTACTGATGAATATCATAGTATGTAATACTGCACCCTATAATAGTCTCTAAGTCTCCCACCATGACAACCCATCTTTCCAGGCAATGGATGACACCCTTTTATAAACACTGTGAGTCACACTCCTGTGGAAGGGAGGAAGGGTGTACAGGCACAGCTTCCCCTGTGGATGACAGTGGAAAAATATATTGTAATTATCTTTGAATGTAAAGCCTGTTCCTACAGCTGTACAGGCCATAGTTCTGGGCTTGTCACAGTTGGATCCTGTGGCAATGTAAGTATGCAAAATTCATGTACAGTAGCCTTCTGTAGTAATCGCAGGAGAATGTCACGTGAGGCAGTGCAGTGCAATACCTACTCAGAACTTTGTTCCATATAATACAAAGATGGAAGACAGAGTTTCATAAGTCTCTTCACTCTGAATTACTAGAGCAACATGTGAAAAACAGTGTTGTGATACCATTTGCCCAGGTGGAAGTAAGACTGGTAATAATGAAGTTAAAGAAGAAGAAAGCACCAGGACCTGATAGATTACTGGCAGAAGTGTTGCATCAGCTAGGGGGCCAAAATGTGAGGTTTGTAACAGTGTTATTAAGTGAATGTCTTTCGCATGGTTGAGTGCCCAGAATATGGAAAATCTTGAATATCACTGTACTAAAAAAAGGAGAAGATGAAGACCCAAGACAATCAAAATCCTATAGGCAAAAGTACAGGAAAATCTTCTGTGCCACTGACTGAGGGACCATAGACAGTCAGTAGGCAGGAGCTCCATGTAGTATGCTTTCAGGAAGGGAAATCCGCCAAGGATGTGATAAATATTGTGAACACCTCAGATGACAAGTATGCTATAGGCATAATGATGACATTGCTAAGGCATTTGATAAATTGTTGTGGCCTGACCTGTTCAAAAGACTGAAACATATGGACTGTCTGTGGTGTCTCTATAACAGTATATGAGATTATTGCACAGACAGGCTGGTGCAGTTAGAATGTTCTGGAAAGAAAATTGTGAAAGAAAGGCTGCCTGCAGGGCTTCGTTTATCATTCAGAGCTCTGGGGTGTTGGCATAGAGCCATCACTGAACTATCTTCAGAGTATAACAAATACCAGAGGCTGCATTGCCTATACAGACAATCTGCTAATTATAGTATCTGCTAACACAAGGGCTAAACTAGAGGAAAACAGTAGGGTATTTCTTGAAAGACGAAATGACTGGTACACAGGAAACAAACTAATGATAGCAGTGCACAAGAGTGTCTGTATGTTAGTAAAAGGAATGTTATCAAGAATGAGAAATCCCACAATCGGAATAAATGACCAACCTGTGAAAAGAAAGGATGTATATAGAAATATTGGAATTACCATCAACAAAAAGCAAAACTTTCATCCACATGTAGAAATCGCCTGCCAGAGAGGCATTAAAATCCTAAATAAAATAGCAACAATTGGCCAAAGAAGTTTACAGTTGCCACTAAGTGCAATAATAATGTACCACAATACAATCTTACTCATTATTGTGGGCTACGGGTTGAGCATTTAGGCTCATAGAGCCAGAAAGGTAAGGACAGCACATGCTCCACGGTGAGCACAGAAATATGTACTCCTGTGTGTTATTACTAACACACTTGAACTTTTTTTAAATAGTATGTGCTTTATTCATATAAATTAATGTGCAGAAATTGATCTGTTCTTTTCTATAGATAACAGACTAAACAATAGCAAATAAATTAACAAATAAATAACGTAACATGAGGCCCTGAATGTCACAGGCAGAGTGTGGAACTGAGAATGGCTCTCTCTACCAGCAGCCACTAAAGTGTGCTTCCTCCCCTTGCTCCTTGACATTCTAGTGCAAATAATCCCACCAAGCCTTTGGTCTCCTCAGCCCCTCCCCCCTCCCTCCCTCCCAATCATTTCCTTTGGTGAGCCTTATGTATCCTGTATACTTAATTATATGCTCTTTTCTTGGACCGAATTCCTGTTATTTCAAGTTCCCAACTTGGATGCTCACCTCGCTGCCACCCTTGGTGCTTCTTGAATAATACTGTGTTCCAAGAATGTAGCAGACTATCTGGGAGAATGATTAAGGGGATAAAAATGAAAATGAATCTTCATCTGATTCCTTATCTAGGGTGGAAGTGGTCCATACCTGTTACATCAAGATAAATAAATTAAAAGTATTGTCCATGAATATTTCAAATATTACAGAGTAAAGTATATCTGTATCTTATTTGAACAACAGAAAGCAGTGGCCATTTCAACATAATCTACAGAGGGAGTAAAAATAAGTTTTAGGCTTGGGAAATATTATATAATGCATCCCTCAAAAATAAATATACCTTACAACAGATGTAAACAATCTGCCAATGCTTTGAATGATGTGCTACAGGCACACAGGTTGATTACACTTGCATTTTAATGTAGAGCTTGAACTACACAGTCTGCACATACAGTGAAGTTGTTATCTGTGTTAGCACAGAAATGGTTTGCTGCAGGTATCTTAACACTGTTTCACATTCACAAAATGTGCTTTTAAGGAAGTAATAATGGTTTACAAAGTACTTATATTTACCCAGATTAAATGGCCCTTGTTGGAACCAGAGGTAAAAGACAAAGTGCTTTCCAAATGGAGAATGGACTGAAACCAAATTTTATATTCTAACTAAAAAGAAAAAAAAGCACAATTTTGATATACATATCTGTACTACACACAAACTTTCACAAATTAACAAAATGTGACTTTAATCAGCTTTGTATAAACTAACTGAATCTTTGAAGCTCATAGCTAGTCTCTGAAACTAACTGATTGACTAGAAGAAACTCATGTGAAGTTTAATTCACACTCCATGATCCCTACCCTAGTTTTCTATCCATGAACAATTTACACAGTAAAACCTGTCCCATGCATCCAGTCACTACCATTAAATCCAGCCCCACAACTAGTCTCTAAATACTGTAATATCAGCCACATTTTTGTGCATTGAGCAAGTGTCTAGAATAAAAATTTTGGTTTCTGTGAACATACACAAGTTTTGAAGTTATCTCTTGCTTGTTAAATTGAAGAAATTATATTTTTAAAGTATCTAAACTAAAAAATAACTAAAATACAAAATAGAATCCATTATTTAGATACAGTAGTGGTCCAAGATAAAGTAACATAGTACATGACTGCTGTGTGCCTAAGATGAAACTTATATGAGAGGCAGTCAAATGAAACATCTGTCAAAGTGGGACCATGGAATGATTCCATTCAGAAGTAATCACCACATGTGTTTAGGTATTTATCCCACTAGGAAACAAGACAATCAATTCTTGTTTTGTAGAACATGATCAGCCACTAACAGATCCACTACTGCACCCTCTCTTGCACTTCTTTGTCTGACTGAAACCAACATCCACGCATGTCTTTCTTCAGCTCAGCAAAGATGTGAAAATCACAAGTGAAAGATGTGGTCTGTATAGACAATGTTGCTTTGTTTCCCAGCCAAATCACTGAAGCATAGCCTTTTTCTGATTGGCAGTGTGGGGGCAGGCATTATCATGAAACAAAATTATTCCATCTGACAGCCTGAGGGCAAATAGCAAAGCCAATAGTGGAAACAACCCACATCTCCCCTGTCAAATAAATCCAGAGTTGTTCACACAGGTTCCAGTAAAGTAATGATGACCTCCTCCTTCAACTCCACGGGCCCTCTGATGTTTGAGTTCCTTGAGCATGGAACCACAATCAGTGTGCAGTGCTATGAAGATGCCTTGCAGAAATTGTGATGTGCCATTCAGTGAAAATGTCCAGGAATGCTGTCGGACAAATCATCCTGTTGCATGATGAAGACTGTACTTCAGTGATTTGATTGGAAAACACTGCAACATCCTTATTACAGCCAAGATCTTTCAGTGTCATATTTTCACATCTGCGGTGACCTGAAGAAAGACATATGTGGACATCAGTAGTCAATAAGGAAGTGCAAGAGTGGGTGGGGTTGGGGATCCATCAGCAGCTGACCACAGTCTGTGAAACAAGAATTGATCATCTTTTCTCCCAGTGGAATAAATGTCTTAACATGTGTGATTACTTTTGAATGGAACTATTCCATGGTCCCATTGTGGCAGGTGTATGGATTTCATTTGAATGCACCTGATATACTGGTAAAATTAACTTCAGAACACAAAAATGTACATTACATGTATGAAGGCATGCTGAAAAATAATACCTCTGAATTCATGTGGAAACTCTTAAAATTTTTTTGATAAATCAAATTTTATTATAATTCTACATCTTTATTTTTCATGTCTATGTATCTTGGGACACTGCCTCTAAAGGGCTATGGTGGTGTGTGACTTAGCTATGTTGATGGATGAGAAACAGTATGTTGTAATCAAGTTTCAAATTTGAAGAGTTCATTCACACATGGAGCACGCTCTCTTTCAGCATGACAATGCCAGACCATACACGAGCGCTGCAAAGATCTGCAATAATCTGACACCTCGGTTTCACTGTCATCAATCATCCTCCATACAGTCCCGATTAGCTCCCTCTGATTTTAATCTGTTCCCAAAACTTAAATAACATTTTTGAGGACTTCACTTTGACAGTGATGAAGTGATGCAAGCAGAGATAAGGTTATGGCTCCATCAACAAAGTCAAACATTCTACAGTGATGGTATCAACAAACTAGTCTCTTATAGGGAGAAATGTATTTGTCACCAGGGTTAGAAATAAATAAATATGTAGACATGAAGAATGAAGATGTAGAATGTTGATAACATCTGTTTTATTTAAAAAGCCTTAAGAGTTTTCATATAAAAAATTAGGAGGCATTATTTTTCAGCATGCACTCATATATTATGTAACTGTGGACTACTTACAAAGACAATTTCAGTTTTACATCGTAAGACAAGATTGTCTTTATAAAGTAGTTCACTTGTCCATCTTCTTGTTATAAATTAATGAAATTGTCATTAACACAGTAAATCAGTACAGTGGCATTTTTCTGATACAACTAGGCCTGTACAGCTAAAATTTCTTCCACTCCTTGCATAACTGGTAGGATTGTGTAGGAGCTCTCTCTCATCACCTGGGTCATCCATGTTTAAGTATGTCTGAAGTTCATCTTTGTATTTATAAACTGATGAATGCTAGTTCTAAAACTTATGTACTGGAAAGATCATGGGATATTCTTCCCCTTCTACCATAATAATGTTCAGTATCCCTGCCAGCGGACACCAGTATGGGTACAGATGAACTGGCTTGGGTCTCACAACAGTAGTGTGGCAAGCTTTCATGCAGGGTGCACACAGAACAGACAACCCAGATGTTCACTTGCCATCGGTGATTGGCTGGGCTCATCAGTTTTTACACTGCCATTGACCAGCTTGGACCTGGCTTTTGCATTGTGCTGTGCTCTTGATTCCACATGCTAGTTGTTCAGTCTTTTACCCTGGGTGTTTGTATTGATCTCTATGCAGTGTTTGGGCACTCTGTTTCCCCATAAAAGTAAACAGTATATTCCACTGTGGGAGCAGTTCTCCACCTTAGTGTGTTATAAGAAAGTGGAATGGTAGCTTACATTGTTAGTGATCAATTCACAGTAGGTGCAGAATATTTTTGCACTAGACACCTTTTCTGTTGTTGGCTTCCACATCGTTGACAGTCCATGTAGCATCCCAATTAGTCCCCTTTCAAGATCTGGACTCTTAACTATCGTCATATGGCCCACCATTTGAGAATACCTTGGGTCTGGTAGAAAATTTCGAAGTCCTTAAGCTCTCAGCAATACATAAATTTTGTTGTCCCCATTCCATTCCCTTCCCCATTGTGACAATGTCAAGGCTTAGTTGCAGAATTGGCAGGAACTTGGTGTCATTTGTCCTATCTTGTCTAGTCAGTGGGTCATCCATTTGGTGGTGACTCAGAAGTCAAATGGGACCATATGACTTTGTGGCAGTTTTGAACAGTCAGTCGGTGCACAATGTTTTGCAGATTCATATCCCATTTCACATCCGGAGAAGCTATTGATGAAACTTCAGTGAGTAAGTATTTTTCCCACACTGACTTGTGTGATGTGTATCTGCAGTTCCTGTTGGATGCCAGTTCTCAACATTTCTTAATGCTGAACAACCCCATTGTGCTTCACCAGTTTAATCACTTGACCTTTGGAAGTTTGTCTGTCACACGAATTTATCAAAGGTATTTGGAGCATTTCATTAAAGGCATTTCCTTTTGTGTGAATTAACTCAGTGACATCTGGGTCATGAGCTTCATATGACAGCAGCATTTGCAAAATCTGCAAGCAGATTTCCAACCCCTTCTGGAGTATAGCTTTCACTGTAGATTCGAAAAAAATATACACTCCTGGAAATGGAAAAAAGAACACATTGACACCGGTGCGTAAGACCCACCATACTTGCTCCGGACACTGCGAGAGGGCTGTACAAGCAATGATCACACGCACGGCACAGCGGACACACCAGGAACCGCAGTGTTGGCCGTCGAATGGCGCTAGCTGCGCAGCATTTGTGCACCGCCGCCGTCAGTGTCAGCCAGTTTGCCGTGGCATACGGAGCTCCATCGCAGTCTTTAACACTGGTAGCATGCCGCGACAGCGTGGACGTGAACCGTATGTGCAGTTGACACACTTTGAGCGAGGGCGTATAGTGGGCATGCGGGAGGCCAGGTGGACGTACCGCCGAATTGCTCAACACGTGGGGCGTGGGGTCTCCACAGTACATCGATGTTGTCGCCAGTGGTCGGCGGAAGGTGCACGTGACCGTCGACCTGGGACCGGACCGCAGTGACGCACGGATGCATGCCAAGACCGTAGGATCCTACGCAGTGCCGTAGGGGACCGCACCGCCACTTCCCAGCAAATTAGGGACACTGTTGCTCCTGGGGTATCGGCGAGGACCATTCGCAACCGTCTCCATGAAGCTGGGCTACGGTCCCGCACACCGTTAGGCCGTCTTCCGCTCATGCCCCAACATTGTGCAGCCCGCCTCCAGTGGTGTCGCGACAGGCGTGAATGGAGGGACGAATGGAGACGTGTCGTCTTCAGCGATGAGAGTCGCTTCTGCCTTGGTGCCAATGATGGTCGTATGCGTGTTTGGCGCTGTGCAGGTGAGCGCCACAATCAGGACTGCATACGACCGAGGCACACAGGGCCAACACCCGGCATCATGGTGTGGGGAGCGATCTCCTACACTGGCCGTACACCACTGGTGATCGTCGAGGGGACACTGAATAGTGCACGGTACATCCAAACCGTCATCGAACCCATCGTTCTACCATTCCTAGACCGGCAAGGGAACTTGCTGTTCCAACAGGACAATGCACGTCCGCATGTATCCCGTGCCACCCAACGTGCTCTAGAAGGTGTAAGTCAACTACCCTGGCCAGCAAGATCTCCGGATCTGTCCCCCATTGAGCATGTTTGGGACTGGATGAAGTGTCGTCTCACGCGGTCTGCACGTCCAGCACGAACGCTGGTCCAACTGAGGCGCCAGGTGGAAATGGCATGGCAAGCCGTTCCACAGGACTACATCCAGCATCTCTACGATCGTCTCCATGGGAGAATAGCAGCCTGCATTGCTGCGAAAGGTGGATATACACTGTACTAGTGCCGACATTGTGCATGCTCTGTTGCCTGTGTCTATGTGCCTGTGGTTCTGTCAGTGTGATCATGTGATGTATCTGACCCCAGGAATGTGTCAATAAAGTTTCCCCTTCCTGGGACAATGAATTCACGGTGTTCTTATTTCAATTTCCAGGAGTGTAGTTTTTACACCAAAGGTACATTTTTTTGGGTCATGTGCTTATCAAAGATGACCTCATCCCTATGGACGAGCACAATGAAGTCATCGTCAACCTGCTGGCAACGAAGAACATGAAGGAACTGGAGTCCTTTCTGGGCAAAATATCTTATTATGCTAAGTTGGTTGTATCGTCCACAGACTGTCAACAGGCTTCTCAGTCCCTCAAACAGTAGTGTTCATGCTCTGCTCCCTCTTTGTCTTCTTTTACACCAGGTATTCTGTTAACCCTGGTCTTTGACACATCCCAGTATGGCATAGGTGTGGTCCTGTCACATCAAAACCTAGATGGCACTGAGAAGCTCATCACTTACACATCAGAGACACTTTCAGTGGCACAATTTAGACATTCACAGGTGGAAATGAAACCACTGGCTACCATTTTCAGCATTAAAAAGTTTCAAGTTTTTCTTTATGGGGCAAAGTTGCTAATCATCACCAACCACAAGCCACTGATTTCATTATTTGGATCTCGTTCTAAGGTACAGGATAGGACTGCCCATTGATTGCAGAGGTGGGAACTCTTTCTCAGTATAGCATTTTATTTGTCTTTAGCAACTGTATTTGTATCTATTGAAATACTAAGCAACCACTTGCACAAAAGATATTTTATTCCCTTAACTGGTTTCAGGAGCCTAGTACCCTTCTTCAGAAGGTTATAACTATCATATTACTTGCAAGTATCAAAAATAAGATGCATTCAGCATATTGCTGTGGTCGCATGGCTCATAGTGGCTAAGAACCACAAGACCACGCCAATATGCTGCATACATCTAATTTTTGACACTAACAAATAATGCAATAGTTATAACCTTCTGGAGATGGGCACTAGATGCTGAAACCTGTTAAGGAAATAAAATTTCTTTGTTGGTGATTACTATGATATTCATTACTGCCCAGCACACTAATGCAAATGCGCTATTGTGGTTGCCAATGTGATCTGATCCAACTGACAAGATGCTCTCATTTTCATATTGGGTCATACCTTGCAGTAGACATAGCTATATTTTCCTTTGATGGCATGGGAGGTCACTTCTGCCATGACTAATGACCTGCTTTTCCAGAAAATCATCTCGGTAGTCCAGATGGGATGGCCCGAGCACACTCCTTTGGGTGTGGATTTTCCCTGCTGTGTGACTGACTTCACATTGTCCAGGGAGACCTCATGCTTGCCATGGAGTAGCAAAGCTGCCAATTGATAGTCTGTACAGCACCGTGTCCTCACATTCTCCAGTTGCTTTGTGCATAGGGACACCAAAAAAAATTACTTAATAGATACTATTTCATAGTGAACTGCATCCAGATCAACTATTTTATCAGAGATAGTTTGAATTTGCTTTATTTTCTGCATATAAATATCAAAACTGTAACCAATTTTCAGTTACTGGTATTTTATATCATCTGGCAAAGCCCAATTTGGAAAGATAATGTGGGTAAGAACCTGTGTTCAAAATAAGAAGTGTATGATCACAATGATGTACCAGTGCACCCAATGATCTGGTGCCATGTTAATTGTGGGTGGTTGAATGGTCTATTTAAGATACATATCATGTAATATGATGTAGTACTCGTACATAAGACCTAGCATTTTGTAACAAAGAAATGTGTACATTTGTATGTTAGCTAAAGCTCAGCGGGCACTTTTAAAGTGGCAAATTAGATGACGGGTGTTTTGAACTGTGGTTACATTTAATATAACTAGGAGTTGGGCCTGAATTATGTCATTAACAATACTCTGCAAATCTCAACAAGCAGTTGTGCGGTAACCATTCCCAAGTGCTTTGTATTGTGTGTTGCTCATTGTTTCCTTTTCTTATTTTGAAATAATTGAAGTGACTAACCCAGGTCCATTATGAATTCGGATTATGGCCCTTACAACACCAGAGGAGATCTGTGGTCCCTAATGTCTGTCAGTTCTGCTGTGACCTGCTGTCCTACAAAAGGGAGGGGGAGTTTGTTTGCTCGCACTGCTCCTCTCCCCTTTGGCTGTCAAAATTCTAATTTGTTTGCACTCATGTCCATCTGCCACTATAGCCTATAGCACCTGCACTCTGTGCTATTGTGAATGGAAAACAAAATCTTTAACATTTTTCAACTGCGTCAAAATTCTTCCCCTAACACTAAAACAGATTTACTGTATGTTTGGTTCTACTTCTACGCTAACTATCTTGTCAGTTCTATCTGTAGTATTGTCAAGTATGGGTTGCATGGCCATGAATGACCCCAAAAGGTCAAAATTGATAGTCTGCAGATTTTGTAGTTATCAAATTGGGTGTAGAAAGACAAATAATGCCCAGAAACACCAGAGACTCATTCAGTTAACTGGCAGCAAAATGACAGCTACTCTTTGACATAACAATCACATTTGAAAGCTCATGTACAACCAAAAGCAGAAAACAAAAAACCATTTTGTGAGAAAATGGTGCTGAAGTTTTTGCAAAAGCAAACATTCCAGACACAAAGTTCCCTATCCGCACATCCGTTCAAAGAACTAAGGCTTTGTTCATCTTCACTTTTAAATTTGTTTGTCTAATCACTTACAAAAAAGATGCAAATTTTGACAAAAATAGATGCAAATTTTGCAAGATGTGAATTTTGCCAAAAATAAATACTACATTTTCCAGTCCCTATGCGTTGCATTGTGGTATATCTTGTATGAAGGTTTTGGCATGGTGTCATGTCTTCTGTGCAGTGATCAATCACATTATTGAACATCTTTGCTGGCTTGAATGGCCTGTGCACGTGATTGTTGGTAATGGATTCATTGCCCAATTTCCAGTATGTTGCCAAACTGTCTTCCACAACTTCAACAGCAATTATTCACGTGTAGTCAGTCATTTTTCATTTTTGCTATTGAGGGATCTCTCCCCCCCACCATTGTTCCCAAGTTTTCACCTGTCCCCATAATCAATAATAACGCTGGATGTGACAATAGGTGTTTTATCTTAAGACAGCTGTCAGTTAAAACGACATATTATAGCACACTCATTATGTTCAGTGGCTTCCCTAACTTTAGAAATGATTTCACATCTCACTTCATTGACTGTATCTTGAGACTCTCAAGACACAGACCTAGGTAAAGGCAAAATCTGTTGTGCATTCACTGTATTGCAATTCCCATCAATGCTGATTAGTTATGCGAAAGACATTATTAGTCTTTGTCACTAAAAATGTTGGAGGGTCATAGGTGCAACACACACATTAGCACATACTTGACTCTGATTGTGTATTTATCACTCTTAGAAATTGTGGAGGATCTTGAACAGTCAATATTTGAGAACTTATGACTTACCATGATCACAGCAGTTCCCTCGTATATGAGTAAAACTGCTTACCATTGTCTTCAGCACTGAATATATCCCACACGATAATATCTCTTTCAACCAATATCTGTAATTAAAAACAGCATGAATAAACTTTTTTTCTATCAAATTCTCTTGCCTCCTTAAAATACAGTGAAGTGGAGGGCAAGGAATAAGCCAAGAGGGAAATATTATAACTACTATTCCCATTTGTTCCTCATTAACTCTCCCCTCTTTTACTCTTTTTTCCCTTACACAATTAGTGACAATCCTGAACCTTCATCTGAAATTGAACCAAATTTCATATTTCTAGCTTTATTTAGAACTGAGACAGTGTACATAAGATGATGAGTGAAAGAAATGCACCTTTTTTTTTTAATAAGATGATGAGTGAAAGAAATACACCTCTTTTTGACACAGCACTTATCAGAAATTAAAAGATTTACAAAAATAATTTTTTGGTTCCTTTATTTCAAATGTTGCTGGAATAAGCAAGGAAAATTTCAGGAAAATCCAATAAAGTTGTGTTTGGCACTTTGTTCATCTGGCATGAAATGACCTAAATTCCTAATAAAATGAAACAACTAAAAACTTGAAATTATACCAGCTGGAATTACCTGGACCGTTCTGCACCTGTTCAGTAGACTGCATAACTTGTCTCTGACATCAAGGAAATCTAAAAAGAAGGAAGAGAAAAATGACTCATGAAGAAATGGAACAATGCTTTACCACACATCAGCTTGGTGCATCAAAAAACAGATCATTTAAATTAAAGATTGCCAAGTATTAGTGTTGCACTACAATGGAATGATTCTTCCAGTATTCACAGGTGTTGAAAAGGTTGTTAGGCTCAATAATAGTAACTTTTAACTGTAAGGAGCACTTGATGGCAGTCCCCAAAATCCCAACATCTTCAGGAGAAGAGCAAGCCCAGGGCCATTTCCACCATCAGGCAAGACTAGGTAGCCGCTTAGGCTGGTAAAATTTTTTAGGGGTGACAAGGGGCAGAAAAGCATTTATTTTAAATCAAACAGTGAAAAAATTGAGTAAATGAGGGGAAAAAATGAAAACGAGTAAAAATTAAAACACTGAACTGTTTTTGAAAGCATACAGAACAGTTACTTAATAAGTATTTGTTTACTTTGATGAAAATGGATGTTGAAAAAGATGAGAGTTATGCCTCATTCTAAAAACTATTTCAATTAAAAGAATTAAATAACTCTATGATTAACCAGATGACCTTGTTTGAAGCCTCAGCATGCTCTCATCAGTATAGCATAATTTCTGAATTCAAGAAAAAATGCATTCACGATAGAAAATAGTTCCACACCTTTATTAGTCCATTTTCTTACAATTAAATAAAATAAGTAATTGATGCCAAATTTGGTTGCACTATTCACTTGAGTTCTAGTTTAAAATGTTGAGCACATTCTTCCTAGTTCATTTATTTTGGAACATTTGGTAACCTTAATCAGTTTAAAGGAATTGAGGACAAATTATTAAAATTGAGACCCATCCCCAGAAAATGAGGACATCTTGTCACCTTAATTTAATGATTAAAACTATAATAGGAGATTTGTGTTGTTGTGTCTTTGGATGTTGGCAGTGGTGGATGTAGGGAGGATATTTGGGAGACTGATGGTAGTAAAAAAGAAAAAAAGAAAAAGGTTTTTCAATATTCACTCCTCAGCTAGTGTAGCAAAACACCTAGCAATGGTGTTGAACAAGCCATGTCTGTCTATCAAACATTGAAGAAATAAGATATAATTGACAAAATTGGGGCACTTTTTAATGACAACAGCAAGCAACACAGGTCAACATAATGGCTCCTGTACAAATGTGTAAAAATGGTTTAATCATTATCTATTGCAGCTCCCTTCCTGCCATCAAATTTTTTAATTAGTTTTGAGGAGGAGCTGTTCTGTCTCACTCACTCAGACACAATACATTCCTAAACAATTAGAGAAATTTGTATCAAACTCAATAATACTTTTTAAATGACTGGTGATCTGATGTTCCTGTTGTCCACTTTACCGTTCCTAGTTTACATGAACACTACTTTGTCCATGCAAAAACAACAGGGAGATTATTAAAAATAATGTCTGGAGTTAGGTGGTGGGGTTCCAAAGAACACTTATTTTGTGTAGTAGGAGCAGTAAGTCATGTTAGCTGTTCTCTTGTGTTGTATTGCATATTTGTTGATCCAGCTTTTGCATACAGTGCAGGATGTACAAATGCTATTGGACAACTCAAAAAACAAAATAACATAACACAGAGTACAAACACAAAACGGAAATCTGTTAATATCTTTTTCATTTTAAATTTGGTTGGTTGATATACAGGGTGTTCGTAATGAAATTCTCCATTTCAAAAAGCTGTGGAAAGAGAACCACTGCTCAGAGAAATGCAAAATTCGAGCTGTTGATGTGGTTGGGTTGGGTTGTTTGGGGGAGGAGACCAGACAGCAAGGTCATCAGTCTCATCAGATTAGGGAAGGACTGGGATGTAAGTTGGCCATGCCCTTTCAAAGAAACCATCCCAGCATTTGCCTGGAGCGGTTTAGGGAAATCATGGAAAACCTAAATCAGGATGGCCGGACATGGGATTGAACCTTCATCCTCCCGGATGTGAGTCCAGTGTGCTAGCTACTGTGCCACCTCACTCGGTACTGTTGATGCAGGGGGAATGTCACAGAAGTGGGAAAATTGCTAGTAGATTGCATAGTAAGCATCTTAACATAAATGGGGTTGGCTAAAAATGACAGATGTATTGCAATATTACAGCTATGGTGTGAGTTACATATTACACCATCTGTACTGTTTGATGTGCATGACTGCTCAAGTTTGGCAGTCAACAGTTGTGGCACTGTGCATTAGGTAAGCCCATCCACCTCAGCAACGCTGTAACCACATCGGATGAGAAAAATCAGTTCTTAATTGTCCTGTGGTAAAAATCACATAAAAAACAAAATGACAGTGGTTTTTAATTTTCACAAGACTGGTGCAAGACATGTTCAATATGATGTCGACCATTTTCTGTCACAAGCTGAAATCAAGAAAGAGCATGCTCCACAACAGATCAGAGTGTCTTGGAGGTCACCTTCAGAATACTTTACGCAATGTGTGCCTTCAATTCAGCTATGTTCATAATTGGAGAACTGAACACAACATCTTCCAGATAACTTTGCAGCCAGAAGTCATACAGATTAAGAGCAGGTGATCTGGATGGCCAGGCTGTTGGGAAATGATGGCTGATAATTCTAGGATTTCTGAAATGTCTCTGCAGTAGCCTTTTCACTGGCTGTGCAAATTGTGGAGGAGCACCATCTTGCGAAACAGTGATCCTACTGTCACATCCACACTGTTGAAGGGCTGGAAATGTGTTGGTGTGTGAAAGACTCTCATTGTTTTTATGAGTGATGGTACATACAACAGGACCTGCAGGACTTCTCATTGAAAAAATCCAGCCCTACAATAAATGATGCTGTCAATCCATACCACACAGTCACCTTTGCAGAATGAAGCGGTACCGGTTGATGTGCATGCAGATTTTCCATTGCCCACATTTTGTGATTCTGTGTATAGACATGTCCTTGGAGATTGAAATGGGCTACATCTGTCCACAGAATGTTCCATGGCCATCCATTGTCCACTTCCATGTGAGCAAGAAATTCCATAGTAAAAATTTGTCTTGCTGGCAGGTCAGCAGGAAGCAACTCCTGAACATGGGTGATTTTGTGTGGACATTGATGCAACATGTTTCATAGCATTTTATGCATCATACTCACAGGTATGTCAAAAGTTCAGGCAATTCTCTGTACAGTGCTTGTTTGCACACCATCACTCAACAGATGTCAGATCAGCAACTTTCCCCCTTCTCCTGCACTGCACTTCAGAAGAACCTGTCTTAAAATTTTGTAACAATTTTCTCCAGACCCTTAGTGGACATTAGACCAATGCCCTTTTTTCCTACCCTGAAGTGTTCAGAAGTTCACAAGGGGTCCTGGTGCAGAGTCACTGTTCTTGTAAAAGAGCTTTACCACCAACACAAAATCCTTCATGGGGACAGTCATGTTAGGTGCCTCGGACACAAAATAAGGAACAGCTGTGTGCTTTGCATCTGTTGGTGTGCATATTCTGATGCTTACAGCACCATCTATTGGTCAAATTTTCGTTATTATTTTTTTTTTTTCCCCGCGATGTCTCCCTCTGGGTCAATAATACGCTGTTCAAATCTGACATAATTCTGAGCAGTGGTTTTCTTTCTACAGCATTTTGAAATGAACTCTAATTAGAGACACACTTTACAGTTGAAGAAAAATTACTTTAAAAATTTTTTTTCTACATACTGGTGCTTAGAAATTCTTTTACAGAATAAAAGCACTGTTGTATTAGGAATGTCTTTAGTTTATTATTAAATAATGGTTCTGGAGCAATTTATTTCACCTGGTGTGGTATTGTATAATGCGACACCACAATGGATTATACTTTTCAGATACATTGATGTTCTGGAGAACATCTGGCTCTGTTACACTGTCCTCTGGTACCATAATTCAAGTTATCAGCTCTTGGCACAAAAACTTTCATCAAGAGATTTTCTATCACCATTGACTTCCTTGACGAAACCTTTTAACATGGAAGAAAGCTCCTGGTTACAAAGTTGGAATTGAAAAATTTTAGGAGAGAGACCCATGTGGAAAGAGGTATCAAACTCATCCAAGATTACAAGATTACAAAATCATTCTCACGAAAGACAAAATTGAAAAATAATTTGATCACTGCTGAAAAAAAAACTCTTATCAAATAAATTTTTAAGGAAATAAGGTCATTGTCTCTTTATTCCCATTACATTTTGGTTGAACAGAAGTTGTAAATAAACGTGTGTTTCTGATATAGAAGTTGTGTGCATTATTAAATAAAATGGTTTCATGTTTTTCAAGAATTGTTGGAAAATGGGACCATCTTGTTGTCCCATGATTATAGTGGGAAAATATAGTTTAGTAGTTATGCTTGTATATAAATAATTTACTTCATCACTGTCAGGCACTCTAACGAAACTCTATGCTGGAGCAAGCCATGACAGGTAATTCAGGAACATAATTGGAGGAGTGTGGATGGCTCTTTGGAGCAACGCATGGTAGGTGTCATTAGTAAGATATCAGTGATACCACCCCCATAAGGGGGGGGGGGGTGTTCTTTCACTGAGTACAGAGGCAACCATGAAAACTTTTTTTATTGACAGTGGATTATTCTTGTTTATTTTTTTTTTTTTTAATGTCTTAAATTCAAGTGTGATAACAATAAGGCCATATTTATCACAATTTATTGCAGTTAACACTTAATACTTTTAAAAATGCATTTTTAGTGATTTTAATTATATAAGTGTGTCATACTATTTTACTTAATAGTAACATGTAGTTGAAATTTTGGTGGAAGTGGTTGCTCTGGTCAATATATATCATAACTGCTATTACAAACTACTTGAGTTTTCCTATTTTTGGGTAAGAATCTCATGGATAAAAAGAAATCACCTATTACCATCTCTAAAGATTGTGCTTTGTGTAAAGACGTAGTTTGGGAAAGCCCTTTCCAAAGGTAGAAAATGTTTCAAATGTCTCTTTCAGAAGTTCCATTGCCTGTCAGAAGCGAAATTGAAAGAAGGTGTGTTTGTTGGACCCAACATTTAAAGAAATTATTTTTAATTCCAGGTTTGAATCAAACATGACTGTGTGAGAGAGAGGCTTGGATCTCACTCAAGGAGGTTTTTATTAAGTTCTCATGGTACAGAAAGGAACCACATTATATTTTTGCTGTAGGCAACCTTCTAGAAAAGTTGAAGTAGTTAGGCTGATTGATCAACCTTCAGATTTTTGAAAGCCACCTTGCTTTTTCCCTGAAAATTTTGATGTCAGTGAGGAACAAATTGAGCACTTTTATCAAGACATAAAACTGATGGATATATGGTAGCAGGGCCACTGGAACACAAATATGATAGGAGACTACACAAAGACATGCACAGGCAATATTAACTGCTTTACAGAGAAAAGAAGAAAGGAAACAGAAGCTGTGGTATCACATAGCAATACCACTCCATGGGCATCATAGCAACAGAAGCGCAAGTTTCCGTCAGACGCTGACAGCAGTCACACGGGATCTGGTGGACCCAATTGTGTGCACCCACTGAGCTGTGCCTCCAGTGGCTCCAGACTGTGATATGGGACAGCCACTGGTAGTGATGCAGCCCAATTGGGTTCAGAGCCACATCACTACAGGGACTTACACAGATGCCGCCTAGTCACAGCTCCATCACCATTGTTGCCTGTACACAACAGAGGCCAATGGATATGTAATGAAGAGGTGTTTCCATATACACTCTTCAATCAAACCTTTGTTCATAATTAAATTACTTCTTGTTCCAGTTATAGTGTTTTGCAAGTTTTCTAGTTTTAATGAAGTCGTATAAAACAATGACAAGAAGCGATCATCTAACAAAAAGTAATAAGAAATTGTTTTCATTGGGATGTGTTATAAGGAACTTGAGACTTCATTTCACATTCTGTCTATCTTCCTCTGAGCTTCTGAAAGGATTCTTCAGGAAGGGAAAAAACCTAATCACAGCATATCTCAAATTAATACTTAAGCATGTACATGAAACCAATATATATATATATTTTTATGAAAATTTGGAGACGTTGTCTGCCGCCTTTTCTTATTGTCTTTGCCCCAGCATGAGGTTTCAGCCTCCACCAATCCCAGGGAATGTGTCAGAACTTTGCTCACAGTTCCTAATCAAGTTGATGGGAACATACCAGGTATTTTCATTTGTCTGGCAGCAAAGCACAAGGTGAATAATATGGAACCCTGCAGAAATGGTGTTATGTGGACAAACCCCGTGCATCACTGTTTACATTATTTTCTCAGAAAATAATTAGTTATCTTCATCAGTAAATCAAAGATATGCTGTGGAACTTCTCCAGACTAACACATGGATTGTTGAGCCATCCAACACAGATAATCATGGTAATGAAGTTCACCTGTGTTCTTACCACATATTTCATCTTGTTCCATCAGTGAAGTACTGTTATAACTTTTTTATTTGGACATGCAGAACCAGAATTTGAATAATCTGTCACCAGTGTGTGACTGTTCACACTTGCATCATACTCATTGTGGCTTGCATTTGAGTGCTTCTGAGCTGAGACTATTTGCACAACTACTTGCCAAAATCATTCACTAACCAGAACACAACTTTTTTATACCTTTGTGGTTGTCAATGTACTGACAAGGCATTATTTTCAAAATAAGGCAGAGAAGGATTAAACTGTATAGTTGCAGGTGAAGTATATTTATTAGTACATAAGGGTAGATTTATGTCTATACTCTGTGGCTAACTGTAAAATGCATGGAGTATTTTATTGTACCATGTATTAAGCTTTTGTCTCATTTCATTTGAATATCCTGTTAGACAAATGATTGCTTACATGCATCCCTGTATGCTGTTATTAGTCATAACATTGTTTCTGTAGTCTCTATGGAAGTGGTATCCCTGTGGATTGGAGGATACTTGTAGGTTCCATCTAGACAGCAGTTACTGGAATCTTCTGAGCAGATTTTTGTGAGGTATTCAATGTGTTTTTTTCAAGAGTCTGTCAGATGAGATTTCTAAAAATTTCTGTTACCCTCTTTTGTAAGGTAACCAGATTTGTGATAATTCACACTGCCATTCTATGTATATGTTATGGCTGACTCCAGCTGTGACGCATCAGGCTTGTAGTTAAAGGATACTAAATGTTTAGAGTTTGTAAGGTTCACAAGTATAAACTTCTCTTCATTAAGATATGGTTGCCAATCTTTATTGTGTGTTAATATTTTGCCCACATCAAAGTCACTACTGCAATAATTTTTATCAGGTAATACTTAATCATAGGTTGCCATATCACTGTGGATAGTCTGAGATTGCAACTGACAATATGTGCTAAGTCATTAAATAGAAGACTAACATGTAATGATCATCACCTTTTGCTGGGGGCACATCTGAAATTCCTTTGTGTTTGTGGATGACTCTTCATTCAGTTTTTACTGCATACAACAATGCAAAAACATAAAAAAAGGTCTGCAAGGTTGCTGAAGTCTGGAAATGATGATTTTCAACTTGTATTGTTTATGCAGGAATATTATTCAGCTGAACAATGCAACCACATACTTAAATGTTGTGTTTGACAAAAAAGTAATGCCAGCACTTGACAGAACAATTTTAGCAAAGTATTGAGATGAATCGCAACATATTTGTGCAAAATAAAGACAAAATATAGTTGCAAAAGATACATAAACTAGATGAAATTGTAATGATCACATAACTGTAGTAAAAGAACCCTATTCATTAATTTTGAGCAAGAAAAGCAAATTATTCTCTTATGTGTCATATGCAATGTCTCAGTTATAATATTTAGAGAAATATCACAAATATCACAAATCTTCAGAATGAAATAAACGAAGCAAAAACTATAGGTGAGAAGATTTTTGCAGTGCTTTAAAGTTAGTTTTCAATTTTGTCACATGAGCTTAAAATGAGACAAAACTGGGAAGAAAAGACAATGAAGAAATGGAATCTGAGTATGGAGTTCCAAGAAAAGAGAAATCTAATTCATTCATAGATTCGCTGTGATTAAGAACAGAAGCTACATTAAGAACAGTAAAGTAATGTCCTTAATAATGTCCTTAATAATGTCCTTAATTGTGTTACCAAAATGTTAAAGGACTACACAACAACATTTGTTTGCAGAAAACCTCAAAGGAGACTCAGGTCCTTGACTGTAATATGAGTTAGATTACTATGAAATGAAATTATTGACCATTAAATTCAATGACTACTTCTTAGTGGTGATAGAAGAAATAGGAACTAAAAATAATGGGCAAATATAGATTTACTAATACGTACTGTGCAAGCACCCTTAAGAGTTGTTGTCTTCTAGTACACTCTCAGCAAAGAAATTGATACAATTGTAAAATCACTTAAAAACAATGAGTTTTCAGTTGTGAAAATGTGTCCAGTCTAGAAATGAAATACTTTGTCATCTTGAAAACACCCATTTAATTTGACCACCCTAAATTTGAATTACCGAATAAAAAATACAGGGTGCCATTTAAAAAAGTCATACCACTGTTCATATCTCTGCAAAAAACAAAGCTACAACAAAGGCAATCATGCTGATTGATATCGCCCTGAAGGCTAAAGAACATTTGCTTGAAACATTTTGTAATTTGCATCTGGACAAACAGTTATTTAGGGTGGTCAAGATAAACGGGACACCCTGTTGACTAATGACCATAGACACATTTTATAAAAGATTGAAGTACTCTTGTAATACTCAATTATCAAAGGATCATTAACCAAGTACCATTCAATTACTGACCCAACTCATTACTTCAAATTTTTGCACTGATCTTCCAGAACAAGCCTACGATAGAATAAAGACCTACTTTTCTGCAAGTAATTTACTAACGACTGTCCATTTTGCTTGAGTAAGGACTTCTCCACTGACAAAGCTGTATTTGCTTTCATAAGTAAGTTTTGAGGGAGTTTAACAGGGATAAAGTTTGTTAATTACTTAGTTACTTGTTCCATAAATCATGTTCATTATAAACATTGTGATTATTTATTCTTCAAATTCACAGCCGTTATCTTTGAAACTAATGTAGTCTGTATAAGTCAAATTTTATTTATTTATGGTACATTATAAACAGTAAAATAGTGATGCTACAAACATGCTAATATTAAAACTATTATCTACTACTACAAAACTAATGTAAATCCATTTACCAATTACCCAACTACCAAGACTACTACTAGCACTACAGATTCAGTTCTGTTTATGTTTATTTACAGAGGTGCATCTAAATTGTAGATGGTTGTTTCTGCTACTGGATCTGCCCTCATACTACAGCAGTCAGTGGCCATTATCTGCTGGATTCCATGGGCACAGGGCAGCATGTCAGCAGTGTTTCCATTGTAACAAGTGATTCCATGATTCACTACAATGTCTTACTATCCACATTTCCATCACACTTCTGTGATCACCTGCATCAGTGTGATGTAAAGCCTTGAACTATTTCTTCAGTGGTTATTGACCTCAGTTGCCTTCTCTCCATTTGCAGAGTATACTGAGTAGCCAGTATGTCAGCACGTTAATGTGTGACTGAGTGCCTTGTGAACTCGTGCTAGGCCTGCAGTTGCTGTATCATTCAAGATGCAACAGGCTGACTTACCCCTCAGCTCTGCTTTCAGATTTAGTATCCTTAATGCCTGACAACCACTACCCATTGCATCTCCATAGAGTGTTCTCTGAAGTGACCACATTGCCGCAGTTTTAACTATCATCCTGTCTTTTGATTTTGTACAGGTACAAAGCATATGGGCCATAAATGGCCAGGTAATGCATCAGTCTACTTGATGGGTTAAGAAATCTCATATTTAGTCTCTCCATGTCATTAGGGAGAAATTCATATGCTCTCCCGCTTGTGCCTGAAGTGTCTCATTTTGCCACAGTTGTAATATGTGATCTTGTATTGTGTTTATCTATTGACCTCAATTCCAAGTGTCCTTTGTACTTACACTTGATTGCCTTTCTTTAACCAATAAAGGGTCTCCCTTCTCCTGATTTTGAAGCCTAATGATCATATTCCTAGAATTACTAAAAGTGCATTCTTCGGAGGTGTGTAGTAGGTACCCTTTAATCTTAGTAGTACTACTTGTTGAACTCATCTGACTAATGTAGCTGATTTCACATGCTGCAATCTATGAACCCAAACATGTACACCACGTCCTATAACTGGTACTAATACGGGTTGGTTGTATGCTCTGATTGTTCTCAAGGTAAGTCAAAATTACCTATTTGCGAATGTTGCAATTGTGTGCATCACTTTTATACCTTTCTGCCTCCCATCTCTATATGATGTTCAAAATTATGGCATTCGTACAGAAATACACCTAGATATCTCTATACTATGCTTCTTCTAACTGTTAAACTTTTGAATTTTATTTTGGGATTTCTTGCTGGGTTCCCTTTCAGCAGGAAGTATGTAGTTTAGTAAGGTGCTAGTGACAATTACACACTTCAGCACTATCCTTCAAGTTCATGGAGTGCTGCATTACATTTGTCTTGTATAATTCTTCTGGAGTAAATGCTTATGATGAACAACACATCACCTTTCACTAATCTGCTTAAGTTACAACTGTTGCGTAAGTTAATTGAAGTCCTGAATTTCTGAAATATGTAAGCACACACAAAAAAATTTGACAAAGTAGTTAAACTAGTTAAGTGTACTGCAAACAATACATTCATTTTAAAGGCAAAAAACAAATCCAAATCTGTTTGGTCTGTTATGAGAAGTAATGTTGGCAGTGAAATGGAGAGAAAATGTCCCTCTAAACTAATAATAAATGGTAGGAGACTTACAGATCCCAATGCCATATGTGAACCCTCCAATAATTTCTTTATTAGTTGCAACAAAATTGGTAATGCTCACCATCAAATAAAATTTATAGTGTGGCAGAGGGAAATTGGTGAGGTTCTAATTTTTCACCTGTTTAAAGCTCTGATGTCATTGAAATCATAATGCCCCTAAGAAATTTAACCTCTGTGGGTAGGGGTGAGGTCTCCACTAAAATAATACTGTCCGTACATCATAGTATTGCACATCCACTCTCCCTCATAATCGATCAGTCATTTGAAGAGGGATGGTTTCCAGATCAGTTAAAATATTCTGAAGTTCAGCCGATTCATAAAAAAGGTCATACAAGGTGAAATGGGAAACTGTAGGTCTATCTCAATGTTACCATTTCTTTTTTCAAAAATATTTGAAGGAGCTGCATGTGACCAGACAGAAAACTATAACTCATCCCACAATATTATTTGATGCAATCAGTGTGGTTTCAGGAAAGGCTGCAGCACAACCCACACAGTGAATGAATTGGTCACAAGGGTTGGCAATTGTCTACGTAATGTATATCAGGCATCTTTTGTGATCTTATCAAAGCCTTTGACACTGTAAATCATGACTCACTTCTTTAAAAACTGACTAGCTATCGTTTTCAAGGAAAATCTCTCAGTTGGATGTTATCATACTTGGCAAACAGAAAACAAAGAGTACTTGTTAATAACAGTGGCAAGAAGTTTCTTTCTCACTGGAAACACATAAAATTGACTCTGGACCACACACTCATCTCTTCAGACATCCTTTTGATATGGCCTTCAACATTTTCTTTCCTGGGAATATTAAAGGTGCGTGACTCCCACATCAGTAGTTTCTCAGGCAGTCGTACAATACCTCTGAACACTCCATGTCCAAAGGCAACCAAACAAACAGCCACCATAGTTTACTGATAGTGCCAATAACATTGAGCATCATTTCTGGAGCATGCATAGAATGAGAGATCATCACTACTGATATTGACTTATTAATTGTGTCTTCAGTTGACTTACCTATTCTAGATCCATAATGTTGAGGGCTGATAGTATGTAGCAGTCTATGAATAATAGTTTTCCAAATATCATACTGAGAACATTCAGAAGAAAAACTGGTCTGTAGGATTTGGGTATCATCGAATACTTGTCTTGCCCTTTGCTAATAATCACCACTTCAGCATTCTTCTACGAGGCAGGTTCCTTATTTTCAAGTGACATTCATTGTACAGTTCACACAATTAGATATCTCATTGGCTTAATCTTGCTTGTCTTATTCAGCAAGCATCCAAATTGGTCCTCAAGATTCTTTTGTCTTAAAGTTATTTGCCTAAGTTCTCCCTTGTGTGAAGGGGTACACAAGCTGATTGTTTCTATATTCTTCCCATAACCCTGCTTGTAACCTACACTGATCTTCTCTCATCAGAAAGCAGTATTTCCATATGCAGAGCAGCTAACTGTTCCCAACTTTGTTACCATACCATCTGCATGTCACCATCTGTTAGGCATATACTTGTGGGACACTCCTTACAAATTCTGAACTGTGGGACCCCACATGTAATTAGTTCCGACTTGGATTATGCCTGATAGCTTAATAAATGTCTCTTTCCTAACAACACCCTTTGTTTACTGCCAGGGATACAAGATTTGAACCATTTTGCAGCATTTCCTGTTATACCATAATATTCTAATTTAATTAAAAGGATATTGTGATTTACACAGTCAAATGCCTTTGGCAGATCACAAAATATACCAGCTGCCTGAAATTTTTTGTCTAATGAATTAAGTACATTTTCACTGTAGTGTCGATTGCCTTCTCAATATCAGAACCCTTTAGAAATCCGAACTGCGACTTTGACAGTATGTTATTTGTGATAACATGGTTATAAAGCCAATTGTACATTACCTTTTGTAAAATTTCTGAGAATCTGGCAAAAGTGAAATTGGGCAGAAATTTGGTGCTATTTTTTATCTCTCTTCTTAAACAATGGCTTAACTTCAGCATATTTCAACCATCAGGAAATATTCCACTGATAAACAACTGGTTACACAGATAGCTTAATATGTTACTTAACTCAGAATCGCATTCTTTAATTAACTTTCTTGATATTTCATCATACCCACTAGATGTTTTTGAATTTAAAATTTTTATGATGGACATTACTTCTGCTGGGGTAGTGAGGGTCAAATTCATATTATGGAAGTTACTTGAAATGTCTAGTCTGAGGAATTCCATAGCAGCATCTACAGGTCCTGACAACCCCATCTTCTCAGTAACAGTTATAAAATGTTTGTTAAAAAGTTCTGCAACACTATACACATGTGTCACCAATGTATCATTTACTCTTAATGTTATTTGTCCTGTTCATGTCTGGTTCTACCGGGCTCCTCCTTCACTATATCCCATATTGTCTTTATTTTGTTATCTGATATAACTATCATTTCCTTGTAATATATTTGCTTTGATGTCAGTATTACAGTCTTTAATATTTTGCAGTATTTATTGTAATCAAGTTTTACAAGATACCTTTATTCCTTGAGTAAACCATGGCTTCTTTGTAGACTTTGCTCTAACCTTGGTTAGTTTTGGGGGAAAACAGTGTTCAAATAAGGTAAGCACTTTATTACCAAAAGTGTTATATTTTTCATTCATGTCATGAGTACTGTAAACATCACTCCAGTGAATGTCTCTGAGGAGTGTCCTAAAATAATCAATTTTTGGCTTATTGATTACCCTCTTGAGAACAGATTTAACAGATTTTATATCCTGTTCAGTATTAGCATTTAACAGAATGAACTGCATGTCATGGTCTGAGAAGCCATTAACTATTGATTTTGTAATATAATTTTGTTCATTGGACTTTTCTATAAAGATTTTATCAATGGCTGTTTGTGAACAATTGGCTACCCTAGTTGGGAACTTTACAGTGGGAATTAAGTTGAATGATAGTGTTACTAACTCAAATAAGTTTTTATTGGGAGAGTCTTCAAGGAAATCTACACTGAAGTCACCAGCAACCACTATTTCTTTGTTTTTGGTCGTTAAATGGGCCAGTAAAGCTTCAAGGTGGTTTATGAACAGATTAAAGTTACCTGCAGGTGCTTGATATAACTTAATATTATGAAGGATTTTTTGTGAAATTCTACTTCTGTTGCACATGCTTCCATACACTGTTCTAGGCAAAATTTATGAATGTCTATGTTCTTAAATTTATGATAGTTCCTGACGAATGTGGCAACTCCTCCTTTCTCCATTTCTGCTCTACAAAACTGAGGTGCTAACCTAAATCCTGTAACACTTAAAAGTTCTATACCAGTGGTCACGTGATGTTCAGAGAGGCAGATTATGTCAGCCGGGTTTGAGGACTCTAATTTATCTATGCAGATAATTAATTCATTCATTTTATTTCTCAGCCCTCGAATATTTTGAGGCAATAAGGATAGCTGACATTTCACATTGACTGAGTTAAAATTGGGTAGAGTTGAAATTCCTGCTGACTGTTAAAAATTCTTAACCAATAGCTGTTTATACTGATGTAATAAGCTAGAATTATGTTTTTTGGTTTCTTTCTCAAACTGAAAGTTTGGCTCAATTCCTAACCTCTCTTAAAACTTGGTTTCTTTCTGTCCTCCCTACCTTTAAAAAGGGTCTTTTCTGAACCCTATAACCACTGGTATTTTATCGCTCATGACGGTGCCTCGCATCTTTAACTTTCCTGACATCCCATCTTTAACTTTCCTGTCAACCAACATTTAAAAGCAAATTAAAAGAATTTCTGAATGACAAGTCCCTCTGCTCAATAGATGAATTCTTGGATATGAAGTAATAACTGTAAAAAAAAATTAATTATTTTGTGTAAAGAAAACTTATGTTAAAGTGGCACATTCCACATAATTACGAAATGTCGTATTCATGATCTATGGAACAAGGATTAATGTATGAATGTAGAACATAATATAAGTTCCAGTAGATGTTAGTTCTGTCATAAAAGTAGCTCCAAAGTTTGTCTGAAGTTTCAGACTCCATTATATACATGATGTCTACAGTTCCAGTAGATGATAAATCCCAACAACAATATAGGACCTAGAACCGTTATATTCAATGCATATTCAATGAAAATGAAAAAGATACATTTCCAAAACCCATTATCCCAGTACACAAACTGTATTTAAAATATATTTTAAACATTATATTACTTTTTTGTGAGGTAATTTTGACTATTTTGTTTAACTTTCTGTATTATATATTTTTCGTATTGGAATACCTGTCAAGTTGGATTTTGGTGCAAATACATATTATTGAGTTACAGCTGGTTGGCTGGGTTGGAAACGAAGTATGTTCAGAAAGCACTATCTTGAACACCTGTGATTATTATGACATCATTGGAAACTTTGGGACTATTCACAAACTTGGATCAGATATAGATGTTGCTGACTGGAAGACGTCTCTTAAAGAAGCCACAAAACCTGCATGGTACTTTCAGTTCAAGCATTCAAAAACCTTATTGCTTAAAAAGAAAGGTCAGAGCACTATTACTGTTCGAGGAGAACAAAGTTGTAACACTGATACAGCATGTTGTAAAAGTGTCTGCAAGAAGGGTATATGCTGGGTAGGAGTAAAACCAGCAGAGATACATGAGGGTGTTATGGTAAAACCAGAAAAAAGTCAAACAGTCCTTTTACTGAACCACTATGGAATAGGCTAGATGGACATTAATGAACTCTTATTCTCCAAGAATGTCTTGAAACAGGAGTCTGAAGCTGAAGTGGATGCAGACTCTAATGTTGGAGAGCTACGTAATGAGGACCGAGCGAGGTGGCGCAGTGGTTAGCACACTGGACTCGCATTCAGGAGGACGATGGTTCAATCCCGTGTCTGGTCATCCTGATTTAAGTTTTCCGTGATTTCGCTAAAACTGCTACGGGCAAATGCAGGGATGATTCCTTTCTAAGGGCACAGCCGACTTCCTTCCCCGTCCTTCCCTAATCCGATGAGACCGATGACCTCGCTGTTTGGTCTCTTCCTGCAAAACAACCCAACCCAACCCTCCCTGATGAGGCTGAAGACCAAGCAAATCAGTATTTGATATAAAAAAGTAGTGCTCTCATAATGACGTGCTATTTTAAAGCAAAGTTGACAGCAACTGTCAAAAGAAAATTAATTAGTAGATATGTATTTATTATTCTTCCTAGTGGTGACTAATAATTTTTTAACTGGAATAAATATTATGAAACATATACGTTATTTTTCATTTGTACTCATCATTTTAAACCAAAACGTTTCCAGAAACCGTTATGTACAGATTCCAGTTTCAAAAGTCGTAATTTTCAAAGTAAAATATTTATTTTAAATAAAAATATTATGGTAGGATTTATGGGAAGCATAAATATAAATGTGGAATATAAAAGAAAATCGTAATAAATAAACTATAACAATAAAAACTAAATAACTACCGAGTGACAGTTTTTTCTCGTTTCTGAAGTTTTTGTTACAAGGAGATAAGGTACTTTGGAAACGGTCGACTCGTATGTTAACTAAATTACAGACGACTATCGTTATTTTCCGAGTGCTCTTGGATTCTAGAGAATATTTTAAGTCCAAATATTGAAATTCCTGCAGGAAAGGAACATTCTCTCAACTATTCATCGCAGGATCAGGAAGAATCACTCGTATGAAACATAAGTCACTTTATTTAAACACAACATGCTTCAAATAGTAGATTCCCGAAAGGTGTTCAAAACTGCACAAAATTATGAACTAATGACCTAGCCATATAATATCCTCACAGACATGTTATGGTACGATGAATGATTGATTACTAGAACGCATGAAATCGTAAAATGTGTCATAGGGAATAACAGATCGTAATGGGAGGCCACAATGGAATCGTAGGTGCAAGGTAGGAATCAAAAAATAACGGGAGAGTTTTGTCTCTGAAACCGAAATGAGAGAGGGAAATATTGGTAGAATTATGTGCTGGTCATTGTAGACACACTTTTCGAGATATCCTTGAGTGTTAAAAGAAAAAAAAGGAGGAAGATTCGGATTTTACGTTCTACGCAAGATCGGGTTAGGAAATGAAATGGACGCTGGTTTTCGAAGGAACCATCGTATCATTTACGCTTCGAAATTTAGAATATGTAAATGATGTGGAAAGTACAGCAGAAGATATTACAATGACTTTATTTTGGTAAAATAAAAATGTAGGAATCAGGGACTATGGTATTACCGAAGTGATGACATTGTGACAATAACCAATTGAAATTCAAAAACGGTAGTTAAAAAAATGGAGTAGCTTACACGTTGGAACCTACACAAGTTGAAGGAGCCACACGTTCAGACCACCTAGTGACAAAAGAAATAATGAGATTTCGAGGAGTTACTGATGTGGAAGACTGATGGAGTGGTCGTGAAAGAGATGTGAATGCAGTGGAAAAAGAGGTAGGATTGAAAAAAAGGTAGAAAAAAGGCGACCATGTGTGACATATGAGATAATGGAATTAATAAAGAAACGAATAAAGTGTAGAAATAAATGAAATTATCCAGAAATGTAGCAAGGATACAGAAAAGAAGTTATGAGGCAGATACAATATTCAAACCACTTAGCCTAACCTAAAAGATGCTGCACAAAGCTTAATAATCACAAATAGGGTGCTGAACAAGGAACAGAGTGATGGGAGATGAAGAAGCTAAACTGGGCATTGGAAACAATAAATAAGGCTAGAAGATGGAAAAAATACTTGCGCAAAATGAATAGCTGCCCAGGAGTAATTCCGCCAATTGAGAAGTATGTAATACCAGTGGAACTTGTGCGGGCATCAGACCGTCGGACGGAGCAAGTTCGTGAATGAAATTTACGTAACTGGAGTATTTCAAACAGATTTTAAAAATAATGTAATTATTTCACTTTTTCGAAGAAGCAAAGAGTGGACAGATGTGAAATCTGTCGCACAATCTGTCTGTAAGGGACATTCAAGTGAACACGAGACAGATGGAGAAAAGTAAGTAAACTGTTTATTACTTAAAAAATAATCGCCGTTATTGTTAATACATTTATCCCACTGTGATACAAGATGATCAGTGCCTTCATTGAAAACTGTTTGAGGTTTCCTGCGGAACCATGATTCTACCAAGGCGTGTATCTCTATGTCCTAAAGCAAATTAACGACCACGAATATCTTTTTTCAGGGCTCCAAAAATACGAGAATCGCATGGGGAGAGATCGGGAACATGTGGATTTTTGCAAAGTGTCCACATATTGCTGTACGTCAGTTGTGGTGTCGTGTTCCAGAAAGCCAATGAGCAGTGGATTCTTGCTGTCAAAGAAAAACGTTGCTAAGTTTGTTTCAAGTACACTGCAGATGTTTCGCTAGGAAGCCCTTACACATCCTCCATACAGTACCGATCCTTCCCCATGCGATTTCAACGTTTTTGGAAGCCTGGAGAAAGACATTTGCAACCAGTTTGCTTAGGACGATGAGGTGCACACCTGCGTACAATCATGGTTCCGTAGGCAACCACATACATTTTCCCATGAAGGCATTGATCATCTTTGCTCACAGCGGGATAAATATATTAACAGTTACGGCAATTACTTCTGAAATATAAACAGGCCATTAACATTTTTCCATCTATCTTGTTTTCATTTGACTGCCCCTTATACACTGAAGGGCCAAAGAAACTGCTACACCTGCCTAATGTCGTGTAGGGCCCCCGTGAGCACGTGGCATGAACTCCACTAATGCCTGAAATAGTGCTGGAAGGAACTGATACCTGAATCCTGCAGGGCTGTCCATAAATCCGCAAGAGTACAAGGGGTGGAGTTCTCTTCTGAACAGCACGTTGCAAGACATCCCAGATATGCTGAATAATGTTCATGTCTGGGGAGCCTGGTGGGCGGCGGAAGTGTTTAAACACAGAAGAGCGTTCCTGGAGCCACTCTGCAGCAATTGTGGACATGTGGGGTGTCGTATTGTCCTGCTGTAATTACCCAAGTCCGTCGGAATGCACAATGGACGCAGGTGATCAGACAGCATACTTACGTATGTGTCAACTGTCAGAGTCGTATCTAGACGTATCAGGGGTCCCATATAACTCCAACTGCACACGCCCCACGTCATTACAGACCCTCCACCAGCTTGAACAGTCCCCTGCTGACATGCAGCATCCATGGATTCACGAGCTTGTCTCCATACCAGTACACGTCCATCCGCTCGATACAATTTCAAACGATACTCGACCGACCAGGAAACATGTTTCCAATTTTCAACAGTCCAATGTCGGTGATGATGGGCCAGGCGAGACGTAAAGCTTTGTGTCATGCAGTAGTCAAGGGTACACGAGTGAGCCTTCGGCTCTCAAAGCCCATATCGATGATGTTTCGTGGGATGGTTCGCACGCTGACACTTGTTGATGGCCCAGCATTAAAATCTGCAGCAATTTGCGGAAGGGCTGCACTTCTGTCACGTTGAACGATTCTCTTCAATCATCGTTGGTCCCGTTTTTGCAGGATCTTTTTCCGGCCGCAGCGATGTCTGAGATTTGATGTTTTACCGGATTCCTGATATTCACGGTACACTCGTGAAATGGTAGTACGGGAAAATCCCCACTTCATCGCTACCGCGGAGATACTGTGTCCCATCGCTCGTGCGCCGACTATGACACCACGTTTAAACTCACTTAAATCTTAATAACCTGCCATTGTAACGGATCTGACAACTGTGCCAGACACTTTTCGTCTTACAGAATGAAATTTTCACTCTGCAGCGGAGTATGCGCTGATATGAAACTTCCTGGCAGATTAAAACTGTGTGCCGGACCGAGACTCGAACTCGTGACCTTTGCCTTTCGCGGACAAGTGCTCTACCATCTGAGCTACACAAGCACGACCCACGCCCCCTCCTCACAGCTTCACTTCTGCCAGTACCTCGTCTCCTACCTTACAAACTTTACAGAAGATATCGTGCGAACCTTGCAGAACTAGGAAGCTGTGAGGAGGGGGCGTGAGTCGTGCTTAGGTAGTTCAGATGGTAGAGCACTTGACCACGACAGGCAAAGTTCTCAAGTTCGAGTCTCGGTCCGGCACACAGTTTTAATCTGCCAGGAAGATTCATATCAACGCTAACTCTGCTGCAGAGTGAAAATCTCAATCTGGAAATATCCCCGAGGCTGTGACTAAGCCATGTCTCCGCAATATCCTTTCTTTCAGGAGTGCTAGTTCTGCAAGGTTCGCAGGACAGCTTCTGTAAAGTTTGGAAGGTAGGAGACGAGGTGCTGGCAGAAGTGAAGCTGTGAGGAGGGGGCGTGAGTCGTGCTTGGCTAGCTCAGTTGGCAGAGCACTTGCCCGCGAAAGGCAAAGGTTTCGATTTCGAGTCTCGGTCTGGCACACAGTTTTAATCTGCAGGGAAGTTTCACTTGTTGTCTTATATAGGCGTTGCCGACCGCCGTATTCTGCCTGTTTACATGTCTCTGTATGTGAATACGCATGCCTATACCAGTTTCTTTGGCGCTACAGTGTAGTATCACATGCACGAAAAGGACACACAGATCTGATCTAAAATATCTAGACATCCGTATATAATGAGAAAGTGAGCACTAGATGTCAGGAGAGGTGGAGCAGCCAGTATAAAATGAGGCTGGGAGTATTGTGTTGTCAGTAGCGAAGCAGGAACAGCAGACTGGCTCGGCCAGGAGAGCTCATTGTCTTCACATGCGGATGTCACCTGAGTATTCGATCAGTCAGGGATATTTCAGCCCTTCTAAAGCTGCCTAAGTAGACTGATGTTGATGTGAATGTGAAATGGAAACACGAAGGAACAACCAAAATTAAATGAAGACCAGGCAGACATATATTGATGGACAGGGACTGTCGAGCATTTCGGATGGTGGTTGTAAAAAAATCACTGGAAATAAGCGGAAGGAATCACTCATGAGTTCCTAAGTGCTACCAGCAGTTCAGCTACCAGAATGATGGTGGGTAGGAGGTTAAAAAGAATGGGGTGCAGTGATCTAGCAGCTCGTCATTAGCTAAATATATCTGTAGTCAGTGCTAAGCGACGCTTGAAGTGGTGAGAAGAGGACGCATCTAGACATTGGATCACTGGAAACAAGTCATTTGGGGTGATGAATCACACTCTACCTTGTGGTAATCGGATCGAAGGGTTTATATTTGGTGAATTCCTGGAGAACGTTAAGCCTAGTTTACACAACGACATTGGGTTGCGCCACTCGTTGCGTCGAATGAGTTGCACGCAAATGGTTTCATATTTGACTGTAGACACGGCGAAACCCGTATATACTCCAGTTTCGTCGTTTTGTGGCTTCCTGAGTCGTGTCTGAAATGAAAGTTTTGGCATCTGCACTTCCCACGAGTTGTGGTGGAGTTAAAGCTTGTTGTGTGGATTTGCTGCATAAGAAAAAAATAAGAAACGTGTTTCGATTTGTGACTGGGTGAAGAAAAGCCGTCAGCTCGGTTGCTCAGCATCCTTGCTGAAATAATTTGTAATGGAAGACCGAAGAAGTTCTTTTATTTATCTTAGATTGTCACCAGGACTGTTAACGTTTCTTCTAAATAGAGTTATTTATGTGATAAGGAATAAAGATATTGCAATGCGTGAAGCACTGTCGCCAGAACTGAAATTACGTATCACATTGCATGCATTATAATCGAGAACACTCGGCGTGCTATAACATGTGGTTATAGTTGGTGATGACGCTTTTTCATTAACACCAATAATTATTAACATTAACAGCAGTAATTATTCGAAGCAGGCCGCATTAAGAAGAGAATGGTTTGTAAACTACTGTCTTAAAGATAGATTTGTACAGTGACAATATTTCAAAATTCAAACATATGTGAGTGGGGAATACTGCTGCGACGTTTTAAATAGATGAATATTGAATAAAGAATGTAGCTTCTTGATCTGTGTAGCCTTCCCTCATGTCAACAACACTCCTTAAAAAAAAAAAGAGAGTCGGCCAATTCGAATGATGGGACTTTATAGTCTTGTAGACAAGAGCATTTCTACAGCTAGAATTACATTTGCTTGTATTTTTCTTAATTCAGTTGTATATGTGCTCCTAATTCAATAAATTTTGCCCTGGAGCTCAGATATTGCCAAACTATCAGTTCTGATCGCACGTGACGGTCTCAGAAGCAGCAATATGTTGCTTATTTTTGTAATCAGCATCACTGAAATCCCACAAACACCTATGCAAAGCATAGATATACAAAAAGCGAACATTATTCTCCGTTCCCCACTTCATATTTCAGTTTGTCTACAGTCTACGAACACACATGACCTCAAAACCCATTCAACTAGTGTCGCCAAAGTTGGAACACGCCGAAACTGTAGTTTCACCGACGAGTTGCGCAAACGTGCGGCGCGCATGCGCAGTGACCGGTAGCGCAGTTGGCTGCAACCTAGTGTAAACTAGGCTTTACCTGCCATCTTGTATAGTGCCAACAGTGTAAGTACGGTGGAGATGGCTTTAAGGTATGGGGGTGTTCCTCGTGGTTAGGATGTGGTCTCCGTATTGCACTTAAGAAAATTCTAAATGTGAAAGGATATGAACACGTTTTACAGCACTGTTGTACTGCGTACTGTGGTGGAACAGTTCGGAGAGGATGAATGCTTGTATCAGCATGAAATAACATTCCGTAACCCCCCAACCACGTATAAGGCTCGTAGTCCGGTATTCGGGCCAAATGTGATTATCCCAAGTCTGGCTCACGGTACGTCGGTCGAGCCAAAAGTAAACATCACGAACCTGGCCCGTTGCACGACAGTTGCGACACACAGACAGGCCAGGCTTCAGATAGAGTCTTAACATCTCTTTGCATCACACTCAGCTACAGGTTGTTCATGGTCACATTCGCACGTCGAAATGTATGCTCTTAAATATTAGGGAGGTATACCCATAAAAAGTTTTCAAAACGTAAATGTTGTGATGAGAACATGAGCGTTATATTGATACTTCTGCTACCGACACTGGCTGTAGTGGCATCATACCTCCTGCACGACAAAAATGCAGGCGATTAGCTACTGAGGATAGTACTGCTGCCCGCATCTCATGGTCGTGCGGTAGCGTTCTCGCTTCCCACGCCCGGGTTCCCGGGTTCGATTCCCGGCGGGGTCAGGGATTTTCTCTGCCTCCTGATGGCTGGGTGTTGTGTGATGTCCTTAGGTTAGTTAGGTTTAAGTAGTTCTAAGTTCTAGGGGACTGATGACCTACGATGTTAAGTCCCATAGTGCTCAGAGCCATTTTTTGATAGTACTGCTGACGAATATCAACATCAGATCTCTGCATTTGTAAAGAATGTGGTGTCACCGCCAGACACCACACTTGCTAGGTGGTAGCTTTAAATCGGCCGCGGTCCATTAGTACATGTCGGACCCGCGTGTCGCCACTGTCAGTAATTGCAGACCGAGCGCCACCACACGGCAGGTCTAGAGAGAGACGTACTAGCACTCGCCTCAGTTGTACGACGACTTTGCTAGCGACTACACTGACGAAGCCTTTCTCTCATTTGCCGAGAGACAGTTAGAATAGCCTTCAGCTAAGTCCATGGCTACGACCTAGCAAGGCGCCATTAACCATATCTGAGAGCCTCACTTGTATTATCAAGAGCAATGTACCACAAGGATGAATTAAAGTTAAGTAAACAGAAGCTCCGTACTTTTCTTTATAGCATTCATTAAGTATCCTGTTTCAGACCTCACGCCAGCCGGCGTGTGTGTACGCGTACATTTCGGCTACTTCCGAGTGGCGTGGCTGTCTTGCAACGCCACAACAAAGAAATACGAAATAGTCCGAAAATTTGGAACTATGCAATAACTCCTAACATAAAAGAGGAAACCTTACGTCAAGTACGAGTAAATAAAAACAAATTAGATACATTTAATACAATATCTGGTAATATGTTCTGAGGGAATGTTGTAATCGAGACTAAGTGGTACGCAAAACAAATACTAATCAACACAAACGGAGTACGAAGAATCGACAACAGTTGCTTTCCTGTGAATTGTAATGAAATTAAAAGATTTTTTCATTGTCCATAGTAATGACGCAGGTGAAAAAAACAAGAAGTGAACTGAATTGGACGAAGAACGCTGTTACAGAATCGCCCATATTAAGAAAAACAACGAACAGCTAAAAATGTATTTGAAAATTACAAGATGCTCGCATTTTGCAAATAATGATCTGGTTCCAAGTACAGACAAAATGGACAAAATGACCTGTGACCAAGTATGTGAATTAAACATTTAAAGAAGTGTACACAGTGATACAGGACACTTCTGTCGGGGAATCTCTCATGATATTTGAGGGACGTATATATTACAAACAAATCAAGTCATCAAAAAACGCACGATTCGGTATTAAATTTTACAAACCATGCGAGTCAGATTCAGGTTATTGTTATGTCTTTAAAATACATACAGGCCATGATAAGATAAATTGCGACGATAACGCCTCCGAAAGTGTTGTCAGAGGTATCACAATACGTATTACCAAGAGGACGTACTTTATACTCATGTTGTTTGTTGTTGTGGTCTTCAGTCCTGAGACTGGTTTGATGCAGCTCTCCATGCTACTCTATCCTGTGCAAGCTTCTTCAGCTCCCGGTACCTACTGCAACCTACATCCTTCTGAATCTGCTTAGTGTATTCATCTTTTGGTCTCCCCCTACGATTTTTACCCTCCACGCTGCCCTCCAATACTAAATTGGTGATCCCTTGATGCCTCAGAACATGTCCTACCAACCGATCCCTTCTTCTGGTCAAGTTGTGCCACAAACTTCTCTTCTCCCCAATCCTATTCAATACTTCCTCATTAGTTATGTGATCTACCCATCTAATCTTCAGCATTCTTCTGTAGCACCACATTTCAAAAGCTTCTATTCTCTTCTTGTCCAAACTATTTACCGTCCATGTTTCACTTCCATACATGGAATTATACTCATATAATTGGGATAATTGGTACCCTTCACCAAAATTACTTATGATACTATCGCAGAATTATAAAACAAATGTTACTGCCACAGTACGTGCTAATAGAAAGAATAAGCAAAAAGATTTCTTTAAAGTCAAATTAAAGAGGGGGGGGGGGGGGGGGAGGGAATACAGAATGAGGACATGCAATCGAATACTCTCTGTAAAACCAGGAGATAAGCGAGATGTTCATACTATGACGAAAAAACACGAAACAGTAGAAATGACTACCCAAGAATCTAATCGTAGTTAGAAACAAAGTTGCATTACTGAGTACGACAAGTGTCGTCTGCTGTGCAGCAAGCTACGTAAATTTAAGTATTAACTGTGTTTTTCTAACTTGTCACTTCTTTTTCCATGTGTTTTTGCTTTAATTTTCGAGTACTAGTAACAGTGTTCCATAGATTTCGTGTTTGTTTTGAATATAGTCCAGAGACAGAGCTTATTTTCATTATTTCCAACAAGAAGTGTCTAGTAACTACCGTTTAGTCAGCTGTCAGCCGCCTTTAGTGAATTAGCAGTCTAGTTAAAAGTTGATTACTTAACTCTCTACAGTAAATTGTTGATTTTTAGGATGGATAGAATGTGTGACTGCTGTGTACGGACGCAGGAGGAGCTGGCCACTGTTCGCGAACAGTTTAGCGTGCTGATTGCCACGGCCAGCCGTCTTCAGGTTGCTGCCTCGGAGTGTAGCGGCAGTGGGGAGTCCAGGTGTTGCACGCTTCACTCACGGTCCCTGCTGTCGAAACATCTTCGCGGGTACCGGGCGCGGTTGGGCCACCCTCTCCCCAAGGGGAGTGGCGGGTTCAACGGCGTTCGCGTCGCACGAGGCTCGTCGTGTGGCATCGCCCGCTCTGCCTGTGAGTGGACATGTGGCCGCTCCTTCGGCAAGGTCCGAGCAGGCACACGGCGGGAGGGGTTTATTAGTGATTGGGAGCTCCAATGTTGGGCGGGTGATGGAGCCCCTTAGGGAAATAGCGGAAAGGTCGGGGAAGAAGGCCAGTGTTCGCTCTGTCTGCTTGCCGGGGAGGTCTCGCCCGAGAAGAAGCGAATTGTAGTGTGAGGAGGGCTATGCGAGAGGCGTTCAACGAATTCCAAAGTAAAGTTCTATGTACTGACTTGCCAGAAAAATCCTAAGAAATTTTGGTCTTATGTCAAAGCGGTAGGTGGATCAAAACAAAATGTCCAGACACTCTGTGATCAAAATGGTACTGAAACAGAGGATGACAGACTAAAGTATTGTGCTATGCATAACTCAGGGGTAAGTATTTCTGTAAAGGAAAAAAGGAGGAAAAAGACAAAGTGAAGGTGTTATGTGGAATGTTGGATGTTTTATGATCATTATTATTATTATTTATTTGTATAACATTTTTATCAACCCCCTACTCTGTTTTATCTAAGTAATCCTTCAATCTATAAAATGTATTGAGTAACAGGTACTTTTTAGCTGCCTTTTTAAATAAGTGTATGTTTGCAATTTCTTTAATCTCTTTTGGTATTTTATTGTACAGTTTTATTCCTTGGTAGAAAATGCTGTTTTGAGTTTTATGATTATTTTTTCTTGGTAAATGTAAGTTGAGTCTATCCCTTGTCGCATGGTCATGGACAGAGCTGTTTGTGCAGTAATCACTAATGTTATTTTTGATGTGTACAACTGACTGGTAAATGTATTCACATGGAGCAGTTAAAATCTCCAGTGTTTTGATAAGATCTCTACAATGAGCTCGACTAGTACTTTTGGTTATTATTCTAATGGCTCTTTTCTGGAGTTTGAAAATTGTGTTCATATTTTGTGCATTTGTTTCCCAAAAAAGAATTCCATAGCTAAGAATTGAGTGTAAATATGAATAATATTTAACCAAAAGACACTGCATGTTACACACTGATGATAGGATTCCAAGGGCATAACATGTTGATGACATTCTGTTTGCAAGTACCTTTGTGTGTTCACACCACTTCAACTGAGAATCAATTTTCATTCCTAGAAATTTTGCATTTGTTACACAGTCTATAGAGGTGCCATTTACATTTAATTTAACATTGTCATTTTTACTCTTCAAACTGAAATTCATCCCATTAGTTTTCTTTATGTTCAATGTCATCTTATTGCTTATTGACCAATCATAAACTTCCTTGAGAGTTTCATTTGCTTTCTCGGCAAGAAGTTCTCTTGTTTTCTCAGTGACTATAATATTGCTGTCACCAGCAAAGAGAATTTTTTCACCATAAGTAACACTACTGCGAAATTCATTTATGTATATCAGGAATAGTATTGGTCCTAATATGCTACCTTGCAGAACCCCTATATTAATGTATTTTGGTTCTGATAAGTATTTTACTAACTGTTTGGATCTATCTGAAGTATGTGTTATCTCTACTCTTTGTACGCTATCTGCTAGGTATGATTGAAACCAGTCATTAGCTACCCCTCTTATTCCTAATGCTTCTAAGTTATTTAATATAATCTTGTGGTCGACTGTACCAAACGCCTTAGAAAGATCCAAAAATATGTATATGACACACTCATCTTTATCAAGAGCATCAAGTGCAACTTTTGTGAATTCTGCTATGGCTGACTACGTATTTTTGCCACTTCAGAAACCAAACTGTGATTCGCTAAGAGATTTTATTTATTCAAATAATTCATTAATCTGTCTTTCATAATTGCTGGTACTATTTTGAGAATGCTGACAGCAGGGAAATGGGCCGGTAGTTTTCTATGTCTTCTGCATTACCTTTCTTAAGCAAGGGTACAACTCTTGCCTGCTTTAACTGCTCTGGAAATGTCCCTGATGTGAAGGTCTTGTATAATCCCTATACATTGTTTCAGTACACACATTGGTACTTCATCTAAGACTACAGACTTTTTATTTTTATTTTTTTTTATTTTTTAGTTTTTGAACAATTTTATTGACTTCATTATCTGTGGTTGGAAGTAACATCATTGTATTTAGTGCAACATTATTTATAGTTGTTACATTTGTTTTCGGGAATATTTGCTTCAACTTCTCTGCAGTACTTGAAAAATGCTCGGTTGCATAGATCGCTAAGTGTTGTGGATCATTTACTACCTTATCCCCCTCCCTTAGCAGTACGTTATTCTGCGTTTGTTTGCCTCTCCCCGTTTCCTTTTTTATAACATCCCAGACTGCTTTGCTTTTATTCTCTGCTTTATATATTATTTTATCATTAAATGACTTTTTTGCAGCAATCAGCACCTTCATATAGATCTTTTTGTATCTGTGATAGAAATTTAAGAATTCTGTATCATTGCGAATCTTTTTCATGGAACTGAGGTGTTTAAGTGTTTGGGAGGACTTCTTAATACCTGCTGTTATCCATCTGTTTTTGTGAGATGTTGATACAGGCATGCATACTTTTGGAAATGCCTTTTCGAAGGTCAATTTAAACAATGTGGAGAATTTATAGAATTTCATATTGACATTGGTTTCATTATACACTTCGTTCCAGCTATGTTTTTCTAGTTCTTTAGAAAAATCTTTTATCTTTGCTGTACTGAGGTCATGTTTTGATTTGAACTGTGTTCCCATTCTGATATACATGCATGATCCTCCACCCCTTGAAGTAGTTCTGTGGTAAGAGTTTGCGCTTTCATATAATGATAATACTACATGTTGGATTTCTGTGTCACTACACCAGTACTCAGTAATACAAACTACTGTGCAGTTCAAAGATTGGAGCTCAACTTCTAATAGTTGTATTTTATTTTTTATTGGTTGCATATTTTGATGGAGGATTGTTAAGTCTGTGAAATGCCCCATGTTACTCTTTCCAGTGGTTTGGTTTTCTTTGTGACATTTGAAGTGTTAAAATCTGTCTTGTGAGTGATTGTTTCAGAATTTTTTAAACTGCTGGAGATAGTATTTAGGCAGGGGAACCTGTTATCTGGATTTATCCTGAAAATACCTACTTTTCCTACTTATGACAACAGGTAGTTGACCATGTGTGGCCTGAGATTCACCCCCTATACTTTCATGAATCAGCTGTACTAATCTTTCCTTCCCAGCCCTGTTTAGGTGCAGGCCATGCCTGGTGAAACCCCGTCTGTTGGTAGTCCCGACGGGCACCAGAGAACCATGAGCAAAGTTGGCTGTCCTCGGAGCCATCCCTAACCCCACATTGATTCGCCTCACAGCTCCATCAATGTGTGGCCGATCATGACGCCAGAACAGCTCAAAACGTGTACGTTGGTGCCATGAGTCTGCACCAAAAAAGGCGAAGACCATTCGTTCGGCCGGAAAGATTATGGCGATTGTCTTTTGGGATTCGTAAGGGATAATCCTCATCGAGTATCTGGAAAATGGTAAAACTATTACATTTGCATATTATTAATCGTTATTGGACCGTATGAAAACCGATCTGCAAGGATAACGCCGGCGATTGGACCGCAAAAAGTCCTTTTCCATCACGACAATGCACGAGCACAGACCTCAGCAGTTGTGGTTGCAAAATTAATGGAAACAGGATTTCAACTCGTTTCACATCCTCCCTATTCTCCTGAAGTGGCTCCCTCAGAGTACTGTTTGTTCCCCGATTTGAAGAAATGGCTGGTGGGACAAAGATCTTATTCAAATGAGGATATGAATGGAGCAACTAATAGCTATTTTGCAGACTTGGACAATTCCTATTATTCGGAAGGGATTAACAAATTAGAACAGCGTTGGATGATGTGTATGAGTCGAAAAGGAGAGTGTCGAAAAATAAAAAAAGTTTACCCCAAACATGTAAGTAGTTTTTATTTTTGCACAGACTTTTCAAACGCCCGTCGTAGTATCTTAAGAGTGTAGTTTTCCTGCTCAGTAACAAACAAAGATACTTAGAGCAAAAGTAATGTTTCAAGATGTGCTTAATTTTAATTGTCTTTGGAGAATGTGGCCGTGAACTAAGTAAATTTATCTGTTTACCTCACGGGCGAAGGGGAAAGTACCGTGGGCACTGAAGGGTTAGTGGATGTGACAGCAAGTACCGATCGGGTGCGATGACATAAATTTTTACACAGAGCTCACACGGATTCGTGAATGTTTTTTATAGACACGGTCGTCTTCAAATACAGTGAAGAATATAAATTAAACTAAGGCTGTTATAATACAACAGTAAAAGAAAAATTTCATCCAAAACCGTTAGTAAACATTTGTGATCATGTCTCATATTGCATAATGCATTTGAATATAAGTATAATTATTGTTACTAACCAATTAATCATCCACTCACATAGACAACACAACACCTCATCAGGCAACTGGGGTCGCTGAGGGTGGCAGAAATCTGGAACAGACACAGTCGAAATAACATGATGCTGACTTTTAACGATCAGGACTTGGGGGCCGTTGGCCAACTTATCGCACCCTAGTCTAGTAGGCGCTCACAGCATACTAATGTATGTAGGTCACCAATTAATAATAAGACAGGTACATGTCTCGCCTGAGGTGCCGCCCCATAATGTCGGTTTCAGCTCGTGAGGAAATAGTTTGACGACCACTGTGTTAGAACGTCCACTTCGCTCCAGATCCCAGCGTCCAACATCACTACATTCTCTGGTTCCGGCTATTGAGGAAAAATGGGCTCCATTCCTCCAAAGACATTCAGGCACCTCACTGAAAGTGTCCTAGCAGAGTTCAAGCTGTCATAAAGGCGAATGATATACACAGTTAGTATGGCTGTTCCAGTTCGAGTTTTGTACACACAAACAAAGTTGACACTCGGAGCGCTGGCTGATGGGAGCAGCTGTAAATGGGGCATGCCTTTGCAGTCGCTCCCACCATGCACTGCGCCGAGTGTAAACTTCGTGTGCGCGTACAATGCTCCCCCAGTGACATCACGCAACATTGCTAGATTTCCCCATCCCCCATTATATGGACCAAGCGCCCTATGTATAAAATAGCAGGAAATTCAAATATTCCAATTGAGCTAAGTGTAAAATGTCGGAAATTCAAAGATCCAAGATGGGGCATTGTACGATTGGTGGAAGTAGACCATTTGTGTCAAGTATACAGGGTGAGTCCGTAATGATGTTGCAAAATTTCAGGGCTGATGGAGAAAGGTAATGTATCAATTTGAGATAAGGGACGCTGGTCTGGAAACAACCAAGTTGAAAGCTATAAATAAATTTTTTTCTGATACTTCTGAAGGTGGAATACGTGTACCGCTACTGTTGTTGCTAAGATTGTTGGGCAGGCAACTTTCAGAGGTGGTAGTATGGATCAAAATAAGGAACAAGTGTCTAGTAAACATGGGGTATAAAATGCATACCTTAAAAGCTATGACTCACTTGTTCATCTTTGATACACTGGAACACACCTCTTCTACTGAACAAGTGCCCATAGATCTTAAGCTCTATATTTTAGAGATCATGATTACCAGATTTTTTTTTCTCATTTCAGTCCATGCTAACACCTCTGAAAGTTGCCTACCCTGCAGCCTTAGCAACAACAGTACCAGTACATGTATCCCACTGTCAGAGGCATCAGAACAATTTTTGCTAAATTTTTCGACTCCTTTCTCTCTGGACCAGGGTCCCTTATCTTAGATTGATGAATTTACCCCTTTCCATCATCCCTGGAAGTTTGTAACATCATCATGGAATCACCCTGTAGAATCCAATGGAGCATGAGATACGGGCTCAGGCTGAATGGTTGTCCGATTTCCTCGACCCTGTGACGTCAAAATCAAAGATTGCAGACACAGAATAAGAGTGCAGGCTGGATGGTTGGTTATCATGTGTCCCTAGTCCTATGACTTCAAGATAGCGGACAAGGGATTACAATCACAGGTCCATAATGTGAGAATTCAAGTTTAGAATACGAGCCCAGCCTGCATGGTTACCAGTTTTCACGTATTCGAAATACAGAATCAGGCCCTAAGTTTAAAATGGCGGGAAATTCAAAAACTAATCATTTCCCCTCTCCTATGACGCCACAGTTCACTTGCCTAAAGTTCAAAAAGTTCCCCCACCCCTCTGACGTTACAGCTTACAATTTCCGCTTTACCCTCCGACACTGCAGTGTAAATAGTCATCACCCTAAGTTTAAAAATGCGTGCTGCGCAGTAGAAATAAGATATGAGTGTTTAAACAAATATCATGCCAAGAAAAGCCTTCCATCCGCAGTCTCTAGGCACGCCAATCGAGAAGTTAGCCATCCACGAGTTTTGTATTGTGCCAAGTGCTGCCGACTTACCTCCTAGCGCCCTGGAGTTTTGAGAACACCCTGCCCCTCTCGCTGCCGCCACAGCCACCAACCGCCTCAGAACTGCACAGACAATATGTTGTACGACACGTATTGCTGCTTTGGCTGCCTAACACGAAGTGCTGGGTAGTGGTTCTGATTTCAGCCCAAGTAGGTATGCTGAGTGGGCTCTGCCACAAAGTGTGTCACCGATGACGTCACCAATGACATCACTGACAGTGGCATTTACGAGTCATGGGATTCCCTCTGCCCCCATCTGACAAAGGTCAGTTGCCCTGTGTATGAAATGGTGGGAAATTCAAATTCTGGCATGGTTTTCCCTCGATGCTACGGAAGTAGGGCTAGTGTTCTAAGTATGAATTGATTAGAAACTCAAAAATCGAAGATGGCACATTGTCATGCTGACTGGCACAGAGTCTTTGACCTCAGGATCCAAGATGGGTAACCTAGAATACTGGCACTGGCTCTATGATGTCAGAATCCAAGATCGGAATATTGGCATTGCCTCTATGGTATCAGAATCGAAGTTCTGGAATACTGGCATTATGATGTCAGATTCTCTGAGACAAAAGATGTTTGTGCAGGTCCAGGCTTTCCTGTTGGATAAATTGACATGTTTCCTCAAGTTGCTATTCACGCAAGAGGTGAGCACTGTATACTAATTGCACTTCTCCTGAATCTAAGTTTCGATCTCTCCATTTGTGTCTTTATTTAAGCAAACACCGTGGGGGGGGGGGGGCCTCTCCGACCACGCTACCACTCCTGGGAGCAGTCTGTGTACACCAGCTGCCTGAAGAGAGCTCGGTCTGGGGGTGTGGTAGGGAACAGCTGCTGCACCACATCACATGGAAAGAGGCCTCTGCAGTGTAGGAAAAATGCCATTTTATCACGGTCCAGCCCATCTGGTGGTGTCCTGCAGGCTACAGTCATCACACGTGAAGTGCGCACTTGAAGTGGAATGTAGAAGCTCTGATTCCCAAAGCTAGTATGCTGTTGTGGCAGCACTGCAGCCACAGCCCGCGTGATATGAGTGAAAATGACAGCAGACATGAAAAATGCAGAAAGCGCACTTGTGACTTGACCCAAAAGAGTGGGTGTAAAAATTCACTTAAGTTGAAAATAAAGTATAGCCCACACGTATGTTCTGACTGGAAACTGAAAAAAATCGAAAGATGGACATTTGTCCCACTGCCAGAGACACTTGTGCAGAGGGTGTGAAGACAAAATAAAAAGTTTCAGGTATTATGCTTGTAAAATTCACCACTATAATTTGTATATATAATGGTCAGTGGCTATTTTATTCGTAGTAACATAACAAACCATCATAATGCCGTCTAACCTGCGAACTTTTATGTACCAGTCATGTAGCAACATCATTTGAGATTGAAACACACTTATACTTACAAGTAGCAACGTAGTCACAAAAAAAGCAGCAAATACATACGAGGCGAAATTATGATATTTTCTACAAGAGTAGTGGTCATTACCACATTTCAAGACGAGAAACTGAACTGCCATAACCAGCAGAAATTATCGCCATCTTGTCGATGCAATAGGCAATCTAGAGCCCCCGCACGCTGTCTCCGTATGAGTGAAAGCGGTGCACTTCCATAAATACAGTGGAGTTATATGATTCATTCAACCAGACGAGGTTCATGTTCCGACCGAATCAATTGCCTGGGCCAAATTCCTTCGGGAAATGCCTCCAGCCGACGCCATCTACATCTTCACTATTGTCGGCAAGCGTTCCTGTCCGTCATTGTCATTGCCTCCACTGCTAGACGTCGCCACTGCTGTCAGTAGTCGCTGCCAGTCACTTATCACCTTCACTGCCACATGACGCCATTACTGCCAGTCACTGTTGTTCATCACATTCGCCACTAGTCCTCTCCCTCGGTGCTGGACATCGCCAGTGATCACCAGCCCCACATCTTCACTGCCAGCCTACACCTCCGTCAGCTATTCATCACTGTTGCTACCCTCATTCAACAACATAAGAAACTATGACATCCACAATCATCTACTCGCTCTTGCACTCAACACCCATGTCCACTTACTCCTTTACCCCCTACTCACTGCCACCTCCTGCTCTTCCCTCCTTTCCCTCCTTCCCCACTACTTGGATGACGCCATCCGCCGGCCGGAGAGGCCGTGCGGTTCTAGGCGCTACAGTCTAGAACCACGAGACCGCTACGGTCGCAAGTTCGAATCCTGCCTAGGGCATGGATGTGTGTGATGTCCTTAGGTTAGTTAGGTTTAAGTAGTTCTAAGTTCTAGGGGACTGATGACTTCAGTAGTTAAGTCCCATAGTGCTCAGAGCCATTTGAATAATTTGACGCCATTCACTTTCCCACTAAAACACACTGCACCCTCAGACTTGAGTAACTTCTCATTTGTAGATGTCCTCCCTTTGGTATATACTACAGCTCCATTGCCATCTGTGCTATCACCACCACTGCAACCCTGTTACTCAATCTCAGAACTGAGAACTGCACTAGCCAGCTGCAACATCAGCCTCTACTGCTGCTTCATTGCCCCTGCTGTTATTACATCTGGATCCAGAAGCAGAAGCACCACCCACACCAATCTAGCAACAACCAGACCAGCATCAACTACACACACCGCAGTTGTGCCTCCATCAGCAACATCTGCATCAAGTTCAACCCAACCAGCTACAAGCAAGAAAACTAGGAAAAGTCATACAAAATCCTGTTCCACTCCACAGTAAATACCTTCAGACACCCCCATCCTCAAACAACCCCTGCCACCCACCTAGCACAGATGTCCCACCTCTGATACCCAACTGTTGCCCCCTCAGCCCCACACCCCACTCATCTCTTCCAACACATTCCTTCATCCTGTCACACCCCAATGTCACCTTCCTCAATCCTAAAATATTTTTCCTCGAAATAAAAAAGATGTCTTCCAAATATCAATGTATCACAACTCATACCTCGCAAAGAGTCTGTAATCATCAGATCCCTGATAATGATTTCCAAACCCACCTACTGAAATGGGTACCTTCCATCACCTTTGGTCTACATGCCTCCCTGTCCACTCACCCTACCACATCCCACACAACTCCAACCCCCCTGCCCCACGCTGCCCACCGACTCTGCTGTGATCAAGTGGGTGGACCCAGATATCAAGGTAGGGGAAGTTGAGAAGGAGCTAAATTCCAATCCTGACTCAGAAATCCAAAAAGCCCTTTGAATTCATCACCATTCTGGTCCTACATTCCTCATTTGCATGTTTTCTGAAAATCTGTCAACCCTAGATCGCCTCCTTCAGAATGGAACCTCCATCTATCGCCACAAACAAAGTTGACCCTTCCCAATCCCAAGCTCAAGCCAACCGTTGCCACAAATGCCTCATCTACAATGATCATCTAACTTCTGACCGCAAGAATCCTCCTACGTGCCCCCACTGCAAAGCCAACCACCTGCACCAACACTGTCCCAACTTCCAGTTCCCACCCACCTGCAACACTTTCAACCAGTCCCACCCTACTTACTCCTATAAGTGTACAGCCAAACCCCTCCCACCAAACCTGAACTGACTGTCGCAATCTGCCCCACTGACACACCACTCCACCCAAGCAACTCCCTATGTCCTACCCCTACTGCTGAAGACATCAGTTTCATCACGAACGCCCTTCAAAACATCCACCTATTTGAGCATTCACATATCCCGAGTAGACAACCTAGTTTAATGCGTTCCATCCCACCTTTGAGCAGCCTCTCCAACCCCACAGCAGCCTACATCCCTTCCATATCTACCGCATTCACAGCCACACCAACAACTTTTCCCCTTCTCCATAACGTTACTGCCAGCTTTCTATAGTTTTTTTTTTTAATTTCACTCCCCACCACGCTATCACAATCTGTTCCATCTATCCCTTACCTGGAGCTGACAGTCAAGCAGACAATATCAGCATTATCTCCTGCAACTCATCGCCCCTGAGCAGCTCGCCATTAAACGCTATCTCCACCGCATCAGTGTCATCTAGAGATTTTCAGAACTCATCTTTTGTTCACCTTTCTATGTTTTAAAACTTTACATTATTATGTTGAAGACTGTAGGCTGAAGAGTGACTACATCGCTGCTGCCAGCCTGCCCCCACACGAGGGAATGAAATGACAAAGAAAAAAAAACTTAATTGTCAAGCTGCACCAAAACACTACCATAAACAACTGCTACATTAGACTTCTTGATAACTTCCTTCAAGATAGGAAACTGTATGCGTGCATCGACGATAAGAACTCTGCCAAGGGACCAGTCCATACTGGTATCCCACAGGGATCTATAATATCGCCAGCACTTTTCAATATCTATATCAACGACATACCTACAGTTGCACAGGTGTCAGTTAGCCTATATTCTAAAAATACAGTGTTTTTAATAAGAGACAGAAAAATAGATCAAGGGATTGTGAGCTTGCAGTGAAAAATGGATCTCATGGAGCGATGGGCACAACTACACAAGATGAGGTAGGTGGTTAGTGTTTAACGTCCCGTCGACAACGAGGTCATTAGAGACGAAGCGCAAGCTCGGGTTAGGGAAGGATCGGAAAGGAAATCGGCCGTGCCCTTTCAAAGGAACCATCCCGGCATTTGCCTGAAACGATTTAGGGAAATCACGGAAAATCTAAATCAGGATGGTTGGAGACGGGATTGAACAGTCGTCCTCCCGACAAGATTAGAATCAACCCAGATAAAACAGTGACCATTATTTTCATAAGATGTAGATCGGTCATCCGTACGAGGCTTCATATCGGAACACAACCTATCCCTTAGTCCATGGCGATAACTAGCTGCGCGTTTACCAGGACACGAAACAACTCTTCACCCACCACATAGCAGAAAAGAAGAAAGCTAGAGTAAGAATGTTGAGACGTACCATCCCCTTCTTCAAGAGTAAGGATCAGAATACTGTCACAAAGATGAGACTATACCGATCCATGGTGGAGCCCACACTGCTCTATGGAACGATCTCCTGGGGCACAACATACGACACCAATTTCAAGAAGCTCCAAATCATACAAAACGAATGTCTCCAATGAACCCTCGGAGCGCGCTGGAGGATAAGGACAATGGAACTTCATGGTGCGCTGCACGAAAAATATTGCGCCAAATAGTGCGGGAATAGTGCCTCGATCCATCATGGCAAACGATGGAGTTGCACCTGTAGGACACTAAATAATCTCAATTCAAGTACGACTTATAGTAAAAGAAAAGTACGCCCACCATCACTACAGGCGAAAGTACCCTTTTGTACGCCCTGCACTCGTAAATAAAGAGCAATAAATATAATCTGAAACCGCTCCCTCATCTAACACGGGCAGCTAAATCTCTGAAGGAGATATGGCTCCACCGCCACCACAAATACGCGGGGCACACACACACACACACACACACACACACACACACACAAAGACGCTGTTCTGCCTGGAGCGCTGACAGCTCCCCTTTTCTAACAGCAGGATTTTACCTGAATCTGCCAGCCAGCAGCGCTACACGGTATATTCCATATGCGCTGCATAAAGGCTTGCAGAGTTTATACAGTCGCTTAAGGCTTGCAGCTTAGCAGCAGCAGCAGTGCGAAAGTCTACAGCTTGCAATAGCGCAATAATTTCACATGTTCCTTCCTTTACAGTACACAACAGCGCCCCACTTCAACATCAGTTACGAAGACATCGATACAGTTTTGAAAGCATTGAATATAGTACTAAGCCGGCCGCGGTGGCCAAGCTGTTCTAGGCGCTTCAGTCCGGAACCGCGCGACTGCTACGGTCGCAGGTTCGAATCCTGCCTCTGGCATGGATGTGTGCCATGTCCTTAGGTTAGTTAGGTTTAAGTAGTTCTAAGTTCTAGGGGACTGATGACCTCAGATGTTAAGTCCCATAGTGCTCAGAGCAATTTGCACCACTTTTTTCAATATAGTACTAAAATAAATGAAAATTTGTACCTGCAGATGTGTAATGCCCGCCCATCCCCCTCCCCCGCCACCAGGTGTGGCCTTAAAACATGCTACAACAAATATTGTACCGACAACATTGAATCTTGCGTTGAAATTAGCGAATATATTGCAAAATAATCAATTTTCCACTTAAATATGAGAATTTCCACGTCAAATCCATCTCCTCCCACGGTTGGACATATTCATCGATGAATCAAATGTAATCAACCACCTAGCAAACGACTCAATACAGCAACCACATTACAGAACTTCACATCTGAGGGTCGCACCTCACTATGCGTTTTACCGTGCATAATTAAAATCAGACGTCTCCACTGGATTTGTAAATGGTGACAGGAGATATATATAGAGCAAGCCGGACCTAAACCACAACAAAAACTAGGAAACTGAGAGCTGAACACTCGTTTTTGGCGAATACTGATGCTAGTTATATAACGGTTGGCAATGTCAAATAGAAATCTTAGTCTTCACTCCGCGTCACCAATACATTACAAATCCAAAGAACGACTCAGCTGTAAATGTGATGATCATTATCATAACAATTCCATATACTTGACGCTATTTCACATGTTTAGCGCTATTACATCTGAAGTATATGATGTTTACGTATTTAGCTGTCGATACTGCTTTCAGTTCGTTGGAAGTCTCGGCGTTTTGTCCCAACCGACACAGCATGCTGCACTAACGTGTGAACAGAAGACTAGATCAGTACAATCTCTCTCTTTCTCTCACACACAATAGCTCTTAAGCAAATGGTTAGAGAAACACATGCATAGATCTGAAAGAACGACACCAAAACTTAAGTTTTTTACGTTGAACATTGAACATTCTACATGCGCAGCAGGTTTCTTATGGTGCAGTCTTCTTGGTGTGAACTTGCTGATGATGATTTAAAACCATCCAACGATCCTTAGGTCCATGTTTTACAATAAACTCGAGAAATCGACTTCATTTACTTCCGGTACGATGGACGTGGAAGAATTATGGGCAAATTTTAAACACATTGTAAATCACGCATTGGAGAAGTATGTGCCGAAAAAGTGGGTTACGGACGGAAAAGACCCACCGTGGTTTAACAGCGCAATTCGGAGAATGCTCAGGAAGCAAAGACAGTTGCACTCGCGGTACAAGAAAGATCGGGAAAATGAGGACAGGCAAAAGTTAGTAGCGATTCGTGCAGCTCTAAAAAGAGAGATGCGCGAAGCATACAACCACTACCACCGTCATACCTTAGCAAAAGATCTTGCTGAAGACCCAAGGAAATTCTGGTCTTACGTAAAATCGGTAAGCGGGTCGAAGGCTTCCATCCAGTCACTCACTGATCAGTCTAGCCTGGCAACGGAAGACAGCAAAACGAAAGCTGAAATTTTAAATTTAGCATTTGAGAAACTTTCACGCAGGAGGATCGTACAAACATACCGCCGTTTGAGTCTCGTACAGATTCCCGTATGGAGGACACAGTGATAGATATCCCTGGCGTTGTGAAGCAGCCTGAATGGGTTGAAAATAAATAAATCGCCAGGTCCTAATGGGATTCCAATTCGGTTTTACAGGGAGTACTCTACTGCATTGGCTCCTTACTTAGCTTGCATTTATCGCGAATCTCTTGCCTAACGTAAAGTCCATAGCGACTGGAAAAAAGCGCAGGTGACGCCTGTATATAAGAAGGGTAGAAGGACGGATCCTCAAAATTACAGGCCAATATCCTTAACATCGGTTTGTTGCAGGATTCTCGAACATATTCATAGTTTGAATATAATGAATTTCCTTCAGACAGAGAAGCTGCTGTCCATGCATCAGCACGGCTTTAGAAAGCATCGCTCCTGCGAAACGCAACTCGCCCTTTTTTCACATGATATCTTGCGAACCATGAATGAAGGGTATCAGACGGATGCCATATTCCTTGACTTCCGGAAAGCGCTTGACTCGGTGCCCCACTGCAGACTCCTAACTAAGGTACGAGCATATGGGATTGGTTCCCAAATATGTGAGTGGCTCGAAGACTTCTTAAGTAATAGAACCCAGTACGTTGTCCTCGATGGTGAGTGTTCATCGGAGGTGAGGGTGTCATCTGGAGTGCCCCAGGGAAGTGTGGAAGGTCCGCTGTTGTTTTCTACCTACATAAATGATCTTTTGGGTAGGGTGGATAGCAATGTGCGGCTGTTTGCTGATGATGCTGTGGTGTACAGGAAGGTGTCGTCGTTGAGTGACTGTAGGAGGACACAAGATGATTTGGACAGGATTTGTGAATGGCAGCTAACTCTAAATATAGGTAAATGTAAATTAATGCAGATGAATAGGAAAAAGAATCCCGTGATGTTTGAATACTCCATTAGTAGTGTAGCGCTTAACACAGTCACGTCGATTAAATATTTGGGCGTAACATTGCAGAGCGATATGAAGTGGGACAAGCAAGTAATGGCAGTTGTGGGGAAGGCGGATAGTCGTCTTCGGTTCATTGGTAGAATTTTGGGAAGATGTGGTTCATCTATAAAGGAGACCGCTTATAAAACACTAATACGACCTATTCTTGAGTACTGCTCGAGCGCTTGGGATCCCTATCAGGTCGGATTGAGGGAGGACATAGAAGCAATTCAGAGGCGGGCTGCTAGATTTGTTACTGGTAGGTTTGATCATCACGCGAGTGTTACGGAAATGCTTCTGGAACTCGGGTGGGAGTCTCTGGAGGAAAGGAGGCGTTCTTTTCGTGAATCGCTACTGAGGAAATTTAGAGAACCAACATTTGAGGCTAACTGGCAGTACCATTTTACTGCCGCCAACTTATATTTCGCGGAAAGACCACAAAGATAAGATAAGAGAGATTAGGGATCGTACAGAGGCATATAGGCAGTCATTTTTCCCTCGTTCTGTTTGCGAGTGGAACAGGGAGAGAAGATGCTAGTTGTGGTACGAGGTACCCTCCGCCACGCACCGTATGGTGGATTGCGGAGTATGTAGATGTAGATAAGTACTGCATTGGTGTATCTAGTTTTAGCGTAAATCAGAGAATTTCCACGTCAAATCAATCTACCTGTAATTGGACATAGACATCAAAGTATCAAACGTAGTTACCCACTCAGCAAACGACACATGACAGCAACCATGTAACTAAATTTCACATCTAAGTGTTCCCACCTCACCATGTGTTCCACGCTGCACACGTGATATCGGGCGTCTCCATAGGATTTGTAAATGGAGGCAGATGACATGCATACAGAAAATCGTTGAATATATGTCGAAGAATATGTGTCGGTACCATCTACATCTAAACCTACATGGATACTCTGCAAATCATGCTTATGTGCCTGGCAAATGGTTCATTGAACCACCTTCACAATAACACTATTATTCCAATTTCGGACAGCGCTGGGAAAAAAACGAACACCTACATCTTTTCGTGCGAGCTCTCAATTTTATTATGATGACCGTCTCTCCCTATGTAGGTAGACGTCAACAAAATATTTTCGCATTCGGAGGAGAAAGTTGGTGATTTAAATTTCGTGAGAAGATCCCGACGCAACGAGAGATGCCTTTGTTTTAATGAGTTACTCTCCAAATCCTGTATCACGTCAGTGAGGTACTCTCACCTATTTCTCGACAGTAAAAAATGTGCTGCTGTTTTTTTTAAATTATTCGATGTACTCCGTTAATCCTATCTGGTAAGGATCCCACACCTCGCAGAAGTACTCCAAAAGAGGACGGACAAGCGTAGTGTAGGCAGTCTCTTTAATAGATCTTTTTCATCTTCTAAGTATTCCGCCAATAAATCGCAGTCTTCGGTTCGCGTTCCCACAACATTTTCTATGGATTCTTTCCAATTTCAGTTGTTCCTACTAGCAATTCCTAGATATTTACTTGAATTTACGGCCTTTAGATTTGACTGATTTATCGTGTAACCGACGTTTAAAGGATTCCTTTTAGAACTCATATGGATGACCTCAAACTTTTCATTATTTAGGGTCAATTTCCAATTTTTGCACCATACAGATATTTTTTCTAAACGGTTTTGCGATTTGTTTTGATCTTCTGATGACTTTACTAGACGATAAACGACAGCATCACCTGCAAAAAACCTAAGGTGGTTGCTCAGGTTGACTCCTAAATTGTTTATATAGTTAAGGAACAGCAGAGACCCTATACCTTGGCGACCGCAGGAAATCACTTCTGTTTTACTCGATGCCTTACGTCAATTACTACGAACTGTGACCTCTCTGACAGGAAATCACGAATCCACTCACATAACTGAGACGATATTCCATAAGCACGCAATTTCACTACAAGCCGCTTGTATGGTACAGTATCAAAAGCCTTCTGTAAATTTAGAAATACAGAATCAATTTGAAACCCCTTGTCAATAGCGCTCATCACTTCGTGTGAGTAAAGAGTAGTTGTGTTTCACAAGAACGATGTTTTCTAAATCCGAATTGACTGTGTCTCAATAGACCGTTTCCAAATGGTTCAAATGGCTCTGAGCACTATGAGACTTAACATCTGAGGTCATCAGTCCCCTAGACTTAGAACTACTTAAACCTAACTAACCTAAGGACATCACACACATCTATGCCCGAACCTGCGACCGTAGAAGGAGCGCGGTTCCATTGACCCTACGCTACTTTTAAAAGTGTGTAGTACTCACTTCTAAAAGTAGCCTAGGGGAAATGTACCAAGGAGCGCGCAGTCCTATAGAGAGCGCATCTTGTGTTCCTGGCAGTTGACTAAACGGATCAGCGCGCCATTGACGTAGTTTTATTCAAGTAGTATCTGAAACGTCTCGTAGAAGTTGTGTGAAGAAATTCTGTGTTGTCGAAGTGAAACAGTCAGCAGTTAAACGAGCGTCGAGGGTCGACAAAACTCGTCTGTCAGTGTCCATCCACCGCTCTGGAGTCTGAAGACGACTCTATGAAAGAGTCGAAACCGGTAACTCACTCCAATAAATAAAAAAATTGCGATCAAGACTGTTTTAAATTTAAATTTTAATTTTAAGGTTAATGGTACTTCTGTGATCCGCTCTACAAGTACTAACCAGCATGAGTAAGTTTATAACCTCTCAAGTAGTCATCGCCGTCATAATCCAATATGGCTGACTGGGAGACATGGGCACAGTCTGAAGCAGTTGCTCGAATTCCTGTGATGCTGCGGTCGTATACCCCTACCACTCATACTTAGCGTTCGGGCCTACTAGTCATCAAGCATACGCACCGCTATGCTCTTCTCTCCACAGTGAAAGGCTGATGGTCATCATGAAGCGCCATCAGAGGTGTACCACCTCCAGGCACTAAAAACTGGCTCGTAAAATCGATTTTAAGTATTAAACAATTCCTCTCTCAATGTTTGTTATTCATTATGTGTATGTGTGTGTTTTTCATGGTTTTCTTTTACTTCTCCCTCAGTTCAACAGTTCTTTGACATATCCAATGGAGTGCCTGATACATATGAGCAGCAGAAGCAGCACCAGCAGCACCTGATGCAGCTGCAAACACGTTGGAGTGGTAATCAAGTCAACATGCAGAACTGTACCCATCACCTGCACCACTAAATCAGAACGCAGAATGACGCCATAATGGCCGGCCGGAGTGGCCGTGCGGTTCTGGGCGCTACAGTCTGGAACCGAGCGACCGCTACGGTCGCAGGTTCGAATCCTGCCTCGGGCATGGATGTGTGTGATGTCCTTACGTTAGTTAGGTTTAGTTAGTTCTAAGTTCTAGGCGACTGATGACCTCAGCAGGTAAGTCGCATAGTTCTCAGAGCCATTTGAACTATTTGACGCCATAATGCGGTGCCTGTTATACTGGGGCAGGACACAAAATTATTTGCAGACTTCGAGTTTCCACTATCATCTTGACCTAAACCACTCACCAAGCCGCTACCATGGTTTATTGCAGCTATCAAAGTGGTGCTGTTCGCTGCAACATGCAAGTTAAACGCGAGTGACAGTAAACGCGTAGTTGTGGGCATCTTCTAGGATCATGATTTAAATGTTATGGTAATTTTTGAAAATCCACTGTTTACTGACTTGAAAATAGTGGTTCCAGGCTATGAATGGTATCAATTGTCAGAAAGCGACGCAAATAACTGCTATGTTCAACACTCAAACGCCTGCAGTGTGGTAAGGACTTCCTGTGGTAGGGGATTCTTTTCCTCAAATGGTTCAAATGGCTCTGAGCACTATGGGACTCAACATCTTAGGTCATAAGTCCCCTAGAACTTAGAACTACTTAAACCTAACTAACCTAAGGACATCACACACACCCATGCCCGAGGCAGGATTCGAACCTGCGACCGTAGCAGTCCCGCGGTTCCGGACTGCAGCGTCTTTTCCTCAACCAGTGAGGTTGACAAATTGCTGGATGGGCACTGGTGCATGTGGACATGCTGCAATACGTCCCACACGTACTCAATGGGATTTAAGTTGGGGGAACGGGAAGGCTAGTCCATTCGTCAAATATCCTCTTGTTCTAAGAACTCCTCTGCCTGCAGTGTTCGATGAGAGCCCACTTTGTTATCCATAAAAAGGAAGTCTAGGCCCAATGCGTCCCCATAAAGACATACATGGGGAAGGAGTGCAATGTCACTATAATGTTGACTTGTTAGTTGATTGTGTCCAAAGATTTGTAGGTCAGTATGCCCATGTAAGAATATGCCCCACCAAATCATAACATCTGGACCACCAATAGGATTACAATGTATCTGGGTGCATCATGTTATTTTATAACTTTACACGAAAATCTTGACAAACTTGTACGGCAATTGTCACAACTTCGTAGGCTACTGATCTAGTTGAAAACCGCAGCTACAATACTTTCCCACCGGCCGCAACAACAGAAAGTTTCCGCTACATAATACTGCGTCAATTTTCAACAGTCAGACTGTTCGTCAGATAATTACGTAGGTAAACAATCGAGCCATCGTACAAGTCGCGGAACGCGAGAAATACATTCGCATGCTTAAAATGAGCAGCGGGTGAAGGTGACAGCGTGAATTCGCTGCTATACAGCGGGAGAGAGAAGATAAACTATACTGTTCGAAATCCACTCGGTATCGGAAATCATCCCGCTTGATCAAAAGCGTAAATAAATAAAAACTTAGAAATAATGTTCACTCGCTAACTTTTTGCCATCATTATTAAAATAAATTTAATGCACATTTAGTGGTAAGATATATCTACTTTTATTATTATACGAATTATGTTATTGAAATTATTTTATTTTTTTAGATCCTCCAAAAACGTGCTCCAGAGAACTCAAAAACGTATCGCTTCCCCAAGAATTGGAACTGGACTACTTTACTATGGTGAAAGAAAACTGTTGCTGCTTAATATACAATACTTCCGTGGCAATACTGCAAAAAGGAAATGTAGAGCGATATTTTAATACAATTCATAGTAAATAACGGACAGACTTTTCACCTAACATCGAAATAAGAAAGAGTAAATTGCAAGCAATGAAACTGCAATTAACAATCCAACAAAACATGTTTTCTAGGCCTATTGAGCAAAGTAAGGCTACAACTGAAGCTTCTTTCCAAGTAAGTTACAGAACTGCACAAAAGTGCAAACTTTTTTCAAATGGTGAACAAATCAAGGAAATTTTCGAAGAAGTGTCAGATTCGCTGTTCGCGAATTTCAAAGACGAAAATGAAATTAAAAAAGCTATTCATGGTTTACAGCTGTCTCGGAATACTGTGATGCGACGTATCGAAGCGATGAATGAAAGCATAAACGAACAACTACAAAGAGATATCGTCTGCTGCGTTTTCTTTTCTTTTTTTTTTTTTCGCTACAGTTTGAGGAGTCAACAGATCAACAGATATCACTGATCCACACAATTACGTATTTTTATTCGTATAGTCTTTGAAGATTTGTCGACGAAAGAAGAGCTGCTTGATTTCCTTAAAAGGAAAAACTCGTGGCCTTGATATATTTACGGGATTCAAAGCATATACTGCCAAGATTAAGCTACCTTTGTACAAACTCGTATCAGTGACAACTGATGTGGCTCAGGTAATGACAGGTATTCATAATGGTCTTATCGTTCTTTGTCACAAAAGCGAAGACTTTCCAGACTTCTTAGGTACCACTGCATAATCCATCAACAATTATTGGCTAGTAAGAGACTAAAAACAAAACATATAATGGAGATTTGTTTCAAGATTGTAAATTCCATAAAAGGAAAATGTCTCCAAAGGCGCCTCTGTAAGTAGCAAGTAGATGAGAAGGAGCAAGATTTGGCATTGTACGCTGACATGAAGTGGCTAAGTAGAGGCAAGTTTTTGCCAATATTTCGAAATCTGTTGGACGATATAATAAAATTCCTTGAAGAGAGAGGTGACGATTATCAGCCACTGCGTGATTTAGACTGGCAATGTACCATTTTTAACAGATTTTACCGGAAAACTGAGCACATTAAATCTGGAATTGTAAGGCAGGAATAAAACAGTAGCAGAAATAATGAGTTGCATTGCAGCATTCCAAAGTAAAAATAGCGCCTATGATGGTGTGTGTATGGTGTATTAAATCGGGGACCTAGGAACGACGGAGAGGCTTCGTCCCGTCGTAGCCCTCAGTGGTTCACAACCGCACAACAGCCCACAGCAGTCCACCCACCACACCGCCGCCCCACACCGAACCCGGGGTTATAGTTCGGCCCGGCCCCCAGTGGACACCCCCTCCCATGTGCTTTCGTGTATTAAGTGTTCTCTGTCAACTGGCTTCGATAATGCTGTGAGGAAAACGTCAGGTGACTATACAGCCTTTAAATGTGTGTTTCCTACAGAAAATGTGTACGGGTGAACTACGCAAGTTGTCTGAGGGAGGCAGGCAGGCTGCTCCCTTCGCGAGTGGCAGCCCGTTCTGCTTCGCGACCGGCTTTTAGCGCCGCACCCAGTGGTATCCAGGTACTGCATACAGACAACCGCACAGCACATCGTATATGCCGTGTAGTGCATTGTGCTATGCCGGGCACTGCGTCAGTCTACAGCGCCGCTCAAATCGGGTACCCCGTTCGTAAGGCTAGCTCTCGTGAGGGGAGCGATCACTCTCCCTCCCTCCTTCTCAAAGACATCTTGCGTAGTTCTCCAGAACATACCTTCATTTTTGAGGAACTTCATTCCACGCACATTTTGCCTCTTCTAATAATTAACTTCTAAGTTTGTCTCTAACACAGTGGCAGCAACTGGAAATTTATGCACTGTTAAGCCTCTCTCTGACATTGCTCCAGTTGAACCGTTAAGTTTAATTTAATGTAAAATTTGCGAAGTCTATTCGATACAGCAATAGCTGGACTGTAAAGTTGGACAACCTCTTCCCCCCTCATATCAATGACTGATCACTAGATATGTATGTATCCCGTGGATGGACAACTACTTACACAAACCTGACCTCCTGTTTTTCTGCATGCTTCTGTCCACAGGTAAATGTTTCTAGTTCCTCCTAGCGAGATATGTCCCGACTGCCTCTTTAGCTAGATTAATGCATACGAGAAGAATTTTGTTGTCATCTGTACTGTAGTAATTGAAATCAGTAATTACCAGGAATAGGGAAATGACATGGAAGGACTAGGCCTCTTTAACCAACGTCATTTATCCTTGGACAACAACATTTATTTTTACATATTTTTTGGGTAACAACAGGTCCCCTTTAAAAACAGACAGGAAAATAGAATTTAATTTGCCATTACAGATATGAAGGCGTTCAAAATAGAGACTGAGACAGCTGTTGAATTACAATAATAGTAACCTCAAAAAAATTCAAGAATTAACCTTAACAATATTGGCCTTTTTAAAATTTTTAAGTTAAATAATTTTAAATAAACATTCCAGTTAAGATAATTAAAGTAGTGTCAGATAAATTTTTTTCAAGGGAATTCAAATCCAAGACATTAGGTAGGTCCCTAAAAGATAACAATTGACCTTTAGAGATTACCCAAAAAGAAATATGCTACAATATGTATTATACATTAAAGGTAAAATTTCCAGTGCGAAACCAGTTAATAAAAGGCGTCTTTGCAGACAGAAAAAATTCGCTCACAGTGTAAAACAGACTGCAAACAAATAGCAAGCCGCGCTAGGAAATGCTCGAGATCTGGGCACACGGCCCTACGTAAGCCAGGCCCAAGCGGCAAGAAGCCGCCGACACGGAACATTCTCCCTCCAGCGAATTAACTGCTGTTAACAAACAAGAAAGATAACTGTCTGGCTGGATAATACTAAAAATAAAAGTTTGTGGTTTAACCATGACTGCACTTATAGAGCCCATCCAATAAGTTGATACGGCCCAGGAAATAAGCTTCGCTAATGGAGAACTACTGAAAGAGGGCTGTAATTACTTCCAGTCCTGGCGAAGAAGAATGGACGACGACCCGGAAAAGACGTCGTGCTGATCCGTGCCCGCGTGTCCTTTGCTGCAAGCACTGCTGCTGCCCCCAGCTGCACACTGCTTGTCAACTGCCTGCGCCGCGTTCGTCGGAGGCCTCTCTCCAGACGCTACTCTAGTGGCCGCTTCTGAAGACCAGGCGAAGCTATCGATAGTTGGAAGGTGAAATGAGCCGCCACGTTTCAGTAATATTAACTACATATTTTAGTCAACAGGTTTGATCGCTTTTGATGAAATGAAACACTGTTTAGAGAGATATATTCTCTTTTATTTTAACTTTTTTAATTTGGTTTAACATAGTAGGATGTATAAATAAACATAAATATGCACGTAATTCTCAAGCAACGTCAGATACTGATGATGCAGGTACATCATACACGCTGCACCCTGAAGCACATCACGCATCGAAATTAGAAGCAAAGGCTTCTTTTGAAGCGTACTGACGTATAGGCTCTGTAAGCACGTGCCAGACATTTCCAAAAAAGACATTTACATAAGGGCAACATTCCACACGCTCACGCACTAAACTCTGATGGCTGAACTAGCACACATCAAGCTTATGAAAGTACACTACTGGCCATTAAAATTGCTACACCAAGAAGAAATGCAGATGATAAACGGGTATTCATTGGGCAAATATATTATACTAGAACTGACATGTGATTACATTTTCACGCAATTTGGGTGCATAGATCCTGAGAAATCAGTACCCAGAACAACCACCTCTGGCCCTAATAACGGCTTTGATACACCTGGGCATTGAGTCAAACAGAGCTTGGATGGCGTGTACAGGTACAGCTGCCCAATCAGCTTCAACACGATACCACAATTCATCAAGAGTAGTGACTGGTGTATTGTGACGAGCCAGTTGCTCGGCCACCATTCACCAGACGTTTTCAGTTGGTGAGAGATCTGGAGAATGTGCTGGCCAGGGCAGCAGTCGAACATTTTCTGTATCCAGAAAGGCCCGTACAGGACCTGCAACATGCGGTCGTGCATTATCCTGCTGAAATGTAGGGTTTCGCAGGAGTCGAATGATGGGTAGAGCCACGGGTCGTAACACATCTGAAATGTAACGTCCACTGATCAAAGAGACGTCAATGCGAACAAGAGGTGACAGAGACGTGTAACCGATGGCACCCCACACCATCACGCCGAGTGATATGCCAGTATGGCGATGATGAAGACAATGCTTCCAATGTGCGTTCACCGAGATGCCGCCTAACACGGATGCGACCATCATGATGCTGTAAACAGAACCTGGATTCATCCGAAAAAATGACGTTTTGCCATTCGTGCACCCAGGTTCGTCGTTGAGTACACCATCGCAGGCGCTCCTGTCTGTGATGCAGCAGCAAGGGTAACCGCAGCCATGATCTCCGAGCTGATAGTCCATGCTGCTGCAAACGTCGTCGAACTGTTCATGCAGATGGTTGTTGTCTTGCAAACGTCCCCATCTGTTGACTCAGGGATCGAGACGTGGCTGCACGATCCGTTACAGACATGTGGATAAGATGCCTGTAATCTCGACTGCTAGTGATACGAGACCGCTGGGATCCAGCACGGCGTTCCGTATTACCCTCATGAACCTACCGACTCCATATTCTGCTAACAGTCATTGGATCTCGACCAACGCGAGCAGCAATGTCGCGATACGATAAACCGGAATCGCGATAGGCTACAATCCGACCTTTATCAAAGTCGGAAACGTGATGGTACGCATTTCTCCTCCTTACACGAGGCATCACAACAAGGTTTCACCAGGCAACGCCGGTCAACTGCTGTTTGTGCATGAGAAATCGGTTGGAAACGTTCCTCATGTCAGTACGTTATAGGTGTCGCCATCGTCACCAACCTTGTGTGAATGCTCTGAAAAGCTAATCATTTGCATATCACAGCATCTTCTTCCTGTCGGTTAAATTTCGCGTCTGTAGCACGTCATCTTCATGATGTAGCAATTTTAATGGCCAGTAGTGTATTTTGGATTGGTATGCCACAGAAATTGGGATAAATATTTCGGATTGGTAACGTCACGTATGCCCAGATCAGCTGTCTTTAATTCTGAAGTCATAGCAATGCCATTTTTGAATGTCATCTTAAATTTTAAACTTAGTGGCCATATTGGAGACTATACTTAGCACAAGCGAACTGCTATCAGTATGATGTCCGGGAAAAAGCTCTAAATGCAAGTAATCTGACAACGCAGATTGCTCCAACTATAAAATGTTTGTGAGTTTTAACAAGATCCTACAACCCTTACACCCCATGACATCAGGAAAACAATCAGGTGGGGTATAACTGTATTGTGTCATAACTGCCTTGCACGCTGTGTGGTTCTTTAGCGTATACAGGTTCGAGGAACAGAGAATTCAGATACTGATTTATTCTACACCTAGTATCAAATAGTAAAAATAATACATATCTTTGTAGCTGCACTTGCAGCGTCAGTTGCTAATAGTAGCTTTGAGTGTTGAAACATATACAGATGCTGCAGTTTGACAAATCAGTCAGTCTTCAGTACAGTAACAGAGGGGATGCTTGCATCTCACAGGCAGTAGCGTAATCGTTAGCGGCAGCGCCCTCGTGCCACTGTGGCGGCTGTAGGAAATGCAGCGGCATAACTTGAGTATTTGGAAGTGCGGCCGACCGAATAGCGGCCGATACCAGACGTTGGAGCTATGAGGAATTTGGCAATAGCACTGACCACTTTTGAAAGATATGGCATTACGTGTATTAATAGCCTTCGTATCACCCTGACTAATATGTGAGTGATGCAGAACTTGTATCAATCTGCTGTCTTGTGTCTGTGGTCTGCCTACAAGCTCATGTGGTCCTCTACTGCTTGTAGGAGGAGTTCAGTGAGTTTTGCTGTAAAATAGCGTATTTTGCTAAACTTTACTGTAACATGGGGCAGTTAGATACAATTTCACTGTAACATGGAGCAATTTGTTACAATTTCATTGCAACATGAGGCAGTTTATTACAATTTTTGCTGTAACATGTAAATGTATGGGATGAAGTGTTACATAGTATCCACTGATCAACACATGTATAGTTCAATTTCTTCTCATATCCCCACTTCATATAAAATATTCAAACTCCAAATTTCATCCAAAATAATTCAGACTAGCTTTCACAAAATCAAACTCCCTCTAGCCTCCAAGTTCGACGATTGTCAGAAATATTTTACTATAGTCAACACCAGTGTATTTCCATGTCCTACAGTCTAGCAAGCTTGTAGGATTTCTCCAAGTCTGCACATGTGAATTTCTCACATAGTATCTCCTGACCTCACTACCATGACCGGTAAAAGATTTCCTGCATGAGTGCCCTTGTAGAAGAAATCATACAGGCATTCATACGAAAATGATTTATAAATCCAATGGCATGTAAGCTTGCAATAGAAGCCCCACCACCCAGCCAATCCGAAACAAAGATGAGAACGTCCACATATCGCTTACACCTTCAGATTCCCCAACTCCCGCGATTTAGAAATTTTCTGGAAATGTTAAGTGATTCATGTATAACGTAAAATACGTTTTACGTGAGGACTCACCAAAACATCACTTAAAAATGCAGTGCTAGCCTAGATGTTAGATTACCTTCTGTTTACAGTGAGGGCGATTAGAGTTTAAGATTTAGTCTACATCAATATGTAAATTCCATCGCACCAACGATCAGTGCTATTTAAGGAAAAAATGTCATCCATCAAAAATTCTGTGGTTGTTGTAGTACAGCTCGTAGAGAATTTATGGTATAAATATTGTGTACTGTATTGTGTATTAAAACGGGGACCTACACATGACGGAGCCCTCAGTGGTTCACAACCCCACAACAGGCCACAGCAGTCCACCCACCCCACCGCCTCCCCACACCGAACCCAGGGTTATTGTGTGGTTTGGCCGCCAGTGGACCCCCCCCCCCCCCCCCCCGGGAACGTCTCGTACCAGACGAGTGTAACCCCAAATGTTTGCGTGGTAGAGTAATTATGGTGTACGCGTACGTGGAGACTGCTTGCGCAGCAATCGCCGACATAATGTAACTAAGGCGGAATAAGGGGAATCAGCCCGTATTCGCCGAGACAGATGGCCGGCACACCGGACCTCGATACTATTCCGTCGGGCGAATTCGTAGCGGGGACCGGCACCCATCCCGCTCGGGAAGCAGCGCGTTAGACCGCGCGGCTAGCCGGGCGGGCACTGTTATAAATATACTCCAGCTACAGTTGTTTGAGAATCTATTTGAATCTATAGTATGAATCTACCGCTACTATCTTACTGAATTCAGGTCATCCCCGTTTTCAAGAAGAGACGTCGAACAGATGTGCAGAACTATAGACCTATATCTCTAACGTCGATCAGTTGTAGAATTTTGGAACACGTATTGTGTTCGAGTATAATGACTTTTCTGGAGACTAGAAATCTACTCTGTAGGAATCAGCATGGGTTTCGAAAAAGACGGTCATGTGAAACCCAGCTCGCGCTATTCGTCCACGAGACTCAGAGGGCCATAGACACGGGTTCCCAGGTAGATAGCGTGTTTCTTGACTTCAGCAAGGCGTTCGATACAGTTCCCCACAGTCGTTTAATGAACAAAGTAAGAGCATATGGACTATCAGACCAATTGTGTGATTGGATTGAGGAGTTCCTAGATAACAGGACGCAGCATGTCATTCTCAATGGAGAGAAGTCTTCCGAAGTAAGAGTGATTTCAGGTGTGCCGCAGGGGAGTGTCATAGGACCGTTGCTATTCACAATATACATAAATGACCTGGTGGATGACATCGGAAGTTCACTGAGGCTTTTTGCAGATGATGCTGTGGTGTATCGAGAGGTTGTAACAATGGAAAATTGTACTGAAATGCAGGAGGATCTGCAGTGAATTGACGCATGGTGCAGGGAATGGCAATTGAATCTCAATGTAGACAAGTGTAATGGGCTGCGAATACACAGAAAGATAGATCCTTTATTATTTAGCTACAAAATAGCAGGTCAGCAACTGGAAGCAGTTAATACCATAAATTATCTGGGAGTACGCATTAGGAGTGATTTAAAATGGAATGATCATATAATGTTGATCGTCGGTAAAGCAGATGCCAGACTGAGATTCATTGGAAGAATTCTAAGGAAATGCAATCCGAAAACAAAGGAAGTAGGTTACAGTACGCTTGTTCGCCCACTGCTTGAATACTGCTCAGCAGTGTGGGATCCGTACCAGATAGGGTTGATAGAAGATACAGAGAAGATCCAACGGAGAGCAGCGCGCTTCGTTACAGGATCATTTAGTAATCGCGAAAGCGTTACGGAGATGATAGATAAACTGCAGGGGAAGACTCTGCAGGAGAGACGCTCAGTAGCTCGGTACGGGCTTTTGTCAAAGTTTCGAGAACATACCTTCACCGAAGAGTCCCTCCTACGTATATCTCGCGAAGAGACCATGAGGATAAAATCAGAGAGATTAGAGCCCACACAGAGGCATACCGACAATCATTCTTTCCACGAACAATACGAGACTGGAATAGAAGGGAGAACCGATAGAGGTACTCAAGGTACCCTCCGCCACACACCGTCAGGTGGCTTGCGGAGTATGGATGTAGATGTAGATGTAGAATTCGCCATGCGACCTACTGTTTGAATCTTGAGAATGAATGTACTACCACAACAAAGACCAGTACTCTACTAACTGCGCCATATAGACCAATACGTTTTTAAGAAGTATAGCGCGTTTCCCACACAAGCACCTACATAACTGACAGTGGTACAAGACTCAAACCGTGCTACAGTTGTTTGTAGAAAACTCATGTTGATATCTCAGCCATCAGACTCGTCTGATCTGAATGCATCTGGGACACTATTGGACGTTGGCTCTACGTCTGCAATTTACGAGAGTTGTGTGTAAACATGTAATGTCAGGTACCTATGGAAGCATAAAAAATCCAGTGTAGCATGCCTGACCTGCCGATAATCCTAAATCGTTATCCAGACTGCGGTGTAAATTCTAAACAGCTAACCCTCGCTATTGTGCGTTTTCACAACCTTTTTCAACAAAAGGCTTATTGGACAAACACACTTGTTGTTGGAAGCGCACATGTACTCGTCAGAAATCCTATCCTTAATATGGTGGCGGATTTCCTTTTACTCCTTTTGCCCGATGTAGTGCAGCAGCTCGACTTGGAATGGACTCAACAAGTCGCTGGAAGTCTCCTGTACAAATACTGAGCCATGCTGTCCCTATAGCCGTCCGCAACTGCGAAAGCGTAGGTTTTTGTGTAAGTATTGACCTGTCGGTTATGTCCCATAAATGTTGGATCGGATTCACGTTTTGCGATCTGGATGGCCAAACCATTGCTCGAATAGTCCAGAATATTCTTCAAAACCAATCGCGAGCAACTGTGGCCCAGCTAGATGGCGTATTGTCATCCATAAAAATTGTACCATTGTTTGGGAACATGAAGTCCATTATTGGCTGAAAATGGCCTCCAAGTAGCCGACATAACCATTTCCAATCAATGACTAGCTATGTTGGACCAGAGGACCCAGTTCATTCCACGTATGCACAATCCATACCATTATGGAACAACAACAGCTTGCACAGTGCCCTGTTGACAACTTGGTTCCGTGTTTTCGTGGGGTCTGTACCACGCTGGAACCCTACCATCAACTCTTACGAAACGATGTGATTAAGAGCCCAGGAGAGGCGCTGCAGGCGATGTTGTGCCATTAACAAAGGCACTCGTGTCAGTCGTCTACTGCCATAACCCATTAACGCCAAATTTCGCCGCACTGTCCTAACGGATACGTTCGTCGTACGTCGCACATTGATTTTTTGCGGCTGTTTCACGCAGTGTTGGCTGTCTGTTAGCACAGACAACTATACACAAACGCCGCTGCTCTCGATCGTTAAGTGAAGGCCATCGGCCTTGCGTTGTCCGTGGTGAGAAGTAATTCCCGAAATTTGGTATTCCCGGCACTCTCTTGACACTGTGCATTCCGGAATACTGACTTCCCTAACGACTTCCGAAATGGAATGTCACATGCGTGTAGCTCCAACTACCATTCCGCATTCAAATGCTGTTAATTTCCATCGTGGGGCCATAATGTACGTCGTGGGGCCATGATGTACGTCAGAAACCATTTCGCATGGATCACGTGACTACAAATGACAGCTCCACCAATGCTGTGGCCTTTTATACCTTTTGTAAATGATGCTACCGTCAGCTGTATATGAGTACATAGTTCTCCCACGACTTCCGACTCCTCAGTGTAAGCCTATACCGCACTTATAAACGCATATCCTGCCGACCATTGCAACCCGTTCAAACCAAGCACTGTCCGCTTGGAATCTCTTATACAAGCTGATTTTAACATGAAATTAACTGATTCTGACGCTAAACTGACCAAATTGCTGTGTGTGTGTGTGTGCGTGTGTGTGCGTTTGTGTGTGTAAGAATGTGTGTGTGTTGTGTGTGTGTCTAAGTGTGTGTGTGTGCGCGCGCGCGTATGTGTTTCGTTGTGGTAAGCATGCATTTTCTGAAGTGTGATTCTCGTAAGCACCAAGGTGGTCTTAGGTGTGTCACTACAAGTTTCTGTTTCAAAATCACATCTACATACATATTGTAGAAGCCATTATATAGCGCATAGTTGAGGGTATCTTGTATTAATTACTACTAGTTTTTCCGTTTCTTATTCCACTCGTGAATGGAGAGATGGGCTTACGACTACGTGCTTTCGTGTATTTAGTGTTCTCTGTCAAGTAGCTTCGTCAATGTTGTGAGGAAAACCTCAGGTGACTATACAGTCCTTAAAGGTGTGTGTCCTGCAGACCAAATGCGGTACTGCTCGGATGAATTTGCTTCAAAATAACGGCCTTGGATTTTTGAATGGTGTTAAATCATCTCCAAGTTAACGTTGTGAGTTCTGACATGTATTCAGTGCAGCTACCAGACACATTTCACTTACGACCCATTCCTCAACTCTTTGTGGTTACTATGCATTCTATTGGAATATTTGGAAAAAATCGCTACTGTCGAACCAGAAACGGACGAGAGTTTTGTAAACACCTGATGCCGTGTCCTTTTCTGATTATATAACGATATTTGATTCTTCGGTTTATAGGTTCAACGGCAGGGCAGCAGGTTTGATGTAAACAATGTGACGATCACATAAAGCAGTATTAGGATATGCAGATGGAAGAGTTAGACTTGTCGGAAGGATTCTCGGAAAATGCCATGTACTGTAGAGGAAATAGCGTAGAAGACACTAGTATGATAAATTCTGGAAGTTTGTTTGGGTGCTTTTGAAGTAAGCATAAACAGCAGATGTCGAACGAAACCAGAGACGTCTTCCACAACATAATAGACGTCTTGCATAACGGGTACATACACAGAGGTGACAAAGGTCATGGAACACCTCCTAATATCGTGTCGGAAATCCTTTTGTGCGGCTTAGTGCAGCATCTCGACGTGACATGGGCTCAACAAGTTGTTGGAAGTCCCCTGCAGAAATACTGAGGCATGCTGCCTCCACAGCCTACCATGATAGCGGAAGTGCTGCTGGTGCAGGATATCGTGCACCAACTGACCTCAGCATTTTGTCTCATAAATGTTCGATTGGTGGCCAAACAATTCCCTCGAATTGTCCAGAATGTTCTTCAAACCAATGACATATCGCATTGTCATCCATACAAATTACGTGGTTGTTTGGGAACAAGAAGTCGATGAATGGCTACAAATGGTATCAAAGTAGCCGAACTAACCATTTCCACTCAATGATCGGTTCAGCTGGACCAGAGGACTAAGTTCATTCCATGTAAACACAGCCCACACAATTATGGAGCCACCACCAGCTTGCACAGTGCCTTGTTGACAACTTGGGCCCACGACTTCGTGGGGTCTACGTCACACTCGAATCCTACTATCAGCACTCTTACCAACTAAAATTGGGACTCATCTGACCAGGCCACGGTCTTCCAGTCGCACAGGATCCTACCACTTCGGAAACCATTTCACATGAGTCACCTAAGTACAAATTACCGCTCCGCTAAAGCAATGCCCTTTCATACCTTACGTACGCGATACTACCGCCATCTTTACATGTGCATATCGCTATTCCGTGAGTTTTGTGACCTCAGTGTATAGCTCAGACAAACGTGTAAAGATAGCGGGCGAGGCTGGTTTGACGATAAATTCATTGAGTTCGGTTCAGTACCCTACTGTATCATTAGACTTTGCGTAAACATGTCAGGTTTTCAGGTAACGATTCTTTAGCGAGGGAAAACAAGTGAATGCCTCCATGTGATTCCTGATTTCTCTTACCTTACCTGTCATTACGTGAAATGTGTTTTTATTGTAGTAAACTTCTGCAGTCTGCCGCTAATCTTATATCTATAAACGTGCATCTTTATCTTTTTTGACTGCTTCCATTTAGGAATCCTGTGGAAACGTCTGATGTCATTAGACTTTGCGTAAAACATATCAGACCAAATAGCAATCCTTCAGAGAAGGGAAAATGGAAGGAAGCCTTCACGTCTGCAAGTTGCTTCTGTGTCTTCCTAAACTGAACTGGGGTGCAGCACAGCAATTGTGGTAGTCTAGAAGTATAGATGCGGCGGCGCCTGAGATGTCCGGGTCGAAGGTGCTGCCTGCCCAGGCGCACAATAGGCTTACCTCGTGCGGGTACCTGCATATGATTCAGCAGCCGACAAGGGGCTCTGTTTGTGAAATGGAGGCGGTGCACTGTAGTGTCAGAGAAACTATCAACGAACGGTAACCCGAAACGTCCTTTACAAATTACGATCGGGTTGTGTCGTGTTTCCTGTTTACAAATGTACCGCCGACCTCTGTTGTGTGTGTGCCTAGTTGAGCATGTGCAATTGCTACAGCGCCAGTCGGGATGTACACTTCTACCACCACCTGGCGCGCTACTAATTTGGCAATTTTCAGCTATTTCTTTTAATACTTGCAGTGCCTCTTAGCAGCTAAAATTTTGATAGAGCATTTCTTTCGTTGTCTTCTCCCTGTGTAAAAAATTTTAGGATAGGTTTTGACATGTCTTATTGGACCATTCCCTTGTAAGACACACTGCAATTAGTTTTTATAAAAGTTGAAAGCTGTCATATTTATAGTCACCAGTGAGCTGGAGAGATGCAGGCTCTTACCGTAGCGGTAGCAGACAGGACATGCGCAATACAGCATACGTCTAGCTTTGGTTCACAGCGCATCGGTAAACAGATGACATGGTTGAAATGCTTCAATGGCTCTAAGAACTATAGGACTTAACATCTAAGGTCATCAGTCCCTGGAACTTGGAACTACTTAAACCTGACTAACCTAAGGACATCACACACATCCATGCCCGAGGCAGGATTCGAACCTGCGACCGAAGCAGCCGCGTGGTTCCAGACTGAAGCGCCCAGAACCGCTTGACCACAGCGGTCGGCTGACATTGCACAATGCGGTCGTAATTTATAAAGCAAATTTCATTCTCCGTTGACAGTTTCTCTAACACAATTGTTCACAGTTGCTATTCGCTCGAATTTGCAGTTGCCTTTGTGGCACCGCCAAGTGTTAACAACGGCGATAAAGCTTAATTTTCTGCGTGTTTCCTTCGTATATGCTTGTTAATGGAATCTGTCTGCACAGGTTCCAAATTTTAACAGTAATATGGAATCGAATTAATGTTTTCGAACTCGCAAAGATGAAATATGAAGAACGTGGTATGCAGTCGAAATCACCTACTTCTCCTGAAGATCTAAATATGAATTATATATTAGTTAATTTCTTTGACGTTCATTCGAATGATGTTTACATTTCAATAGAAATTGTGGGAGAAGAATGAGATGAAACTGGAAATAACTCTGACGATTCCGTGAATTGTGGTTCAAAGGATGATTGTTGTGTTAATTAAAGTCCAGAACAAAAATACAAACCTTCTCCGTCCAACGTACAGAAAACATGTACAGTATTAGCTTCCAGTGACAAAGAAAAGGCTTTAAATTCTTTGGTCAAATGAAGGAGGGAGAAATGATTACAATTAAGCAGTGGTCCGATTTCGTTTCGTGAAATAGGAACGTGAATTGTATGAATGGAAGAAAGGTATACGCAAAGTACTAAACATGCGCCAAAGTCAAACTCGCAGAAGTGTGGAAGAGAAACTATTCGAAAGATTTAGAACTGCTCAGTGCACCAGCAGTAAGGGAGATGTTCGAAACTGGGCCCGTTGAATTGTATATGCGATGAACATTACCGATCTTCGTGCTACTTCCACCGCGTTAAACCGATACAGGAAATTACACGGAAAAGAAAGCCGCAAAATTACGAAGTTTACTTCAAGTGAACATGTACAGGATATGTCATTAGTACGTAAAACTATAGAGAAGTTAGTAGCTGATGTTAGCTTCTTCTTATCCCCTAAAATGCTGTGTATAAAGCCAATCAGTCAGCTTTCGTTCAAGAATTTCGTCCAAAGCTCACTTTATCGTTTCGAGTGAAGTTTGCAGTTTATATCTATCTTCAGGATCCTCATAGCAAATCAGGAACAAAAATTTAAAAATTTGTAATCGACGTGGAAAAACCTGAAAAAATGGGAGAGAATGGTTTTCAATACTACATCCAAAACTGTTTCCATACGGTGAGATTCAACAGCCGTAAAATATTTTATAAAATGCATTTTAACCATCGGCTGTTTATTTGCCCAGTTAGTCATCTACCGGTTTCGGTTATTAACCTTCACTGGGATGTAGGGCACAACAGATTTATTAAAAGCATCCCATATTCCTTTGAAGTTGTACAGTATCGAAATTATCCATCCGGGTGCTGTGGCCGAGCGGTTCTAGGCGTTTTAGTCCGGAACCGCGCTGCTGCTACGCTCGCAGGTTCGAATCCTGCCTCGGGCATGGATGAATGTGATGTCCTTAGGTTAGTTAGGTTTAAGTAGTTCTAAGTCTAGGGGGCTGATGATCTCAGATGTTAAGTCCCATAGCGCTTAGAGCCATTTGACCCATTTTTGAAATTATCCAGTGAAATCGTACAAACACTTGACATAACTGAGGCGTTGAGATCAGAAATGGGACTTATCATTTTTGGGGTATGTGAGTTATTACTGTAGTTGGTACTTTCACACGATTCCGCATCTGTTGATTCTAAAATGGGACTTTTCCAGTGTTTTTCTTTTCTTTTTTTTCCTGTCAAAACCAGTATTGAAATTACGTTTCGTGCAGAAAGAGGGTTTGTTATAGAGACGAGTCCCTATATTGCACGAAAGAACGTGAGGCGTGAGGGCAGCACTGTAGCGGTTTGCAGTAATCAACTGTGAGATTTCAAAATGACTTCAGTGATGGAACCGTCAGACGAGTGCGAAGACGATTTACATGAATTTGGAAGGAAGAAAAGACGCCCCGAATTGTGGAAGAAAAATGTGATTAAACAAAAGTAGGTCAAGGGCTTGGAGTATACCAACTGGAATGGAAACATTGCTCCTAGGAGGGAAAAAGGTGCAGATTGCAGGTAAATAGTCATACGATGTTCATTGTTTGAATTTTCTGTACATAATGTAATATTCTGTAGCAGAGGCAAGTTTTATAGAAACGTTGTACTAAAATGCGAATATAAATTCCTTTCATGGACGCAAAGTTTCAGTTTATGTTTTAGCTGTAATACAGGAAATCGGTAAAAATACGTTATTCGCCGAGTGTATAGGTTAATAATACGCTAATATCTGTTTACAGGTGCGGGCGTAAATGTTTTGAGAAGTTCTCATTTGCTGAGAAGGAGCTATTGTTGACAGAATTCAACAATATGCCCAACGAAGATGGACAGGATGGGTACTTGAGTGCTCACATTCTTCCCTTCATTCCAAAAGCAAGGAGTCCATACCCAAATTCCATTACCAATGGTGGAATGACAGCAAACTATTATTATAAGGTATCTGGCATGACAACTGTAATATTATTTTATTAACCACTTCGTTCCCGAATTATGTACATCTTTGATCCACGTTTTGTAAAATCTTTAAGGCAAACAGTTAAGGCATATATTAAATGGGGCTACAGCACTACGATTATGTAGATTTTTGTTTTATGATACTACTTCACTTGTATCTGCAGGTTAAAGTCGGCTTCATGGAAACTATGGTATGCAAGAAAGCTTTTATTGCACTCCATGGCATAACAAAACGCCGAGTGGAGAGACTGTGCCGCTTAGGTCAAGGAGGAGTGACTTCACCACATGATGGTCGTGGTAGACACCAAAACCATTATTCCGTTCCAGAAAATACCAATGTCATGATAGCGGAATTCATCGAGTCGTTTCCAGTAAGGGTGGCATATTATGGACATTGTGGTAGGTGGAAGAGATACCTCTCAAGTTCTTTATCTGTGAAAACCACGTGGGAAATTTTTCTTGAAAAATACGACCCCGAAATGTACATAATTTATAGGTCTCAAAGTAACACTACTGACCCTGGGTTGTTCAAACCAAAGGTACGAATCGTTATTTTTATGATTACTTCAAGAAGCATTACAACTATGGCTTTGGTCGTTCTCGAGTGGATGTCTGTGGTGAATCTGAAAGGCTTACATGTACAATTGAAGGATAGAGCAACCGTACTATCAAGATTGCACGGCAAAATGAGTTGAAACTCCATAAGCTTCTGGCACATCAGTTCTATGATAACATGGCACGTTGTGAAAAACTTGTACAAGGAGAAGAGGTGGGAAAATCAGAAATGATCACATTCGATTCCATGCAGAACATGCCTGTTCCACACATACCGGTAACTGATATGTTCTATTTGCGGCAGCCGTAGGTATTTATATTTGGTATTCATAGATTTTCTGATAACAAACCTTTCATTTATATGTTTGATCGAAGTAACCGCTAAGAAGGATCCTAATACAGTGGTTTCTCTCTTTATGGATTTCGTAACTAAACATGTGGCTTCTAGTGTGAAAACGTTGTATGCATTTTCAGATGCCTGCACAGGACGGAATAGGAATCGCAGAATGGTTCAATTTTGGTACACTTTAGTTCATAGCGGTACATTTTCCAGGGTTTTCCACATGTTCCCAACCCGTGAGCATTCCTATAATGGCTGTTATAGGGACATTACAAGTCTGGAGTTACGGAAAAGGAAACAGGACACAGTGTATACTCCCCACAAATGGTTTACAGTGCTACGGAAAGCAAGGTTACGTATGCATACTGATCTATGCACACAAGACGCATTTCTTGACTATCAGAAAGATCTAGACTCATTTTTTAAGATGTCTGTAACTGTGAAAAGAGAAAAATGGGCTGTTACACGTTTCAAACTATTTGAGTACACTGACCACTCAAAATGCGTCTCTGTTTCACTCAGTACCAGTGGAATGGTGAAACATAATTTTCGTCTGGTTAAGGCTGGTGCAGTCTCCCATTTCCATAATGTGCCGAGAGCATACATGGACGTCATTCCACTGAAACCTGAGAAACTGAAGGATATTGCACGCATGATTGACGTTATCCCTCTTGCAGTTTCGTGAATATTTTGATAGCCTTCTAAAGCAATGCGACATTAATAATCTAACTAGTGGAGAGGACGCCAATGAATCTGGAAGTGAAGTTTGGGACAGTCATCAAGAGTGACAAATTTATGAACATACAGGGTGGTCCATTCATCGTGACCAGGCCAAATATCTCACCAAATAAGCGTCAAACGAAAAAAACTACAAAGAACGAAACTCGTCTAGCTTGAAGGGGGAAACCAGATGGCACTATGGTTGGCCAGCTAGATGGCGCTGCCATAGGTCAAACGGATATAAATTGTGTTTTTTTAAGTAGGAACCCCCATTTATTATTACATATTCGTGTACTACGTAAAGAAATATGAATGTTTTAGTTGGACCACTTTTTTCGCTTTGTTATAGATGGCGCTGTAATAGTCACAAACATATGGCTCACAATTTTAGACGAACAGTTGGTAACAGGTAGGTTTTTTTAAATTAAAATGCAGAACGTAGGTACGTTTGAACATTTTATTTCGGTTGTTCCAATGTGATACATGTACCTTTGTGAACTTATTTCTGAGAACGCATGCTGTTACAGCGTGATTACCTGTAAACACCACATTAATGCAATAAATCCTCAAAATGATGTCCATCAACCTCAATACATTTGGCAATACGTGTAACGACATTCCTCTCACCCTCGACCGTCGCCTCTCCTGGGCACCCCATCTCCGGACAATCCAAGCCAAGGCACACTCCCGACTCCATCTCCTCAAGCTCCTTTCCGGCCGTACGTGGGGTCTGGACCCCTCCACCATACTCCACACCTATAAATCCCTCATCCGCCCTATCCTCTGTTACGCCCATCCGGCCTGGATCTCCGGCCCCCCTACCTTTTATAAATCCCTTCAAATCCTTGAACGCCATGCTCTCTGCCTCGCCTATCGCATCCGTCTCCCCTCCCCCACGCGGATCCTGTATGATCTCATTCCGTTCCCCCACCTCCTCCTTTTCCTTGAAAGGATACGGATCCTGTACACCTACCGAAAACTCGATCTTCCTTACCCACTTGTCTCGCCCATCCTCTCCCACCCCCGCCCGCTGCCGCACCTGTATTCCCACGTCCCACCCGGTCTCCATCTCTCCGCCCTCCTTACCCTCTCCCAAGGTGGCTTCCGCCAGCTCCCCCTCCCTGATGATGTCCTCCTCCCCTCCTTCTACCCCTCCTACCAACTTTGATCCTCCCCTCCCACATTCTGTGTCTTTTCCTTCGGGCACCCTCCCTCCCTTCTCTCTCCTTTTCCCCCCATCCCCCTTCCTCCACCCCTCTCCCCCCGGGCTTTCCTTCCCCCTTCCTCCCTCCCCCCTATCTCCCCTGCCCGTGGCATCTCTGCTCTCCCCGCTCCCTCTCCAACCCCCCCTCCTCGTCTCTTCGCAGGTCCCTGGACTCGTACACGCTTAGTGAACATTCGTGCGCCGGAGATCAACGCCTCGTGTTTCTGTGTGTGGCGTCGTTTGTGCTTAAGTGGTTCAGTGTTATTCGTTTTGTGCACCTACGTTCGCGTGTGACAATTTTCGTCTATGCATGTGTCCAAGTGTCTGGACAAATTTTATCTTGGACTCTACGCCCGTGAACGGCTCCAAGTATTTTAAAAAGTGTTTGTCTCCGTTTATATGTCCACCATGTTTTTCTCTAATTGTCTTCATTTGTCTCTTTTGTGTTTCTCTATGGCCAAAGAGCGGCGTAGTATGCTGCTGCTGGCCTGCCTGTAAACAGGTTTAAAAATAACAATAAAGAAAAAAATAAGACATTCCTCTCAACAGCGAGTAGTTCGCCTTCCGTAATGTTCGCACATGCGTTGAAAATGCGCTGACGCATGTTGTCAGGCGTTGTCGGTGGATCACGATAGCAAATATCCTTCAACTTTCCCCACAGAAAGAAATCCTGGGACGTTAGATCCGGCGAACGTGCAGGCCATGGTATGGTGCTTCGGCGACCAATCCACCTGTCGTGAAATATTCTATTCAATAGCGCTTCAATTGCACACGAGCTATGTGCCGGACATCCATCATGTTGGAAGTACATCGCCATTCTGTCATGCAGTGAAACATCTTGTAGTAACATCGGTAGAACATTACGTAGGAAATCAGCATACATTGCACCATTTAGATTGCCATCGATAAAATGGTGGCCAATTATCCTTCCTCCCCTAATGCCACACCATACATTAACCCGCCAAGGTCGCTGATGTTCCACTTGTCGCAGCCATCGTGGATTTTCCGTAGCCGAATAGTGCATATTATGCCGGTTTACGTTACCGCTGTTGGTGAATGACGCTTCGTCGCTAAATAGAACGCGTGAAAAAAATTTGTCATCGTCCCGTAATTTCTCTTCTGCCCAGTGGCAGAACTGTACACGACGTTCAAAGTGCAATTCCTGGTGCATAGAAATATGGTACGGGTGCAATCGATGTTGATGTAGCATTCTCAACACCGACGTTTTTGAGATTCCCGATTCTCGCGCAATTCGTCTGCTACTGATGTGCGGATTAGCCGCGACAGCAGCTAAAACACCTACTTGGGCATCATCATTTGTTGCAGGTCGTGGTTGACGTTTCACATGTGGCTGAACACTTCTTGCGTCCTTAAATAACGTAACTATCCGGCGAACGGTCCGGACACTTGGATGATGTCGTCCAGGATACCGAGCAGCATACATAGCACACGCCCATTGGGCATTTTGATCACAATAGCCATACATCAATCGCGATAGCGACCTTTTCCGCCATTGGTAAACTGTCCATTTTAACACGGGTAATGTATCACGAAGCAAATACCGTCCGCACTGGCGAAATGTTACGTGATACCACGTGCTTATACGTATGTGACTATTACAGCGCCATCTTTCACAAAGCGAAAAAAGTGGTCCAACTAAAACATTCATATTTCTTTACGTACTACGTTTAAAAAAACGCAGTTGATATCCGTTTGACCCATGGCAGAGCCATCTGGTTCCCCCCTTCAAGCTAGACGAGTTTCGTTCTTTGTAGTTTTTTCGTTTGATGCTTATTTCGTGAGATATTTGGCCCGGTCACTATCAATGGACCACCCTGTATATCTCTGTCAACATAAAAACGTTTGTTTAATAAGTAAAATATGTGGAATTAACTCTCCCATGTTACATGTGTATGACCATGTTGAAATGATTAAAAATAATATTTTGCTTGTAGATGTATTTTGTTTCGTTGTGCAATATTTCATTACAATTACTGTTGTTTAAATCAAAAAGGAGATATGTCAGTTATTTTCTATTACCATTTTCTATTAGTTGCCTTCATTCTATGATTACAGACTGTTGGTATAACATTGCATTATTCCTCACAAGTCTGTAGGACTAACTATAAGGTTTGGGAATAAAGCTATTCAGAATTATACAGTTTTTTCAATATATCTCAGAACAGCAACTGAGTGACATATTCCCTTTTGATCTCAACGCCTCAATTTGTCTTAGAATACTGACATCACAGGTGATATCTTCTTACCAGTTGTAGAAAATAATTCATTGTTTTTGATAGGCTCTTGGTCTGGACATAAAGAGAAAAAGAGAACACCGAAAAGACTTAATATAATTCAGATACTTCACGGAACTAATTGTGTGATTCAGCCCCTCGATAAAGAAATTTTTCAATACTGTAAAGCATTTTTCAGAAAATTATCGGACGATATACTTTCCGATAGCTCTTCGTCATTTCAGGTTTAGCAGTGAAGCAGTATTCTGAAACTTTAGTGATTTGTGCATTGTCAGTTTGGATCACCATGTTTTACGAATTTGATCAAGCTTGCCTGGTACAAAGCGCAGAACAACGGGCAGGACCATTTCTTCCCCCATCCCAATTCTGTCTACATAAGACTAGTAATTACTGTGAAGTGCATTAATTTTTCTTTTATAGATGTGCCTGGCGTAAGAAAAATGTTAGTTTTCATCATCCAGTAGACACTTTACATTTTTATGACAATTAGAGAGTAAAGCAGTTACTAAAATATACATTATTCAAAATCTATCACAAGAAACATGCTACATGGATTGTTACAAAATATCTCATGTCAACAAATCAAAGTCCCGATAGATAGAAGTCGTCTGTAATGTAACAACATGCACTGCCTTGATTTTCTTTCCTCTGCTAGTCCCTCATGGAACACTTACATCTGCAACAGTTTAGCTGCCGATATGAACCGTAAGCTTTGAGACATTTTGGTATGATTTAAGTGCTTAAAATTCGCATGTGTGCATTTTGGACTTCGCGCTACAAGGAACTACGTTCTCGTATCGCAGCTGCGTCTGCTTATTCGATAGTTCCGTTCTAGGCAGGAAGGGCTGTACAAACCGCGGTTATAAGCGTTTCAAAGTGTATTTCTTTTGGTGTATTCTTCCCGCGTGAGAAGTTTCAGAGTAGGTTTAAACATACCGGACTGGACCATCGCTTTGTTAATGTCAGACAACCAAACCGGCAGTTTGCATTGTACGGTGTGTTTGTGCAGTTTTCTGAGGCTATTGGTGTGTGTGATGGCGGCGGTAGAACAGTACCAACACCCCGGTGGCAGCAGTCGTTAAGTCAGTTACACTTGGTGAGACGCTTGTGAAGTACTTTCGAACACGTTTTTTGAAAACTGGCCTGATCAGCTAGTTCGAGAACCCACACACAAGGAAATATTTTAGACCTTGCAGCCTCAAACAGGCCTGACTGACCTTATCGACGGTGTCAGTGTACATACAGGGATTACTGGCCATGTCATCATAGTGACAATGGCTACTAAAGTCAATTAGTCCATCAAGAAGGCTAGGAGAATATTTTTGCTAGAAAGAGCAGAAAACCAATCGTTAGAATCCCTCTTAGACAATGAATGAACAGCATTTAGTGACAGTATGATGGATGTAGAGGAATTATGAACAAAGTTTAAACAGACTGTAAATCGCACCCTGTAGAAGTATGTGCCGAGTAAGCGGTTAAGCACGGAAAAGACCCACCGCGATTTAGCAACGAAGTTCGTAAAATGCTGAGGAAGCAAAGGCTGTTGCGCTCTCGGTTCAGAAGAGGACGCGGAAATGATGACAGGCTAAAATTAACAGAGATTCGAGGATCTCTAGCAAATCAATGCGCGAAGTATACAACTATCACCGTCATACCTTAGCAAAAGGTCTTGAAGAGAAGCCGAGAAAATTCTGGTCCTACATAAAACCGCTAAGCTGGTCGAAGGCTTGGATCCTATCATTCGCTGACCACTCTGATTTGGCAATAGAAGGCAGCAAAAGGAAAGCTGAAGTTTTAAATCTCGCATTTAAGAAATCATTCACTCAGGAGGATCGTACAAACATACCATCGTTTGATCGCCGTACAGACTTCCGTATGGAGGACGTAGTAATAGGCATCCCTGGCGTAGAGAAACATTTGAAAGAGATGAAAACAAATACGTCGCCAGGTCCAGTCGGAATCTCAATTCGGCTACAAACAGTACTCTACGGCACTGGCCCCTTACTTGTTGTTAACTTGCATTTATCGCGAATCTCTCGCCCAGCGCAAAGTCCCAAGCGAATGGAAGTAAGAAGGGCAAAAGAACGGAGTCCCAAAATTACAGACCAATATCCTTAACATTGGTTTACTACAGATTTCTTGACCATATTGCCAGTTCGAATATAATAAATTTCCTTGAGACGGAAAAGCTCCTGTCCACAAATCAGTGCGGTTTTAGAAAGCATCGCCCGTTCGAAACTCAACTTGCCCTTTCTCACATGATCCTGAGAACCATGGATGAAGGGCAACAGGCAGATTTCATGTTGCTAGATTGCCGAAAAGCGTTTGAAATGGTGTTCCACTGAGAAATTTTAACGAAGGTACGAGAAAATGGTATAGGTTTCTAGATATGTGAGTGGCTCAAAAGCTTTTTAAATACAGGGCTATTACAAATGATTGAAGCGATTTCATAAATTCACTGTAGCTCCATTCATTGACATATGGTCACGACACACTACAGATACGTAGAAAAACTCATAAAGTTTTGTTCGGCTGAAGCCGCACTTCAGGTTTCTGCCGCCAGAGCGCTCGAGAGCGCAGTGAGACAAAATGGCGACAGGAGCCGAGAAAGCGTATGTCGTGCTTGAAATGCACTCACATCAGTCAGTCATAACAGTGCAACGACACTTCAGGACGAAGTTCAACAAAGATCCACCAACTGCTAACTCCATTCGGCGATTGTATGCGCAGTTTAAAGCTTCTGGACGCCTCTGTAAGGGGAAATCAACGGGTCGGCCTGCAGTGAGCGAAAAAACGGTTGAACACGTGTATCTGCACATGCTGGAAAATTGGCTCATGCGACAACTGGAGACCGACAGCGCCGACTTCATCTTTCAACAGGATGGTGCTCCACCGCACTTCCATCGTGATGTTCGGCATTTCTTAAACAGGAGATTGGAAAACCGATGGATCGGTCGTGGTGGAGATCACGATCAGCAATTCGTGTCATGGCCTCCACGCTCTCCCGACTTAACCCCATGCGATTTCTTTCTGTGGGGTTATTTGAAAGATTCAGTGTTTAAACCTCCTGTACCAAGAAACGTGCCAGAACTGCGAGCTCGCATCAACGATGCTTTCGAACTCATTGATGGGGACATGCTGCGCCGAGTGTGGGAGGAACTTGATTATCGGCTTGATGTCTGCCGAATCACTAAAGGGGCACATATCGAACATTTGTGAATGCCTAAAAAAACTTTTTGAGTTTTTGTATGTGTGTGCAAAGCATTGTGAAAATATCTCAAATAATAAAGTTATTGTAGAGCTGTGAAATCGCTTCAATCATTTGTAATAACCCTGTAATAGAATCTAGTTCGTTGTCGTCGACAGCGCGTGTCCATCAGACGCAAGGGTATCGTCAGGAGTGCCCCAGGGATGCGTGGTAGGACCTTATTATCTGTGGCTGTTTGCTGGTGATGCTGTGGTATACGGGAAGGTGTAGTCGTCGAGTGACTGTTAGAGAATACAAAATGGTTTAGACAATATTTCTAGTTGGTGTGATAAATGTCAGAGGAGCGGAGAAAACAAATGACTTCTGAATTTCCCACCAGATTCTATACCTGGAACACATGAAATATTGACAACTGTGCAACCTGCTCAGGTCCGCCATCTAGAATTCAATACTTAGCACACGTGATGTAACAACCATGCAGGCTGGGCTCATATTCCAATCTTGATTACTGACGTCTTGGAGCTGTGTTCGTATTCTGAGGCCCACCATCTTGTATTCTGATATCATAGGGATGGGAAAGTCTGAGAACCATGTAGTCTAAGCTCGTATCGTGGGGTCAATAATCTTAGATTCCGACACCATAGGGCTCATGATTTATGAGAACAGCACAGGCTGGGGCCGTATCCTGGGGTGCGCTATCTTGGATACTATACTTAGTACGAGGGACCCACTTCCAGTAACAGGTCAACGCCCCATTTTGTATTTTTACTTTCCCAGCGTTTTTGACTTAGCACAATTGGACTATTGGAATTCCCTGTCAATTTTGAATTTCACGCCATTTGGTATATAGAACAGTTGGCTTACGTTGGAGGAGAGGGGGACGCAAGTCTGGGAACATTGCACGACGTCATTTGGGGGAGTAAGAGGGAAGAGGGGGAAATCTGGCGAAAAAGCCAGACTGCACTCGAACTGGTAAATCTACAGGGTGATTTGGCGGCCCCTACCACTGTCGTTTTACGCAACACGCAATGTTAAAGCTGGCCTTCATAATCCAAGCGCGAAATTTTCATACTCTCTCGCTCGCTTTGCGTAAACATTAGTCCTACACAAAAAAAAATGAGCGAGACCTTTTTGTAGGAAATTTAATGTACTTAAATTTTGTACTGGGATACGTTTGCGCTTAATGCCAAGAGTTATTCAAGAAAAACGTACAAAAGTGGCCGTCAAACGCACCTCCACCACACACTCACCCTCACCAGTCAGGATTTCTAGTATGTTGCTGGTGGCACTCCCTCCTACCATCATCATCATGATCATCATCATCATTTAAGAGTGATTATGCCTTTCAGCGTTTAGTCTGGACCATAGCCCCCCTTATACAGTTCCTCCATGATCCCCTGTTCAGTGCTAACATTGGTGCCTCTTCTGATGTTAAACCTATTACTTCAAAATCATTCTTAACCGAATCCAGGTACCTTCTCCTCGGTCTGCCCCGACTCCTCCTACCCTCTACTGCTGAATCAATGAGTCTCTTGGGTAATCTTGCTTCTCCCATGCGTGTAACATGACCCCACCATCTAAGCCTGTTCGCCCTGACTGCTACATCTATAGAGTTCATTCCCAGTTTTTCTTTGATTTCCTCATTGTGGACACCCTCCTGCCATTGTTCCCATCAACTAGTACCTGCAATCATCCTAGCTACTTTCATATCCATAACCTCAACCTTGTTGATAAGGTAACCTGAATCCACCCAGCTTTCGCTCCCATACAACAAAGTTGGTCGAAAGATTGAACGGTGCACAGATAACTTAGTCTTGGTACTGACTTCCTTCTTGCAGAAGAGAGTAGATCGTAGCTGAGCGCTCACTGCATTAGCTTTGCTACAACTCGCTTCCAGTTCTTTCACTATGTTGCCATCCTGTGAGAATATGCATCCTAAGTACTTGAAACCGTCCACCCGTTCTAACTTTGTTCCTCCTATTTGGCCCTCAATCCGTTTATATTTCTTTCCCACTGACATTACTTTCGTTTTGGAGATGCTAATCTTCATACCATAGTCCTTACTTTTCTGATCTAGCTCTGAAATATTACTTTGCAAACTTTCAATCGAATCTGCCATCACAACTAAGTCATCCGCATATGCAAGACTGCTTATTTTGTGTTCACATATCTTAATCTCACCCAGCCAGTCTATTGTTTTCAACATATGATCCATAAATAATATGAACAACAGTGGAGAGAGGTTGCAGCCTTGTCTTACCCCTGAAACTACTCTGAACCATGAACTCAATTTACCGTCAACTCTAACTGCTGCCTGACTATCCATGTAAAGACCTTTAATTGCTTGCAAAAGTTTGCCTCCTATTCCATAATCTTGTAGAACAGACCACCTCCTACCACTGTACAAAAATTTCCCACTACATGAAATGTTCCCAATATTCGACCTTTTTTGTCTCTATTGATTGGGCTATTACGCCACTATTATAATCGACGACTTCGTTATTAACATTAATTTAAATGTTAATGAACGGAAAACGGCTTTGCAAACGTAACGCAAAAACTAATTACGTTTACAATTCAATCCAAATTTAACCCTTACAAGCACAGTAGTTTTGTAGTCAGAAGGCCTGACGAATACATCGATGTAATTGTTTATTTTATCCTGCTAAAATTCACTACACTGTTAGGTAAAGTTTACAGAAACATCAGTTTTACAGTTTGTAAGTCCCTGACTAAGCCAGCAGAGTAATAATGCCAGTCAATGAAGACAAAGAGTACCCACATGGCACTGTGAGTACCATGGTGAAGGCAGGGATTACTATACCACCTACTGGTGGCGGTTGTTTCAACAAAGAGACGAGTCAAAATGGCTCTGAGCACTATGGGACTCAACATCTTAGGTCATAAGTCCCCTAGAACTTAGAACTACTTAAACCTAACTAACCTAAGGACATCACACACACCCATGCCCGAGGCAGGATTCGAACCTGCGACCGTAGCAGTCCCGCGGTTCCGGACTGCAGCGCCAGAACCCCTAGATCACCGCGGCCGGCAAAGAGACGAGTCACACTTTAGTAAATCATTCGCCGTTTCAATCTCGGGACAATAACCGGGAGCACTGCTATATCAGACCACAGCCTCAGATGTCACATTGCACGGCACATGGCACACAGATAAAGGCGTACGCAGGAAAACCACCATTGCTCATTTTAAGTATTGGAGAAGTTCGTCTGGACTAATGGGCCTCGATTCACGTTGTTACACGCCGATGATAAGGTATAAGCACGTCGAAAATCAAATAAGGCATCGCATACTGCATACTGCAGGTGATGGAGGTGTTCTCGTATGAGAGAGATTTTATAGAATGAAGGAGGCCCAGAGCCATCTGCCATCCTGGTCCATCGATGTATTGTACAGGAACCAACTGTCCGATCACGTACATCTGATTATCCGCTTACTGTGTGTCCCCTGCGCATGTACACTCTTTGACATAAAACCTGACCAGCGGCGGAGGAGGTCTTGTCTTTCGTTCGAGCTATTATGCTAAGTCTTGGCCTATAGTCTAGCGGTAAATCATGCTTCGTCCGGATGCAACGTATTGCGGTCGAAATCATTTGTAGCCTATTTTTTTTTTTTTTTTATAGTGGCTTCTGTCTGAATGCTGAAGTCATGAGGACGATGGTAGCACAGGTACATTGTAATTCACTTTCTGACATACCGTTAATGACAGTTCCGTCGAATAACATTTTTGTGAAAGATTTCTTGGCAGACTGTCTGCCTCTGAACGCTGTATGTGCAAGAGCTCTCTATTCGCTGTCAACCGCCAGTGGCTGCGGCGTTGCGCTCCCTCCTCCTTTGTCGAAAGCGTCAGCTGCCGACCATCACTTTTGGAAGCATAAAACGATTTGCTGTTGTTGTGTGATGGTTCACAGAAAATGTCTACGATATGCATTTCACGCTCAGTAGCAAATGAAGCGGATGACCCATTTTAATCTGATGAGTATTGTCTTACACTAATATGGAAGACGTAAGTGTGGCTCCAAGTTAATATTATAGTTTGTGATCTACTCTTAGTTCAATATATTAATGCCTCAAATCTCGTTTCTTTTCGTTCTGAAGCGTTTCTTCAACCAATTTTTTCGTCAGGAATTTGTATCTTTTCGTCAAGCCACAGTGAGGAACTGTGGTGTAATGTGTTTTACTGTCGTTATTTGATTTCTAACGGTAAACCTATGCTATGAACTGTGTGCCGACCGCGGTGGCCACGCGGTTTAGGCGCTGCAGTCCGGAACCGCGCGACTGCTACGGTCGCAGGTTCGAATCCTGCCTCGGGGATGGATGTGTGTGATGTCCTTAGGTTAGTTAGGTTTAAGTAGTTCTAAGCTATAGGGGACTGATGACCTCAGATGTTAAGTCCCATAGTGCTCAGAGCCATTTGAACCATTTTTTGAACTGTGTGAATACCTGGCAGTACACGCTCTATAGCAGTGATCCACATCCTTTCTCATACTATTACCCCTGGGTGCAAATAGACACTAGTTAGCACCTCCGCCCTCACCCTCCCCCCTGCCATCTGTTCCTCTCCCCTCCCCAACATTATCATCTAATTTAGCACCTAACTTAACTGTAGAGCGAAAAACTTTTCTTCGAACACTTTTCATTTTTCTCCAGCGGGAGGGGCCGCGCAATCCGTGACATGGCGCCTTAAATCGCGCGGCCCTGCATTATTCTTTTCTATTGCGGCACTTGCTTTACCTGTACAATGCAACCCCATTTAAAGTCAACCAAGTTAAAATGTGTGCACTATACTTACTGTTCGTAAATCACTTGATTGCTGCACTCCTTACTTCTGAACTGGCAGAAATTGGAAGACTTCAGGCTGTTCATGCTTTGTGCATCTGACTACAGCCACTAATAGTAATAGCAATAATAATAATACTGTGTTCAGTACTGCAGTAACCCTAATGTATTTACTGCTGTGTCGTGCTGTCGATTAATTCTTTTATTTGTTGGCCGGTGTGACGTGTATACTACTTACTTACTTATCGCGAATGGACCCAGAAGGATCACGCAAAGCTTTCTGACGTCGTTTCTTCCATACTTCTTTCATTCGTTCTCCATGTTTTCTTTTTCTTTCTTCTGTCCATTTTGTTCCTGGTCTCTTTAGTGCTTCCTTCTCCGACAATACAATCCACTTTTCCACCTTATTTCTAAAAGTTTTTCTATCTTTGACATCTTTAAGTTCAATATTTGCTTTTTGTAAATCTAATTTTACTTGGCTAATCCATGGTGTTGTTGATTTGACTTTTTCTATGTAAGTGAGAATTCTGTTGGTGAGTCGTGTGGAGGGAAGTCTAGTGACATGTCCATAAAATTTTAATCTTCGCCTTCTTATGTCTGCTGCCAGGTTTGATATAGTTTCTGTGGTTCTTCTTGATTGTATCTGGTATCCTTCTTCTGTTAATTTTGGACCTAAAATCTTTCTCATAATTTTGCGTTCTTCTTTTAGTATTTTTTCTAAGTCACATTTTGTGTGGAGTGTGAGCGTTTCACTAGCATATAGTGCTGCTGGCTTAATTACTGCGCAGTAGTGCCTGATTTTTGTGTTCGAGGAGATGCATTTTTTATTGTATATTTCATGTGTCATACCATATGCTCTCTTCATTTTCTGTTGTCTGATCTTCTGTGCAACGTGTATATATATATATATATATATATATATATATATATATATATATATAACAGTGTCACGTCTTTCAGTGTCACACAAATTTTTATTTTTAAAGGGGATCACTTAAAACTATTTCCATGGGTTCGCCCCTCAAATTTCTCCCTCATATCACAAAATTGTCGTCTGATGTATTACAAACTGAAAAAATAAATTCCTTTTAAAGCACAGTTTCGTATATAATTTATATTCTAAACCTTACACCTGTATCACAGAACAAATTCTACATCGAGACTACTTTACACAAGTTTAAGGGAAGAATTGCTTCCGATAATTATTACAGTATTTAAAGAACATCAAAATACACTCCTGGAAATGGAAAAAAGAACACATTGACACCGGTGTGTCAGACCCACCATACTTGCTCCGGACACTGCGAGAGGGCTGTACAAGCAATGATTACACGCACGGCACAGCGGACACACCAGGAACCGCGGTGTTGGCCGTCGAATGGCGCTAGCTGCGCAGCATTTGTGCACCGCCGCCGTCAGTGTCAGCCAGTTTGCCGTGGCATACGGAGCTCCATCGCAGTCTTTAACACTGGTAGCATGCCGCGACAGCGTGGACGTGAACCGTATGTGCAGTTGACGGACTTTGAGCGAGGGCGTATAGTGGGCATGCGGGAGGCCGGGTGGACGTACCGCCTAATTGCTCAACACGTGGGGCGTGAGGTCTCCACAGTACATCGATGTTGTCGCCAGTGGTCGGCGGAAGGTGCACGTGCCCGTCGACCTGGGACCGGACCGCAGCGACGCACGGATGCACGCCAAGACCGTAGGATCCTACGCAGTGCCGTAGGGGACCGCACCGCCACTTCCCAGCAAATTAGGGACACTGTTGCTCCTGGGGTATCGGCGAGGACCATTCGCAACCGTCTCCATGAAGGTGGGCTACGGTCCCGCACACCGTTAGGCCGTCTTCCGCTCACGCCCCAACATCGTGCAGCCCGCCTCCAGTGGTGTCGCGACAGGCGTGAATGGAGGGACGAATGGAGACGTGTCGTCTTCAGCGATGAGAGTCGCTTCTGCCTTGGTGCCAATGATGGTCGTATGCGTGTTTGGCGCCGTGCAGGTGAGCGCCACAATCAGGACTGCATACGACCGAGGCACACAGGGCCAACACCCGGCATCATGGTGTGGGGAGCGATCTCCTACACTGGCCGTACACCACTGGTGATCGTCGAGGGGACACTGAATAGTGCACGGTACATCCAAACCGTCATCGAACCCATCGTTCTACCATTCCTAGACCGGCAAGGGAACTTGCTGTTCCAACAGGACAATGCACGTCCGCATGTATCCCGTGCCACCCAACGTGCTCTAGAAGGTGTAAGTCAACTACCCTGGCCAGCAAGATCTCCGGATCTGTCCCCCATTGAGCATGTTTGGGACTGGATGAAGCGTCGTCTCACGCGGTCTGCACGTCCAGCACGAACGCTGGTCCAACTGAGGCGCCAGGTGGAAATGGCATGGCAAGCCGTTCCACAGGACTACATCCAGCATCTCTACGATCGTCTCCATGGGAGAATAGCAGCCTGCATTGCTGCGAAAGGTGGATATACACTGTACTAGTGCCGACATTGTGCATGCTCTGTTGCCTGTGTCTATGTGCCTGTGGTTCTGTCAGTGTGATCACGTGATGCATCTGACCCCAGGAATGTGTCAATAAAGTTTCCCCTTCCTGGGACAATGGATTCACGGTGTTCTTATTTCAATTTCCAGGAGTGTATGTACAGGCTGAAATGAACAAACAGTACATGAGACTATGTTAATCAAATCAACTGCAAAAAGATAAGGAGCATATTATTAGCAGAATGAGAAATACGCAAAAGTGAAATGCCAAAATGAGCACTTCTCAATTGGGAGTAAATTAAAACAATCAGAATGGCTGAAAGGGAGCACAGTAACATGAGCCATAAACGAATAAGAGCTAAGCAACTAAACAAATAAGAGAATATGCAAAAATGAGATGCCAACAAAATAAGAGCTGGCCGAACTCCGTCGGCACTTATATACGGTTGCGCTCGTGGCGGCACCTCCCGGCCCGTACGCAACACGTGCGCCTGCGATCGCAGTGCACTCTTAGCGCTCGCGGCGTACGCAAGTTGTGCGATTGCTGTCGCAGGTCGACCCTTAATCTATGGTGTTACATAGCCGGCCGCGGTGTCCGAGCGGTTCTAGGCGCTTCAGTCTGGAACCGCGCGACTGCTACGATCGCAGGTTCGAATCCTGCCTCGGGCATGGATGTGTGTGATGTCCTTAGGCTTGGTTAGGTTTAAGTAGTTCTAAGTTCTAGGGACTAATGACCTCAGATGTTAAGTACCATAGTGCTCGGAGCCATTTGAACCATTTTATTTGTTTCGAAGCGACTAATGAAGCAATTTATAGACTACTGCAGTTACTATCTACAACTTGAAGCAGACATTTTCTCGATATATTTAGCATTTGTTACGTATATGTCTCACTTTTATCATCAGCGACGGACGAGACAAAGCACAACATATGTATGTAGTGGGTGGACTATGTGAGGAACCTGAACCCTCCACTGCATTAATGCTGCTACGTAAGAAAAAGTAATTACTGATAACTTATATTATCAATATTAGTGTCTTAACCAAATTGTGATAACAGTAATTACCTTTTAAAAATAACTTAGTTTCGTGACTGAAACGGATCGAATCGTTTAATTTTTACCCCTCAAGAGGTACTTACCCCCAGGTTGGGAACCACTGCTCTATAGTAACGTAGGCGCACTGAAAATTTTGAGGTCCTCGTATGAATTCATGGAGAACTTAATGCTGCCCGAAAGTGATATTTAAAGTATTCAATTAGATTTAAACCACAAAACTACCCATTTTGAAGCTACCGAGAGTGAAGGAAGTAGGTGATGCCTGTGTCAGCAAACGTTTACAGAGGTGCCTAATTGATATTATATAGATTTAGCACAAAGGAACGATATCCACTTCATAACTATTACCCAGACATATGGGCCCCTACAAGACGAACAAAACTCAAATTCGTACTGTTTATGGTCGAGTCTAAGCTCTTCTGAGAAGTGTGTATAGTGGAGAAACTTGGCATCAACAAAGCAGACATCTATGACAATTAACACGGCTTACTGAGTCGTGCTTGTCAGAAGACTTATTTTGTTAAGATTTTCTTAAGATTTTGTAAATAATTTCTTCTAGCAATTTAGTTCCTTTAAATATAACGGAAAATAAGAACAAGAATGCATAGGTCTGCACCGTGATTAGAACTGACAACTCGTACCACCCTTGCGTCACAACTGAATCTGAGTTATCATGAATCAAAGTGGGATCAAATGGCTCTGAGCACTATGGGACTTAACATCTGAGGTCATCAGTCCCCTAGAACTTAGAACTACTTAAACCTAACTAGCCTAAGGACATCACACACATCCATGCCCGAGGCAGGATTCGAACCTGCGACGTAGCAGTCGCGCGGTTCTGGACTGAAGCGCCTAGAACCGCTCGTCCACCGCGGCCGGCTATCATGAATCAGACACATACTTGAGACTCAGAGCTGAATTTAAAGCATGCAACGGATTTACTAACGTTATAACTTATTTAGGTCCTAGCAGAGATTCTGAAGGTGGGAAACTGACATAAAATTTATCACTAAAAAGAATTTAATGCGATAATAAACTCAAGATTGAAGTGCACTATATGATTTGTTACAAAAGACATTTCGGAAAATAATCACTAAATACATTTATACGAATCTCAGTGTTACAATGAAATGATTTTGGACGAAAATTGGAGAACTAAAACTATAAGCTGGCAAAGTTATTCCAAGAGGTGGAGTTGCTTAAAAATCCCGTATCTGGCTCTGTGAAATGTGTTGTAATACTATTAGATCATGATCACAGTGACCGTTTGTCTGCAACAAGAATCTAAGAATCCCAAATACATGAGCATTCACTGACGAATATGAGACAGTGGAACCTATCACGAATTTGAACAACAAACTCTCGTGTTTCATAATACGCCGGAGCTGTAAGCGACACTTACCTTAATCTTCTATGTAGTAAGTGCAGAGTGGTGACACCAAACAATGGACCCCAGACGACTCCGTCAGTTGTGCATGCATCCTGCAGAGTGCCAGTCTGTTCACCTGTAACCTCCGCAGCTTCTATACCCCGACTTCTGCTCACCATCTACCACGACTCACATATTCAGGTCTTCAAAAAGTAGCTTGCTTTTTTCTTCCTACCAACAAAATGCATGCACCAATCATCTCAAAATTGCTACAGTTCCCTAATCGTATATCCGTTTCTTTGTCACAATATCCCGACAAGGAAAGGCGAAACTTAAACAAGTCACCGAGTTGAATCCCATTCAGCCACCAGCTAGCTTCACATTACAGGTCCAATGAAATGTTAAAAAACTGTCCACGAGGCTAGTCACTCACTCTGATGCAACAACTGAACCTTAAATAGATCTTGTTTTTAGGAAAGCGATGAGATTTTATCTGCTCAAGTACTTCTTTTAACATGTTCCTAGTGCCTGCAACCCGCCGACATGGTTCCGTCCTCTGGAATGACAGGTTTTATCTCGGCCATTCCGCAGACTGTGCTATAAATTGTATAATAGCCTCTCCGCCTGCTCACCATTTGGCAAAGCAGCTTTCACCGCCAATATGGTGAGGTAGCTATACCTGCACCTCTCCTCCCTACAATTATATGAAAGCTAGTGGGCTAACGATTCCCCATGGCTCGGTTCACCAAGCCACACTACAAGTTAGCCGTTTCATAGCCACAACACTCTTCACTTTCAAAGCTCGCCCATAAGGCAAATTGATGTATCTAGTGCCATGTTACATTATAGAATGATCTCATGACTCCTGTGAAAATAATTCTACTCCCCTCCAGCTGCATTATTAAAGGTAAATAAATGAAGAGAGAGAAACCAAACAGCTTGCCACCTTTCAATGTGCGTTATTTTATTTCTCTATAAAACTTCCTACATACTAACGTAAACAAGCAGTCATCATGACCGAGTGGACGAAAAACCACACTACAAGGGTCCTGTGGTAAGCGACTGATCCTGCAATGATACCGGTAACCAGGAGAAGAGGAATGGTTCACTACTTTGACTGTTGGGCCATCTGACTGCAGGAAGACTTATCTTATTCTAGTGCTGTTAACACATCCTGAGGGGACTCGCTTTGAGCATGTATATGTATTTTCAAAACCCAGTTTCTTATATCAAGTATTACAGGCATTCCACCACCTGAGATAGTAAAACCGAACAGTTTATTCACATTCGACGACGTTGTAGTGGAAATCCAGAATCGAATACAGAAATATTTTTGTTTCAGCCATCATATGAAAGCCAAAGTATTTTATATATCCAGGATTTCAAAGCAGTTAGTAAGGGGTAACAGAAATTTTATTATCACATTCAACCCAGACAATATAAGTTTTGAACATATTTGCCAAGAGAATATAGGATCTGAAATGACATTCACTGAATTTGTTAGCATATGCACTGGTTGCTGGAATCACACGCAGTATGTCTTTCTGGTTGTTGATAAAATGAGGAAACTGGATGATGGTTGATATGAAGGAAACTTCCAGGAGTTTCTCCTTAAAAGGCAGAGCACCAATACACAACTGCATCAGTATACTACAGAGTATGGACAACTTGGCACATGCGTTGTACACTCATTCTGAGGGTGTGGAGCATAGGTGATTATATGTCGAAAGGCAGACCGAGGCAATAAACGTGAAAATAATGAAACTGGAAAGTCTTATCAGGGCAATAGCTAGAAAAGGTGAGATTTTGAAGAAGTCAGTGAAATTCTGATGAGGATGCATTTATTTTTATCAGGGCAAGAGATATGAAGTAGTTTTAGAGTATATATATGTTGTATGTAATCACGAAACTGGCTTTGATACGAAACAGCATGTCGATGACAAAGTGTAAAGTCACTGAAGTCTGTAAAAGTATTAGACGGGAATTACGATTGCTAAAATTAGGACAGCTGCAGCGAGAACAGTCTCTCTCAGAAATGTTTAAAATCAGTAACAGAAAGATTGAAAAGGTTCTCGCAAACTACGGATGGAGGGAGGAGAACAAAAGAGGAAGAAGAGGATGGACACACTACTACCAGTTACATTATTGAACATAATGATAGAGACTAGACACTGCTTGTTCTTAGCAAGGGTGAGCCATATATGCTAAGTAGCCACCCAATGCATTTAACCAAGTATGCAATACATGTCGGGAATACGAAATTTGAGATAATATCTTGTTTATTAGAGCTAATATTCTTCAGAATGTCCAGTTCTACCAAGTATCTATCTGAATAGAAGCAAGAATACACCGCAATATTAAGTATGTCTAAAGCACATAGGAAAGGCAACAACCCATCAATGCGAATAAAAGGCTATAAAAGTAATACATTCAGTATTATTATTAAATCCACTTCAAACGGCATAAATGGCACAGGCGAAGGTGTTGACAAATAGGACAAAAAACTGAACACTCTACCTCTGGAATATATTTCCAAGGATGACCCGAATAAGATCATAGAATAGTTACAACTCACAGCATCAGTTGTAGCAGGGAATATTTCTCACGTGAATTAAATCCTATCAGTAATTTCGGAGCTTCAAGAAAGATGTATCAGCGAGTAACTATGTAGACAATAGTCCTTGAATTTCACAAACCTGTATGCAAAACTTTCCCACATAGATATATTATAATACAATGTTAAGACGATTTACGGAAGGCCAATATCATAGATATTAATCAATATTCGTGATCACATAAATGTTTCTAAGGTATTTTAATGGTCATAAATCGGTATTCTAAATTTGTCTGGGCGCTGTCTGTGAAGACAAAGACAAGGGAAGAAGTAGCATAGGTGTATGAGTAATTACAGCAGACTGGATGAATCGATGTCCTGTCAATCTTCAGACCGACCACTGAGGTGAATTGTACAATTGACACTTCCAGTCGGTAATGGAACGATACAGAATAAACCACTACTTGACACTCTCCCACATGAACATTTTGAACAGTATGATAGTACTGGATCATTGTAGATACGGACAGGAATTTCTCTAACATCACTATCAGTGATTTCTTAAAGAAAAAGGAAGTAATATTGAGTTTAAGGTCCCATCCATATCGAGATCATTAGAGGCATAGCAAAAGCTCAGCGCTTTCTTATCTGTGGAGTCACATCGCAACTGAGACAATTACGCATGTCATATTTTGCTGATCCCAGCATCTGCACTTCCTTTTCTCCAAGGCCATTCTGGGAACCGCATACAGGAATGGAGGGGAAGGGGGAGCTGTGGAGGGCACAGCTTGGAGAAGTGCGTCAGTTAGCAGAAAGCAGCGCATGGCTGTCACGCACCCGACAATAGGTTCTACGTGTGTCAGAGACAAAGAAGCGGGCAATGAGCCCACATCACAGTGTGTGTTCAACATATGTATGGTGTATGCATGGTGTAATTGTGGTACATTTATCGGCATAAGATGTTATGGTGGCATAACATGTTATGCGGGTGTAATGCTGGTGTTACGCTGATGTATGTACCTCAATTACACCTAGTGTGATTGTGTGTGTGTGTGTGTGTGTGTGTGTGTGTGTGTGTGTGTGTGTGTGTGTGTTTCGTTATTATTGGTTCATAAGGCCGGAAATAAAACATTTTTATGGGACATATTTATTTATGACCAGCAAGAACAGTAAGAGTCAGTATTTGTCATGCTATGTTCCTCCTGATTGTCTGACGATCCAAATAAACTTGATGTAGAAGACAGACACCGTGAAAATTTCCATATTACTCATTTGCTGTGGGCTATTGTGGCTGTTGTGATGGTTCAGGCAATAGTAGTTCTGATAGCACTATAATTATCACTAAGTCCTAAGTATACCAAAACTGACGCATAATAATAATGTTTTAGAGATGGGCAAAAAACTAACTGAGAGGTATTTTCCATCACACAATACTTCTTGTGTGGTAGGAGACGGGACACACATTTTAAAAAGGGTGTACAGTTCTAGCAATGGCAACATGTTGTTGTGTTGGTGGTCCCAATCATGTAACATATCTTCGTGCCATTCCGTTGCATTGCCATTATTTGTTGAACAATACGCCTCCTCTCTGCAGTCATATGCTCCTCTATTATCATGTATTTTGTAGGGTAGCGAGCGCTTATCGATATATCTAGTGGCAAGGGAATTATTAATTTTTATCCATCACTCAGCCTCAAACTTAGGAAGTTCTACTTTAGGAATTAGGTTCAGTTGGTTATTAAAATATTCTAGAGAGGTTTTCATGAAGCTACTTCTTTCAATACTTGAATTATTCCACTTTTTTAGAAATGTTAAAAGCGCCTAATATTAAGCTAGAGAATTCTACCATTGGAATTAGGTTCAGTTTATCATAAATACTTATGGTAGAAGTTTTCACGAAGCTATGTACTTCAATTTTTGAATTATTAAACAAGAAACAATTTGATCGTAAAAATGGAGAAACGAGTTAGATGAAATTACCTTAGTAAATAAGATACAAAGGTAAAATGAGAGCATTGCATTTTATGTAAGTAATAATGAAACTGTGTCAACTTTCACTGGGATATTGTAATTTAACAAAGGTACAGAAATTAGAAAGGGACAGTTCTGAGACCAGTATCTACTCCAGTTCGACTCCAAAAATTCTGGAATTTAAAATTAAAAAGTTACCAGGCTGAGAATTATATTCAGTGCAAACAAAGTATACATTTATCTAGAGAAAAACTGGGGTCGTTATATGTTTCCAACTAGCAGCGATATAGATAATTTTGTAATCGGATGCTGGATGAGTGCTGCTGCCGACACTGGAAGCAATTTTGGAGCGAGTGTTTCCTTTGTCGACTGCACCGCGAGTACATAAAGACCGACGTATTCGCACTAAGGAGGTTGTTTGATCATCATCATCAGTCATACGGAATGTGTTACACTTCACTACAGAATGTGCCACGATTCTGTCCGCATCCATGTCCGCTTAAGCCTCACATGGCTTTAATGATAACTGACATGGCTGTTATTTCGATAGAATGAGACAGCGCGTATATCTTACTTGGACTAATAATTTAACTTGGAAGCCCCTATTTCGTTTTGGATGTTCCGCTTCGTATGCCGCCTGCTATATTATATAGCATCATGTGGTAAGAGTATTTTCCACTTTGAGGCGAGTAGTTAACTTAATGAAATTAGGGACAAAGAGTAGGCACCGTCTCCGAACTGTGTCGAGTGCTGAGTACCATAGAACAAGCTTTAATGACTTTCAAAACTAATACTTGCGTGTGTGGAATTTTGTCAGAGTATATTTCCCATTTAAACGACAGTAGACTTTTATTTATCGTTGTGGTTCCTTAATCCTTTGCGTTATTCTTAGAGAGTTAGAACATGTTATCAGAGTTTCAGCAAGCTGAATTGTGGACTGAACAGTAGGAGCAGTACATTCGCCATCGCTTTCTGGCTGTTCGCACGAACAGTTATCAGGTGTTTGTGAAAGGCCGTGGTATCCAAGAGTACCGAACATTTCAACTTATAAAAAGTAAAAATAACAAACCATATAAATTTATTTTTATCTGCTGCCCCATCTATGGTGCAAATCGGACCAGGAAACTGACTAGTGAAAATAATCGGCGTGAAATATGAACTCGATAAGCACACGTAGGATACAGAAGGGCCGGCCAGAGTGACCGAGTGGTTCTAAGCGCTACAGTTTGGAACCGCGCGATCGCTACTGTCGCAGGTTCGAATCCTGCCTCGGGCATGGGTGTGTGTCCTTAGGTTAGTTAGGTTTAAGTAGTTCTAAGTTCTAGGGGGCTGATGACCTCAGAAGTTAAGTCCCATAGTGCTCAGAGCAATTTGAACCATTTGATACAGAAGCGGAATATACGAAGGCAGGGTCCCTTGAACATGACAGGAGAAAGGAAGACGACGCTTCACTGCGATCACAACCAGCGCTGATTACATAGGGACGTGGTGGGTCGTCGCTGAGCTGCGTGGGTATACGAGCTGCAACACACACTCTGCCCCCCCCCCCTCCTTCCCACGCCCCAGGCGCTACTGTAATTGGCGATACCTGCCGCAATCACAGCCGCCATAGCTGCACTGCTGTCTGCATTACGTCGCGATGCGTCGCAACAAGACTGCTGGTACACTGCTCTGGCATTGTTCGTCAGCTTCAAGCCATTAAGTTAATTCAAGATTACTTAAAATATTTATTAACTGCTAATAAACAGTTGTCAAAGATGGAGCATACTGAAAAGAATAATGTAAAAATTAAAGTAGGGCCACTTTTTTATGATGATTGGGTAGATATAGAAAGTAACTTGAAGAGAGAATCTAATGTAGAGGACAATGTTAATGTAAAATCAAACCCGACTTTGGGTTATGGGTTATTAGAAGAAAACTGCCAAGTAAAAGTAAAGATAGAACCTACTTCTGATGACGTAATGCAAGTTGCATATAAAAAAAGAAAACGTACAGTTGTTGAATGTGTCAGATAGCGAAACTGAGTTTGATATGACTGAAACAGAGTCAAGTCAAGAGACTAACTTGAAACAAGTTGCGGTGTCAAGTGGAAAGGCAGAAATACCAGATTGGTTTCAGATACTATTTGCTAAGATGGAATCCATCAATAATGGCTTGCAAAATAAGATTGAATCCGGTAATAATGAACTGCAACATAAATTGGAGTCCAGTTTAGCGTATGATATAGAATCCATTAATAATGAACTAAAGAGCAGTTTAAACCCGAAAACTGATTCCAGTACTAATGCATTGAGTTATGAATTGAAATCTGATACAGATAGCTTAAATTTTAAAATTTACCCCAATCATAATGATCTGAAAAGCAATATAGCAAGATAGTTAACAATACTGCAAATTATTTTCAAAACCGACATTGGTGAAGTTCGCAATGAATTCGAACAAGAGAATAAACAACTAGAAAAAAGTTAACAGAAAGCATGTGCAAGGAATCTGAACTAGTCAATTTGTAGAAATAAATACTAAAATGAAAATTTTTCAAAGAGAAGTCAAAGGGGCAAAACTGAGAGTAAAAAATTTCTGATAAGTTGAGGCGATAGAGCTCCAAGTAGAAGATTTAAATTCTAGCACTGCTAATATACATAATGGAGTAGCCTCTAGAAGTTTGTGTAAGACTGCTGCACAACATGGTGCTTCTGTTGACACAGCTTTTATCGGATATCGACAATTTCTATGTTTTGATCCAGACAGCAGATACACCCATTGAAGTTCTGGAGCGATTTGGAAGAGGTGTTACCGAATGCGTGGTATGAATGTGAGCAAATCTCTTTTATTAGAGGTCATTTGATGGGATATGCTTTGCGTTGGTCAACTGCTGCCATGTTATGGTGTAAAGCACTGTCTGAGCCCAAATGGGCCTTCCTTGCTGAATAGTGTTCCCACAATAAAAAAATAATGTATTAAGTCAATGCTGGAGTGGTAAAAAATGCACCTCTGGTCGAGAATCTATTAAAGAATACTCTAAGAAGAGGGTTTAGCGTCTGTCACATCTGACAGAAAAGACGAAACTGGAAACGATAATTATGGGGTTCGAAGGTAAAGTGACTTGGTACTGGTAGAAAAGAGTCATTTCCGCACCTAGACATAATGAGGATAGGTTTATTGAATACCTGGAACGTGTAGGGAGAGGGACAGTTAATGAGGAAAAGGTGCACTATAATAATAGGCTCCCTGACAGGAATGCGAAAAATATATGTGATCAGGATGAAAACGTTAATGTGCGGAGCTTAGACGTCCGAAATACGATCCCTTACTATCATGGACGAGGCACTGGAAGACGAGGAAGACTGTCTCCTCATTGCCAAAATTATGCTGAAAAGAGACGTGTAGGGAATGTAGGCCTACATTTGAAACAGAACTGGGAGGAAAATGCGTTTCTGTATGAAAAAAGTAATTTACAAGAGCAGTTAGGCTGCATGATGGAAACTATTGCTCACCAAGTGGAGACACTAGCACAGCAAGTGACTGACAGACCAAAGTAAACCAACACACACACAAACCGATGACAGGGATCATGATTCAGGAGCAACTACCAGTACTGATAAAATGTTCAGACATACTAATTGTCTCATATAAAGTATTTTGGACACACTATAAAAATGGGATAAGCTTGAAAAAGAAAACATTACAAATAATAGGGAAGATCAAATTAGTAACGAAATTGACATAAATGTTCGTATTTATGATACTGAAGGAAATATGCAGGCTAATATACCTCTGGAGGAAGTAGATTCAGTATTGCGAAGTTTTGAAGAGGATTTAATACATGAAGTGGGTAGCAAGTATAATAATGTTGAAGAACTTACGAGCTGTGATAACTTGACAAAATAAGCAGACGATAATTTATATAGCAATGATGTGAGGGAATACAGTTGCTCAAGACATTTAGCCGATGTTTAGCAAACAAAAGTAGAAGACGTCGTCAGCTGCTTTGATTTGAAACTGGTGAACAGGTTAGAAAAGGTGGCAGTGCTTATTGATGATCCCGTTAATGAAAGTGTAAATGTAATTTCAGCTGAAAGAGATTATTTTAGCTGGAGGTAGACTGAAAAAGATTTGCTTGAAGAATTTAATGGGTCACCTGTACAAAGTAGAACAAGCTAACCTATTATAGAATGAAATATTTCAAGCATAATAGTGCGCAGTCTTCTGGACAGTAGCAATGAAGCAAGTGCATTGTCCCAAGTTTTCTTTGGATCTGTTCCTAACAAGTTAACTGTAATGAGAGTATTTGGTTTAAGAATAGTAGATGCTACTGGAGAAATTTATAGACTAGTGACAGAAGAATTATTGAATCTGTTAACCGACACTGATTTCATATCAACGTACCAATGAGAGATTGACCTTGATCAGAGCCAAGTAGAATTAACTTTGCTAAACTCTGAAATAATTACTGTGCCTTTCATTGGAAAGCATGTGGTTAGTAACAGTAAGACATGGGAGATGCCCATTGGAGTAATGAAAAATAAGGGATACTTAAAAGAAGATACTGAATTCAGTAGAAACATATCCTCAAAGAAATAGAGGTGAAAATACAGCCACTTGAACTGATTCCCTGTGAGCAAAGGACAGAAATACGGAAAGTGTTAATAGACCATCACAATGTTGGGTTGTTTTGGGGGAAGAAACCAAACAGTGAGGTCATCGGTCTCATCGGGTTAGGGAAGGGCGGGCAAGGAAGTCGGCCGTGCCCTTTCAAAGGAACCACCGGGCATTTGCCTGGAGCGATTTAGGGAAATCACGGAAAACCTAAATCAGGATGGCCGAACGCGGGACATCACAATGTATTTTCGAATAAACCAGGTGTTATGAAAGGGTATGAGTGTCATTTAAATGTGGAGCCTGGGCAAGTCTTTATCAAAAACCTAACCAGATTCATTTTCCTGGGGGGGGAGGGGGGGGGGAAGCAGACGAGTAAGTAGTTCAGGATATGTTACATTGGGAGATGACTGAACAGGCAGTTAGTGAATTTAACAATCCCCTTATTGCGGTACTTAAACGTGACGGAAGTATCAGACTGGTGTTGGATGCCTGTTGGCTAAATGAAATCACAGAGAGAGTGACCGCCCCCAAAATATGGACGATTTACTGCAACAATTCCGAAGAAATAAGTATCGGACTACGATGGATATAACTTGCGGATACTGGAATTTGTCATTGGCACAAGAATCTCGTAAATACGAAAAAAGAATCTCTTAAGTACAAATACACCCTCTTAGAGGTTTCTATTCACACAAGATTTATTTTTGCAACAGTGCATATGGAGTACACGAAATGGTTACATTTACAGGTCACTAGCACAAAAGGACCTGAGGTCCACGCATTGACCCACGCTGCAGCACCCATATTAGGACGTGGTATAGGCTACACGCGCGATGGTGCAAGCGCTGACTCTGGCATCCAGTCGATCGCACAGATAGCGAATACTGTCCTGCGATACGTTACGCCTGCCCGACGTGTCCACGTAGTTCTGTAAGTCGTTGGTTGATGAGTCGCACGAGGCACTTCTCGTCGCATCATATCCTGGTCTTGCTTGATTACAGACAAGTCCAGAGATCGTGCTGGTCAGGGAAGTTACTGCACACCTTGCAGAGCACAATGAGTTTCACGGGCAATGTGCTGACGAGCATTATCCGAGACGTCACCTTCCTCTTGCAATAACGGCAAAAGAACGGGTCTAACAACACTCTGCATGTACCGACGGCTGGTTAGCGTCCCCTTCGAAAACACCAAATGTGAACGAGATTGTAGCTTACCGCAGCACATACCATAGGGCCAGTGTGACGTGGACGAACGTGCTCTACGGAACAGCGCTCACCAGGTCCACGTCGTAAGCGCAGTCGACCATCACTTGAGTCCGGGCAGGCAGCATCTACTTTCATCGCTGTAGACCACGGCGCGCCATTCCATCTTCCAAGTGATCCTCTGATGCCACCAGACGAGCCGAGTATGTCGATGAGTGGAAGACGGGCTAAAGGTCTGTGTGCCCGTAGTTCCACTGCTAATAACCAGCTCGCAACAGTTCCTGTTGACATGTCTGGGATCACAACCCCTCTTATCTGTGCTGTGGTAGCTGTACGATCTGCCACTGCGGCCCTTACAATACGACGGTCCTGACAGGCATCTGTGCTGCGTGGACGTCCAGAACCTTGTCTCAAGTGTGGGAATGTTCACGTGACCGCTTATACTAGCATCGTTGCACAGCTGATGCAGCACGTCCAACTTGTGCCGTAATTCTCCGAAGGGACCATCCCGCCACTCGGTAGACCACAATTTGATCCCTTTCAAACCCTCTCAGTTGGCTGTAGGAAGCACGAGTGCGTCTCCGTGGTATGGTTGTCTGATTGCTTCACACGTTTGGACCACACTGAGCCTTCTGGTTGTGAGCATACCGTATTAAAGAGTAGATACAGATGGTGCTCTGGTAGCTATGCCACTACCCTATTGTTGGCGGACGACGTTGAAATCATTATCAGTACATATGCTATCCCCTAGATGTGAAACTGTGAAACTGAAAGCCATACAAAAGAAACAAAAGAAGGACTATATAAATACAACTATTCTAAGAGACCCCTTGACTAAACAAAAGACTTCTGAAGAGATTAATAAGGAATTAGTTAGGATAAAGAATAATCAAACAGAAGACATTGATGGCAAATGGGAACTTATAAAAGACACATTAAATAATGCATGTAAAAACACAATGGCGACCAAACACGACAACATGAAAAAGAAGTGGATGACAGAGAAGATATTACAATTGATGGAACAAAGAAGAATACTTAAAAATAGAGATGAAAGTGAGTATAAAAGATTACATGCAGAAATACGAAAAGAAACACGGCGAGCAAAAGAAGAATGGTACAAGGAACAATGCTCTGAAATTGAGAGTTATGAAACAAGACATGATAGTTTCAACTTACACAAAAAAGTTAAAGATTTAGCTGGACTTAATAAAAAGAAAAGTACAAGTTTATTGTTAGATAAAAATGACAAAATAATTCCTGATGTTAAAGGTAAACTGGACAGGTGGACAGAATATGTCAAAGAACTATTTGAAGATACAAGAAAAGATCAAAAATTTTATGATAACATGATCGGAGAACGAGGACCAAGCATATCGAAAGAAGAAATATTACATGTTATCAACAAATCAAAGACAGGAAAAGCCCCTGGACCGGATAAGATACCAAATGACATCCTGAAACTCATAGGAATAGACCATATAGATATATTTGTACAATTGTTTAATGATATTTATAATTCGGGAATTATTCCTAGGGATTGGTTGACATCTACCTTTGTTACATTACCCAAAAAGGCTAATGCCAAAACTTGTAATGATCACCGTACAATAAGCTTAATGAGTCACACCTTAAAGATATTTCTAAAAGTTATACACCAACGAATATACAAAAAAGTAGAAGAAGGTATAAGTGAAACACAATTCGGTTTTAGAAGTTCCCTCGGTACAAGAGAAGCATTGTTTGCTTTTAACATATTAGCGCAACGATGTATGGAGGTTAATCAGCCACTATATGTGTGCTTCCTGGATTATAATAAAGCATTTGACAAAGTTCGTCATGATCATCTCATAGAATTGTTAGAAAAGAAAACACTTGATAAGAAAGACATCCGCATTATATATAACCTCTACTACAATCAAACCGCAACCGTGAAGGTAGAAAATGAGTTATCGAATGATATAGAAATAAAGAGGGGTGTGAGACAAGGTTGCGTTCTCTCACCCTTATTGTTTAATATGTATTCAGAAGACATATTCCAGGCAGCTCTATCAGATGAAATAGCTGGCATTAAAGTGAATGGGCTAAACATTAACAATGTTAGGTTTGCTGATGACACTGCACTACTAGCTGGAAACCTCAAAGATCTACAATTACTTCTTGACAAAGTCGCAGAAAAAAGTGAAGAATTTGGCTTGACTCTTAACGTAAGCAAGACTAAGTTCATGGTGATATCTAAAACACACCAACAAGAAAATCTTACAATCAATAGGGAAAGAGTCGATCAAGTACGTAAATTTAAATATCTCGGAACAATTGTAAATGAGGAGATTGAAAGCTCAGAAGAAATTAAATCGAGAATAGGACAGGCCAGAAGTATCTTTAATAAGATGAAAAATGCATTCTGTTCGAGAGACATTTGTTTAAACACAAAAATGAGGTTGCTAAGATGCTATGTATTCTCAAAATTACTATACGGAATGGAAGCGTGGACATTGAAAAAGAAGGACATGAACAGTTTAGAAGCTTTTGAAATGTGGGCATATAGAAGAATACTTAGAATTAGTTGGGTGTCGAGGATTACTAATCAAGATGTCCTAAGAAGAATGGGAAAGGAAAAAGAATTAATTAAAACTATTAAAGTAAGGAAGCTACAATATTTAGGCCATGTTATTAGGGGAGTAAATTACAAAATATTGCAAATAATACTAGAAGGGAAAATTTGTGGGAAGAGAACGAGGGGTAGAAGACGGACATCCTGGATTGACAATTCAAAAAACTGGTACAACTGCTCAACGTCAGAACTCCTTAGATCAGCCAAATCAAGATCAGAAATTGCCATGATGACAGCCAACCTTCTTAGAGGAGACGGCACATGAAGAAGAAGAAGATGGTATATTCCGTCATCAGATCAAAATCGACGTCGTATTTCCAGGTGTAATAAATTTCTTTTCCGCAGCAGTGTAGGAGAGGGAGTGTGCAGCCAATATAAAGTAGTCCCTTTTGGGTTAAATATTTTTTTGTGTGTTTTGTAGGAGTGATGGCTCATGTATTGAGGAAAGAATTGTGGGAGCAGGTGACAGTTTATGTAGACGATATACTGTTGACTAATCCCACATGGAAAGAACATATTATCTTACTAGACAGGGTGCTGGAAGCAACAGGAAAGAGGGGCATGTTTCGTTACCCACTATCATTTTATACGCTACAGTTCGGGGCCCTTTAGCGGCAGAAGGGCTGCAAATACAGTTTGTAGACGTAAAGAATAAATATACAGAATGTGAATAACGTTTGTTTTATTTAAAATTCTTTAAGAAGTTTTACATAAAAAATTCCGAGGCATTACTTTTCGGCAAGCTCTCATACTTTTCCAGGTCCTTCCAGTCTTGCAGTTATTGAGAATTTTGAGGTGCCTAAGAACAAAATGCAGATCACATCGGTGTTTCGAATATTTGGGTTCTACTGACGTTTTGTAGATGATCAATCATTTCATACACCTTGCCTACATCACTTATTGAAAAAGGTACCCATTGGGTTTGGACTAGAGACTGCTAGTCATATTTTGAAGAACTGAAAAACTGTTTAATAAATAGTCTAGTACTGCATCACCCAGATTTTGGAAAGCCCTTTTGTATGTCAGGTAACACGTGTGAGTACGGAATGGTAGTCGATGTGTTTCAGATGGAAATGGAAAGGGATTAAGAGGTACATAACACTATCGCGTTTGGAAGTTGTTCGCTGCAACCTGCAAAGTGTAATTACAGTTTCTCGGAAGTAGAGGCTCAAGTCATATTTCTGGTATACAGAAGTTTGAACATTACTTGTTAGGTAACAAAGTGATTGTTGTGACTTGGTAAGACAGCCAAGCCACTAGGAGGAAGCCGAGAGGCACGCGTTTAAGCTCACGCAGTCTGGCGTAAGGTCTGGAACAGGTAAAGTAATTATACTAGCAAAAAAAGGTACGTAGCTTCTGGAATACTTAACTTTAATCCATAATTGGTGAACATCGTTCTGACGGTACATGCATCACAAGATAAAAGCAAATGATAATGGCGCCTTGCTAGGTCGTAGCAAATGACGTAGCTGAAGGCCATGCTAACTCTCGTCTCGGCAAATGAGAGCGTAATTTGTCAGTGAACCATCGCTAGCAAAGTCGGCTGTACAACTGGGGCGAGTGCTAGGAAGACTCTCTAGACCTGCCGTGTGGCGGCGCTCGGTCTGCGATCACTGATAGTGGCGACACGCGGGTCCGGCGTATACTAACGGACCGCGGCCGATTTAAAGGCTACCACCTAGCAAGTGTGGTGTCTGGCGGTGACACCACAGTGATAATGTATAGCGACCACAAGGCTCTTACATTCTTAAAAACCTGCAAATTAAGGCGTATAAGACTAACAAGGTGCGCCTCATATCTTCAGGAGTTCGACCTTGAAACTGGACATATACAAGTCAACGACAATCTGGTGGCAGATGGACTATCGAGAAGTGCTGAACTGTGCAAAGCATCAGGAATTCCTTTAAGAGGGAAAGATGAGGTACGTACAAGGTGACAACTATTGAACTATATGAAATAAAATCGTCATAACTTCTGAACGGTTTGCGTTAGGACATTCAAACTGCACGGTTGGTCGCGGGGCATGATGGAAATTAATATGTGCTGTATGATTTGGTTTAGCGACGAAGTCAACTTTCATCTGGATGCGTTCGTCAATAAACAAAATTGGCGCATTAGGGCGACTGAGAATCCGCATTTCGCGATCGAAAAATCTCTTCACCCTCAACGGGTGACTGTGTGGTGTGCAGTGTCCAGTCACGGAATAATCGGTGCGACATTCCTTGATGACACGGTGACAGTCGAACGATACGTGAAGGTTATGGGAGATGATTTCATCCTCATTATCCAAAGTGACCTTGATTTCGACAAGATGTGGTTCATGCCAGACCCCATAGAAACAGGAGAGTGTTTGATGTCCTGCAAGAGCACTTTGGGGACTGCATTCTCGCTTATTCAGTTTCATACTCGAAAAAATCCATTCACACACATATTCTGGTGGGAATACTTTATCAGTTTCGCAAACTCAATATGGAGACGTAGGAACTCTCCCTGAGGAAAACAATGTAGACGTTCTGGACGGTTTTAACGTAAAAGAAATTGTCTTTAAAACGATGTTACACTGCACGTGTACAGGGGCGCTTTCAACTGAAACGCCAAACGGTCTCGAAAGCAGCTCGAAAATAGTTGTAAGACCGACAGTGTCCACAAAACTTTTAGAAAACTAGCGTCCTATTCTTTCAAGGTCACAATGACGGCTTCAGACCTCTCATTTTATTTAACGTCTGTGAGCTTAGGGGGCTGGACTGTGTTTTTAATCAGGATTTGTCCCTTCAACAATGTGATTTTCTTTTTAAATCAAATCCGCATCAAATCAGAAATAAGTTGTTTCTTGTATAGCAAAGTCTTACTATGGGCAGTGTACAGTCACGCCCACTTAAAACGTGATGTCTACAATCCATTCCAGATGCTCGAATTTTCGCTTTGCACTCTTTTTCCTTGATAAATTCGACAATAGTGGGCTTTAAATCGAAAAATCTTTCCAAGCATTCTCTTGACTTGACCAAGGTACTTCGCAGTAACACACTGAGGGAAAAAACAGCATATTCCTTTAGGTGTTTCCAACTCACACAAGATTTATTGCTGCAACAGTGCATAAGGAGTACATGAAATGATTACATTTACAGATCAATAGCACAAGCGGTTCTGAGGTACCAGGTGTCGACGCATGCTGCAGATCAATCAGTCACATCTGCATGTGCACAGTGGCGCTTTCAACTGAAACGGCGAATGGTCTCGAAAACAGATCGAAAATACGAGGGTGAGTCAAATGAAAACCTTAAATATTTTTTAAATATTATTTATTGTGCAGAAGTGGTACAAAGCTGTATCACTTTTCAGCATAATCTCCCCCACGCTCAATGCAAGTCGCAAAGTGTATGAACTCCTTTAGAAAAAAGTTCTTTTGGTAGTCCGCGCAACCACTCATGCACCTCGTGGCGTTCCTCTTCGTCAGAACGGAACTTCTTTCCTCCCAATGCGTCTTTGTGTGGTCCAAAGATACGGAAATCACTTGGGGAAAGGTCTGGTGAGTTTAGTGGATGAGAAAGACACTCAAAATGTAGGTCTATGATTCTTGCAACTTTTTTACGGGCAGTGTGGGGCCTTGCGCTGTCATGTTGCTAAAGGCCACCCGCTGACAGCAATCCACGTCGCTTTGATTTGATTTCAGGCCGTAGATGATTTTTAGGAGATCTGTGTACGATGCACTGGTGACAGTGGTCCCTCTAGCCATGTAATTCTCCAAAATGACGCCTTTTTCGTCCCAAAAGAGAGTCAGCATAACCTTCCCTGCTGATGGTTGTGTTAGAAACTTCTTTGGTTTTGGTGATGAGGAATGGCGCCATTCCTTGCTCGCTCTCTCCGTTTCCGGTTGGTGGAAGTGAACCCAGGTTTCGTCCCCAGTAACGATTCTTGCAAGGAAGCCATCACCTTCTCGTTCAAAGCGCCGAAGAAGTTCTTCACAAGCATCAACACGTCGTTCTCTCATTGCAGGAGTCAGCTGCCGTGGCACCCATCTTGCAGACACTTTGTGAAAGTGGAGCACACCATGCACAATGTGGTGTGCTGACCCATGACTAATCTGTACACATGCTGCAATGTCATTCAGTGTCACTCGGCTGTGTTCCTTCACTATGGCTTCAACTGCTGCAATGTTCTGTGGCGTCACAACTCGTTGCGCGTGACCTGGACGAGGAGCATCTTCCACTGAAGTTACACCATTTGCGAACGTCCTACTGCATTCGTAGACTTGCTGCTGTTACAAACATGCGTCACCGTACTAAACCTTCATTCGTCGATGAATTTCAATAGGTTTCACACCTTCACTACGCAAAAACCGAATAACAGAACGCTATTCTTTCCTGATGCAAGTCACAAGTGGGGCGGCCATCTTTATATTGATACTGTGACAGTATGAGTGCATCTGTACTATGCTGCCACCTACAGACCATTCTGCACGCTGTGTGTAGCACGCTTACCAACTTACAGGATAACGGCGCGAAATTTCCATTTGTTATTACAAATTTAAGGTTTTCATTTGACTCACCCTGGTAGTTTTAAGACTGGCAGTGTCCTGCGTGGTGTAGCCTCCATAGGCTGCAATGCAAGCGCTGACTTTGGAATCGAGTCGATCATACAGATGGCCAAAACTGTGCTGGGATACGTAATGCCACGCCTGCTCGACCTGTTTGCGTAGTTCTGCAAGAGTTGTTGGCTGACGAGTCGCACGAGTCACTGCTCATCCGATCGTATCCCACACGTGTTTGATTCGAGACAGGACTGGATATCGTGCAATCCAGGGAAGTTGCTGCAGGTCGTGCAGAGCACATTGAGTTTCACGGACAGTGTGTGGAAGAGCATTATCCTGTTGGAACAACACATCACCTTCCTATCACAACAACGGTGAAAGAAAGGGTCGAACAACACTCTGCACGTACCAAGCATTGGTTAGCTTCGCCCCCAGAAAAAAAGGTATACGAGACTGCAGCTTATTTCCATAAGGCCTGGGATGGGGCCAGCATGTCTTAGACCAATATACTCTACGAGACAGTGCTCAACTGGTTTACGTCGTACGCGCAGACGATTACCACTTGATTTCAGGCAGAAACTGTTTTCGTCACTGAAGATCATGGCGAGCCATTCATCTTCCAAGTGATCCTCTGATGGCATCAGTCCAGCCGAGCACATCTATGACGTGGACTGAGTAGAGACGAGATGGAGGTGTGCATATGCGTAGTCCCATTGCTAATAACTGGTTCGCAACAGTTCGTGTTGACACGTCTGGGCTCACAAACCCTCTTATCTGTGCCGTGGGAGCTGTACGATCTGCCACGGCTGCCCTTATAACACGACGATCCTGGCAGATGGCTGTGCTGTGTGGACATCCAGAACCTAGTCTACAGGTATGAGAATGTGACCATCATTGCTGCACAACTGACGCAGCACATCCGACTTGAGTGACAATTCTCCGAAAGGACCATTCCGCCACCCGGAAGGCCACAATTTGACCACTTTCAACCTCGTTCAGCTGGCTGTAGGAATGACGAGTGCATCTCCGTGGCTGGGTTGCTTGCTTGCTTCACACGTTTGGACCACACTGCGCCTTCTGGCAGGGAGAATTCACTGTTAAAGGGTAGACACAGATGGAGCTTTGGCAGCTATGCCACCACGCTATTTGTTGGCGGACGACACTGAAACCATTATCAGTACATCTACTATTCCCCCCCCCCCCCCCAATCGCAAACGTCGTCATCAGATCAATCGACGTCGTCTTGCCAAGTGTACTTTTTTTTTCCAGCAGTGTGCATGAAGTCTCCATAGTCTTCGTTCAGCTCCATCGAAAGTTGTTGAAACAGACAGTGGAGTAACGCATGCGACTTCAGAAATTCATTTCAGTTTCCTAACGTGCTCCATGTATGCAGTTTTAATACAGTGTGCTTGTTGATGTACAGAACAATGCACCCCGTCTGTCGATAGTTGTAATTTTTTGCTGTTTCATTGTCATATAATTCTTCTTGCATAGTGTTGTAATGCCGTTTCACAGCAGATTTGCAGTACATGTCAATTGCGCAACTGCATAATAGATATTGGAAATTCTCATCCCTCTTCTGTCATTCACATTCATTTTTAAAGTTTTGTGACGATAGATTGCTAGTTGCCTCTTTTTGTTCGAGCAGCCACTGGACATGTGAATGTCCGTCATACTACGAACAAATAGCGAATGGTAAACAGCATTGACACCACGATTCTGTCAAAGTGAAGAGAATCACGCGGATCGGAAGCTGCCGCACCGCAGTGCTAATTGAAATGTCGCGCTGTACCGAGTACTTCAGACAACGAACAAGCAAATCTGAGACACGCTGAGCGTGGCCTGCACATCATGCTCGCGTGCTGTTTGCCACACTGTGGCCGCACCTGCTGTAGAGTGTACACTGCAGGGTATTCGTACAGTTTATCAGCTACAATTTACCATAAGAAATCAAACACCTACAGTAAAACACATTACACTGCAGCTACTCACCACGGGTTGATCGATACACACGAATTTCTGACGAAAAACTTTTATGAAGAATCACTGCTAAAAGTAAAAGAAACGAGTTACAAAGCATTAATAATAACATGGAATAACATTCTGAGGTATTCTGGTTCGATCACAAACTATAAAATTAAATTTGAGTCATACTCATGTCTTGCATTAGTGTGATACAATATTCATCATATTAAAAAGTGTCATCTGCCTCCGTTACTACAAAGCGTGAAATGAAAATCTTAGGCATCTTTTGTAGAGCATTACTCAACAACTGTAAAGCATTTTATACTCTCTAAAGCGATGGTCGTTGGCTGACGCTTTCAACAAAGGGCGAGAGAGTGCAACGCCACTGCTGCAGCCGCTGCCAGTTGCCAGCAAATGGATACCAGAGAGCTTGGGCACACGATGCGTTCAAAGGCAGAGACGGTCTGCCAAGAAATCTTTCGCAAAAATGGTGTCGAATGGAACTGTCATTACCGGTATGTCAGAATGTGAATTACATTGTAGCTTCAGCATTCAGACGAAAGGCGCTATAAAAATGTAGATAACGAGTGGTTTCCATAGCGAGACGTTGCAGTCAGACGATGATGATGATGATGATGTTCGGTTTGTGGGGCGCTCAACAGCGTGGTTATCAGCGCCCGTACAATTACCCAATCTTTGCTCAGTCCAATTGCGCCACTTTCCTGGATGATGATGAAATGATGAGGACAACACAAACACCCAGTCATCTCGCAGTCAGACGATGCGTGGGCCATGCGCCTAGACGTAGCATGATCGCTCGAACTGAAAACAACACTTCCTCTAGGAACTACTGCAGTCTAAAGTGTTGCCAGTTTCTGCAGATAGCCAGACTTAGAGAACTATAAGCGTGGGCATACTATTTGTTCCTTGTCGCGATCGGCGGCCACCGGCCATGTTTTATGTCAAAGGGTGTACATTTAGCGACGCACTGTACCATTCCATTGCTTTCCAACAGTCTGAAACGTTTGAGGAGCACATTGCAGACAAGAGGGCGTTAGTGCAGCTCTCAAGTGCAGTGTGCGAAATTTAGTATACAGATTTGATCTGTCTGGAGTGTTTTGGCAGCGGTGGCTTTGCCATCATGGATGATAACCCCCCACCCCCCACCCCCACACACACACATTCTCAGTGTCTTGAGTAGTCCATGTCATGAGCTGGGTTTTCTCTGGCGTCATCAGTGTGTAATGGGATTCTATATGCTACTAGGTTCAAATGGTTCAAATGGCTCTGAGCACTATGGGACGTAACATCTGTGGTCATCAGTCCCCTAGAACTTAGAACTACTTAAACCTAACAAACCTAAGGACATCACACACATCCATGCCCGAGGCAGGATTCGAACCTGCGACCGTAGCAGTCGCGCGGTTCCGGACTGCGCGCCTAGAACCGCTAGACCACCGCGGCCGGCCTGCTACTAGGTAGGATTCCCTAATTCAATTGCTTACGAGCATATGAACAGTTGTTCAGTTGTTATATCCTAATAACGAAAGAAAGAAACAAACAAATTTTAACTTAATACAAATATTGTAGAAAATCAGAGAAGACTGTGTGTGTGACACTGCCTATTCACACATTTAATGGGTTGGGAATTGTGTGTTCGAGACAGACATGGAGCGCCGTTCTCACATTATCTCGAGCCAAACTCATGATAGTAGGTGTGTCAATAAACCAATCCTAACTCAGAGCGTGAACTGGACACTAGTCTCGATCATTTCCTTGTATCTAAGTATTGCACTTTAATGCATTCATCTACTCATATCGCTCATGGTCTATGTTTCTATGCTGCCTCAGCAGCTCTACACTTGACAAATGGCTGCCGACTAGTCGATAGTACGTGAAGTAACGTTCAGACATCACGTGACAAAGTGATACAGTGTTCTTCTATTTCAGATGGGTAAAAATGAAAGGACCGATACAGAAAAAAGTCTCCAATTATACAACCAAACAATATAAGACACTGCGTTAAGGTGATCTGCCTGCCCCCATGAAGATTGCAGCTTTACTCGGCTCTGTGAAGGACGATTTACAGCTTCGTAAAGCGAGTGTATATCATCAGATTCCTTGCGGAAAGTGTAAGAAGTCGTACATAGGTCAAACAACACGCACCGTTCATGAGAGACGTGTGGAGCATCCAAGATACCTACGCTTATTACAGCCAGACAAGTCAGTTGTGGCCGAACATTGTATTGATACAGGGCATTCCATGAATTACAGTGATGTGAAGGTTTTAACATCCACTTATTCCTTTTGGGAATCTGTCTTCAAGGGAGCTATAGAGATTAGATTAAATAGTGATTTAATAAATAGAGATAGTGGTTTTAATTTGTACAAAGCATGAAATCCAGCTCTTGGAGTAATTAAACTGCAGAGAAGTCGTCATGGTGTCACTGTCGGATGATACGCGGCCGAAATATCAGTGGAGGAAATTTTAATTGCGCGGTTGCATCCCCGAAATTTAATGGAATATAAAGCCTACCGAAAGAGTGGATCACCTCAACTAATGGAGCTTGGAGAGAACTTCAGTGTCACTCTTACAAACGTATTGGCTCCGAAACTACAGTATGTCTCACGGCATGTTAATACATTAAGCACTTACAAGACAAGAAGTTCTAGAAAAGATAACACATACACCTACCCTCACCCTCCCGCAACACACACACACACACACACACACACACACACACACACACACACACACAGTGTCTAATTTTCCTATTCACATTACGTTGCACCAGGTACAACCTCTTCACAATGACGTTCATTTCTCGGTACCACTGAAACAACGGTAAGTATTAGCAGAATATGGAAAGCATGTAAATGGTTTTATTCGGGAAAAGTAAACAAAATAATCCCCAGAAATATTATTAGGACTAGCAGCTGGCCCATGTGGGAACATAGAGTTCTTTATGTAAGATTGTAGTGTGGCAGTGGGCGATGCTAAAGATGAGAACATTTCCCCCCTACAGCATGTTAAGAGTATAAATGGACAGGTTGTGTCAAATAAATTAAAGTCATTCTTCGTGAAGTGCTGTTGAATATCTACTGTCTAGAGCTGCTTAACTTATATTTGTTTACGCTCCTGATGGATCGACACTCCAATCCTGTCTCACGCGTTCTGCTCCGTTATAAAACAAAGTCTTTCTTCAGGTCGTTAGTAAGTGTAAAGGTACAAGGAAAACAGCGGACGCTACATTGTTCCCAGTCTTTCCTACCATGGCAAAAAAGTGTACACACGTGCTCATGGAGGAGGCTAATTCTTTTATGAAATTTTCAAGAGTTTGGGCTACAGTATCTACTCTACAATTTATGTCGTCCATTGTATGTCTCACCACTTCATGAAAGGTGACTAAAGACATTCATGAACATAATTTTGCAAAAGAAGAGGATGAGTGAGACTTTCTGTATGCAAGATTCTGTCGTGACTTACAAACTTCTACAACAAGGGCGTTTAGTCAGCATTTGGGATACATTTTTCAAAACCTACTCAGACAGTATTTAAAAATTCATCTATGCTGATAATTTATTTTTCATTTGACTGTTTCTGATCCATTACCTTGCTTTTAAGTTTACAGACACACCGATGGCTTCTGAAACCTCAACTCTAATTTGACGGAATCCTTGCGTTTCTGTTTTCCATTTGTGTCAATGCGGAATATTTCCCACGTTATCTGTTGGCTTCCTACTTGCGAACTTCAGTTTTTAATTTTTTTCAGCGTTACACTATGAAAGTGTCAACCTTGAAGAAAGGATGAAGTGGTGTGGTAGGGATCAGTGGGGGTAGCAGTAAAGATGAATTCACATTTAAAGTAAACAGAAATTAAGTCTCCGAACGATTCCACGTTAAATGGTAATTGCTTAACAGTACACGGAACATCAACATGACGTCTTGCCGCAGTGCTCATCACTGGACAGTAAAAGTGAGATTGTGGGACACCACCCGTCCTACAAAAACCGACTGGCTGTAGTCTCCGAATTAAGGAACTAACAGTGATAGTGAATAAGTAACTCCGCGATCGGGCCCAGAGGACCATGCGATGTTCTTCTATGATTTGGATACGGTATGGAGGGTATGGGATCAGCACGCCGCTCTGCCGGCCATTATCAGCTTTGCAGGCACTACTTCTTCTTCATGTAGCTCCTGAGTTGGCATCGCGAGCCTGAGTGCACCCCGTATCAGTCATCCCACCTGCAGTACCGAAAACTGAAGCAGTTTCCTCCGCACAGCAGTCAGACTGGCCGACTGCACAGCTAATGGGGCGACCTAACAATGGTAGTAGCTGCATTTATTAATGGCCAAAAAAATTATAATGAATGTTATTTACAGCTCATACGGTAAATTCTGCGCACTGCGTTTAAGTAAAGAACAGGAAATCTTCTCATGGGTCAAAACATCAACATTAATTTGATGAAGAACTTACATGCACAACAACAATACTTAGAACGCAGTTCATGTCGCCCATTTGTTTCATACTTTGCACCTTGTTTTCTTCCAAACTGTGAAATAACTTCAAAAACTATTTTCCTCCTCAGATGAGCTTCCTGATAAGCTAATTTTCATAGATTAAAGTTTTACAGGTTCATCTAGTGAGCGCGAGAGCACGAGGGCGGTGCTCCGGTGGCAGATGCTGCAAAAGAGGCTTTCTGCATCACGCCATGTTAAAGTTCCATACGGTATGTTAAAGGTCCTAGAAGAGTCAGCCAATATATTGCTTCCTCCTACATTAACCTCGCGAAAAAACTATTAAAATAAAATTAGACAGATTCGAGACCACACGGAGGATTAGAGTAATCGTTCTTCGAGCGAGCCGTACGTGACTGCAACAGAAATAGGGGGAAGTGCCAGTGGTACACAAAGTACCCTTCGCCACACACCGTAAGATGGTTTGCGGAGCATAGATGTCGATACAGACAGTTTCATATGCTCTGTGTAAGCTTTTTAGTTAACCATGTACGGTAAAAGGTAAATGCTATTTCGTTTTTATTTATTACGTCCGTTTCCTGACGAAACCTTGGCGATATGTCACGCAAGGACAGCAAGCAATAAAAAAGGAGCTACAAAATCCATATCTGTAAGACGACGAAGTGCGGCGAGAGTACGTAAAAATCAGATGGCAGGAATATGCTGGATGAAATGGTCTCCTGACGCCAACGTCCCTTCAGCACCAAAAATTTTTTCCAGAGATTTGTTGACTTGCGTTCCTTTCCGTCCTGTCCCTTCCCTCGACGAACGACGTTCGTGCCGCCACCTGAAATACATCCTGGAGTGTTTTGATATGACGTAAAGTGTTAATAGACATCAACACAGAAGTACTGAGTTCACGACGAATCTATGTTTGTACCCTTGCATTTCCAGTCGCAATATTGCACTTAGTCTTTTAGACTGGTAACGAATTATAGGTAACGCCAATAAACTAGGAGGAAGCAGCCGCAAGGGCCGAGGGCGGAGGACCACCGCCGGCCTGTGGGCAGCGGTGTTAACTGAGCCGCGCTATCTATATCGCCTTCTGATTCAGTGGTCCACTGGCCAGCAACGTAACACCGGCTCACCCTGTTGGACCACATTTTTCCAGTAGCGAAACATTACCTGCAAACCACTCGCTCGACGGCACGGCACCGCTAGGCTTGGGTTGCAGCGCGTTTTACTGCTCTGTGATCAGTGACTAGCGTGCCAGATCACACAAATCTTCTCACGCTTCTCATTACTTTTCATTAAGAAACCTGCAGATGTATGTCGCAGGAGTTCTTTTATGTCATGCTCGCTATTAAATATACGGCACGTAAACTGCTACGACGCGGATTTCGGTTTATGCCGGCTTACGGCTTCTGGAAAGGGTCATCAGCTGGCCTAACTGTTAGGTATTCGACTCAGCTATATCACGTGACATTACTGCTATGGTAGCTATTGCGGTCGTGTAGATTAGTTCGGACGCAATATGCCAGCTCCTAGACAGAGCCTCAGTGAGATGATCTTCTGGTATCGTCATTGTTATTTCAATTTTCCAGTTAGTGTTATTTCAAAATGTAATTCCTCAAGACATCCATGATTGTTCGAGTTTTTCTTTATTATCAAATAATAGCTACAAAAACTATAATATATCGTGAAAAAACATTTACTTACGTGCACCTACCTTAAATGGAAGCCAAAGTTTGCTTATGTTCGAATCAGATGTGGCGTCGTCATTGGTCAACGACTGTTTTTTTGGCATCCTCTGCGTTCTCATCAGTCCTTGAAACCATATGCTAAAACTTTTACTGGGGACCAGAGGTCATTCGCGATAACAGCAGGGTTGGATGAAGGTCTTTTTCCTTGGGGATGTCAGCGTTGCAGTCTGTCCTGTAAATGAAGAGTCGCTTCGAGAGAGCACCCTGAAGAGGCCCTTTGACAGTGATACTTCGTAGTCTCTAAAGCTTATCACCTCCTGTTAGGACTACTCCTGGTACTGTTCTATTCAAACCAACCCTCAACTCCTGCGTCACCTTTTCTTGGGGTTTGTACACTCCTGCCGCGTTGATATATACAGTGCTCATGCACAAACCTTGTCATTCATGTGAAGTTCACACACTGTGTTTTGAAGAAACGACAAAGGAAGATAGGAGGCACAAAGAGCTGTTGCCGGCCGGTGTGGCCGAGCGGTTCTAGGCGCTTCAGTCTGGAACTGCGCGACCGCTACGGTCGCAGGTTCGAATCCTGCCTCGGGCATGGATGTGTGTGATGTCCTTAGGTTAGTTAGGTTTAAGTAGTTCTAAGTTCTAGGGGACTGATGACCTCTGAAGCTGAGTCCCATAGTGCTTAGAGCCATGTGAACCATTTGAACAAAGCGCTCTCGATGAGAAACAGCACTGCATTGCAGTGCCTGCCCTTAAAATGTCATTGCATAAGAAACACATCGATAAATTTCTTACAATAGGTATTCTGAAAATGCGCACTGTTCTATCGGCACTCACTGTTGTGTACCGTGTTTCTGCATTCCACAAAGGCTCTTTCCATCGGAGATGGAAATTCGTCTAACCCGAGAGTTACGAAAAAGTAGAATCTCGTAAAGCTTCTTGACAAGTATAGAACTGTGCTGCCCGCCCTTAAATGGGTTTGCAAATGAACGTGCTGTTAGTGTGAGAACTATTCCCCTTGGAGTGCGGCTTCGGGTTGAGCCGGTCTCTATGCAGAGCTTCAGATAAGTCACGAATCGAGTAATTGCGGTCTCAAATACGGTTGTTTCGAGCGGAAAACTAACAATATAACACGCAGCAGTTGTGTGCATCGACTTCCAGCTTTAAACGGCCACGTTTATGACCCGGAACATGTGTTCTAAGTTAATATGGAAACAACAGTTTCTTTCCAAGAAGAAATGACAGAGAAGTAAACCCAACTTCGATGATATGCAGAAACAAATGCATTTTATTACTTATTTTCCATTGAATACAGTTGCACTTGCTCTTCTATTGAATTAGTCTATGACTTGCCTTTGTTGTAAGCTATTTATTGAAAAACGTTAACGCTAAGATGAAAAATAATCGTAATGATACAGCGGTTTCTAAGAAATAATAAACTGAAGTGCCAAAGAAACTGGTATAATGAGAATAGGGCGTTCCTGTCGGTAACTCCTATATAAGACAACAAGTGTCTGGCACAGTTGTTAGATTGGATACTGCAGCGACAATGGCAGGTTATCAAGATTTAAGTGAGTTTGAATGTGGTGTTATAGTCGGCGAACGAGCGATGGGACACAGCATCTTCGAGGTAGCGATGAAGTGGGGATTTTCCCGTAAGACCATTTCACGAGTGTACCGTGAATGTCAGGAATCCGGTAAAACATCAAATCTCCGACATCGCTGCGGCCAGAAAAACATCCTGCAAGAACGGAACCAACGACGCCCGAAGAGAATCGCTCAACGTGACAGAAGTGCAACCCTTCCGCAAATTGCTGCAGATTTCAGTGCTGGACCATCAACAAGTCTCAGCGTGCGAACCATTCCACGAAACATAATCGATATGGGCCTTCGGAACCGAAGGCCCACTTGTGTACCCCTGATGACTGCACGACACGAAGCTTTACGCCTCGCCTGGGCCCGTCAACACCGACACTGGACTGTTGACGGGTCTGGAAACATGTTGCCTGGTCGGACGAGTGTCGTTTGAAATTGTATCGATAGGATGAATCCATGGACCCTGCATGTCAGCAGGGGACTGTTCAAGCTGGTGGAGGCTCTGTAATGGTGTGGGGCGTGTACAGTTGCAGTGATATGGGACCCCTGATACGCCTAGATACGACTGTGACAGGTAACACGTACGTAAGCAGCCTGTCTGATTACCGGCATCCATTCATGTCCATTGTGGATTCCGACGGACTTCGGCAATTCCAGCAGGACAATGCGATATCACACACGCACAAACCTGCTACAGTGGCTCCAGGAACGCTTTTCTGAGTTTAAACATTCCCGCTGACCACCAAAATCCCCAGACATGAATATTATTGAGAATATCTGGGATGCCCCTTGCAACGTGCTGTTCAGAAGTGATCCCCTCCCCCTCGTACTCTTACGGATTTATGGACAGCCCTGCACGATGCATGTTGTCAATTCCCTACAGCACTACTTCAGACATTAGTCGAGTCCATCATGCCACGTCGTGTTGCGGCAGGCACTTCCGCGTGCTGGGGGGGGGGGGGGGGGGGCTACACGATATTCGGCAGGCGTTTCAGTTTCTTTGGCTCTTCAGTATATAACCATGTGGATTTTTCAGCTGTTCATGAATGCAACATAATTTTTAATACTTTTTTACTTAGTTTGGTGATTTCCCTTATACACTCCTGGAAATTGAAATAAGAACACCGTGAATTCATTGTCCCAGGAAGGGGAAACTTTATTGACACATTCCTGGGGTCAGATACATCACATGATCACACTGACAGAACCACAGGCACATAGACATAGGCAACAGAGCATGCACAATGTCGGCACTAGTACAGTGTATATCCACCTTTCGCAGCAATGCAGGCTGCTATTCTCCCATGGAGACGATCGTAGAGATGCTGGATGTAGTCCTGTGGAACGGCTTGCCATGCCATTTCCACCTGGCGCCTCAGTTGGACCAGCGTTCGTGCTGGACGTGCAGACCGCGTGAGACGACGCTTCATCCAGTTCCAAACATGCTCAATGGGGGACAGATCCGGAGATCTTGCTGGCCAGGGTAGTTGACTTACACCTTCTAGAGCACGTTGGGTGGCACGGGATACATGAGGACGTGCATTTTCCTGTTGGAACAACAAGTTCCCTTGCCGGTCTAGGAATGGTAGAACGATGGGTTCGATGACGGTTTGGATGTACCGTGCACTATTCAGTGTCCCCTCGACGATCACCAGTGGTGTACGGCCAGTGTAGGAGATCGCTCCCCACACCATGATGCCGGGTGCTGGCCCTGTGTGCCTCGGTCGTATGCAGTCCTGATTGTGGCGCTCACCTGCACGGCGCCAAACACGCATACGACCATCATTGGCACCAAGGCAGAAGCGACTCTCATCGCTGAAGACGACACGTCTCCATTCGTCCCTCCATTCACGCCTGTCGCGACACCACTGGAGGCGGGCTGCACGATGTTGGGGCGTGAGCGGAAGACGGCCTAACGGTGTGCGGGACCGTAGCCCAGCTTCATGGAGACGGTTGCGAATGGTCCTCGCCGATACCCCAGGAGCAACAGTGTCCCTAATTTGCTGGGAAGTGGCGGTGCAGTCCCCTACGGCACTGCGTAGGATCCTACGGTCTTGGCGTGCAGCCGTGCGTCGCTGCGGTCCGGTCCCAGGTCGACGGGCACGTGCACCTTCCGCCGACCACTGGCGACAACATCGATGTACTGTGGAGACCTCACGCCCCACGTGTTGAGCAATTCGGCGGTACGTCCACCCGGCCTCCCGCATGCCCACTATACGCCCTCGCTCAAAGTCCGTCATCTGCACATACGGTTCACGTCCACGCTGTCGCGGCATGCTACCAGTGTTAAAGACTGCGATGGAGCTCCGTATGCCACGGCAAACTGGCTGACACTGACGGCGGCGGTGCACAAATGCTGCGCAGCTAGCGCCATTCGACGGCCAACACCGCGGTTCCTGGTGTGTCCGCTGTGCCGTGCGTGTGATCATTGCTTGTACAGCCCTCTCGCAGTGTCCGGAGCAAGTATGGTGGGTCTGACACACCGGTGTCAATGTGTTCTTTTTTCCATTTCCAGGAGTGTATTTGAAACTTTATATTTAGCACATCCACATGTACAACCCAAACAAGTACAAAAGACAGGACAAAAACCCGCCGTCCCTCAGTTTTCTAAGTCCGGCAACACTGTAGAGGGCGGAAGTACGTGGAGGAAGTGTTGTTTTGCGCTCGAGCTATTACAGTGCTGTATCTGTTCGTAGTAAACGATGTACGTCGCGCGGTGTAGACCCAAAGTCGAGAGTTTGAATCCACTCATATCTTTATTTTATAACTGCATTTCGACCAATTGGTAAAGTTATCACTCTGATGGAACCTCAAAGATCATTTTATTCACTTTCTAAACCAAAGCAGACCTTTCCACGAAAGAGCTTGTGACTGCGCCAAGATGAAAATAGTTTTGCAGAGACTGGGCTGCCCGCAAGAGGGGGGAGGGCAGGCAGTGGGGGCAGCTGCCCCTAGTGTAATTGAGTTAGTTCATAAATATAAAAAAAAGAACCGATAACCGCAGGGCACAGATTTGTAAGACCTGGGAAATTGTCAGTAAAATGACCTGAGAACATCGATAAAATTACTTAGAATCATATTAATGAGGAAGAAAGTGAGTTATAAAATTAAGTAGGGTAACGAAAAATTTATAGGAACTGGAACCGAAATCACATAAAAGCTGCTCCGGCGTAACGACAAGTGCCGACACGAAGATCAAGAACGTTACAGCAGGCCTCTGCACGAAGAAAATAAAACCGACGCGCCGCCTAGCCTCGGGCGCACTAGGAGACCCGCTATAAGACTCACTTCAAGAGTCGCACTAGAAGACGAACTGTGACTTGTGATCCATATCAATTACTTGTATGGAAGTTGTATATATTTCGAAGGGCACTGATGGGGTCGTCGTGTGACTAGGGCCTCCCGTCGGGTAGGCCGTTCGCCGGGTGCAAGTCTTTCGATTTGATGCCACTTCGGCGACTTGCGCGTCGATGGGGATGAAATGATTATGATTAGGACAACACAACACCCAGTCCCTGGGCGGAGAAAATCTCCGACCCAGGAGGGAATCGAACCCGGGCCCTTAGGATTGACATTCTGTCCCGCTGACCTCTCAGCTACCGGGGGCGGACAAGGGCACTGATTATTTGCATGTCGCCAATTTTTCCTTTTAGTGATATCATACTTAGCAGCTCTTCTTTCGTCGACGAATCTTTAAAGACCATCCAAATAAAAATAAGTAATTTGCGGTAACACTGATATCTGTTTACTCGTCAAGCTGTAGCAAAAAAGCAACACAATGGACGATATCTCTTTGTAGTTGTTCGTGTATGTTTTCACTCATCATTTCGATATAGCACACCACAGTATTTCGAGACAGCTGTAAACCATGAATAGCTTTTTAATTCCATTTTTAGATTTAAAATTCACGATCAACGAATCTGACACTGCTTTGATAACTTCCTTGATGTGCTTCCATAAACGTCTGTGCACCTGCACCAAATGTGAGCAAGTCCGTAACTTAAGTGCAGTTTGTGTGTGTATTATTACGGTTGTCTCACCAAGTGCTCAAAATGTTGACCTTGAGCATTGATACACGCTATAAAGTGATTCAGGAGAAACAATACTGCACTTTGAATTTCATCTGTTGTCACCAACACCGCAGACCTATGTGATAAGGCGTTTCATGCCTTTGGGAGTCGTCAGTGCTTCCTAATAGATCTCTTGTTTTGATTTTTGCCACAGATAAAAGTATAGTCGTGTTAAGTTTGGCGAGTGTGCAGATCATTTTGCATTTCCTGAACGACGTTACAGTGCTTTCCAAATGTTTTCTTAACGGGGTCTGTCATTACACGTGTGGAATGGGAGGGACATCCATCATGTTGGTACCACACTGATTGCCATATGTTAAGTGGATGTTTTCCAATAACTTCGGCAACAGAATATCTTAAAAACTCGAGATACTTGAGTGTATTTAGATCCCAATAAATAAAACGGAAGCAATGATGCGGGTCTTGGAGTTTTGAAAAACACGCACCAAACGTTGATAGACCAAGAGCGTTGTTTTTATCCACTTTTTGAGTCAGCGTGAGTCAGTAGATGATTAGCGCATACTGCGAAGGTGGACTTGCCCATGGTTTGTAAACGATGCTTCTTCCAGAAACAAAATTTTCCATAGATATGGTGCATCACTTTGCACTTTCCGTTGATAACATTTGGAGAACTGTAACCAATCTTGGAAGTCATTGCTATGAATCTTTGGATACAGCGAAATGTGAAGGAGATATTTGCACAGTTCGAATCGCACCTGACGCACTCCATTCAGAACAGGATACGACTCGAACATGCACCACTTTTCTTCCACGTGACTTTGCACCTCCCTGAAATGCCATAGTGCATCCACGACGAGCGTAGCCGGGAAGTATAAACTGCAGCTCGAAGATTCCTATGTTCCAAACTCCGAGACCCGCATGGTTAACTGTCAGTACTCCCACATTGATGTCCGAGTGAGGGAAACGATATCCATCGGTGGAATGGCGAATAAGCCATTCGCACGCTGCTTCAATGACAAAGTTCATATAAACTGTGCTGGAGACGATCGAAAGAAGAATACCGAGGAGTTCATGTGGATCAACGTTAATTACTTCACGCAGGATGGGTATGGAACGTTAATCTTATAGTGGCCTTTCTGTGCGAAAGCGCCGTTGTCCTTCGAGTTAATCTGTTTACGCTACAATACCCGTACAAGTAAACAACGGGCTGCTCGCGCAGCGCCGCATAGACCCCTGCGCGTGTCCACCTCGCAGAACGTCAGAGAGCGACTTGATGAAATATTTATTGCATGATTCGGCTTGGAGGGGGCTGAAACATAGGGGGATGTCTTCGAATTGTCGTTTCTGCAGTAGAAAGGTAGCTGGATAAGAAAAGGACATCAATGCAGACGCAAAGTGCGTGGCAAGATTTTCAGCAAGAACCGACACATCGCTACAGTGACCACCCTGAAGAACAAGAACCAGGACAGTTGTTGCTAGCTTGCGCTTGGCCCACACCTGGCTATACGTTCCCAAGAAGAAGACGTATTGCTCGCACCATTTCTGCTTTTAATTAGACAGCGACCCTTACCATGAAGTTGCTTAAAAGTGATAAGGTTGATGTGCAAAGGATAGACAGGCAACTGCCCCTTGGCACGCATGGGGAGCTATCAGCTCAGGTGTCAACAGGATTAATAGAATGTTGTCAGGGGGTCAACGAAAGGGGTACATAATAACAGAATGGCTACAGTGTTGGCTTTGAAGCGAAAATAAGAGCCTACACAAGTTTGGTGCTGAGGTGATGCTTAACACTGCATGCAGCGGCGACCATTGATGGTGTTCTTCCTCAATTGGTCCACACTTCAGAAAAATTTGGAAAATTAAGGCAAAACTCAGAAGAGGACCACACATTACTTCACTTAAAAGTTGGTGAATGAAAGTGTATTATAAGAAAGGGAGGCAGAACCAAGGGAGTAGCTACATCAAAATCAAAACTGCCACCATGACAAAGAGAACAAGAGAAGTTAGCATAGTCACAGATGAGAGATTGCAGCACAGGAGGGGAAATAGGTACTGCAATAGTATAGGGATCGTGCAAGTCACGCACATACTCTCTAAGGCGTCATGAGCCCCGTGAGGGCTATTTACGACCACAACTTCCCCCACTGTTATGGCTTCCTTAGTTGGTCAGAAAAGCCACAGTTAAAATATTTGCAGTCGGGAACACAATATCGAAATTTTGTAGTAATTTTTGCTAGTAAGAGACTAAGCACAGAACATCTAATAGAGATTTGTTTCAAGATTGTAAATTCCCTAAAAGGAAAACCTCTGCAAAGGCTACTCTTAAGCAACAATTAGATGGAAAGGAAGCAGATTTGGCATTGTACACTGCCATGAGGTGATTGAGTCTAAGCAAGTTTTTGCAAAGAATTGAAGATCTGTTGGATGAAATAATAAAATTTCGAGAAGAGTGAGGAGATGATTATCAGCAACTGAGTGATTTAGACTGGCAATGTGGCAGATTTTACCACAAAATGGAGCACATTAAACCTGGAATTATAAGGCAGGAATAGAACAGTTGCAGAAATGATGAGTTCAATTGTAGCAGTCCAAATTCAAACAGCGCCTATAATAGTTGGCTCAAGAAGGAAGAATATTTTACCTACAATTTCATGCCTGACAAATACTCAGCAGAAATTAAGGAGTGGTATTTGATTTGAAAAATGTTGTGAAGCTGGTGGAATTCATTAGTTATACGTTTAATAATTCCATTGATCATAGTAGTATCTATGAGATAGCTAAAAATTTTCAGATACATTTCAAATGGAGCCCATGATATTGCAAAACGAAATTATAAATCTGAACTGTGATAGATTTCTAAAAGCAGGGTAACGCTTTGGTCTAGTTTTCTGGGCAGTAGTTTTAAATGAGAAATATACAAATTTGAAGAAATATGTTGAACAACTGCATTCGAGTGATTTAGACTGGCGTGAATCAACGTTTATCTACTTAAAACAGAGAAACAATATTCACCGTTTTTGCTTGACAGATGCTCATATATTGGATTCTTTAAGGTTAGCAATTTCCAGTTACAAACCTGAGTTTGGTGATTTAGCGGAAGATGCTCAGATGTCGTGCTCACACTAATATGAATAAGTAGTTAGTAATAATAATTTTCAAATTTATGTTTTCCCTCTTAATAAAATAAAAAATGCTACATCACTGTATACTGAGCTATAGTATTTCACTTAAAGTTTGAAGAAGTATGTAAGTAGTATATCATACAGGATTTTGTCAGTAAACAGTAGATCATGGCTATAATCAAGATGACCACCTCTGATCTAGAGTATCTCACCTCAAATCACCAACCATAAAGAAGTGATATGGATTTGTGATGTGCATTTGTTAAATTGTAATAATAAAGCAAAATTAGATAATCACATAAATAATCATGTAATTAATAATCTAGTAAAAGTAGAACTGCCCAAAAAGGTGAATAATCAGAATTTAAAAATTGTAAGTATACACAATAAGTTCCTTTTGTTATTTATGCTGATTTTGAATATTTGTTCTTAAAAATGGATAACTCTTTAAAAAAAATCAGAAAATTATAAAAATATATAAATTAATTAAAAAATATCCAGTATTAACAGATAATAATTATTATATTGGGTTATACAAAGAAACATTAAAAGATAGATATAGATTTATCAACAAAAACATAAATACAACAGCATTAAAATTATATGACTGATGTTATACTATGAAATACCAAAAACATGGACCAAGTGGTTTTTATTATTATATTAAACATAAAAATGGTCACTACAAAGAACAAGTTATATACAAAGCACCAAATTCAAATAAAAAGCTCGTTGAATGTATGCAAAGAGAAGTTCAAAAAAATTGATAAAATTTATTCTGAAACTGAAGAAATGGAACCACTAACGAGTGATGAACAATCTAGGCCACTAGGCACAATTAGCCTAAAATTTGTTCTTTATGTGAAAAAACTTTATACAAAAGAATAAAAAGTTCGTTGTCAGATTCAATTATAACACAATTGTGATATGATTTTTATGACTGATAAAGGAATAAGAGGTGGTATAAACCAATGTTGGAAAAGATGTGTTAAAGCAAATAAATATTAATGAAACATTTTGAAAAAATATGATAGTGAACTATTTAGCATATTTAGATGCAAATAATTTATATGGTTATGGCATGAGACAATATTTGCCATATGGTCGTTTTAAATGGGATGAACCAAAAAATTTCTATTCTAAAAATAAATTAGTAAAATGTTGATCTCTCCTAAAACAGTTATATATTCGAAGTAGATTTACAATATCCAAAACTTCATATGATTTACATAAATACTGACCATTAGCACCCAAAAATAGAATAATCTGAGGAGCTAATGAAAAAATGATTAACCATAATTTTAGATAGTAAATATAATTATTTGGTTCATTATAGGAATCTTAAACACTGGATTTTTAAAATTTAAACAATGTGTTTGGTTAAAAAGCATGCATATTTAAATTCAGAAATGAGATGGAAAGCAAAAAGAAAATAGATTTTGAAAAAGGTTTCTACAAATTGATGAATAATGTTGTATTGAGAAACACCATGAAAATATAGTAAACAGACTATATTTACAAATGGTCTCAAATGGTGAAAAATATAATAAATTAATAGCTAAGCCATATTTTAAAAATACAACAGTTTTTAATAATAATTTAGTTGCTATCTATATGAATGAAACCAAAGCTTTGTTTGGTAATAAACGTCTTTACATTGGAATGGTTATACTTGTTTTATTAAAAGAATTTGTGTGTCTTTCGTTATAAAGTTGTCAAACAAAAATATAAAGAAAATATTGATACTGATAGTTGTATCTATAATATAAAAACTCAAGATCTTTCTGAAGATTTGAAATCAATGATTCATTTTTGAGGTACAAGCAAATATTTAGAAAATAATTGTATTATTTACCTAAAATTAATACAGATGGATTAGGAAAAGTGAAAGATATATGTAATGGAAATATATTAGAAGAATTTTGCAGTTTAAGAGTAATAATTACGCACATAAAGTGGATGACAGGGGAAAGTAAAAATTAAAAGAAGTAAAAAAAGGTCGTGTTAAGAATAAAATATGTTTACAAGAGTATGAAGATGGTTTATTAAGCATTAAAGAACAATATAGAACTATTAATTCAAAACAAAGCTTTGAACATAAAACTTTTCTATTGAAATTAATAATAAATTTTTGTGTCCTCATGATAATAAAAGATATGTTTTATGAAATGAAATAGATACATTACTGTGTGATCGTCATGAAATTTGTAACTAATTAGATTTAAAATGTTTAAATTTTTATAAAATTCACATCTAATATAGTACTGTTTTTAATTAAAAAATATATGAGTTATATGTTCTTTGATTCAAAAGCCATATGCCCAACAATCATAAACATCTTTTAAACACATAATAGTAACAAAATTTGGAAAAGGTGTTTTAAAATAGTACTCAGTATGAAATCTGTATGTGAAAATTTTCAGTTTCATAGATTTATCACAAAAAGTTGTGATATTTCTCTCAAAATATATTTTATGTTATAATTTTCTAACTTTCTAAAATGTTAAAAAGACTCATTTATATATTTGTCGTATTTTAATTTTTGTTATATTCTAGAACTAATCTTTATGTTTATTTCAATATTTGTCTTTAGTTGGTGGACCTCATAAAAAAATTTAAATCTTTAGATTATTGATAATGTATACACTGCTTGGAATTTATGTCAGCTAAAGAAGGCTCATCAGTTTCTATGTTTTCCAATGATAATGATATTCTTGAATGTTCATCACATAGCATTTGTTTTAGATTTTTTATAGTAATATCTGGAAATAATTTAATTTTTCTATATATTTCTTATGATATTCATATAAACAAGGTCTACTCATTGTTCTATAACCATCTTTTGTCTATTTCTGTGAATTAAAGTTATCAATTGATTTGTCAGTCTTGCAGCTTTTCCAAATCATATATCAAACGTCTTCCATTTATTGAGAACAGTTAAAAATTTATGATTAACTGACTTTCAATCATTTTCATTCTCATTTAAAATTGATGAGTTTTCTGATTTTTAATTTTTTTTAATGTTTGGTTGCAATATATAATTTTTATGATAATAAAATACGAAAATATAAATAACTTAAAGAACAATTAAGACATTATTTACCAATGTAAATGGAAGATACTGAATTTACAAAATATTTTTAAAAAATAAGAGATATATCACCAAATTTAGGTGCGGAAAATCTTGCTAAGGAATTAAAAATTAAGCATTTTGGAGGTGTAGCTATGACTGATAAATCACCTAATAATTTTAAAAAATTTGAATATAGTATGACTGATTCAGATATTGCTGATAATGTTGGTTTGCATATTATTTGTTAATATAAAATAAATAATAAAAATGTTTTTGATTTATTTTGACGAAATATACCAAATTCTTATTATTTGGGGAAAAGAAGGTTTATATTATAATGGTGAAATAATATAAAATTTTGGTGAATTCATGTGTGGTCATTTGGGATTACTTGTGTTCTGTGTTTAGTCTCTTACTAGCCAGTAATTGTTGATGAATTATGCAGGGGTAGCTAAGAAGTCAGGAAAGTCTTCGACTTTGTGACAAAAAGCAATAAAACCATTGGGAATACCTGTCATTGCAGGATCCCCCAGTTTGTACAAAGCTAGCTTAACTGTGCTAGCACATGCTTTGACTTCCATGAATATATCAAGGCCACAAATTTTTCCTTTTAATGATATACTTAGCAGCTCTTCTTCCATAAACGAATCTTTAAAGACCATCCAAATAAAAATAAGTAATTTACGGTAACACTGATGTCTGTTTACTTGTCAAGCTGTAGCAAAAAAGCAACACAATGGACTATATCTCTTTGTAGTTGTTCGTTTATGTTTTCACTCATCATTTCAATATGGGACACCACAGTATTTTGAGACAGCTGTAAACCATAAATAGCTTTTTAATTCCATTTTTAGATTTTAAATTCACGACCAACGAATCTGACACTGCTTTGATAACTTCCTTTGTGTTCTCCACTGGAAATGGGTTGAACTTTAGTGCAATTCTGCAACTTATCTGGAATGCCTTACTTTGCTCAATAGGCCGAGAAAACCTGTTTTCTTGGTCTGTTAGTAGTGATTTCAATGCTTGCAATTTACTCTTCGTTATTTCGGTGTTAGGTGAAAAGTCTGTCTGTTATTTACTATGAATTGTGTTAAAATGTCGTTCTAAATTTCCTTCTTCGGTATTGCCATGGATGTGATTGCATATTGAGCAGCAACCGTTTTCTTTCACCATAGTATAGTAGTCCAGTTCCCATTCTTGGGGAAAGCAACACGTTTTCGATTTCTTTGGAGCACATTTTTCAAGGATCTACAAAAATAAAATTAAAATGTCACTAACATAATTCACATAATAATAAAAGCAGAGATGTCCTGCCAGTAAACTGTGTTACATTTATTGTCGAGATGATGGCAAAAAGTGAGTGAGTGAACATTATTTCTATGTTTTTATTTATTATGCTTTTGGTCAAATGGAATGATTTTGTACACTGAGAGGATTTCAGACAGAGTAATGTATCTTCTCTCTCGCACTTTGTCGCTGTCACCTCCACGTTCTGCTTATTTTAAGCACAAGATTGTATTTCCCAATATCCGAGACTTGTACATTTTCTTGATTGTTTACCTACATAATCATCTGAAGAGCAGTCTGGCTGTTGGTAATTGGCGCAGTATTATGAAGCGGAAACTTTTCATTGTTGTGGCCAGTGGAAAAGTATTGCAGCTGCAGTTGTCATCTACATCAATAGCCTACGGCATTGTGACTATTTCCAGAATGAGATTTTCACTCTGCAGCGGAGTGTGCGCTGATATGAAACTTCCTGGCAGATTAAAACTGTGTGCCCGACCGAGACTCGAACTCGGGACCTTTGCCTTTCGCGGGCAAGTGCTCTACCAACTGAGCTACCGAAGCACGACTCACGCCCGGTACTCACAGCTTTACTTCTGCCAGTACCTCGTCTCCTACCTTCCAAACTTTACAGAAGCTCTCCTGCGAACCTTGCAGAACTAGCACTCCTGAAAGAAAGGATATTGCGGAGACATGGCTTAGCCACAGCCTGGGGGATGTTTCCAGAATGAGATTTTCACTCTGCAGCGGAGTGTGCGCTGATATGAAACTTCCTGGCAGATTAAAACTGTGTGCCCGACCGAGACTCGAACTCGGGACCTTTGCCTTTCGCGGGCAAGTGCTCTACCAACTGAGCTACCGAAGCACGACTCACGCCCGGTACTCACAGCTTTACTTCTGCCAGTACCTCGTCTCCTACCTTCCAAACTTTACAGAAGCTCTCCTGCGAACCTTGCAGAACTAGCACTCCTGAAAGAAAGGATATTGCGGAGACATGGCTTAGCCACAGCCTGGGGGATGTTTCCAGAATGAGATTTTCACTCTGCAGCGGAGTGTGCGCTGATATGAAACTTCCTGGCAGATTAAAACTGTGTGCCCGACCGAGACTCGAACTCGGGACCTTTGCCTTTCGCGGGCAAGTGCTCTACCAACTGAGCTACCGGGCGTGAGTCGTGCTTCGGTAGCTCAGTTGGTAGAGCACTTGCCCGCGAAAGGCAAAGGTCCCGAGTTCGAGTCTCGGTCGGGCACACAGTTTTAATCTGCCAGGAAGTTTCATATCAGCGCACACTCCGCTGCAGAGTGAAAATCTCATTCTGGAAACATCCCCCAGGCTGTGGCTAAGCCATGTCTCCGCAATATCCTTTCTTTCAGGAGTGCTAGTTCTGCAAGGTTCGCAGGAGAGCTTCTGTAAAGTTTGGAAGGTAGGAGACGAGGTACTGGCAGAAGTAAAGCTGTGAGTACCGGGCGTGAGTCGTGCTTCGGTAGCTCAGTTGGTAGAGCACTTGCCCGCGAAAGGCAAAGGTCCCGAGTTCGAGTCTCGGTCGGGCACACAGTTTTAATCTGCCAGGAAGTTTCATATCAGCGCACACTCCGCTGCAGAGTGAAAATCTCATTCTGGAAACATCCCCCAGGCTGTGGCTAAGCCATGTCTCCGCAATATCCTTTCTTTCAGGAGTGCTAGTTCTGCAAGGTTCGCAGGAGAGCTTCTGTAAAGTTTGGAAGGTAGGAGACGAGGTACTGGCAGAAGTAAAGCTGTGAGTACCGGGCGTGAGTCGTGCTTCGGTAGCTCAGTTGGTAGAGCACTTGCCCGCGAAAGGCAAAGGTCCCGAGTTCGAGTCTCGGTCGGGCACACAGTTTTAATCTGCCAGGAAGTTTCATTGTGACTATTGCTGCACAAGTTTGTCAAGATTTTCATGTGAATTAAAAAACTATGTAATGTCTACAGTGATTTCGTTATACATAAACACCACAACTTCAGTAACAAACAATGCAGTCGACCAAAACCTGTTCAAGTTATGGTGAAAATAATCTCAAAAACGTCCAAAATCATCCCACCTGTCTCAATATGGGAGTAATTCGCTTGATCAACTGAAAATGATATCTTACTTTATTTGATACCTTCAAAAGCATTTCTTTCTCCATTTGAAGTTCGTTCAGCGTTTTTCTTCAGCCACTCAGCCATAGCATATGAGGTGCAATGAAGAGTCTAACGCTGATTTACAATGGTAGTCCTCTGCTAGTCCCTGTCATCAACTGATGGATTGACACTAACCCCAATCCTGCATTCCAAATACTTCCCATCTATTTTCATTATGTGCCAAAAACAAAAGAGAGCTAGTGTGTGCAACGAGGATAACTAACATGCCAGAACAGAGACTGAAAAATGATAGAAGATTATGTGCATAAAAGTTGGTGATTGTGTTGCAAAGTATATTCTATGTATTTTTTATATACAACTATTATTATTATTTATATTAAACTTACAGGTCTTTTGCCTTGACGCAGTCAACTAGACTAACAGTTGCGAGTGACTGATGAATTGCGATCGACCGGTTGGCCAGCCCAGGTCTAGATAACTACTTTATCAAACAGTAGTGTGCATAATTTCCTTCTATAAAATATAAATTAATGTTTCCAATCATATTTTTATTCTTTGTTGCACATAAGGGAAACAGCTGATATTTTTTATCAAAAGAAAAAAAACACAAACAGATACATTATGTTCAGTGTAAATATTCGAAATATCACTTATTTTAGTTGATAATTCAAAATCTTTAAATTTTTAGTCAATACCGATTACTAAATTTTTTATTTAATCACACTTCATGGATTATTATTTATAGGATTTAATGCAGATTTTATAAATAATAGAAAACTTTTTAATCATAATTTTTAACATTAATACAAGTTTTTTCCTTTATATTTCTGGTAACTCATATAAGATGATTCTCTTCATGGAACATAACTGTTAACTGCTAATTGTATTCAATGCTGCAAGCTTGAAGATTAGGCGCTTTTGTTAAAATTTCTTATTAAATTTTCTATTTATATCTTTTTCTGTAGTGATCCTGTAATTTTTGATTTGATGTCCATAGTTGTAAAACATCAGAATTTGTTTGCATTTTCAATTCACAAGATAAATTAGAGATTACTTATAAACCTTTAAATAATTTTAAATTTTCTTTAACTGCTTTCATAAGCTAGGGTTTCGCAGTGTTTCAGAAATAATTATGTGCATTTGAGTTTATAATACTTTTGTCAAACATAGTTTGTAATCTAGCTTTTTCACATAAATAGTGATTAACTGTTGTTCTAGTTTCATAATTATTTCAGTATAAGAGAAAAATAATGCATTCCCAATTTTTCTGTTTCTTATTAAGTGTTTAGTTATAAATACAATTAAATTATGTTTATTTAATTGATAATACCTTTTTAAACTTTCTAATATACAAAAACACTATGTCATTCTGCAATCATGTTGTTTGTAGGAAAGTCATGACCTTCAGCCGTTTTTGGCATAATAGTGAATTACAGAACGAGATATTTATCATTTTAAATCCTTTACATTTTAGTTCAACAATCCCTTGTTTAAGAAACTTAAACACAAATTAATCAATTCAATTATTATACCTTTTGGCAAAATAATTTTAAATTCATTATTGAGTACCAACATATCCTTTCATCATATTTAGAATTTATCTTTTCACAGTTAGTAAACCAAGTTAGCAGTATTATAGTTAGATATTAATTTTAGCTCACTAATTTTTTAAACAAATTAGAATAATTTTTCTTTCATATTCATTTATAATGAGAGAAATTTTTACAAGATAAAAATTTATTTCACAATGGGAAAAGGAGATTTCATCGAACTAATTCATAAAATGAAAATCTTATAGCAATGATACAGCTTCTGGATTATGACATGCCAGTACATTTAAATTTGTCCGTAAATCGCCCCGAAGATAAGTGGCGACAAATTAACAGTTGGTAATAAATGACCCCCCCCATGAACCACGGACCTTGCTGTTGGTGGGGAGGCTTGCATGCCTCAATGATACAGATAGCTGTACCGTAGGTGCAACCACAATGGAGGGGTATCTGTTGAGAGGCCAGACAAACGTGTGGTTCCTGAAGAGGGGCAGCAGCCTTTTCAGTAGTTGCAGGGGCAACAGTCTGGATGATTGACTGATCTGGCTTTGTAACATTAACCAAAACGGCCTTGCTGTGCTGGTACTGCGAACGGCTGAAAGCAAGGGGAAACTACGGCCGTAATTTTTCCCGAGGGCATGCAGCTTTACTGTATGATTAAATGATGATGGCGTCCTCTTGGGTAAAATATTCCGGAGGTAAAATAGTCCCCCATTCGGATCTCCGGGCTGGGACTACTCAAGAGGACGTCGTTATCAGGAGAAAGAAAACTGGCGTTCTACGGATCGGAGCGTGGAATGTCAGATCCCTTAATCGGGCAGGTAGGTTAGAAAATTTAAAAAGGGAAATTGATAGGTTAAAGTTAGACATAGTGGGAAATAGTGAAGTTCGGTGGCAGGAGGAACAAGACTTTTGGTCAGGTGAATACAGGGTTATAAATACAAAATCAAATAGGGGTAATGAAGGAGTAGGTTTAATAATGAATAAAAAATAGGAGTACGGGTAAGCTACTACAAACAGCATAGTGAACGCATTATTGTGGCCAAGATAGACACCAAGCCCACGCCTACTACAGTACTACAAGTTTATATGCCAACTAGCTCTGCAGATGACGAAGAAATTGATGAAATGTATGATGAGATAAAAGAAATTATTCAGGTAGTGAAGGTAGACGATAATTTAATAGAAATGGGTGACTGGAATGCGAGAGTTGGAAAAGGGAGAGAAGGAAACATAGTAGGTCAATATGGATTGGGGCTAAGAAATGAAAGAGAAAGCCGCCTGGTAGAATTTTGCACAGAGCTTAACTTAATCATAGCTAATACTTGGTTCAAGAATCATAAAAGAAGGTTGTTTACATGGAAGAATCCTGGAGATACTAAAAGGTATCAGATAGATTATATAATGGTAAGACAGAGATTTAGGAACCAGGTTTTAATTGTAAGACATTTCCAGGGGCAGATGTGTACTCTGACCACAATCTATTGGTTATGAACTGTAGATTAAAATTGAAGAAACTGCAAAAAGGTGGGCAATTAAGGAGATGGGACCTGGATAAACTGAAAGAACCAGAGGTTGTAGAGAGTTTCAGGGAGAGCATAAGGGAACAATTGACAGGAATGGGGGAAAGAAATACAGTAGAAGAAGAACGGGTAGCTTTGAGGGATTAAATAGTGAAGGCAGCAGAGGATCAAATAGATAAAAAGACGAGGGCTAGTAGAAATCCTTGGGTAACAGAAGAAATATTGAATTTAATTGATGAAAGGAAAAAATATAAAAATGCAGTAAATGAAGCAGGCAATAAGGAATACGCACGTCTCAAAAATGAGATCGACAGGAAGTGCAAAATGGCTAAGCAGGGATGGCTAGAGGACAAATGTAAGAATGTAGAGGCTTATCTCAGTAGGGGTAAGATAGATACTGCCTACAGAAAAATTAAAGAGACCTTTGGAGAAAGGAGAACCTCTTGCATGAATATCAAGAGCTTTGATGGAAACCCAGTTCTAAGCAAAGAAGGGAGCAAAGAAGGGAAAGCAGAAAGGCGGAAGGAGTATATAGAGGGTCTATACAAGGGCGATGTACTTGAGAACAATATTATGGAAATGGAAAAGGATGTAGATGAAGATGAAATGGGAGATATGATACTACATGAAGAGTTTGACAGAGCACATGAATGACCTGACTCGAAACAAGGCCCCCGGAGTAGACAACATTCCATTAGAACTACTAACAGCCTTGGGAGAGCCAGTCCTGACAAAACTCTACCATCTGGTGAGCAAGATTTATGAGACAGGCAAAATACCCTCAGACTTCAAGAAGAATATAATAATTCCAATCCCAAAGAAAGCAGGTGTTGACAGATGTGAAAATTACCGAACTAGCAGTTTAATAAGTCACAGCTGCAAAATACTAACGCGAATTCTTTTCAGATGAATGGAAAAACTGATAGAAGCCGACCCTGGGGAAGATCAGTTTGGATTCCGTAGAAATACTGGAACACGTGAGGCAATACTGACCCTACGACCTATCTTAGAAGAAAGATTAAGGAAAGGCAAACCTACGTTTCTAGCATTTGTAGATTTAGAGAAAGCTATATAATGGTAAGACAGAGATTTAGGAACCAGGTATTAAATTGTAAGACATTTCCTGGGGCAGATGTAGATTCTGACCACAATCTATTGGTTATGAACTGCAGATTGAAACTGAAGAAACTGCAAAAAGGTGGGAATTTAAGGAGATGGGACCTGGATAAACTGAAAGAACCAGAGGTTGTAGAGAGTTTCAGGGAGAGCATTAGGGAACAATTGACAGGAATGGGGGAAAGAAATACAGTAGAAGAAGAATGGGTAGCTCTGAGGGATAAAGTGGTGAAGGCAGCAGACGATCAAGTAGGTAAAAAGACGCGGGCTAGTAAAAATCCTTGGGTAACAGAAGAAATATTGAATTTAATTGATGAAAGGAGAAAATATAAAAATGCAGTAAATGAAGCAGGCAAAAATCAATACAAACGTCTCAAAAATGAAATCGACAGGAAGTGCAAAATGGCTAAGCAGGGATGGCTAGAGGACAAATGTAAGGATGTAGAGGCTTGTCTCACTAGGGGTAAGATAGATATTGCCTACAGGAAAATTAAAGAGACCTTTGGAGAGAAGAGAACCACTTGTATGAACATCAAGAGTTCAGATGGCAACCCAGTTCTAAGCAAAGAAGGGAAAGCAGAAAGGTGGAAGGAGTATATAGAGGGTTTATACAAGGGCGATGTACTTGAGGACAATATTATGGAAATGGAAGAGGATGTAGATGAAGATGAAATGGGAGATAAGATACTGCGTGAAGAGTTTGACAGAGCACTGAAAGACCTGAGTCAAAACAAGGCCCCGGGAGTAGACAACATTCCATTAGAACTACTGATGGCCTCAGGAGAGCCAGTCATGACAAAACTCTACCATCTGGTGAGCACGATGTATGAGACAGGCGAAATACCCTCAGACTTTAGGAAGAATATAATAATTCCAATCCCAAAGAAAGCAGGTGTTGACAGATGTGAAAGTTACCGAACTATCAGTTTAATAAGTCACAGCTGCAAAATACTAACGCGAATTCTTTACAGACGAATGGAAAAACTGGTAGAAGCCGACCTCGGGGAAGATCAGTTTGGATTCCGTAGAAATGTTGGAACACGTGAGGCAATACTGACCTTACGACTTATCTTGGAAGAAAGATTAAGAAAAGGCAAACCTACATTTCTAGCATTTGTAGACTTAGAGAAAGCTTTTGACAATGTTGACTGGAATACTCTCTTTCAAATTCTGAAGGTGGCAGGGGTAAAATACAGGGAGCGAAAGGCTATTTACAATTTGTACAGAAACCAGATGGCAGTTATAAGAGTCGAGGGGCATGAAAGGGAAGCAGTGATTGGGAAAGGAGTGAGACAGGGTTGTAGCCTCTCCCCGATGTTATTCAATCTGTATATTGAGCAAGCAGTAAAGGAAACAAAAGAAAAATTCGGAGTAGGTATTAAAATTCATGGAGAAGAAATAAAAACTTTGAGGTTCGCCGATGACATTGTAATTCTGTCAGAGACAGCAAGGGATTTGGAAGAGCAGTTGAACGGAATGGACAGTGTCTTGAAAGGAGGATATAAGATGAACATCAACAAAAGCAAAACGAGGATAATGGAATGTAGTCGAATTAAGTCGGGTGATGCTGAAGGAATTAGATTAGGAAATGAGACACTTAAAGTAGTAAAGGAGTTTTGCTATTTAGGGAGTAAAATAACCGATGATGGTCGAAGTAGAGAGGATATAAAATGTAGACTGGCAATGGCAAGGAAAGCGTTTCTCAAGAAGAGAAATTTGTTAACATCGAATATAGATTTAGGTGTCAGGAAGTCGTTTCTGAAAGTATTTGTATGGAGTGTAGCCATGTATGGAAGTGAGACATGGACGATAACTAGTTTGGACAAGAAGAGAATAGAAGCTTTCGAAATGTGGTGCTACAGAAGAATGCTGAAGATAAGGTGGGTAGATCACGTAACTAATGAGGAGGTATTGAATATGATCGGGGAGAAGAGAAGTTTGTGGCACAACTTGACTAGAAGAAGGGATCGGTTGGTAGGACATGTTCTGAGGCATCGAGGGATCACAATTTTAGCATTGGAGGGCAGCGTGGAGGGTAAAAATCGTAGAGGGAGACCAAGAGATCAATACACTAAGCAGATTCAGAAGGATGTAGGTTGCAGTAGGTACTGGGAGATGAAGAAGCTTGCACAGGATAGAGTAGCATGGAGAGCTGCATCAAACCAGTCTCAGGACTGAAGACCACAACAACAACAGAGAAAGCTTTTGACGACGTTGATTGGAATACTCTCTTTCAAATTCTGAAGGTGGCAGGGGTAAAATACAGGGAGCAAAAGGCTATTTACAATTTGTACAGAAACCACATGGCAGTTATTAGAGTCGAGGGGTATGAAAGGGAAGCAGTGGTTGGGAATGGAGTGAGACAGGGTTGTAGCCTATTCCCGATGTTATTCAATCTGTATATTGAGCAAGCAATAAAGGAAACAAAAGAAAAGTTCGGAGTAGGTATTAAAATCCATGGAGAAGAAATAAAAACTTTGAGGTTCGCCGATGACATTGTAATTCTGTCAGAGACAGCAAAGGACTTGGAAGAGCAGTTGAATGGAATGGATGGTGTCTTGAAGGGAGGGTATAAAATTAACATCAACAAAGCAAAATAAGGATAATGGGATGTAGTTTGATTAAGTCGGGTGAGGCTGAGGGAATTAGATTAGGAAATGAGACACTTAAAGTAGTAAAGGAGTTTTGCTATTTGGGGAGCAAAATAACTGATTATGGTCGAACTAGAGGGGATATAAAATGTAGACTGGCAATGGCAAGGAGAGCGTTTCTGAAGAAGAAAAATTTGTTAACATCTAGTATAGATTTAAATGTCAGGAAGTCGTTTCTGAAAGTGTGTGGAGTGTAGCCATGAATGGAAGTGAAACATGGACGATAAATAGTTTAGACCAAAAGAGAATAGAATCTTTTGAAATGTGGTGCTACAGAAGAATGCTGGAGATTAGATTGGTAGATCACATAACTAATGAGGAGGTATTGAATAGAATTGGGGAGAAGAGGAGCTTGTGGCACAACTTGACTAGAAGAAGGGATCAGTTGGTAGGACATGTTCTGAGACATCGAGGGATCACCAATTTAGTATTGGAGGGCAGCGTGGAGGGTAAAAATCGTAGAGGGAGACCAACAGATGAATACACTAAGCAGATTCAGAAGGATGTAGGCTGCAGTAGGTACTGGGAGATGAAGAAGCTTGCACAGGATAGAGTAGCATAGAGAGCTGCATCAAACTAGTCTCAGGACTGAAGACCACAACAACAACAATAAATGACATGAAGGTACAAAAGGATTAATGAATCTTTTAACGAAAAACTTGTTTGCTACAGATGATATGTATAAAAATTTGTTGCTGCTGGTTATCAAATTATGAGGATGTGTTACAGGGTGTTTATAAATGAATATCGGGGTTTTAATGCTTTATAATATTTAAGTTTAACTTATTTAAAAGGATCTGTTGAGGAAAGATGTGATAGGACATTAAAGAAAAGGATGTGGAGAAAGTTTAACTTATAAGGAAAATATAAATGGAGAGATTTATTTTCTAAATTAATTAATGAATATACAGGGTTACATTATTGAAATATATGAAAAAAAGTAAATTAGTTGCAAATTACAGCATGCACAAGCTTTATTCAACATGTAAATGTGACTACAGATATTCGGATTTAAGTTGGGTTTAGTATCCCAACCATCCTTGGCGATGTGTGGCGCAGGTGGATAGCGTAATTCTGCATGACCCGACGAAGCGTCGAAATATCGATGATGTTGATGACCTTCTGAATTGCTGTTATCAGCTCAGCCACGTTTCTGAAGTTATTGCAGTGCACCTAGTTTTTAATGTAGCCCCAGACATGAATCGCAAGTGTTCAAATCTGGAGAATATGGCTGCCAATCAAGGACCATGCCAGTGTCCTCTGAGTACCCCAGAGCCTGACTGTGATCCCCATTGCGCTTCTCCAGAACATCAAACACTCCTGCTTCGATGTGGTCGAGCTCTGTCTTGCATGTTCTACCTCTTTTGAAATAAGGGTCACTTTGGATAATGAGGATGAAATCATCTCCCAAAACCTTCATGTACGTTCTGGTAGTCACCACACCATCAAGGAATATCACATTGATTATTCTACTACTGGACATTGCACATTGCACCTGTTGAGGGTGAAGAGACTTGTCGATCGCGAAATGCGGATTCGCAGGCCCCCAAATGTGCCAATTTCGCTTCTTGACAAACCCATCTAAATGATAGTGGGTTTTGTCGATAAACCAAACCATACTAATTCCAATCATGCCCCATGGCCAGCTGTGCAGTTTGAATGTCCTAACACAAACTGTTCAGAAGTTATGACGATTTTATTTCATATAGTTCAATAAATGTCACCATGTAGTAATACAAAACATTCAAGAATAAAAACGATGTTAAGCAGAGAAAATGAAAAAGTTTGTGGGAAACTGTTCATGCAAGAATTTTTGAAGAGACTAAGCATCAATATAAAAAAAGTGATAGAATGAGAATTTTTCGAGAAATTCTAAACAGGTAATTGGTCAACAGAAATTTTTGAAATTGAAAAAGTTATTTCTTCTATCCAGTTGCATACAAATTAAGAGAATATAATGGAGAAGGAGTTAAAAGAAATTTTTATGAACAAGAAAAGAACAAAATATGCAGACATATGTCTTGTCAAAAAAGTTACAAAAAGAAAGATAATAAAGTTTTTGTTAAATGGCTTGGTCTTGATAATTCTTATAATATGTGGGTATCTGAGAATAGTGTTATAATATAATTTTTTAAAAATTTTAATCTTTATAAATCAACAAAAGTGAAGGCTATCATTTTAACTCGTTTCCAGTGAATTAGAATAGTAAAAATAATTTTAATATTTTCGATGAAAATGTAGAAATTACTATAAATATCTGCAAACTAATCAACAACAGCTGACAATGTATGGGATGGTACGTCCTGATGGAAGAGGTAAACACGAATACAGATCCCACCCTACAAGTAACGAAACACAATTAAAGGTCAATGAACATATTCAGTCTCTCAAAGATCGCCGCTGTCATTACTCCTTGAAATAAAACATCCTAGATTATTTACCAGAGGAACTCAGTGCAAGGAGACTACAAAAAATGTATATGGAAATTAATCCAAACAACCCCTTTTCACATGATTGTTACTTGCGAATTTTTAACAATGAGTATAACATTTCGTTTGGTTATCCTAGGTCAGACACTTGTACTGAATGTGGGTCACTTAAGGCACAAGAGAAACAAGTGCATGAAGAGCTATCACTCTTAGCACAACATAACAATCCCAGTTTAGTCAGCCAGAAAACAAACCTTTTAAAAAACTTGGCCATAATAAAGGAGCTCCACTTAAGAAGAGCACAAATTTTCTACGACATAAAACGAAAATGCCGACAAAGGTGTTTAAAAAGTGAAACACAGAAAAAGCCATTACTATGGACATTCAAAAGGGGGCACTGTAATTTGGAGTGCGACAAAAATATGGCGCTCATTCCACAGAAACGAATTACTGTAGTTCCTCAAGATTGGTATGCCATTATTAGAGATTGCAGAGTGAAGCCAAACCCATTCAAAGTAATTCAATGTGACCAAACTCTTTTCAAGGAATGGACAAAATTCTTTTCTCTTCGAAATTTGTACAACCCAAAATTATCTATACCTTCTAGAGCATTGAAAGGAGTTAAAAAAGAAGTTCAGCTGCTACGCCTTCTTCCTCTGAGGTCAGGGAGCTACAATGGACCTTGGGAAACTACAGTAATAATCGTGAAGAGGAAGCCAGTAGAAGATAAACTAGCTGATGGAGAGTTCATGCTGCGTGTCTCAGCCTTCTCAAACTTCATACCAGTTCCACTGTTGAAATAGAAAAATCTTCAGGTAACTATTCAACTGTTCTCAGCTATGTACAAGCATATAGCTATAACTTAATTCTTCTATTCTAAACATAATTTATACGTTTTTTTTTTCGGGAAATTTCAAGATTTCTCTCCAGTGAGACATCGAAAAACTACTATAAGAATTTACATCACTGACTAAAAAGCGTTAAAAGTGTGAAAAGGTTTCATTGTTTTACATTCTTAAGAACTTAAATTTGAGTATTATGTTACTTCCTTAAGATAAAAACTTCATTAACATAATAATAATTAGCGCAATGAATATGTAATGTGTCAACAAAACTTAACATCCATCGTTTTTTTCCGCTTCTAAATATTCATCAGTTTAAAAAAGTGTTCGTTATTGTTATTATTACATAGTACTAGTTACAAACGAATCAATACTGTGCCTAATATGCATACTTAATGTTAACCACAACTGAATTTGAATTAATAAATAAATGTCTATAAAAATGGTTCCAGATTTTAAAAATTGTTTTTCTCTATAATGGTAAAAAGTGACAGTCATCGTTTTCCCCCCATGCATTCATATAAAAAAATCAGCTCTAATGGATTGATATTATAAGGCGCAGTCAGCTGATAACCAGGCAAATCGAAAAAAGTAAGTAAATTATTTATTATTTCAAAAGTAATAGCCATAACTATTAATATATTTTTCCCAGTGTCAGACAAGATGAACAATGTCTTCATGGAAAAATGTCTGTCATTGCTTGTGGAACAATGATTGCACAGAGGTGAAGGCCTCTTACTCCAGAGGAAATCGAAAGGCACTACTGTCATTCTTCAGGGCTCCAAAAATATAAAAATCGCATGGAGAGAGGTGGATACTGTATGGAGGAGGTATTCAGGCTTTCCTGTGAAACTTCCAAAGCGTACTCGAACCAATCTACCAACATGGCCGCCCACATGTTGCCAAGGTTGTGTTAACAATAAAATATTTAAGTGATGAGATGATTATACGTTTGAATGAATAAAAAGAATTGTTCGTTGATGATGTTACGAACCGAGAAATGTGGACTGTGGGAAAACCGGAAAAGAAGAGAATCAAAGCATTTAAGATGTGGCGCTAAGGAAGAATGTTGAAAACTGGGGGAGCTTATAATGTAAGGAATGAAGAGGTTCTCCTGAGAATCAGCCATGAAAGGAATATATGGGGCACACTGACAAGAAGAAGGGACAGGATGGTGGGATATCTGTTAAGACATCACAGAATAACTTCCTTAGTATTAGAGGGAGTGGTATAAGGTAAAAACTGTAGAGGAAGACAGAGATTGGAATACATCCAGCAAATAATTGATGATGTAGGTTGCAAGAGCTACTGTGAGATGAATAGGTTGGCACAGCAGGGAAATTCGTAGTGGGCTGCATCAAACCAGTCAGATCATTAATGACTAAAAAACTGTTTGTCGTCTTTTTTTAAAAAAATTGATAAAACTCTTAAAGAAAATGAAGTACTTCGCTATAGAACTCGTAAAATGTAGTAGGAGCTGCACTTGGGGTGGACAGATTGGGGGGATGGGGGGAATAGTTATATGCTGTTCTAAAGGTAGGGTGGCAATTAAATTGATGCACTGATCCATGAGAGATGGAATAGTATAAGGCAGAAAAATAAAAGGGAGATTCGAATTTAGCGTCCTGTCAACGATGAGACGGTGCACAAACTCGGATTGTGGAAAGAAATTAGTTACGCATTTAGAAATACCAGGAGAAACTATGTCTGCATGGGCATATGGGGAACTGAACACTAGTCCCACAATACGTCGCCCAGAGTGGTGGTAGGAGACATGGCATTGGGGATAGGCCATGTTTATGCCGGGGGAGGAAGAGAGAAGCATGGGAAATTAGGACAGAACCACAATATGAGAGAATACAGAGGAGTGTGCTATATCTGATATATCTTAGGGACGATTTTATTGTGTGGGAGGGCGATAGTTGCTGCAGTTTCCCTGGGAAAGCATAAGGAGGGTGTGTAGGTTTTTAACAGGGGGGAGGGGGGGGGGAGCGACGAATTTCTTGGAGATGTAGGATGTGTAAGATAGATTAACATGTACGGCGTGGATGAGGAGAGGGAGGCGAGGCGGTAATTTCATGAGTTAAGGAGTGTAGCCAAATGCAGTAAGTAAGGCAGAGAGCATGGTGTTCTAGTATTTGGAGATGATGAAATAAATTGGTTGGAGCAGACATCCAGGAGACACTGAACTTGTAGAGGATGGATCAGATCAAGGGTTTGTACACGTGTAGAATGGTGGAAGTGTGCAGTCACCACGCTCGGTCATAGAAATCCAAGAGACATTGTAATTGTAGAGGATGGATCAGATCAAGGGTTTGTACATATGTAGAATGCTGGAATGGTGCAATCACCATGGTTGGTCGTAGTTTTAGTGTTTTGTGGGCGTTCTGTTAGATGGTTAGTAGGTTTGATTGCAATATTTGTACACAGTCATGAGTTAGTCAGAAACAGTTTAGTGCGTTGGTCATTTGGATTGAATGGTTATAAATGTTTAGGTAAAAATCACATTTATGGAGCTGCAGGTAATTTTCCTGTGTTTTGCATGGGTTTATCTTGGACCACTCGTTGCACCAGGTACTAAACTGGTTAAGACTAAGATGGGAGGACAAGTAAGATTTCAGGATAATGGGGAAGAGGACTACAAAAGCGTCATGTGTAGTTTGGTTGGTTAGATAATTTCATGCTACAAGGATGATTTACACAATTAATTGTAATTATGTAGAAAGAGTCATTTTACATTCACAGTGCACATTCTTATGAACATATGGCTACGTTCTGGACATTTACAAGTGTTTCTAATGTGAGTTAGTAATTCCTACCTACCAACTTTTACACATTAACAAAAATAGAAATTTTCTACAGAATAGAAGGAATTGTCAAGGAGCAACTTTTTCAGTTTATTTTCAAATCGAACTTCACTGTCTGTCAGACATTTTACATCACTGGGTGGGTGATCAAAACTTTTGGTTGTAGCACTGTGCACATCCTTTTACGCTGAACACAACTTTAAAGTTGATTAATGGATTTTTTTTCTTGTGATATTGTAACTATGTACATTATGCTCATTTTGAACAACAAGGAATTATTTAAAACAAACTTCATGAGGGAAACGTATACTGTGAAACATTATTCAAAATACCTCACTCGTTAAACAGATGAAGAGTGACAGCTGAAGATGGTGCAAGTGCCGAATCTCTCATTTGTCAGGATAATAAAAAAAATTATGTCTTTTTGTACACAAGTTATTTGTATCGAAAAACTGTGAAGATATTATGATACCACAGAACTAAACTGCACATCTTATCACTGCAAAAAGTAATAAGACAAATTATAAAATAAGTAATTTAGTAAGAACATTGTGTCATACCAGGAAACTGACTGATTCTAAGTGACAATAAGAATTTTTTGTTCCAAGTGCCTTTAATACAGAGGAACTACATTAGTATGATAGCAGTGGCAATTCTAGACTTAAAGAAACACGTATCTCAAGATAATGGGCTCTATAGAGATGTGTTTTAAGGGGATGTGATTTAAAGGGACAGTAGGTTATCAGTGTTGTTTCTAGCTGAGGTAACGATCTTATCACATACGGTGTCAGGGGAACACCCTCAAGGCTTATACAATTGTGCGAGTTATATTCATGGGCATGACACAACTTGATAGTGGTCACATGATATAAAATTGATGGGAAGCACCTCCCTATCTCTCTCAGCCAATCAATAAAATCGCGAGAAATCCAATGGACCAATAAGAAACGAGCTCTGACTCCTGGCTCGTATCATCCAGTATAACTAGCTCAACTGTGTAGGGCTCTTCAGTCAAGGTCTGGGCACCATGTGGACAGGTTCAGGTTTTTTATACACAATAATTCTGTAGTGAGTGGATTTGGAAATATTAACTAAGATTTTTGCAGTTCATTAACAATTTGTTATTTTATTTACAAAGCTATTTGTGTCTGATGAGATAACTCGCAGCGGCTTTTTTCACAAATATATTTCTTTTTATATATAAATATCTGCAAACTTTTTTTGCTATTTATTGTTAATGTATTGTGTGTGTGTGTGTGTGTGTGTGTGTGTGTGTGTGTGTGTGTGTGTACATGTGGCGTGATGCATACACATACATTTGTTTTATTACCAAAGTTATATTTTTTTGATGACTTATGGCTATCAGAAACATTTATTTATACTAAAGATACTATAGCAAATAGGAACTTAAATATCAAGTTTCCAAATTTTGTGCTTATACACTTGTTACTGTTTTATATAGTATGTACATTTCCTTACTGTAAAGGGAGGCAAGAGAAGTGTGAGTGTGAGTGGTCCAGTGTACACCCAGAGGCATCAGTGATACAGCATCATCATCAAACACTTTTTTGATCTGGCAAAGTTTACAAAGATTTACCTTTCTTAAAGCTCCTGGTGGTGGCTGGGCAGGGGCGCATGTGCCACGAAGGAATGCTGACACCTCCTCGGTGCATGGAGACATCACAGCTGCAGATCAGTGTCTTGGCTGGCTGCAAAGCTGGAGATGGTGGCAGCTGAGACAGCGTGCCAGACAGACTACAGTGGCCCAGATCAGCAACTATCTCAGTGCTCTTGATGACTGCCCCATCATGCGCTCAGGTGGAATCTGCAAACTGTGGTCCAAGACGCCATTTGTCATTCAGAGGGGACCTGTACATCCACCATGGATTAATCAAGACTGCAGCAAATGTTTAGACTGTGTGAGTTTAGACAGTGCGTGATGACGGCGTCTCATGTAAGCCAGGGCTGCAGCATGATCCTGGGGCTACACTTCCTGCATCAGCATCATGCTGTAACTGATCTTTAACGACATTTAGGATGACAGACCAAAAACAACGTTTTCTGCACCATGGGATCCTTACCAAATAGGAAAATGCCTTTTGGATTGAAAAATGCAGCAGCAACACTCCAGCAATTATTGGACGGGGTGCTGAGAGGTTTGAAAACATGGTGGTGTCTAGTGCATTTTGATGACATAATCGTCTTTTGAAGCGACATACAAGAACATAGACAACGCCTGAGGGAAGTATTTAAGAGGCTATGAGTATCCCGAATGACATTCAGCACAGAAAGATGTCACTTTGCGCGGGAAGAAGTCAGTTATTTGGGCCGTATCATTACTAAGGGTGGTAAGAGGATGGAGCCACGGTTAGTGCAAGCAGTACAAGATTATCCAATGCCTTGAGCAACGAAGGAATTGCAGTTTTTCTTCAGTCTCACGAATTATTATAGGAAATTTGCGGGGGAATTTCAGATATAGCACGACCTCTTACGCAGTTGTTAAGGAAGAACGTTATTCTGTATGGTCAGAAGAATTCCAGGAAGCATTTATCGAAATAAGGAAAGGCAGTTGAAGAGAGTGGAGAGGAATTACTCCACAATGGAGAGGGAGACGCTTAGCTTGGAGTATGGAATAACGTACATTCAGTGCTACCTGTTTGGTAGAAAATTCAATGTTGTAACAGTTCATTCTGTTTTGAAGTGATTACTAGGTGTGAAGGACCCATCCTGTAGACTGAGGAGGTGGACATTGAAACTCAGTGAATTTTAGTATGAAGTGATCCACAAACCTGGAAAGAAACATGAAAAAGCGGAAGGAGTGAGCAGAAAGATACAGGAGATACAAGCACTTGGTCAGGACTTGGGCGAATGGCAGGCTGCACGGAGCAACGATGAGGAATGTAGGCAATACAGTAAGCAGGAGCACTTCCGCATGCATGAATCGTTTTGCAAAGAGACAAAATTAAGTTCATGAGTGATTGTGGTTCAAAAATGGTTCAAATGGCTCTGAGCACTATGGGACTTTCTTCTGAGACCATGAATCCCCTAGAACTTAGAACTACTTAAACCTAACTAACCTAAGGACATCACACACATCCATGCCCGAGGCAGGATTCGAACCTACGACCGTAGCGGTTGCTCCCTTCCAGACTGTAGCGCCTAGAACCGCTTGGCCACTCCGGCCGGCGAGTGATTGTGGCAGTGGTGCTGAAACAGAAGGTGTTACGTGAGGTGCATGATCATGTCTTGTTGGGTCATGGGGGTTCCAGGGCAACGAATCGGAGAGTGGCAGAGAAATGTTGGTGGATGCGTGGAAAAGGTGATGTGAATCAATATGTTAGAACTCGTGTAGTGTCTGTACAGCATGTGGATTTGGACTTGAAACAAGTCCTGCTACAAAGGTTGCGAGATGCAACAGAACTGTTCTGTTTCATTGTGGTTGACATATTAGGGCCATTGAACTGGACATCAACAGGTAATCTTTTTGTGCCGACAATAGTAGATCATTTTTCTCGTTAAATGGGTACAGTGCCAATTACAGACCAACAGGCAGTCACACTCGCACAAGCATAGGTGACCAGGTGGATACTGAAATTTGGGGTACCAGGGACGATAATTCATGTCAGACCTGATGAAACAGCTGTGTTGGTTACTAGGAGTGAAAAAGTTACGAACAAATCCACTTCATTCTCAGAATGACGAAGGATACAACGGGTTCACTGAAGGATTGGGAAACTGCTGGGTTATTACATTACTGCACACCACTCAGATCAGGATACATATTTAAGATTCATAGTCAAGGTGCACAACTCCAAGGTATACATTAACACAGGGTTGTCGCCATTTGAGGTGGTGTTTGCGAAGAAGATGCCATCACCATTCGATACAATTAGGCAAAAGGGAGGCATAGATGGTGAGTCAGTCCGGGAATTCACAAGAAATTTGAGGGAAGTGTGGAGAAGAGTCCAGTGAGCAATACAAAGGTGTTGGAAAAACGCGAAGATGAATTCAAGCGAGTGGGAACGTTGCCATAGTACAGAGTGGACAGTAGATGATGTTTGCACTCGTTATATTGTGAAGGGAAAAACGAAGAATTTTTTTAACATGATATCGGGGCCCATTCCAAGTGATCAAGATGACTCAACATTAAATGCCTACGAGGTCAACAGTTGTGCATGTTGGACGTCTGTGACCACTTAAGAATGCACCAGAAATGATTCCACAGGAAATGGGAATGAAAACAAACATGTAGCCAGGGAAGAAGAAACCAAGTGATGTACAAGGAGTGGAGGAAGCACAATATGCATTACAGCCTGGAAGTAATTGTTATGTATTATGTTTTGTGATTTTTTCGTTTTCTTTTGTGTATAGTATGGGTGGTCGACATTGTTTCAGTTGAGTCTGTGTGTTAGTTATGGTTTATCTATGGTATGTGCAGATGTGCTGTTGGGAACATTGGGCTCCAGAGGGGAGGGGAGCTGACAATCGCCCCTGTCCTCAGGTGTCCATAGTGCTGGGGGGCCACAGGAGAAGAATGCTAGTGTTTGTAGTGATGTACCTTTTTGCCAGAGGGAGAATGGGAGCGCTGCAGGATCATCACATGGACAGAGAAGTTATGTTTTCCAGGCAATAAGACGTAGTACTGTGCAGCCATAGTTGGTCATTGGGCTTAGTGTTTAATGCTTGGGAAACATGGAACAAGGTAAGGAGGCTTGAAGAGGTGTTTCAAGAATGCAACACTAGTGAGTAGTAATGGGATACTTAGAGAAGTCGCCAAGGAGCACAAGAAGTTACTCAGAACATATTCACTTATGAAGATACATATGCAGGAGGTAATCAGAGCAGTGCTAACAGTCGGTATGGTGTGCAAGGCCAGAAGGGTGTAAAGGGGGTGGATGGAGGCAGGGAATAGGATACTGAAAACCTTGTTTGGGACAGCAAACGTAAGTGGCATGAACAGATTGAATGTAACTGGATGAGCTGTGAAAGAGTGGGCAAAGATGAATAAAGCAACAGCAGAGTAGCATATCATGTAAATCATGAATCTGAAGGGTGGGCTGCTAAACAACACACCCATGCACCGGCAGCTCACTAAGGAGGTTATCGAGTATGCTAGTGCATCGACTAGTACTCTGAATCAAGATTTGGAATCCATGCGAGAACGAATGCAAGTAGTGGATGTAAGGACAACATTAACGAGATTGTTGCAATCCTTAGCTGATATTTGGGATGAAAGTGTGGAGCTGACAAACTTACATGAAGCTGTGTGTCAGGCACTTCAAGGGAGTTGAATCAACTCTTGCTGTCTTGTGAATGGTATTTGAAGGGAATGAGGTAGATTTAGGAAGACTTACCGCCGGAATTGCAGCTAGTAGTGGAGCCCAGTAGCCAGAACATGCTGTTCTACAACCATAGTGTAGCAGTGGAGGTGACAATAAGTAATGCATGATCTACATCTACATCTACATCTACTGTCCGCCGCTCGTGGTCTCGCGGTAGCGTTCTCGCTTCCCGAGCACGGGGTCCCGGGTTCGATTCCCGGCGGGGTCAGGGATTTTCACCTGCCTCGAGATGACTGGGTGTTTGTGTTGTCCTCATCATTTCATCATCATCCAGGAAAGTGGCGAAATTGGACTGAGCAAAGGTTGGGAAATTGTACGGGCGCTGATAACCACGCAGTTGAGCGCCCCACAAACCAAACATCATCATCCCATCTACATCTACATCTATACTCCGCGAGCCACCTTACGGTGTGTGGCGGAGGGTACTTATTGTACCACTATCTGATCCCCCCTTCCCTGTTCCATTCACGAATTGTGCGTGGGAAGAACGACTGCTTGTAAGTCTCCGTATTTGCTCTAATTTCTCGGATCTTTTCGTTGTGATCATTACGCGAGATATATGTGGGCGGTAGTAATATGTTGCCCATCTCTTCCCGGAATGTGCTCTCTCGTAATTTCGATAATAAACCTCTCCGTATTGCGTAACGCCTTTCTTGAAGTGTCCGCCACTGGAGCTTGTTCAGCATCTCCGTAACGCTCTCGCGCTGACTAAATGTCCCCATGACGAATCGCGCTGCTTTTCGCTGGATCATGTCTATCTCTTCTATTAATCCAACCTGGTAAGGGTCCCATACTGATGAGCAATACTCAAGAATCGGACGAACAAGCGTTTTGTAAGCTACTTCTTTCGTCGATGAGTCACATTTTCTTAGAATTCTTCCTATGAATCTCAACCTGGCGCCTGCTTTTCCCACTATTTGTTTTATGTGATCATTCCACTTCAGATCGCTCCGGATAGTAACTCCTAAGTATTTTACGGTCGTTACCGCTTCCAATGATTTACCACCTATGGCATAATCGTACTGGAATGGATTTCTGCCCCTATGTATGCGCATTATATTACATTTATCTACGTTTAGGGAAAGCTGCCAGCTGTCGCACCATGCATTAATCCTCTGCAGGTCTTCCTGGAGTACGTACGAGTCTTCTGATGTTGCTACTTTCTTGTAGACAACCGTGTCATCTGCAAATAGCCTCACGGAGCTACCGATGTTGTCAACTAAGTCATTTATGTATATTGTAAACAATAAAGGTCCTATCACGCTTCCTTGCGGTACTCCCGAAATTACCTCTACATCTGCAGATTTTGAACCGTTAAGAATGACATGTTGTGTTCTTTCTTCTAGGAAATCCTGAATCCAATCACAAACCTGGTCCGATATTCCGTAAGCTCGTATTTTTTTCATTAAACGTAAGTGCGGAACCGTATCAAATGCCTTCCTGAAGTCCAGGAATACGGCATCAATCTGCTCGCCAGTGTCTACGGCACTGTGAATTTCTTGGGCAAATAGGGCGAGCTGAGTTTCACATGATCTCTGTTTGCGGAATCCATGTTGGTTATGATGAAGGAGATTTGTATTATCTAAGAACGTCATAATACGAGAACACAAAACATGTTCCATTATTCTACAACAGATTGACGTAAGCGAAATAGGCCTATAATTATTCGCATCTGATTTATGACCCTTCTTGAAAATGGGAACGACCTGCGCTTTCTTCCAGTCGCTAGGTACTTTACGTTCTTCCAGCGATCTACGATAAATTGCTGATAGAAAGGGGGCAAGTTCTTTAGCATAATCACTGTAGAATCTTAAGGGTATCTCGTCTGGTCCGGATGCTTTTCCGCTACTAAGTGATAGCAGTTGTTTTTCAATTCCGATATCGTTTATTTCAATATTTTCCATTTTGGCGTCCGTGCGACGGCTGAAGTCAGGGACCGTGTTACGATTTTCCGCAGTGAAACAGTTTCGGAACACTGAATTCAGTATTTCTGCCTTTCTTCGGTCGTCCTCTGTTTCGGTGCCATCGTGGTCAACGAGTGACTGAATAGGGGATTTAGATCCGCTTACCGATTTTACATATGACCAAAACTTTTTAGGGTTCTTGTTTAGATTGTTTGCCAATGTTTTATGTTCGAATTCGTTGAATGCTTCTCTCATTGCTCTCTTTACGCTCTTTTTCGCTTCGTTCAGCTTTTCCTTATCAGCTATGATTCGACTACTCTTAAACCTATGATGAAGCTTTCTTTGTTTCCGTAGTACCTTTCGTACATGATTGTTATACCACGGTGGATCTTTCCCCTCGCTTTGGACCTTAGTCGGTACGAACTTATCTAAGGCGTACTGGACGATGTTTCTGAATTTTTTCCGTTTTTGTTCCACATCCTCTTCCTCAGAAATGAACGTTTGATAGTGGTCACTCAGATATTCTGTGATTTGTGCCCTATCACTCTTGTTAAGCAAATATATTTTCCTTCCTTTCTTGGCATTTCTTATTACACGTGTAGTCATTGATGCAACCACTGACTTATGATCACTGATACCCTCTTCTACATTCACGGAGTCGAAAAGTTCCGGTCTATTTGTTGCTATGAGGTCTAAAACGTTAGCTTCACGAGTTGGTTCTCTAACTATCTGCTCGAAGTAATTCTCGGACAAGGCAGTCAGGATAATGTCACAAGAGTCTCTGTCCCTGGCTCCAGTTCTGATTGTGTGACTATCCCATTCTATACCTGGTAGATTGAAGTCTCCCCCTATTACAATAGTATGATCACGAAACTTCTTCACGACGTTCTGCAGGTTCTCTCTGAGGCGCTCAACTACTACGGTTGCTGATGCAGGTGGTCTATAGAAGCATCCGACTATCATATCTGACCCACCTTTGATACTTAGCTTAACCCAGATTATTTCACATTCGCATTCGCTAATAACTTCACTGGATATTATTGAATTCTTTACTGCTATAAATACTCCTCCACCATTGGCGTTTATCCTATCCTTGCGGTATATATTCCATTCTGTGTCTAGGATTTCGTTACTGTTCACTTCCGGTTTTAACCAACTTTCCGTTCCTAATACTATATGCGCACTATTTCCTTCAATAAGAGATACTAATTCAGGAACCTTGCCCTGGATACTCCTGCAGTTTACCAATATTACGTTAACTTTTCCTGTTTTTGGTCTCTGAGGACGGACGTTCTTTATCAACGATGATAATGTCCTCTCTGGTAAGCTGTCAGGTTTGTATGTTTCAGTAAGGATACCAGTAGCGAGCAAGCATTCAGTACTTAAACCTTATACAGTGACTTGGCTGTGGGTATAGATGTAGCTGTAGATGTCATAAACGTTGTGCACCACATCTTCTTTTACATGAATTGTCAGGCTAATCATTACTGCACCTGATACCATCATCACTCAGTTAACAAGCTGATATGAATTAATTGTGAACTGAACAGCGATAAAACAAGGGCTGGCCACCAAAGGTTAGAAAATAAGTGGCGAAGTGAAACAGCCGTTTACAGTGATGCTAACAGATTTTTTTGAAATAGGTGAAAGTTGTTGACATACGCCCATTCAAAAATAACTGTATTCTTTGGCCTCAGTTTCTCGCTCAGCATAAGGTATTATAAACCCCATTGTAAGACTAATTGGTGGTCGTATGTAAAGAATTTCCTAAACGACCCTATGAGTTAAACCCATTAAAAAATGTTATTCATATGTCTTAGATGACTGTAATTGTAATGACACATGTGTTAATGATTGTAATCATACAACAACACTCAATTATAAAAGGATTACTGACAGGCGTATTTTTGATGTAAGCCTATATTAGCCATCCAGTTCCACTGATTTGCTGGAGTACATTCTTCATAAGCAATCTGCATTTCAAAATCAGGAGGGTGTAAGTTGTAGGTGTATACGCCTTGGACGACGGTAATTTGGAATGGAACACTCGCTGATGGTGGGAGGAAGTACTAAACAGCAATATCGTACTAAAAATGGTGCTGACAGCCGTATATAATGCAAACATAATACAAATTGTACAATTCTCTAAGGTAGTGTAGACGATCTTTGTTAACACAGACTCCAACGCCGGCGACGTAGCTATTACATGTGAGTGCTATATTAAACCTGGTGAAACATTTTTTCTCAGTCAAGGAACTTGTGATACACTATGTACTGAAGTTCTATTCGTAACGGATAATACCTAAAGGAACCAATCAATGAGCTGAGAAGGCTTTTGTTCCTCAATTTGTCTACTGTTGGGTGAAGGGGAGGGGGGAGTGTAACTGAGACGCACAAAAGTGGACTGGTGTATGCTCCCATTCGAATCAGCTTAAGACGGATGATTAATGTGTATAAAAATGTGGTGACTGGATGAGGTGAGTGTGTTACAACACAAGTTCACGAAAAAACAAAATTTAATGTGTATCCGTTTGCAGAAGTTGTAAACTTGAAGTTTTAAACGGAAATTCCACAAGAATTTGGGATGGAAGGGCTGCCAACTGACACCCAAGAAGATGTAGAATGTTTTAACACTAGTGTAATGAAGAAAATAAGAGACAAAATTTAATTTTTGTGAATGCGTTTGGCTGGAAGAATAGCAAGAAGAAACAGAGCTAATTGTTAAAGCAATAAAGGAGATACTTTACATGAAAAAATTATACAAATATTAGAATTTTGATAAAGTACCTGATTTGTATTTGTCAAATTACTGGTTGGAGAAAGAATTAGATGATTATGGTGTCGTATTAAAACTACACCAAGCAAACATAAGAAAAAGTTGTTTTCTATGCCTAAATGTGCATCCAAAAAGTTTGTTATACCCGGCTGTTCGTTTAATTCTCCCTATCCCACCAAAAGAAGAACAGCTTAAGAGTGTCCTATTTACTGTGATTTGCAATGTCTTTGTATGGTGATGTAGTACAGTAGTGGAATGTCAGTTCTTAGAGTCAATTGCAATAGTTTGATTCGTCTCTGTATAACATGATGTCACGGTATGAATAGCATTTGTCCTACATAAGGAAAACAATGCATGACAGTCAGAGAAAACGGAGCTATGTATTATTAAAGGTGCATCAGTGAGGCTTATTTGATCATTGCTCTGACTCCGCCCCCCCGCCCCTCCATTCTCACCATTACAAAACTACTGTCTTTGAGATATTGAGAGCTTCTATTTCTGTAATTGTTACATCATAATTTGGCAATTGTTCTACAGTGCACCTCTCCTGTACTTGACAGAGGTACTAGATACCTCAAAACTCCAAGCAACACGCCAGCTACCAAATAACATTTGAGTAACTGCAAGAAAGTAATCTATTAACAAAATGTGGAGGTTTGTAAGATTTTATAGTAATAAATGCGAAGGTTATAAACGAGAAATACGTGTAGGGGGCGCCGTATACGTAAGATCTTATAAGGAAGCTGATATGGATAGATTAGCACTTTGCTTTGTTGGACTATTAGATATTCTTTGTGTTTTTAATGGGCCCACTATCACATACCGATTAAATGAATATCGAACTAGACTAATCTGGTACCACTTTATTGAATGACCATATAAAATTTCGTTTTTAAATAATTTTGTTCATAGTGGAAGGACCATAAGATTTTATTATTTATTTCGGTTTTCGCTTTTTTCTTTTCTTCTTTGTAATATACCATCGTGGGTAACTAGATAATATAACACCTTGTGGGAACTGACGTGAGGACACGTCTTCCACAATCACATGTGATTCACTATCAATGGCATTGCCATTAGATAGCTCATTAGATACAGGAATAATAGTTTTCACTGTGTAATAAAACAAAACACAGATTTAATGATTCCATCTTGTTGTTAGTCATGGTCAGAAGCGGATTAACTTGTTATGTGACAGGTACAAAGTTACATAGTGACTTTAAATTTACCACACCCAATTTCCCTAGAGGTGTAGCTGGTGACCTCAACTTGGATCGTTATCTGAGGCAGAATGCACAATACTCCACTACCAAAACCCTCTTTGTGCCATCAGATGCGTAACATCCTTTGTGGACACAAACAGGTATTTTTGATGAGATGTTTTTCAGTGAGGCTTAGCCATTAAGATCCTCCTACGAAAACATAAAGGCACATTGCCTCATCAGCAGTAACGGTACTGGATAGGAATTGACGATGTATCAACTGTGAACCTCTAAAACCACTGAATTTAAATGTTACACGATGGATAAATGATTGAATTTGTCAAATATTAGGTACAATACCATAATGGATGAAATCGTTCAAACTTTCTTCATCCAAGGCCATAGGTCTTCCTGAACCGTTTTCTTAATTAATTTCTGCTATGGTACTTGTCTGGACATGGAACAAATGTTTCGAGCTATCCCCGCTGCCATTATGTCTGTACACAAGCAAAACTGAAAAATATGTTGCAAATGCTATACTTTTTCCAAATGACACTCTATTTTCTAATACTTAAAAAATACTTTCATTCGTCAAACATGCAAAACGCCATTTGTACCCTAGAAGAACATTAGAAAATAAAACATAAAAATGACATTGATAAACATGCTTATAGCAACATGTTATCTAATGCCCCATACAAAAACGCTACGAACTCATGCCCCAACCTATTTTTGCAGACAAATTTTTGATCTTGATGGTAGAGTACGTACTTTATTTTGCTTCACTTTGAATGCTGCATGACCAGTGGCCACAGAACTGTTGTTACTCCACGTTTTTCACTTTCCACTCTATAATAGTAACCAATTTTCTGCCTGCCAGATTGGAGCAGTAACACATGTTATTGATCATAGGAGCAGGGTTGATATGTTTTCATCACCCAGACAGACGCTGCTCACTGTGCTTTAAAAAATAAGGAAAGGAATGGTCTCAAACTCCCGCTGTTGCGTTTACACAGCACGTCGTTTACAACAAGGCCATGAGCAGATACAGCACCGGAACTGTTCGAGCAAAGTGCTTTGCATCCTACAGTGTTGCAAGTTGGGAGTAAATGGCTGGGCTTCTGATTTACGTTTGTGCTTATAGAAGGGCAGCTGTTTGTGTGACTTATTTTACGAACTAAAAGGACAACTCCTTGCGGTGCTTTTATCTTGTTACTGTGTGATTAAGTTACACTCGTTACGCTGTCGAAGTCCTTCTCGAAGGTTTTTCCAGTGACACGGCAAGAAAAGGATATATATGCAGAGCTGTTTTCTTTTTTTTAAAAAAAAAACCACACACCCTGTCATAATTCGGCAGCTACTTACGTTAAAAATTACTTGTGTTCTTCAGAAAATTCGCCACATTGCCCACTATAACTTAGAGAAAACCATGACATTACTCTGTATTTGTAAATAACAGTTGGAATTATGAACTTTTCTAAGACATTCACACACTGTAGGTCTCAAACACAATACAGTGTTAAATTACGCTGCTGTTAACTCTAGAATAGGAACTGAGGAGGCATGCACTTTATTTAAAACAAGCAAGAAGTATCTTTTATGAGCTGTGCTCAACCCCTATGCTGTCTGTTAAGACCACCACGAGAGCCCGGCCACTGCCGGTACAGGCAGACATTGCACGTTACTGCCTACTGGCTTCGCTGGAGATGAAGTGACCACAGGTGTACTCTAGCAGCCAGTCACCACCATCACTCACAAGATGTGACATGTCTGCTATTATGAGAGGTCATGCGATCTGCTAATCTCTACTGCCAGATAAGAGCAAGCCAGCCGCAGCAGGGAATGACAGCAGAAGATTTGTCATTGGACTTAACACCAAGTACAAAACATATTATTCTAGTCAATTCCCACACTATTTGCAATGTGCATAATCTAAATGATCAGAAGTATCCCGATATCACTAGCAGACATTAATGTGAGATCAGTCTAATGATCGAATTTTAAAAAAATAAATAAATTACATCTGGAAAAGTTTGGAGAGGTACAGGGATTAGTGGTGCATTTTAAGCGTTTCATTTCAATGTGATGTAGTGTAATATCTAATCATGATGCAGCACTATCATTTCACATTGCTTATAAGAAAATCTCTAAATACGAAAACTACTTCACAGCACAATATGCATTTTAGGTAGAAAAAACCACTAGCAAACACTTTTCATCGTGTACAGTGATCTGTGGTATCCATGTGGGCTGAACAGTCGAGAGTATTGGGATAAAGGTTGTTCTGGGACTTCTGTTTGAGTGGGTTGCATACATTCAGAGGCAAGCATACATTCAGGGGCAAATTTTTCCCCTTGCCTTAACATATTGTTCTACTAACTGATTTATGACTCCCTGAGGGTTAATTTATGACCTCCTGGAGATAATCCATCCTTCTGAGAAACTCCCACCTGTCATCCTCCTCCCTCCCTATCTGGGAAATCTCCCCCTTAACCCCACCCATACTAGCACTTCTGATACCAAATTAATTGGCTAACTGATTCAATTGATCAATTAATTACCCTCCTCTCTGGGAAATACCACAGCCCTCATTTCCCCTCCTCCATTTCCCCCTACACTCCCTCATTTGGAAACTGGTGGGAAAAAGACTCAGTCTGTGTTATACAGGAAGATCACATGACACAAAATTCACACATTCCCCTCCTGGGAAATCCCACAGCCCTCCCTTCTCCTTCCTTCACTTCTAGTCTCTCCATCTGGAAAGTAGGGGGAAGACGACCCAATTTGCGCTAGAGAGTAAGGATCTCATGATACGAAACTGAAATCAATGTCAGTTACATAGCAGAGGATATACTGTTTAATATAAAATTTTCTGGGTTGTATCGGTTTATTTGGTGGGAAAAGCTCATATCCAACAACTGCATCTCCTAATTACGTAATTAAACTGCAGCTGATTGGAGGTGTCGTCTTGTCACCTGCAGGGGTAAAAAGTGCCACCACAAGGGGACATCCTACCCCCCACTCCTCGACTCCTCCCTCACCACCCTTCCCATTAAAAATTGGCCGGAAAGATCACTCATTCTGTACTGAGATGGGGGACTGGAAGGCTCCCATGACAGAAAATTAAACTTCATTGTAAAGGGCATAATAATATTATTTATTTATAAAATGTAGTATGCATGCCAATTCGCATGGGTTAGATATCTCTATTTGGTGGAAAAAGCTTATTGTTTTCTGCTATTTATTTACTTTTGTAAGATGCAGGTCTTGTAAAATACATCAAAAAGAAGTAATTAAGTTTTTAAATACACTTCTGGAAATGGAAAAAAGAACACATTGACACCGGTGTGTCAGACCCACCATACTTGCTCCGGACACTGCGAGAGGGCTGTACAAGCAATGATCACACGCACGGCACAGCGGACACACCAGGAACCGCGGTGTTGGCCGTCGAATGGCGCTAGCTGCGCAGCATTTGTGCACCGCCGCCGTCAGTGTCAGCCAGTTTGCCGTGGCATACGGAGCTCCATCGCAGTCTTTAACACTGGTAGCATGCCGCGACAGCGTGGACGTGAACCGTATGTGCAGTTGACGGACTTTGAGCGAGGGCGTATAGTGGGCATGCGGGAGCCGGGTGGACGTACCGCCGAATTGCTCAACACGTGGGGCGTGAGGTCTCCACAGTACATCGATGTTGTCGCCAGTGGTCGGCGGAAGGTGCACGTGCCTGTCGACCTGGGACCGGACCGCAGCGACGCACGGATGCACGCCAAGACAGTAGGATCCCACGCAGTGCCGTATGGGACCGCACCGCCACTTCCCAGCAAATTAGTGACACTGTTGCTCCTGGGGTATCGGCGAGGACCATTCGCAACCGTCTCCATGAAGCTGGGCTACGGTCCCGCACACCGTCAGGCCGTCTTCCGCTCACGCCCCAACATCGTGCAGCCCGCCTCCAGTGGTGTCGCGACAGGCGTGAATGGAGGGACGAATGGAGACGTGTCGTCTTCAGCGATGAGAGTTCTTCTGCCTTGGTGCCAATGATGGTCGTATGCGTGTTTGGCGCCGTGCAGATGAGCGCCACAATCAGGACTGCATACGACCGAGGCACACAGGGCCAACACCCGGCATCATGGTGTGGGGAGCGATCTCCTACACTGGCCGTACACCACTGGTGATCGTCGAGGGGACATTGAATAGTGCACGGTACATCCAAACCGTCATCGAACCCATCGTTCTACCATTCCTAGACCGGCAAGGGAACTTGCTGTTCCAACAGGACAATGCACGTCCGCATGCATCCCGTGCCACCCAACGTGCTCTAGAAGGTGTAAGTCAACTACCCTGGCCAGCAAGATCTCCGGATCTGTCCCCCGTTGAGCATGTTTGGGACTGGATGAAGCGTCGTCTCACGCGGTCTGCACGTCCAGCACGAACGCTGGTCCAACTGAGGCGCCAGGTGGAAATGGCATGGCAAGCCGTTCCACAGGACTACATCCAGCATCTCTACGATCGTCTCCATGGGAGAATAGCAGCCTGCATTGCTGCGAAAGGTGGATATACACTGTACTAGTGCCGACATTGTGCATGCTCTGTTGCCTGTATCTATGTGCCTGTGGTTCTGTCAATGTGCTCATGTGCTGTATCTGACCCCAGGAATGTGTCAATTAAGTTTCCCCTTCCTGGGACAATGAATTCACGGTGTTCTTATTTCAATTTCCAGGAGTGTAGATCAGTGTTCTCTGATTGTTCAAGGAATACCGTCATGAAATCGACATCAACATAAAACACTCCCTGCACATATTTACACTGCTACAGCTCACATTAAACATATCTGCCAAAAGACCTTCTGATCACGTTATCGTCAGACCATTGGGTTGCACCATGTGCCATCTGCCGCCAGTCTCACAACTGCATTGCACCACAGAGAAACAGTGGTGCTGTGCATGTCAACCACACTGGCAGTTAATGGTCAATCTCCCTGTGTTCACACGCCGTCCATACTAGACAGTTGGAGACGGTCGATCAAAATTGAAATTACATGTGATGTACAAGGGGGGACCCAGAAGTAACCGGAATCGTAATGCTGCACGTCATGTACTTGTAGTAGCAGGTTGCGCCGCCAGAGGGTTGTAGTAGGAGCTCTGCTGAGTCATTCTGCCATGCAGCGTCACCCAACAGTGAGAAGCGTGGTTTCTTTGGCAGTTCTTTGAGTGTGTGTAAAGTGCAGACGTGACACAAGGAATAGGCTAGTTCTTACGAACAATGTGCGGCAGTGAAGTTTTGTTTCTTGCTCGGCAAGAACGAAGCAGAAATTGTTGCGATGATTCAGACAGCCTACAAAGACCATGCTCTTAGTAAAACGCTAGTGTACGAATGGTTTTCTCGGTTTAAAAAGGGAGAAATGGTGGTTGAAGATCAGCCCCGTTCCTGTTGATCTTCAACTGCTTAAAGCGAAGACAGAATCGACAAAATCCGTGATCTCATCAGTGAAGGTCGACGCAGGACAATCGACCAACTCGAGAACTTGTCCGCGTTGTCCTGGAGCTCAATTCAGCGCATTTTGACCATCGACTTGGGGATGCGAAGAGTGGCAACAGAATTCGTGCCGAAGCTTCTTACCGGAAATCAAAGAGATCGTCGCGTTCAAGCCTGTCTCGAATTGAAGGACACGTTCAAAGATGATCCACATTTTTTCAACAAAATCTTTACAGGTGATGAGTCATGGTGCTATGGGTACGATCCAGAAAGTAAACAACAGTCATCACAATGGAAGTCACATGGCTCACCTTGATCAAAATAAGCTCGACAAGTGAAATCGAATGTGAAAACGATGTTGATCTGCTTTTTTGACATCAAAGGGTTCGTACACTCTGAATTTGTCCATGAAAACCACACAGTAAACCAATTCTTTTTGGAGGTTATGAAATGGCTTCGCAGAAGTTTGTCGAGAAAACGTCCAGCTTTATGGGATTCTGGCGTGTGGTTCCTACATCACGAAAACGCTCCCGCGCACACGGCTCTCAGCGTTCGCCAGTTTTTGGCCTCAACGAAGACGACTACCTTGACCCACTCGCCCTATTCGCCAGATTTAGCACCCTCGGACTTCTTCCTATTCCCGAGGATGAAAAAAGACTTGAGAGGGAAGCGTTTTGCGGATGTGGAAGACGTAAAACGCAATGTCATGAAAGTGATAGCAGGTATCAAAGAGGACGAATTTAAAAGGTGCCTTGAACACTGGAATGAACGTTTGGACAAGTGGATTAATGCTAATGGAGAGTACTTCGAAGGAAATTAAGGTTGTATTTGAAAAGAATAAAGTATATGCTTTCTAGAAAGAAATTCCGGTTATTTTTGGGTCCCCCCTCGTATACTGACCCATTCAGCGGCTGAGAGCACACTGCACACAACAGCGGATGCGGGTACCAGTTTTGGTGGCCGCATAGTCGGCAGATCAACCTGCGGCCATGGTCCCCTTTGTTCGCTGTGGCATACTTTGATATTCAGTACCGATAAATTCCTGTCAAAATAGATGAGCACTCTCTCTCTCTCTCGCTAGCTCTCTCTCTCTCTGTCTCTGTGTCAGGTGATTACTTTCTGACCAGCGAGACTCTGTCACATGCCACTGAAAACCACACTGACCCTTTTGTCCTGAATGAAGTAGCAGATAACTGGTAAATCCCCACCCTTTCCAAAATACTGAGTTTTGGAATAGAAATAATCCATTTGCACTACCCCAATTCTATCAGATTGATTGACTAATTGCCTAAATCTGTACCGTCTGCCTGGGACAGTTTTTCCTTGATTCCTTTTGGTGGATGCTAGGAGTGGCATATTTGGCAGGAAATTCAGGGGCTATCTGAGATTCGATTCCACAACCGCCCAATTTCCAAATTACACTCTTCCCCCTTGTGGATTTTCCTTGCCTCCAATTGGTGGATATTGGCAGAGTCAGGTCGTTTGGCGGGAAATCCGTTACATTGGAGGTAGCAGAAAATGGTAGAGAGAATTTCAAATTTCAGCTCAATTGTGGTATGTCCTTAAACAATTTGTAGGAGTCAGGGCAGGGATTTGACTGGAGTGTGCTCACAATATCACTATCGAAAACAATAAATTGATCAATCAGGAATTTGACGTTGCAATTGGAAGTAGTGCTCCATAAAATGTTGGATGTAATTTCAAATTCCGGCTGGAATTTATGCTATCACTGTTGCGTAATTCACGACCACCTACAGATACGCTAATTGTATTTTTTTTTAAAGCACTATAGAGTTCCTAAGTTGGTTCTCTGCGCTACACCAGGAAGAAAAAGGAGGGGAAAGGTTAAAAAAATAGTTCAAATGGCTCTGAACACTATGCGACTTAACTTCTGAGGTCATCAGTCGCCTAGAACTTAGAACTAATTAAAACTAAGTAACCTAACGACACCACACACATCCATGCCCGAGGCAATATTCGAACCTGCGACCGTAGCGGTCGCCCGGCTCCAGACTGTAGCGCCTAGAACCGCACGGCCACTCCGGCCGGCGAGGGGAAAGGGTCTACCATGTGATAGGATGTAACAACAAGAAGTCCACCTTTATTTCAACAAATGCCACTCAATCTTTCTGCTGCAAGAAAGAGTCCACTGCGATGTACTGAGAAGCACTCAACGCCACACTTAGCAGCTCTCACCATATGGACAGGGCACTTTGTAAACACATAAGTCATGATCCATTCTGTAGACCGAGTAAGGTGGCGCAGCGGTTATCACGTTGGACTCGCACTGGGGAGGACGATGATTCAAGTCCGTGTCTGGCCATCAAGTTCCCTAAATTGCTTCAGTCAAATGCTGGGATAGTTCCTTTGAAGGGAGAAGGCCGATGTCCTTCCCCAGCCTTCCATAATCAGACCTTGTGTTATATCTCAAACGACCTCATTGTCTACAGGGTGTTAAACTCTACTCCTGTTCCTCCATTCCACAGTAGTTGTCACAGATAGATGTTGGAGATTACAGACACTTCAATAGGCCACAGCCCTCAGTCGTCTTCGCGAGCCCATCTCCCAGCATCCACATACTGGCTATACCAGATGTTCAGAGGCCGGAGAGACTGTCACTGCAACCATCAGGCAGTCAACTGATCTGTTTTCGTGGGGGTGGAGAATAGCCGTCCATTTCTGAGCAAACAATTGATTGGTCCAGCAGAAACACTCGCCACACTCAATATTCTCAACTTCTCACATAAATATCGGAGCATACTCGCAACACACGTGATTGCGAAGGCTGCCCGACACATATTGGGTATTAGCTCGCTATTCATCCGCCCACAGTGCGACACGGTTAGTGCAAATGCACCTTCGTACGCCACCTCACTGGTGGGGATGCTCAGCAGTGGCTCACGCCTTAAGCCAGAAATGTCCATTCATTCTCGCCAGAGGCTACTTCCCCCATGCTGCCAGACGCCAAGCGGAGTCGTCCTAGGAAGCAAGTCACATATTTATCCATGTAATTACAATTAAAAGATACAATCGCAGCACCAATCTGATGAAATTCAACAATGAGCGAAGTATACAAAATACCTCCTCATGACGACTGTGGCTCTGTAAATATCAGTTTCCTATGTAAATCTATATCCTCCCTTTGAGTGGACATAATTTTCACGCAAAAGCTTTCATATTCCTACTGCCAGACATGCTTTGAAATCAGAATTTTTCCACGTAAAAATCGAAAAATTTATAGCTCCCTTACGACCAGACATATTCTGTTCACTTCCCACTCTCATCATGTTCTTTGCAAATGTCGAAACACTGACAGCAGTAACTTTACACTCCAACACACACACATTTTACAGGTATTCCCACACCTATCCCCTGCAGAGCTGCTTGTAAATACCGTCTGGGGAATATCAGTGATACTCATGTATATTACACATATAGATGTTGATGAGATGTGCGAGTTGATAGGTGAGGATACGAAGGATGTGTTGGAGATGGTTGAGGACGGAGGGGATGACACCCACCTGCAATATAGTGAAGATGATAATGTGGTTATCGAGTTACTGGACACTGAACTAAATGAATTACTTATGACGATCGAGGCAGAAGACGAAGAAGTTAAGTAGAAACACATGTACACTTTTCTCAGGTTATTTTCAATTTTCTGCCCTGAATTCTTTATTAATTAAAAAAAATTCCCCTCACCGTCCCCCACACTCCAACACAGAACTGTATTCAGTCTGTGTCAAAGAATATGGCACATGCAGGCATCCACATTAACCTTGATGTATGATGGTATGATGTATGATAGGTGGACAGAACATTTGAAAACGAACACTGCTTCGAGTAAGTCTACTATATGAATCTTTTTTCCATTCATTTATGTAATCAGGTAACATGACAGTTGTAAAAATTATACATAAACAGCGAAGTAAGCTGGAATATTATAACGAAGTATTTCTTTTTCTTTGGTGGATCTACTGAGTTAAGCGAGTGAACTGTTCATTTAGAAATACGCAAATAATTCCCTGTGTACGTGAAAGCATGAAAGCAAGGTGTGTGTTGGGATGTAGATATACAAAGTGGTCAGAAACAGTTGGAAAAGCTTGTAATGGTGTTGCAAGGTAGGTTGTGCTGAAAAATAATTGTTACAAAAAAAATCGAAACATTGCGTCATTTCCGAGTTGATAAGCAATGAAGTTAGCCAATCAGGCTATTGTGCATGCAAATTCAAGCAGGCCGCTACAGACGGTATCACCAAACGTGTTCTTCGTTTGGTTTGGTAAAACTGAAAAACAGACCAACAAAAAATTTGGACATGGGGCAGTCGTAAGAATCGAATGCAAGGCAAAGGGTGAGCAATCTCGTGCACTATCATTTACTCTGTGAGAACACCTGACACTAACTGTACCTGGTGGACCACTTGAACTAGCGTGTGCAGTGGCTAACTTCATTGCTAATTTACTCAGAAATGGTGCAACGTATCGAATTTTTTCTTAACAATTATTTCTCAGCAAAATCTACTCTGCAACAGCCTTACGAGGTTTTCAGTTTGTTTCTGACCACCCTGTATTTTATAACTAAATAAAGGTTGAAGTAATGCATTGATTGTGTTAAAAATATATATGCTAATAGATATACAGTGAACTTAAACTGTATCACTTACTTTAATTACAAATAAATAATAAGAAAAAATTCATATTGTGTTGGCATGCACAAACTCAGCGAATGATGCAGCAGCATAAAAAAAGTTGATTGCGTCCCAATTACACTACTTATCTGCACACATATTGTAAGTAACACATCATCATAAAGCAAGTCTCTAGTGAAAGTGATCCTCGAAAGGAGATACGTCCATGTTCATCTTACACAATGTCACTGAAAACACACTTCGTTGATGTTTTAATAATACAACATACATCATTGCATGATCCAAAAGTCTTAAAGTGCTGGAGACAGCATTAATAATGGTGAATGGGTCTGGAACCTTTCTACGACATACCATCATCTCATACTCAATGTTAGTTGAAATGCTGACACTGACACACTGTGAACCACAGAGAGTCAAATGCTGCATTCTCATGATCAGCATCACACTAACGCCTAGGTGGGTTTATATGTATGAACACAGGATCGTTTTCCACGAATTTTTTATGTATATGAAATAAAATTTAAAAAATAGATATGAAACATAACTCCACATTATTCCAGCGTATGCACTGTACCTACTCCCACAGGTTCTCAGTTGTATGATGCTCTTTATAGCAGCCTGTGGAGGTATTTGTTTTAGATCGATTGTTGTAGTCTGAGGACATGATGAAAAGTAATGGCTCTGAATTTTCAAGTGAAAACTTTTACAGTTTTTTAAAAAAATAAAACATCCTGTATCTTTATTTTTCATGTCTACATATTTATTTCTCAACAATCAGCCTGATGGAGAACACGTTTCTCTAAATGAGAGACCAGTTTGTTATACCATCTTATTAGAATGGTTGGCTTTATTGACAAAGCCATAAATTCACCACCGCTTTCACCACTTCATCACTATCGAAGCGAAGTCCTCAAAGGTGTTCTTTAGGTTTTGGAAACAGATAAAAATCTGATGTGGCTAAGTTGGGACTTTATAGATGATGATCGATGACAGTGAACCCAAGGCATCAGATGATTGCAGATGTTGCAGCCCTCATGTGTGGTCTGGTGTTGTCATGCTGGAGGAGAGGGTGCTCCATGTGTGGAAAGTTATAAAATCGATTACAGCACGCTATTTCTCATACACTGACATAGTTACATTACATATCACCATGTGACACACTACAATTTGGAGACCTATGGTGGCAGAGGGTTGCAACTTCTGTCAGTAAAGTGGAAAAATGGACTGAGTAATATGTATGACATGTAATACCTCATCCAACATTGAGAACAGAATAAAAAATTCGGAGGCATTACTTTTCAGCACAACCTCATGTGTTTGCATTGTGGAAGTCAAAAATGAAATGAACTTTGTGGTCGGGTTGCATGTATGATGTAGTATCACGGATGATTATGAACAGGTGTTAGTTATCTATGTATGTATGTGTGTGTGTGTGTGTGTGTGTGTGTGTGTGTGTGTGTGTGTGTGTTAGCCGTCCACACCAGATTAAGTGTTCGAATGTCCCAAGCAACTCTTTCTGTTGTTAGATACAATAACATTTTTTTTCTGTGCATTGTTGTGGGCACAAGAACAGTGTGGCATACATGTAAATAGGATGATGATGAACAATTATGACAGTGTATTATCATTTACCAAAAGATTATGATAGTATACCGCTGCAGTGAATTATTTAAAACAAATACTTCAGGTACCTTGACAGTTTATGCTGAACGATTTTCCCATGACACTGGTTGACAGCACTCAAGCTGGTGGAGGAGTGACAGCTGCTGACACAGAAATGTTGAATACATCAAAGGAAGCTGTAAGACATGCCAAGGCCAACACAGCTACAGTGTGTAACTCATATGGAGATTAACAGCCAGTTCATCCATTTGATGTTGCTATAGAGCTGATGCATCGCCTCTTTTTTTTTTTTAATGTGAATATTTAATGCGACCTTACAAGTTCGAACGCACATTGTAAACTAACTGTGTACTTGTCTTCTTCTAACATTCTGTATTACTGTGACTGAGCTATGAAAAGAACTGACAGAAGGCCCTGAAGCTTTTACTTTAAGGCAGATGTGTATATCTCTTGATTTAATGATCATACATAGACCGATTGCAACAACAATGAAACACAGATTTTCTATCCTTTTTACCTTACGAGGTTATTATATTCTAATGAACGATATTGCTTGGGGTATTCAGACAAAATCTGATGGCTTGTTGTATGTGGAAGAAACAGATAATAATACAGAGACAGGTGAATATTTACTGACATATTTTGCAACTCTTGGAGGGCTGGCACATATTATCTTAGCTCTGTATTGATTGCCCTTATTATCTCTCTCTAGACTCATGCAACTGCTGCACATCAGTCATCGTTAATAAGGTATTACTTATTTTGTTATTCCAGGTGGTTATAATTTAACTGACAGTGTTCCGAATGCTCAGTGCAGGTTGCATACATCGCAGGATGCTGAAGCATTGTAGGTATGTTCATCAACTGGTGCCCTCATGGAGTATGTTGAACAAATATAATAGTGACACTTTCTGCCACCTGACGAAAATATTGTGCTGTAAGCAGTCAAAACGTGAAATGTTTCCTGTTTTGCGTATGCTGTTTGTCACTTGACAATGCAAGTTGATTTCTTTTGGCTGTTGGTGTAGGAGTAACATGAATGGACAGAACTGTCGCTTATGGGGTTATGTTCCTCCATATGTTGTGCAGGAACATCCACTGCACTCAGGTTATGTGTCTGTGTGGTGTGGTTTCACAAGCTCGTCCGTTCTTGGTCCAATCTTCTTCGAGGAGATGACATCACGTGGGTTTGTTAGGTGTACAGTGATGTCTACAACTTATAAGGACCTCCCTGTGTAACACATGATTCCAGTTATGCAAGAACGGAACTGCATCCACACCACTATTGTCATGCAAGTTGGGGCGACACAACATGTCGCTTGCAATGTGAAACATTTGCTTCCAGAAACCTTTGGTAAGAACCAAAACATTTCTAGGTGATTTCAATATTTGAGGCCTTTCAGATCCCCAAACCTAAATCCAAGTGACTTTTAGTTTTGGGGATATCTGAAAGATCGTATCTATCAGGGATGTACCCAGACTCTTCCTGATCTGATAGTATACGGTGATATATCGCTCTGATTACAACAGATATGCTACAAGCAACTGTCGACCATGCTGTTCAGAGCATGCAGCATGCTGCTAAGTCAGAAGACCATGCTGAACACATGTTGTAACTAGTGACCATATACCAATAAACGCGCCAGAACCGTCGATATCATGTGTTTGAGCGTTCCTCCCCTTTTCCTACACCCACATTACATACTGACTGCTTACAGCACCATATTTTCACCAGCTGGCAGAAAAATGAACTATTATTCTTTTCAACATACTCAATGAGCACACTAATTAACGAAGATACCTACGATGTTTCTGTTTCCTGCGATGTATACAGTCTAGACTGCAGCACTCAGAACACCATCAGTTTAATTATAACCACCCAGCACCCAACCCACAGAGCTGCTGACTACGGAATGGGGTTGTGGGAAATAACATTTTTCATCTAAAATTATCGTATTTCTTTTTGATATATCAGTAAAAACCATGCACTGGGTGCAATACTATATCATCTTCAAAGAAAAAACTGGTGATAGTGGTAACAGTTGTTGTGCCATTGCATGTCCTGGTTCTGAAGTTGGGAGGAAAGCAAAGAAAGACACAAGTATATGTGAATGCAGTATTATTATTATTTTATATACACTCCTGGAAATTGAAATAAGAACACCGTGAATTCATTGTCCCAGGAAGGGGAAACTTTATTGACACATTCCTGGGGTCAGATACATCACATGATCACACTGACAGAACCACAGGCACATAGATACAGGCAACAGAGCATGCACAATGTCGGCACTAGTACAGTGTATATCCACCTTTCGCAGCAATGCAGGCTGCTATTCTCCCATGGAGACGATCGTAGAGATGCTGGATGTAGTCCTGTGGAACGGCTTGCCATGCCATTTCCACCTGGCGCCTCAGTTGGACCAGCGTTCGTGCTGGACGTGCAGACCGCGTGAGACGACGCTTCATCCAGTCCCAAACATGCTCAATGGGGGACAGATCCGGAGATCTTGCTGGCCAGGGTAGTTGACTTACACCTTCTAGAGCACGTTGGGTGGCACGGGATACATGCGGACGTGCATTGTCCTGTTGGAACAGCAAGTTCCCTTGCCGGTCTAGGAATGGTAGAACGATGGGTTCGATGACGGTTTGGATGTACCGTGCACTATTCAGTGTCCCCTCGACGATCACCAGTGGTGTACGGCCAGTGTAGGAGATCGCTCCCCACACCATGATGCCGGGTGTTGGCCCTGTGTGCCTCGGTCGTATGCAGTCCTGATTGTGGCGCTCACCTGCACGGCGCCAAACACGCATACGACCATCATTGGCACCAAGGCAGAAGCGACTCTCATCGCTGAAGACGACACGTCTCCATTCGTCCCTCCATTCACGCCTGTCGCGACACCACTGAAGGCGGGCTGCACGATGTTGGGGCGTGAGCGGAAGACGGCCTAACGGTGTGCGGGACCGTAGCCCAGCTTCATGGAGACGGTTGCGAATGGTCCTCGCCGATACCCCAGGAGCAACAGTGTCCCTAATTTGCTGGGAAGTGGCGGTGCGGTCCCCTACGGCACTGCGTGGGATCCTACGGTCTTGGCGTGCATCCGTGCGTCGCTGCGGTCCGGTCCCAGGTCGACAGGCACGTGCACCTTCCGCCGACCACTGGCGACAACATCGATGTACTGTGGAGACCTCACGCCCCACGTGTTGAGCAATTCGGCGGTACGTCCACCCGGCCTCCCGCATGCCCACTATACGCCCTCGCTCAAAGTCCGTCAACTGCACATACGGTTCACGTCCACGCTGTCGCGGCATGATACCAGTGTTAAAGACTGCGATGGAGCTCCGAATGCCACGGCAAACTGGCTGACACTGACGGCGGCGGTGCACAAATGCTGCGCAGCTAGCGCCATTCGACGGCCAACACCGCGGTTCCTGGTGTGTCCGCTGTGCCGTGCGTGTGATCATTGCTTGTACAGCCCTCTCACAGTGTCCGGAGCAAGTACGGTGGGTCTGACACACCGGTGTCAATGTGTTCTTTTTTCCATTTCCAGGAGTGTATATATAATTACTATTATATTAATATATAATAATAATATTAATAATAGTCGGAAGAGAGAGCTACTTACTTTTCAAATTTGAGTAGCTGCTGTCTCAGTCGCACAACTCACTGATTTCAAAAGGGAGAGCCCATCCATCTCTGCACATATACAAATGGTTCAAATGGCTCTGAGCACTATGGGACTCAACTGCTGAGGTCATTAGTCCCCTAGAACTTAGAACTAGTTAAACCTAACTAACCTAAGGACATCACAAACATCCATGCCCGAGGCAGGATTCGAACCTGCGACCGTAGCGTGCACATATACATCTCTGGATTGCTAAGTAATTAAAAAAACTGTCACCATCATGTCTATTCCCTCTGGATGTACTCCCTATCACCTTTTGTGGGGTGGAAGAGGAAAAACTAGGTGGGGATTTCAAAAAGGGTATACAGTTCCAGCAAATGCATCTCACTGTTTCAGGATACCTAATCACATAACGTACCTTCCTATCATTCTCCTGTATTTTATTTATTAGTTATTCCTGCTTATACAGCTCCTGATTGCTGGGTGATCCAAAGAAACTATCACTCCCTCCTCCCTCCATTATCATGTCTTTCCACTCTTGATGCAGACAACTGTGAAAAGATTCCTCTGGCGCATGCCTGCAGGAAATATACTAGTTAAAGTCTTCTCTACTCAACACAAGTGCCTCAATAATTGAGCAAATGAGACCTGGATGAAAGTATAAAATGCAAATGAAAGAGCTCTCATGCAACTGAATTATTAAAAAAATGATAAAAGGGTAGGAGGATGGTCTTTCCACTGCAAAGCACATAACTTGACTGATTCCTGCTTCACAACTGCACAAGAGCAAAATCAGGGGGAGGGAGGGGTAGAGCTTGATTCCCATTCGCTGACCTCTCCTCCTCTCCCCTCCCCTTTCCTTTCCTTTCCTGGGTGACCTCAAAACGTGTCGAAAGTGACCTTGAATGTGACTCAGACAATTGCATCAAATATAATACGACACCTCTTATCGATGCTGAGTTAGCAATTTGAGACAGAGCTTACACCAACCCTCAATTTTACACTACCCTCTACAGCTTTATGACAGCCTTTGCAACTGAATCAGTACATACATCCAGGACAGAGGGGTGCAACATCATACCTGTAAGTTGGCTCATACTGCTAAGTTATTTGTAAATTTGACTTGATTTTGTAAAGACAGCAATTACATCTCATACCCTCTCAACCAGTGAAATTTCATTTCGTTCCTACTTATCTTTTGGATAGTTCAATTTTCTGTGACGCAGTGTATATTCAAGGATGCAGTGGATGACAGAAAGGGAGGAAATAAGTACTAGAAAAAATCTAAAAATAACATCAGTAGTAGGATAAAGCTGGTTCTGGAACACTTTTGATACCAAGTTGATGCACAAATTAATTAAATTGTGGCAGCTGTTTGATTTATGGCCTTAAACTATTGTTCTGCTATGTGGTTTTTCATGTAACAACTCCCCTCCCGTTAATATATTGTTCTGTTATTTGATTTATGCACTCCTGGTGTTAATTTACGATGCCCTGGAGATAATCCTTCCTTCTGAGAACTCTCCACCCTACTCCTAATCCTTCATCTCTACATCCCCTCTGGGAAATCCCTAACCCCTCCTCCACACTAATACAAGAACACTTCTATATCAAATTAATTGACTAATCAATTAAATCGATAAATTAATCAACCTCTCCCCCTCTGGGAAATCCCCCAGCCCCCCTCCCCTATACCACTGACCCTCCCCTCCACCATCTGGAAACTGGTGAGAAAAAGACTCAGTCTGTGCTGGGGAGGAAGGATCTCATGAAACGAAATCCTTTTGTTCTCTGGGGCATGCAGTGCAAAATATGTCTTCTAATGACATGATTATTACGAATATCAGCCAGCTACTCTGCTCCAGAAACCATGTAAATGGTTTCTGTTTTATAACTCATTCACAATGAGCCCATTTTGGCATATTGCCATCATCAGATGCTCTGTAAATACATAAGTAAGCAATGCTCTAAATATAAATGTTTGTAGCTATGATCAGAAAAATTATAATACATTGTTAGGTGTTTTCACCTAATACATGTATAATACCATTGCTGCCATGATGTGTCTATTTTTAGAATTATTAGTTTCTCCTTACATGCACAAAATTCAAATCAATGTCAATTACATAGCAAAGGATATACTGTTTATCTGTAAAATTCAATTCATAGGGGTTGGATCTTTCTTTTATTTTGCGGGAGAAGCTCACCATTCTCTGCTATTTTAGAAGATGCTGATCTTGTAAGATACATAGAAAGTAATTAAATAGATCGCTTTTTCTGATCACGAAATCGACGTCAACATAACTCACCTCACATAATAACATTGTCAAAAATCTGATCGTGTCTTTGCACCGACCCCAGAGCAGACGTGTTGGGGTTGCTGGCTGTCTAGCATATTCCCAGATGTGCAGGTTGGGAGACAGGCCTGCAGTGCACGAGACAACTTTGTCCTGTTCCACCACCCCAGACACAATATACCAGAGGTGTTCACCTCGATTTATGAGCCTCGACTGAGCTAGTTCACGAAACTGCCACAGAGAGCACTTGTAATGGGTGTTTTCTACCCAACCTCCCACCACTTCCCTCAGGAACGAATAGGAACACAGCATTCACCTGAAAATTGGTAGGAGCCAATAGGAATGAGGGTACACTACATCTGGTCAGTGAGCATGATGTCAAGGGTTAACAGACGAATGTTCTGTCAGTTGCAGTCAGTGAGTGGAAGAACCATGTAGTGTCAACAGCAGCAGAGATCATCTGTCTCTGTATCCCAAAACAAGCATAAAAGTAAGTACTCATTACATGTCTTTGTTACTGTTACTGCATTTATCGGTTCCTCCTCTTCTTTGTCATGTCCCATTACTCTACGTCTTTGTCTCTGGAAGCTAATAAGCATCCAGAGACAAAGACATAGAGTCTTCTTCTTTTTTGTCCAGCAGCCTCCAGCGTGTCCAGACTGGCAGCATATCTGGACCAGCAGCAGCCGCCACCAGCTTGTTAGGAATGGCAGTGAACTACAGCCTGTCAGGACCAGCAGTGGCAGCAACACTATGGCATCCTGTAGCGCACCTGACCAGCATGTTGGAGCAGGTCAACGAGTTGCTGTTATCCATCTCGCTCACTGATTTGTGTAATGAAGACGGCCACCGAGTCCCTGACTCTCAGAAGAACTGTGCTGGGGCCCTACACAACATGGTGCAGATCAGTACTGGTCACCAACACACGCACCATCCCAAAACATAGCGGTGTTACTGCGAGCACTAAATGTTGATGTGGTGGATGAGAAGCTGCCGATTCCTCTAAGTGCTCTACTGCTTTTCACTTCCAGTTATAATTTAACAACAAGCGACTCAAAGCGCTTGTAAACTCCTTGCGACTAGTCTTCAAGCTTAAAACAGGGCATCACCATCTGTAAGACGCCAATGATACAGGGTGACAATTATTGAACTATATGAAAAAACTTAACTTAATTACGAACTATGGCACTTTATTCACAAACTTTATTCAACATGTAAACGCTACTGCAGATATTCGGATTTACATTATGACATGTTCGACATGCCTGCCATCAATGGCAATGATGTGGCGCAGACAAATAGCGAAATACTGCATGGCCTGCAGAAGTATCGGTACATTGATGCTGTCGATGGCCTCCTGTTTTCAGCACAGCTCAGCATTGGTTTTGGTGTTATTGCTGTACACTATGTCTTTAATATAGCCCCACAGAAAGGAATCGCATGTGGTCAGATCCGGAGAATATGGCGGCCAATCGAGGCCCATGCCAGTACTCCAGAGGCAGAATGCTATCCCCAAAGTGTTCCTCCAGGACATCGAACACTCTCCTGCTTCGATGGGGTCGAGATCCGTCTTGCATGAACCACATCCTGTCGAAATCAGGATCACTTTGGATAATGGGGATGAAATTATCTTCCAAAACCCTCACATACCGTTCGGTAGTCACTGTGGCATCAAAGAATATCGCACTGATTATTCTGTTACGGGACATTGCACACCACACAGTCACCTGTTGAGGGTGAAGAGATTCCCAATTTTGCTTATTGACGAACCAATCCAAATGAAACTGGCCTTCGTCGCTAAGCCAAACCGTATTCACATCAAAAGTCCTGTTCGTCAGTTCTGAGGACAATAATGTTGACGAAACACAGCCGCTGTTCCATGGACCTGGGGAAGATATGCAGGTCTTCAACAACAATTTGTCGCAGTGTCTCCCCGTTGATTCCCACTTGTTGTGCACCTCGTCTGATCGAGGGTGGTTTGAAACACAGCGCGTATCTTCTCGACGTTTTCAGTCGTTTTCGTCCTTTTTGGACGTCATCATGACACTGTCATCATGAACTCTATCTGTTCTCTCAAACTTGCGAATCAAATTCTTGGTTGTTAGCGCACTTGAACCGATTGTCTTCAACTTGAACTCGGCTGCAAAGTTTCTTTGAGCCATAGTTGGGCTGTTACTGCTCGCATAGTAGGCCTTGACAAGCGCTACACGCTCAGCCACGCTATACCGTGACTTTACACGTGCAAATGGCCGCCAACAAGAAGGCACGTGCATATGCGCATACTAATTCCCGTCATGCACCGAGGCCAACCGTCCAGTTCGAATGTCCTAACGCAAATCGTTCAAAAGTTACGACGATTTTATTTCATACAGTTAAATAATTGTCACACTGTATTTGAAGCGAACGTTGGACTGCCGGTATAATAGAAAGGAAACTTCATTCTGCGAAGCACTGTTTGGTAATATGTGGGATATAGACGTTGATACATACGGCACAGTAACTACGGACTTCATAAAAAATGATGCCATCAGGAATTAGGCCAAATGAGCTGCGGATATTTGACAGTGAAGTACCAAAGAAAGTACTTCGTACCTATGATGAACGTGGTGCTGTCTGTGCTACACATTTCTTCGTACGGCATCATTTGTGTGCATAATTTGTATCATAAAAACAGCTTTATGATGGAAGTAGCCAGTACATATGTCGACTTTGGTGGAACGTTAACGTCTTAGGCGGGCAACACAAGGTGATCATGGAAAATTGGAAGCAATGTCAGCACAAGAGATTTGGTGATGTAAAATTCTTTCACTTCGGTTATTTAATTCATTGCAGCATGTGTAATGTGAACCAAGATTAACGCTAAATATCTGGAAAATATCTGAAAAGATCACATCGAAAAATTTAACAAGAAAGATTGTTTGACACGGGTGTTATTGTCAGTACGTATCGAGTGGTAGCTGCTGGAAATAAATGTTAGAGGAATTAGGAGGGAACTGTTGGGCTATTAATTTGCAGATATTTCGGTAAATCAGATTACGCTAAAAAGTACTGCCACCTACTTTAACACACATGCCAGCATATCCTTTTCAACAGTAATGCAATCCTTTCGAGAATAGCAATGCCCATTGGCTGGTTTTCTAACTTTTTCGATTTTCATCTTTCCCCATGAATAAGAATCTGGTAGAGCAATATTCAGGTACATTGGTGAAAGGAGGCTGTGATCGCTGTATTCTGAGGGAATTATATTCAGTTGTACTGTGCCCACAGAAAGGGGTCCAAAGTGAAGCACAGTGATAAATGTTGCATATAATGCAAATGTTTTTTTTCATCTAATACAAAATTTCTCACTGAGACAGCGATGACAGATGAGCTATGTACAATGTAAGTACGTGATGTGGGTGTGACATAACACGCAAACACCACTGCAACATTACTTGATAGCTCCACTTTTTCCCGCGCAATACTCATTTTCTACATAAACGCTTTTGTATATGTTCCTCTGCACATTGTTATTGAAATGCTTCCAGGTTTCCAATGACCTATTTTCCCCTATGACGTATGGCAGTTTTGCCAGATTTCTTCCCCATCCTTCTGACATCACAGTCTAAAATGGAGGCTATGACCCACTTTTCTTAAGTTTAAAATGGGAAGAAATAAAAAAAAATACAAGAAGGAACACCTGTCCTAAAATAAAATGGCGGGAAATATAATATAACCTTCCAGACACTAGTTCCGATTTCCGCCACTAGTAAGTTATACACTCCTGGAAATTGAAATAAGAACACCGTGAATTTATTGTCCCAGGAAGGGGAAACTTTTTTGACACATGCCTGGGGTCAGATACATCACATGATCACACTGACAGAACCACAGGCACATAGACACAGGCAACAGAGCACGCACAATGTCGGCACTAGTACAGTGTATATCCACCTTTCGCAGCAATGCAGGCTGCTATTCTCCCATGGAGACGATCGTAGAGATGCTAGATGTAGTCCTGTGGAACGGCTTGCCATGCCATTTCCACCTGGCGCCTCAGTTGGACCAGCGTTCGTGCTGGACGTGCAGACCGCGTGAGACGACGCTTCATCCAGTCCCAAACATGCTCAATGGGGGACAGATCCGGAGATCTTGCTGGCCAGGGTAGTTGACTTACACCTTCTAGAGCACGTTGGGTGGCACGGGATGCATGCGGACGTGCATTGTCCTGTTGGAACAGCAAGTTCCCTTGCCGGTCTAGGAATGGTAGAACGATGGGTTCGATGACGGTTTGGATGTACCGTGCACTATTCAATGTCCCCTCGACGATCACCAGTGGTGTACGGCCAGTGTAGGAGATCGCTCCCCACACCATGATGCCGGGTGTTGGCCCTGTGTGCCTCGGTCGTATGCAGTCCTGATTGTGGCGCTCACCTGCACGGCGCCAAACACGCATACGACCATCATTGGCACCAAGGCAGAAGCGACTCTCATCGCTGAAGACGACACGTCTCCATTCGTCCCTCCATTCACGCCTGTCGCGACACCACTGAAGGCGGGCTGCACGATGTTGGGGCGTGAGCGGAAGACGGCCTAACGGTGTGCGGGATCGTAGCCCAGCTTCATGGAGACGGTTGCGAATGGTCCTCGCCGATACCCCAGGAGCAACAGTGTCCCTAATTTGCTGGGAAGTGGCGGTGCGGTCCCCTACGGCACTGCGTAGGATCCTACGGTCTTGGCGTGCATCCGTGCGTCGCTGCGGTCCGGTCCCAGGTCGACGGGCACGTGCACCTTCCGCCGACCACTGGCGACAACATCGATGTACTGTGGAGACCTCACGCCCCACGTGTTGAGCAATTCGGCGGTACGTCCATCCGGCCTCCCGCATGCCCACTATACGCCCTCGCTCAAAGTCCGTCAACTGCACATACGGTTCACGTCCACGCTGTCGCGGCATGCTACCAGTGTTAAAGACTGCGATGGAGCTCCGTATGCCACGGCAAACTGGCTGACACTGACGGCGGCGGTGCACAAATGCTGCGCAGCTAGCGCCATTCGACGGCCAACACCGCGGTTCCTGGTGTGTCCGCTGTGCCGTGCGTGTGATCATTGCTTGTACAGCCCTCTCGCAGTGTCCGGAGCAAGTATGGTGGGTCTGACACACCGGTGTCAATTTGTTCTTTTTTCCATTTCCAGGAGTGTATTTGATGGCGTTACGGTTATCCACTAACCTACTTTTATTGGGTTTGACAAACCTCTCTGGCGTCACAGCCCTTTTGTTCTAAGTTAATATGTCAGGAAATCCAATAGGCCTAAGTTAAAATGAAGTAAAATAAAAAATGCAAGAGCCCACTAGTTATAAGCTAAAAATGTTTAAAATACGTTCAAAAAACTCGACACACTTAGTGTCTTACCGTTCCACTGCCACCGAACCCAACACTCCCCAGCCTGGGGGTTGCACCATGTGTTACGGATAAAAAATGGCCGGCCGTTGTGGCCGTGCGGTTCTAAGCGCGTCAGTTTGGAACCGCGTGACCGCTACGGTCGCAGGTTCGCCTGCCTCGGGCATGGATGTGTGTGATGTCCTTAGGTTGGTTAGGTTTAAGTAGTTCTAAGTTCTAGGGGACTGATGACCACAGATGTTAAGTCCCATAGTGCTCAGAGCCATTTGAACCATTTTTGATAAAAAATGGAACATACAATACATTAGCAGTATGACAAAGGGGGGTGCTGAGCCACTTTTGATATCAAACGTATCACATTAAATATGCACATTAATGAATTAATCAATTAATTACACCATTCCCTGATCACATCATGGGCTTTCCGAAGCCAGCGAATGGGTTCCTTCCCTATCCACCTCGCGCCTGTCCCTTCCACCTCTCCCCTCTCGTCCCCTCCCCCACTCTTCTTGAAATGGCAGGAAACTCAAAAAATGAGAGGAAATTCAAATTTATTGGTGTGGATAACAAATTTGTGTGTTCACCTTGAGGTTCGGAAACCAACTGACCTAGTTCTCAACACCACCTCCATGGGGCGCTATTTGCTGCCCCCTGCCCCCCTCTCCCCCATTCAACCGCCACTTGTGAGAGAGCTTCAGACTGCACTAAGCTGTAGGATAGGACAGACACAAGACTTTATTCTGTACAGTGCAGAATATTGTTTATTTAAACAATCTGTGTTGCGCAGTGGTTGTTGCCATTGATCAAGCACTAGACAGTAGCTCCGTCCAGTTTCGTCAATAACTGGTAGATGTGCACTGGATATCTTCACTATTAGTCTAGCACTGGTGTGTTTCTCCAGCCAGTCTAGCCAATAGCGCTGTATGGGAAGGACTGGTAATAATAATAGGACAGCAAGCTATCACTGAAGTACAGAGGAGTATCCTCCTGCCACTCTGTGAGTCAAAAGCTGTGGCTGGGAGGAACATAAGAAAGGGCAATAATATTAGAACAGCGACACACTGTCCCAGTGCACCTGTTTTTTTCCATTATTGTGATTTCATTCACCTCTGGCAGTGGCACAATCCGCTGCTTTTCAGCAGAGTGATAAATTTAATAAAAAGATGAAAACGATACATATAAAAGCTGAGAAAGGCGAACATAAGAACAGAATAAGAGGAGACAGTCGGGGCTAAAATATAGACGTACACAGTGATGTTCATTGTGGGACAGTTAAAAAAAGTCAACAGACAGTCAAAAAACACAGTTTGGGATTTGCATTGCATGTGGAAAACACTGAAGACACACGCACAAGTTAAAGGTTGACCACAGTATTAAAACACACCAGAATGATGTCACTTTAAAGCCACTGCATGAGACAGAGCACACACGACAAGAGGTCAAAACTGCCAGGGGGACCTGCAGAGGGAGGGGAGGTCTGAGAGGAGGGAAAGGAGGGGGCAGAGGGGGGTGAGAGGGGCTGGAGAGTGTGGGAGTAAAAGCAAGGGGGCTGGGGGGACACACTAAGGGGCAGGAGACGAGTTGGGTGGGAGATGGAGAGGGAAGGCAAGTCAGAGATGCAGAAAGGGTACACTGAAAAGGGATGGGGTGAAGGAGGCAGGGAAAAACCGCTCAGGGGAAGGGAAGAGGAGGGGAGAGGGAGCCATGAAGAGACAGTAGGTGGGAGGTGGGGTTAGAGTTGTTAGAGGTGGTAGATATAAGGGCGAAGCGCATATTCCAGGATGGGTAAGCGCTGGAAGTTGCATTGGGAAAGGAGTTGGAGGTGATGAAGATGGAGAGAGGGCAGGACACCATGGTAAAGGCGCAGCAATGGTCGGGGGGGTAGAGAGGATAGAAGACACCCGTGGATGGTGAGGATCGAGTCTGCCAGAGCGTATGACGTTCCTGGATTTGGAAGCCTTTATAGAACCTGGGTGGGGTGCCAGAGCACCTGTAACTCTCTGCCCCCATATACACGATATCTCTAGAACATCATTTGGGAATGAAACATATGTATATCTATCTACGAGTTGCAAGTAGTTCTCAGCCAACAGAATCGTAAGAAATATATTGTATGGTTTTTATGAATGTAGTGTTCATTATATTAACTGACCACAGTGTTTCAATAGGGAAAAAAAAGTGACCAGTCAGCTCCAGTCCAGTCCGGCGCCATCTACTGAGTGTATAGTGTGTGTGAAGAGACAGCAAGCTGCGTCAGCTGTATGCCACCGAATTTGGTGATCACTCCTGCTGCTGACTGGCACAATGCAGCGCGACTTGTCTAGCTGAAGTTCCACCACTGACATACACTCCTCAATTTCAAAAACCCGAAACAGGGATGTTGTTTTGCCAATACACTTTGAATTTTCCCTTTATGTGGGTGATTTTGGAAGACAGAAAAAATGACCATACATGCGTTTTCACATCACTTAAGCATCCTTAGTTGTTGTGAAAATCCTGTACAACACTATGGCATAGGATATATTTCCTCTAAGTGTTCTCTCATCACGTAGAAAAATCTGTTCTTATTAGCATAATATCTGCCATGTCCTGTATCCCCAGGCTAGAATATTAAACTCATTTGTCGCTCATGATGGACTCCTATGAGCATGCTCTACGTCTGTTCAAATGGTTCAAATGGCTCTGAGCACTATGGGACTTAACATCTGAGGTCATCAGTCCCCTAGAACTTAGAACTACTTAAACCTAACTAACCTAAGGACATCACACACATCCACGCCCGAGGCAGGATTCGAACCTGCGACTGTAGCGGTCGCGCGGTTCCAGACTGAAGCGCCTAGAACCGCTCGGCCACACTGGCCGGCTTCTACCTCTGTCACAAGATGCCTCCTCACACTCAAACCCTCTTAAAGTAAACAAATGTCTCATCACATACAAAATCTCTCAAGATAACAGCACAGAGAAGTCGTAAATATCACGTTAATACTACATATAACTTCATAAATTCGATAATATAACTGATTTTATTACGATGATAATCTCTCACTCTGTAGGTGGACATTTGAAATTCTGTTAAAAGATCTCGTCACAATGAACAAACGCCGAATTGCCGCTTCAACTCTTGAATCATAACCCTGGTGCTCTCGCCCTCGCTTCCAGCCGCCCGGCAGCACATCAGTGATATCAAATTGACAGGCTATTTAAGTGACCATGAGAGTCCCTTTCATGATGAATAATTTTGTTTCCTGCAGTCAGTTTACACTCGCCAGGTAATCATTACAGACGCTTTCGAGACGTCTCTGGAGGCTTCCCACAGGCTAAGTAGTCACTTTCTCTGACACCATCGTCAAACAGCTGAAGATATCCAATGCTAATTGCCTCATCATCCCGATAACTGATAGACCGTCAGTGACAGAGCACCTCGTGTTCCTACTCCTAAGAAGGGAAGTTGTATATTTTTAAGAGCTTCCAGAAGGAGCGACTTATTTATTTACAGGTACCTGTGTATTTACTAAATTATTTTTGTAATTTCTTGCATGTTTGAGTGCCTGCTAGGCACATGCTTTTATTTTAATAACCGTCTAGCATACAGTACTGCTGTTGCTATCGACCCTTATATCGACCCTCGGATCATACAAGCTTTTGTTTGTTTTGGTTAGTGTAGCTCAGTGTCGTTTAGACCATTAGTGAGAGAGCACTTCGAATTCCTGCTGCTAATAAGCCGAGTACACCATTCGTTTGTTGTATATTTTTACGAACTTCAAGTGGGAGTGACTGCAGTATACAGATGCAAGCTGAGCTGTCAAATCCTCGCTCACAGCCCCAGGCTGCATTGGCTTCCATCTCACAGCTTGAGGCTGTTGCCAAGGGACATCACAGTGGGGGGCCAGATGTAGGGATGCGAGAGATGTCGAGCACGTCCCACGTGTCCCTCATTCGCTCCACTGCTGTGAAGTGTCTCAGAGAACCACAGAAAGGGCGTCCGTCTAAAAGCGGGCAGGTAAAACACAGTAAGGTAGTTGTAGAAATGATCGGTATTGTAGTGGTAAATTGTGGTAGCTGTGTTGGGAAAGAACCAGAGCTCCAAGCGCTAATAGAAAGCACTAAAGCTCAAATAGTTATAGGTACAGAAAGCCGGAAATAAGTTCAGCAGATTTTTTTCTAACGATTTAACAGTGTTCAGAAAGGATACATGAAATACAATTGGTGGTGGAGTATTTAATGCTGTCAGAAGTAGTTTGCCTTGTAGTGAAATTGAAGTAGATAGTTCCTGCTAAATAGCATGGGTAGAGGTTATACTTGACAATCGGACTAAACTATTAATTGGGTCGTTTTACCGACCCGCCCGACTCAGAAGATACAGTTGCTGAACAGTTCAAAGAAAACTTGAGCCTCATTTCAGATAGGTATCCGACTCATACAGTTATAGTCGGTGGTGACTTTAATCTAAACTCGATATGCTGGAAAAATTATACGTTTAAAGCCGGTGGCAGGCATAAAACGTCATCCGAAATTGTACTGAATGCTTTCTCAGAAAATTATTTTGAACTATTAGTTCATGAGCCCACTCGAAGCGTAAATGGTTGCGAAAGCATACTTGACCCCTTAGCAACAAATAATCCTGGACAAATAGTGGACCGCTACGGTCGCAGGTTCGAATCCTGCCTCGGGCATGGATGTGTGTGATGTCCTTACTTTAGTTAGGTTTAAGTAGTTCTAAGTTCGAGGGGACTGATGACCACAGATGTTAAGTCCCATAGTGCTCAGAGCCATTTGAACCATTTTTGACAAATAGTGATTATCGTGATGAATACAGGGATTAGCGACCACAAGGCAGTAACTGCTAGGCTGAATACCTTAACTCCTACAACCATCAAAAAGAAACGCAAAGTATATGTATTTAAAAAGCTGCTAAATGCTATTAACGCCTTTTTGAGAGACAGTCTGCACTCCTTCCGATCTGATCATGTAAGCATAGAAAAGTTGTGGAATGATTTCAGAGAGATAGTATCGACGGCAGTTGAGAGATATACCACATAAATTAATAAATGAAGATACTGATCCCCCATTGTACACAAAACGGGTCAGATCGCTGTTGCAGAAGCAGCGAAAAAATCATGCCAAATTTAAAAAACGCAAAATCCCCAATACTGGCAAAGTTTTGCGGAAGTTCGAAATATATCGCGTACTTCAATGCGAGATGCTTTCAATAACTTCCTCAAAGAAACTCTGTCTCGAAATTTGGCGCAAAATTCAAAGAGATTCTGGTCATACATAAAGCACACCAGTGGCAATCAAAACCTTCACTGCGCGATAACAACGGTGAAGTCACTGATGACAGTGCCACTAAATCAGAGTTATTAAACACGATTTTCCGAAACTTCTTCACCAAAGAAGACGAATAAATATTCCTGGATTCCAATCAAGAACAACTGCCAAGATGAGAAACATGGAAATAGATATCCCCGGTGTCGCAAAGCAGCTTAAATCACTTAATCAAAGCAAGGTTTCCGGCCCAGATTGTATACTAGTCAGGTTCCTCTCAGAGTATGCTGATACAATAGCTCCATATTTAGCAATTATATACAACTGCTCGCTCACAGGAAGATCCGTACCTAAAGACTGGAAAATTGCTCAAGTCACACCAATACCCAAACAGGGAGGTAGGAGTAATCCGTTGAATTACAGGCCCATATCACTAACGTCGATTTGCAGTAGGGTTTTGGAACATATAGTGTATTGGAAAATTATGAAGTACGTCGAAGAAAACGATTTATTGACACGTAGTCAGCACGGATTCAGAAAATATCGTTCTTGCGAAACACAACTAGCTCTTTATACTCATGAAGTAATGAGTCCTATCGACTGGGGATGTCAAATTGATTCCATATTTTTAGATTTCCAGAAGGCTTTCGACACCATTCCCCACAAGCGTCTTCTAACCAAACTGCGTGCCTACGGAGGGAGTATCGCCTCAGTTGTGCGACTGCATTCGTGATTTTCTGTCAGAAAGGTCACAGTTCGTAGTAATAGACTGAAAGTCATCGAGTAAAACAGAAATAATATCCGACGTTCCCCATGAAAGTGTTGTAGGCACTCTATTGTTACTGATCTATATTAACGAGTATTGCGGAGTATAAATGTAGATGTAGATGTAGATGTAGGAGACAATCTCAGTAGCCGTCTTAGATTGTTTGCAGATGATGCGGTCATTTACCGTCTTGTAAACTCATCAGATGACCAAAACGAATTACAAAATGATTTAGATAAGATATCTGTATGGTGCGAAATGTGGCAGTTGACCCTTAATAAAGAAAAGTGTGAAGTTATTCACATGAGTACTAAAAAAATCCGGTAAATTTCGATTACGCGATAAGTCACACAAATCTGAAGGCTGTAAATTCAACTAAATACTTAGGGATTACAATTAAAAATAGCCTAAATTGGAACGATCACATATCTAATGTTATGGGTAAAGCCAACCAAAGACTGCGATTCATTGGCAGAACACTTAGAAGGTGCAACAGGTCTACTTGTATTATCGCGAAGTAGGGGAGATAGTGCCACAGACATGATGCGTGAATTGGAGTGGCAATCATTAAAACAAAGGCGTTTCTCGTTTCGACGGGATCTTCTCATGAAATTTCAATCACCATTTTTCTCCTCCGATTGCGAAAACATTCTGTTGGCACCCACCTACATAGGGAGAAATGATCACCACGATAAAATAAGAGAAATCAGGGCTCGCACAGAAAAATGTTAAGTGCTCGTTTTTCCCGCGCGCCGCTCTAGAGTGGAACGGTACAAGACAGCCTGAAGGTGGTTCATTGAACCCTCTGCCAGGAACTTTATTGTGAATAGCAGAGTAATCACGTACATGTAGATGTACTGATCATAAACTAATCCTGCTAAGAGCTGTCGGTCTATGGGGGCAGCAGGATGTTTCACTCTCTTCTACACCCTCACAATGCCTCCGCCACTGGGTCACATGTGAACAGCTACCACTACCGCCACTCAGGACGCAAACTTCTGCCCACGCATCATGGCTGTACTACTCCTGGCGACAACCCACTACTCGCCATCCCAGACAGCTGTTAATGATTCTAGACTAGCAAAATTTGTCCTATCCTTCTCAGAAGGACTGGGCGCTTAAATGTCGCTGAGATAAATATCAGGATTTTGAATTATATGCTTCCCCTAACCCTCCTACAAACCAAAACGTTCTGAGATGTGTTTCTGAAATATGCTGGAAAGACTGATAACAAAATACTTGTTTTTCTGACCAGCACAATCCCAACTTGTATGACTCTGCAAACCTACAGGTTTCCCTCAGAATACAGCCGTATAGATGCGTTCCAACTGTCAACCACCAAATTAGTGGGCAAATGCTTCGGTAACTGAAATGGGAATCCCTGGAGGGAATGTGATGTTCTTTTCAAGAAACACTATCGAGATCCGACGTTTGAAGCAGATTGCAGAAGAATTTTACTGCCGTCAACGTACATTTCACACCACAAAGATAAGATACAAGTAATTAGCGCTCATACGGAGACATAATGACAGTTTTTTTCTCCCGCACCCTACTGGCGAGTGGAACAGGAAAGTAAATGATTAGTAGTGGTGCAGGGTACCCTCTGCCACGCACCGTACGATGGCTTGTGAGGTGTGCATATAGATGTAGATATAAATTTAGTCTACGTAGTAGACACACAAAACTCACGGAAGAATGTCGTCTCTCGTTTAACGAGAAAACAAAAGCCGGAACTTCTGCTGCAGATTGGCTCTCTGTGGAAAAATTCGTATTAGACCCTAATTTCCTCAATGCAGTCACTTCACGAGAATTATGTGAGAGGTTGTAATATATTTATCGACAATACTTAGAAGAACCAGTATAGACCTCATCTCTCAAGTGCCATTTCATTAGAGTTTCGCTTACCTGTTGTATTCTGCAGTCTTCGATATATAACATTTGAATCCACCTGATTTCGACGGGTAAGAGATGTCCCCCTCGAAGTTATAGACACCTGCTAATTATCTCGAAATCCCATCACGTTATGGCAGCACTGTTCCATTACAACCATGCACAGTATACATGGACTACACAAAGAAATTGAGAAGCATAACACCTGCAATTCATCTAGATCAAATTACTGTCTGTCAATACCTCCACTGCACATGACCTAAACTCCTTTATCGTGTCTTTGTTGACAGCACAGTACCCCCCCCCCCCCCACATATCTCCTCTTTATTTTTGTAAGATCCAACGACGAAAAACTACTAACTATAAAAACTTTTCTCACGTCACCTGGTAGAGAACTTAATAAGATTTTACTACATCTCTCTGTTTCGATATATATCGAAAACAAATACCCCTGCATGATTAAATCGACCATATTACATATACATGTAGTGGTCCATTGGAGCATGTGGCCAGTGACCGAAGCAGCTTGCGCAGTCCTGTCTAAAGTTTTGTCCCCTATACTGGAGGAAGACCATATTCCACGGACTATCAATCACGAGAGAGGTTTCCTGTATTGTTCTTTCACAAGCAGTTCGATGCATTGTTTTTCTGCTGTAACACAGCCAAGCAGTGTATGATAACTGTGTACACAGCTACACATTTTGTTTATACACCTGACTTCGAGGTCTACGTCAAGTGCTAAACTGACACTAACATGTTTCGATCCATTGGCTCTCACAGTAAGCTGGACATCCCATGGTGTAAACTATGCTGCTCCCACATCATGCACGATGGTTGATAGAAAAGACAGAGGCGATGTTTCTCATTGACAAAAATGTGGAACACAACAGAACATACGTAAAATGGAAGAGTCTGCGGTATTGTGGAGCGTTTCCAAGCAGCTGTCCAAAGTTGAAGACCTCTACATTTAATCTCGTGTTCCTGAGTGAGCTAACAGATGTCTCGGTGATCCATTTCGAAGAGACCAAGAGTGCAGCTAAGTACATGATCACTGTTTCGGTGTTGGTCTCCATCTCAAACAAGTGGTGTTAGACAATCATTATGTAGTAATCAACAGCGTACCAGTGGACGAATGGGATCGAAAAGACACTGTCGATATGGGACAATGTACTGTAATAAGCACCTCAGTTGATAGTGCGATCAATGTTTGCAATTTCACCAGTTTTTCTGTAATTTCAACGCCAGCCAATAACATGGCAGCATGCTTCCAAATTTCTGTATATCGCTAAACACTACTTTATGAATACCATATACTAGATTACAAATGTAGATATATGACTATGCAGTACGTCCATTCATGGTCAATTCTCGGACATAAACACCAAAATATACCAGACAGCGTCTACACTGATGCAGTTAGGTTATCTATGTATTTCTAGCACTTCGATCATAGTGGGCGGAATGTGCAATTACCATTTGGCACCATTGCCCTATGTGGGTGAGAGTCACAGAGCATACTTGCATTCATAGGATAAAGCTGGAAATTGAAAGATGTCCCCCACATTGTCTTTGATCAACCGTCCCTGCAGCACTCTCGCCAGTTTAATTTGCAACTGACCAGAAGTAGGGGGGTACTGTACCCACTCCATTCCAAATCACATGTAGGAACAGAGCGAGCGAGCTAAGTTCATAACAGATGTCCAGCGAAGTCTGTTCCACACCACTCTTACTCACGGTACCTATCCAAATGCACAAGATCTCTCAAGATGTCCGCATGTCGAGGAGGTTAGTGCCCTTTATCGGCACATAGTAGATATGAAAGTGTTGTGGTGAAATAATGGACAGTGTGTCGTTCTTGCATGATGGTGATCAAGATGGTCCCAGTTTGAAACACTTTATGTAAATCACTTATCAATTACTGAGTATTGTTCTACTTTCGCGAGTTTTTATCAAGAAAGTACTGGAAAGAGAGAAACTATCTTAGAACATAAGCACATATTCGTAAGGTTACAGTGCTCTATAGTTAAAAACGCTATAATGTTAAAGGAATGCGGTTTTCCGATATATTATTCATGTGGAAATGTATTTCCAACAGCTCACATACATCCACTCTCCAAGTTTTATACCTCACTCACTATGGCGAGAAACTTTAAAATGACAAAGGTATAAATAACACAGATTCTTTGCGATAGAGGCACTATACAGCTTTCCAGATGTGTAGAGCACCCACCCTTCACACCACATAACGGTTAGGAAATTATGCTATGCTCGCATCAGTACTATAAAATTATCGTCAGCAACAGAAAATGCATGAAGTAGCTACATTTTATGAAGAAATAGACAAAGGCGCAGCAGCTACGCCTCACATGTGAAATTACTCACCACAATGCACTAACTCCGTGAAAATAACACAGTCTCTTCCACACTCAACAACTGTCAGCAGATGTATACATAGGGTTTGCAGTACCTGAGAAACCCCTGTACCTGACTTAGAAAAAGAGTTTGAAATATTTTACGTAAATCACTTGTACTAGCAATTCTGAAGTATTGTTCTAGGGTGTGGTGTCCATACCAAGAAGGTATCAGAAAGGAAGAAATGATTATAGAACATAAACACATTCCAAGGGATACATGGTTCTGCACTTAAACACGTTATAAAGCTAAAGCTGTGCAGTTACCCACCTATTAACCATGTGGAATGCAACGCTGTTAATATACCAGTGTATTTCCGGCACATGGCATACATTCTCCCTGTAAGTTTCTCTGTGATAAACTGTGGTGACAAATTGTAACGTGAGAAAACTGCTACATTGCACGCCAAAGAAAACAAGAAAACATCGAGTCGTTGTAACACTAAATAGGTTTGTTAAGGTGTATAACGTCTGCTGTTTACGAAGTTCAAGCCCTATTATCGTTCGGAAATTAAGATATGTTCACATCAGTCCTACAAAATGATCGTCGCCAACCGAAAATGCATATGAAGAAACAGCGACATATTACAAGGAAATAAAACCACGACCAGTAACCAGAGGAGATGTAACAGTCTTATGACAGTTTGCCACCTCCCTGGTAACATTCCTCTTGCACACACGTCATGGTCCGCTGTTAGGTTGTATTGCTCATGTGGGGAAAAATACGGCCGTTTCGCCTTGGAACCACATCTCTAGAACGCCTTCTCTTTCCACTATTAAATTGTGTACATGTAGCATTAGTCCACCGTCATTCAGCAGACGTAACTTTGTTGATTTCAGTCAGTACTCATTTCATGATATTATTTCTCTTATTTTATATATTCTCAGTCAATTTCTGTAATTTTCGTCGGTTTTCACGATTTTACATATTTCACCGTATTTCGCTCAGTTTTACTTATTCCACATCAATTTTTCGTGATTATGTCAGGTTCTCTTCGAACCTTACCGATTTTATGTCTTTTTTCGTATTTTTTCGCCAGTTTTCATTAAGTTTATGGTCATATTGCTGTCACACCCATGTGTTGTTTGATTTGCTATGAGAATGTTTGCATGTCTTATACACCAACCCAATAAAAAATCTGAAGACTTGCCCTCTTTCCTATGATCCTCATGCATGCATTTCGGATAGGACGATCATGGAAAGTATAGTAACAATCGCTTTGTAGCTATATGACGCTCAGCGAGTGGTGCAGATGATAGATGCATTCGAAACTCAGAACCTGGAAAGAATTCCGTGTACTGCTCCGACCCATCAGAGAGTTTGTCTGTAGCGCTGCACTTGATGGAAACTCAAAGTCTGGAAACAGTTCTACATGTTCATTTGACTTCCACTTCATCATCTATGGATCTGCAAGAGGTAGTTGACATGTGTACATAGTTGATTTCTGTTGCTGCTTAGATTTTTGGGTGTTTATTTTTATTATACCAGTAATAGGTTATTCGTTACTTGGTGCTGTGTCAACTGCAGGTAGCATCTTGGGCCATAAGCCTTTCCCTTCTCTCTCTCTGTCTATACTGTATATCTCTCTGGCAGTGTCATTTATAGGTGAACAGTTAGAAAGTTATGCGTCTGAACTACAACCATCCACCGCTGACAGCTCTACACACAAAGACATAGAAACTCTGCACGTATATTACCAATCACAAAGTCTTTGTTCCAACCACGTGTACGTTATTTTCGAAAGTGTTACAGCTTTGCAAATAGGTAAATACTCTTCTCAAAGTGGTCTTGCAGCGGGTCTAAGCAAATTTAAATTCATCTTGCCAAAGAGCATAACATCTTCGATATAATTTACATTGCCAATATTTGTAACAAAATTGTCTAGATTCTCCAGAAATAACAACCATCTGAGGCATCCCACTGTACTTATCATACATCCCTTTATGCTCTAAAGATTCTCAGTGACAGCACATGAGAACCCCAGTCACGCTGTTTTGTGTGGTAAATGTCCGCTGGATGGAGGGAGACAGTGCTTCATTAGTATCATTCTTATATATGAGACAGTCGGACATTATAGTGTAGTACTGTAGTCAAATATATGCAGTCAGTTCAACTACATATCATACAGTTGCAGTGCATTTTCTCGATTTTCTCTGTGTGTGTGTGTGTGTGTGTGTGTTTGTGTGTGTGTGTGTGTGTGTGTGTGTGAGCGAGTTGCAGATGGCGCCCATAAACATGACTCAGTCCTCCCACTGGTGGATCCATCTTCAGACATAGATCACATCTCCGGATTTAACGTGTAGTTGATCAACCTTCAAACCCTGTCCCGGACATAACACATTGTAGATCCACCTCTAGACACTGTTCCAGATATAACGTGTGGTGGATCCACTTTTGGATCCTATCCCAGACGTATTGTACTATGGATGCACCTCTGAACATCGTTCCAGATATAATACACAGTGGATCTATCTTCAAACCATATTCTCGACGTAGTGTATTGCGGAGGCACCTCCAAAAATCGCTCTCTATATAAGATGTGGCGGATCCACACTCGAACATTAACTCCGGTCTACTCTGGATCATGGGAGCAACCTGCGACTTACGCACGGACACAGATACAGGCTGTTTCCGAAGTTATGGTCAATAATTCACACAATGAAAGGACAAGTAGCTAAAAAGCTCCAATAAACACGGATCCACAAATCAACCATTGTCGAGATATAATACATTTTCTGTTGCAGTTCATCAGTGTCTAGGAACACATGGCATCTCTAAAAGTCAAAGTAGGTGTTCAAAACGTTGTCCATGCAGCTGAATGCAACCCTGAACTCGTCTCTGAAATGAGTTATGAATCCAATCCGATGAGGTAGTCATGGAGAATTCTATAAAGCTTTAAGGCTGCTTCAATCTGCACACGTAATTCCTCAACAGAGTTGACCTCGGTAGCATAGACTAGGCTTTAGACATTACCCTACACACAGAAATCCATGGGATTTAAGTCTGGAGGCCTTTGAGGCCATGGAACAGGCCCTCCTCTACTTATCTAATGTTGATCATACGTCTGAGTTAGAAGTCGGTGCACTCGTAAATGAAACTGTACTGGAGCACCATCACGTATGAACCACATGTTCAGGTGTTGGCTCGGTGGGATATCATCATGTACATCTGGAAGTACAGTCTCTGTGGTAGGAAGTGTGGTCCAGTTATGCGGTCGTCGAGCAGTCCTGCCCAGACATTCAACGAGTAACGCAGCTGACGTCATGATAAGTGTGTTGTATTAGGATTGACATCGGCCCAAATCGGACAGTTATGGTAGTTCAAAATACCGTAATGGGTAAATCCAGCCTCATCTGTGAACAGAATACTGCTTAAAAACAGGGGATTCAGGGTACACTGCTACTGCACCCATTGGCAGATATTCTCTCTAGGAGGGAAGTCGGCATTGTTCAGGGCTCGCTCTCACTACGAAAGATAGGGACAGAGTACCTGGTAGCAGTCCTCCTTGCTGAAGTACTCGGACAATCGTGTACAATGCGTAACACTCTATCCTCAACATCGGGTTTTATGGATCTGAGTCGACCTTCTCGTACATGGTGTGTGAAACTCACGGTTTCTCTAAGGTGCTGATGGAACAAGCTAGATTTACACCTGTGAGGCTGCATCAGAGAGGAAAAGCTTCTTCATACAATTGGGCAGTCTCAAGGGCAATGATATTCGCTCTGCCATACATGAAGTGCATGTCAGCGTACTCTTCATTGGTGTAACCTCTGTCCTTGGGGCTTTCACTTTCATAATTGACTGTGAGGCCGGTACAGCACAGTGCATGGCGGGGAAAGCAGAAGTAGTTGCGCATCCATAAACAAAGAATAGTCGTTTCCAAACTTTGAGATACAATTGTAAATACGGTGGTATCCAAGGGCCCTTACAGTTGGTTCCCAACTCGAATTAGTTTGATACCTCAGCAACAGTTGATTTGAGGAGTCATGTTTATTGTAACTTTTTAGCTACTTTTGGCCTGTACTTTCCATGTGTCAATTACTGACCACCATTTATGAAGCACCCTGTATACAGAAAATAGAGCAAATGCGTTGCAACAGTAGAAAAATAGTTCAAATGGCTCTGAGCACTATGCGACTTAACTTCTGAGGTCATCAGTCGCCTAGAACTTAGAACTAATTAAACCTAACTAACCTAAGGACGTCACACACGTCCACGCCCGAGGCAGGATTCGAACCTGCGACCGTAGCGGTCGCTCGGCTCCAGACTGCAGCGCCTAGAACCGCACGGCCACTCCGGCCGGCTGCAACAGTAGAGTATTTGGTTAGAAGTGTCTATATGCATTCGAGTGCAATGCTGTATTATAATGTCCGATTAATGTCCTTTTCTATCTCATAAATAAGCATGATACAAAGGACTATTTCCCTCCATCTAACAAACATCTAGCACACAAAACAGCGTGATTGGAGTAGTCATGCGCCGTTATCGTGGATCTTTACAGTAGAAAGTGACGTGTGATAGGGACAGCGGTATGCCTTGGATGGTTGTTATTTCTGGAGAATCTAGACACCCTTGTTACAGAACGGGTAAAACAAATTAAATCTAAGATCTTATGCACTTTAGCAGGATGAATTTAAATATGTTTACGCCCACTGCAGGTTCATTTAGTGAAGAGTATTTCGCTATTTGCAGAGCTGCAACACTGTCGAAAATAACGTACAAGTGGTTGAGATCGAGATTTCATGATTGGTAATATGCGTGCAGAGTCTCTATGAGTATGTGTGTAGAGCTGTCAGCAGTTGATGGTTGCGGTTCAGAAGCATAACACCCTGTTTGTCTATAAATGACACTATCGGGGAGATGCACTCTGGAGGTAGAGAGAGAGAAGAGAAACTCTTACGGCCCAAGATCTTCATATCGGATCTTTATATAGATAAGGCTTACCGTTCACTGATCTTCAGTGTGGATGCACTCACATTGCTCAAACTCTTATGGGAATCGGTAGACTGACTGCCGCGAGTAATGAGTATAGCGGGCAGGGGCACTACAAGTGTAGTGTGTGGACAGTAGGTCGGAAATGTGGGTCTCACGGAGAGCATACCAGAGATAAGTCCCTGCAGTCGCACTATCCTCTGTGTCTTCAATGGCTCAGTCGGATAGAGAGTCTGCCATGTAATTAGGAGATCCCGGGTTGGAGTCCCGGTCGAGGCACACATTTTCAACTGTCCCCGTTGATATTTATTAACGCCTGTAAGCAGCTAATGGTCTAGATTTCATTGCAATTTCATTCTTCGAGAGCTACAATATCACCAATGGTATCTGTTCTTTCGGACATGTTCAAAAATGTTCAAATGTGTGTGAAATCTTATGGGACTTAACTGTTAAGGTCATCAGTCCGTAAGGTTACACACTACTTAACCTAAATTATCCTAAGGACAAACACACACACCCATGCCCGAGGGAGGACTCGAACCTCCGCCTGGATCAGCTGCACAGTCCATGACTGCAGCGTTCGGACATGTCTGAAAGAACAGATACCATCTTCATATGGAAACAAGTGAAGACGGAAGAGGGGGGAAATTAATGTTCTTGCTGCTGTTGCAGTTGATCCGCACCCTCGCGCAATCGCACGAGGAAGTGGCACGAGTCAGGCAAGTGTCCTACGCGTTCTCCATCAAAAATGGTTCAAATGGCTCTAAGCACTATGGGACTTAACATCTGAGGTCATCAGTCCCGTAGACTGAGAACTACTTAAACCTAACTTAACCTAAGGACATCACACACATCGATGGCAGGATTCGAACCTGCGACCGTAGCAGCAGCGCGGTTCCAGACTGAAGCGCCTAGAACCGCTCGGCCACAACGGCCAGCGCGTTCTCCATCGACATAGGTTCCATCCTTATCACAACTCTCTCCATCAAGAGCTGCATGGAAACGTTTATGAGAATCGTATTAACTTCTGTACATGGGCATTGATATAGAACACTTCAGGTATATCATGTATCTTGTTTAGTGATGAAGCCACATTTACCAATAATGGCCAGATGAAACGCCAAAACATGCATTATTGATCCGTTGACAGTCCGCGTTGGCTGGGTCAGCAAGTCCGTTCAAAGATCAGAGGAAGCCAAGGGCGTACCACCTCCATTTGTACCACGCCTAGGAAAGCATTGCAGTGTTCAAACCAGCTTTACTTCATCATCACGAAATAAGTAATTCTGCTGGTCATATCGAATCAAAGAAAATTTATTTGGTCTGGGGATACAGCTCACCAAGCTTCTACTATCAGAATCCACAATTAAAAGCTACACATCGTTGCATAGCAGTTATGTAGCGACTACAAGTTATGTATGTCCAGTTGTAAAAATCACACCTGAGTTCACTAAAAATGATCGCTGTACTGCCGTATCGAGTTTGTAAAGTCCTACCGGTTGCATGATGATGCACTGTTCTTTGTTCATCAAACGAGTATGTCCTGAGTTTCACGTCCTCTGCAAATCAGTCACTAGAAGCGGAAAAGGAGCTCAGTAGGACAAGGTTTACGGAAGAAGCCCGTAGGCTACTTAAAGAAACCATTTCGGCATTTCCCTGAAGGAAGGTCGAACACGGCGTGCCACACTTCACGCATGCAGCACATGCGGGCCGCGTGCATGCCAAGGCCCGGCCTGTCTCGGCTTTGCTGGGTCCTTTCTGGAAGTAGCTCGAACAGCGCGGCATTTCATTGAGTACTGCGGTGTGGGATTTTGCTGTCGGCACAACTCTTTTCAGTTCGGTAGAATCGTGGTGTCGCCGCAGTTTACCCTTCGCTATTTATCCTTAGTATGAAGGAAGTTTACAAGTTCAGTGACCGTTTGCACAAAAAGAGGTATTCTAGCAATCTATCGTCAGAAGCCTCTAAATGTGAATGGGAATAACAGCAGACAGGGATGAGAATTCTCAGTGTCTATTGCGCAGTCGCATAAGTGACGGGTACTGAAATTGAGTTTGTTATGAAACGATGTTACAGTTCCACCAACAAAGAATTTAAAGATCAAAAAATTACAACCATGGACAAACGGGAGTCATCGTTCTGTATATTAACAAACACTTTGTGCTAAATTTCTAGGCATGCAGCACGTGAAGAAATTGGTGGTACGAATAGTAAAATTTCTGAAATAACACACATTATTTCACTGTTAGTAGCAAGGCGACTGATGACCTCAGATGTTAAGTCCCATAGTGCTTAGAGCCATTTGTCAGTAGCAACAGTTTTCGATGAACGAAGAGTATGGCGAGTTGACGTATTACTGCAAAGTACGTTGGTTAAGTCAAGGGGAATGCCTGGAACGATTTTTCGATTTGAAACACGCTATTGTTGGATTTATGAAAGACAAAGGAGTGTAGGAACAAAAATTAGAACATGCGAAATGGACTGCAAACCTCGCATTTTAAGTGGACTTGACTGCACACTGCCCGCAGTAAGACATTGCTAGGTGAGAAACAATTTTTTTCTGATATCATACGAACGCATTTAAAAATAAAATTGCATTGTTCAAGGGACACATTGTGCCTAACCCAGTCCAGCTCCTCAAGCTTACTCATATTAAAGGAAACATGAGTTTTGAAGAATTCATTGGGGCCTTGAAAGAATTACAACGATAGTTCCCTAAACGATTTGAGGACACTACCAATCAATAATTACCTCTGCTTTCGAAACCGTTTGCGTTTCGGTTGAAGGCACACCTGTGCATGAGCAGATGTAAATGCCTGACCTGCAAGATAACTTCCGGTTTAAAGAAAAACCCTTTACCGCCCAAATTGCCAAGGACGTCTACATTGCTTTGCTGAGGTAGAGATTCCAAGTCTCCATAACGAGTTGCAAAAGTGCTGCAATATTTCGACCAACAAAGGTGTACCCAAAAAACCGAAATTCTTTTTTAAAAGGTACACATTTTCAAACTCTTTACAAAACAACCCTATACGCTTCAAAATATTCACAATTACTACTAATACATTTGTCCCACCGGTGCTCCAAAATGGTTCAAATGGCTCTGAGCACTATGGGACTTAACATCTGAGGTCTTCAGTCCCCTAGACTTAGAACTACTTAAACCTAACTAACCTAAGGACATCACACACATCCATGCCCGAGGCAGAATTCGAACCTGCGACCGTAGCAGCAGCGTGGTGCCGGACTGAAGCGCCTAGTACCACTCGGCCACAACGGCCGGCGGTGCTTCCATAGTTGGAAAAATTTTTTTGTAGTCATCTTTAGAAATGGATGACAGCTCCTCCCTCTTTCTTTTTCTTGATTTCTTCAGTGTTATCAAATCGATGTCCTTTCATGCTTCTTTCCATGTGTGGTAATAAGAAAAGGTTACGCCGAGCCAGGTCAAGCGAGTAAGGTGCGTAGGACAGAGATACCATGCCATTTTCAGCCAAAAACTGTCTAACAGAGATGGCTGTGTGTGCAGGTGCTATGTCGTAGTGGAAGAACCAGTCTCCTGTCTGCCAGAAGTCGGGTCTTTTTTGACGAACACTGCTGCGCAATAGTTTTGATTGCCGGTCTGACATGGGGGGAACAAACTGTGAATCCGGGCAGTTGATGGACGTCCATAACGAGGTTTGTCATCAATCGACATGTCGCCAATTTTAAATCGCTCAAATCACTCGTACACTTGAGTTTTTCCCATAGCGTCAGTAGGATTTTTACCGAGTAAAAAATAAAATTTCACAGCTGCACGTTGTTCTCTTTAACTTGCCATCATAAATAACGAAACAAGAACAAAACAGCGTTAGCAAAAACAATCACTGCAGATCAACAAAACAAGCCAGGTCGACAACACAGGCGGCACTGAACTGGCAATGCGTTGGCTATACACGCGTAGTGGCAGAAATGCCTACTACACGAGCTCCGAACACAAAAGTGTTATTCCGGTTTTTCTGTGCACCCCCTCGTACATACGTGTGTGAAAGACACTTTTTCGATTATGAAACTAAACAAGTCACGCTTACACGGCAATCTGAATGGGAAAATCTGTGAATTTGTCTGCGTCTGTCCGTATGGCAACAATTTGTACCAGATAAAACTTACATTATGTTGTCATTGCTCCAAAAATAATGAAGTAATACTGAAAATTTCGGCTTGTTTTTTATCTACATCGTTGAGAAATGTGAAGTATAAAACCGAGTGTGTGCAGCGCCACTGCATCGCTATTTAAATGCGGCGCATTCACAGTTTCTTCCACTTCCCCTGCTCGCGCTCAGACAGCATGGTGTGGCAATGGGGGAAATGTGTGAACTAAGCTTAGCGCTATGTCACTCAAGTCAGGGCACTGTTCACGAGTCGAATTCTGGTCACCCCTGCCCTAATGTGAACTAGAGAAACTTGGTAACACACTTGGATGGCAAGAAGGAGATTTGAATCCTGTTCCTTCCGAATACGAGTCGCTGGGTATTAAAATCTATTAGCAAATAGTTATGGTCCGAAATTCAGCACGGGATCTCCCGCTTACATGGCAGCTCCGTCAAGGTGTACTAATCTTTACAAAACATAAAGCTTACCTCCGCACCTGGTATCCTCTAGATGACACTACAAATGCATGTATATTGGGAAAAAACCTGAAGTTGACCCAAAGATGATACGTAACAATCACACAAACCACCTCTCCGACTTAGTGCCTTGCCTAAAAACCGTAGTATTACGGAATGAATCTTTCATTCTGTAGTGAAGTGTGAGCTGTTTTGAAACTTCCTTGCATATTAAAACTGTGTGCTGGACTGGAAATGGAACCCAATAACTTGCCGTTCGCGTGCTTATTGAATGAGCTCTGCAGGCATGACTCACAAGCGGCCCTCACAGATTTATCGTTCCGCCAGTACCTTCCAAACTTCAGAGAAGTTCTCCTACACACCTAGCAGCACTTGCAGTCCTGGGAGTGCAATTTGCCAGTAAGCTTCAAAACAGTACACATTCCGCGCTGCAGAGTGGAAGATTGACCCAGAAAAGAATTCCCCTGGCTGCAGCCAGGTCATTTACACTCACTATCCTCTCTTCCAGTAGTGCGAGACTCGCAAGGTATGCAGAGGAACTACTGCGAAACTTGAAAGGTAATAGAGAGGTACAGGCGGCAGCAAAGCTGTGAGGGCGGGTCATAAATCGGGTCCGAATAACGCAGCCAGTAGGGGCACTACCAGCGAAAGCAAAAATTCCGGTTTGAGTCCCGGCAGACAGTTTTAATGTCGCTCGTTAATTGTTAGTATGTGCATAGGTTCAGTCTTTCGGAGTCTTGTCGTTTTAGGAACATCTTCTGTTAAAGTGGTGGTTCACTCTGCATTAAATGTATGTCCACATTCGATGTGGGCTAGGTTTTCTTGATAGCATCAAGATTAGTTACATTAATTAGGGGTTAACAACTGTCTTTCGCCAAAATATCAGTCATTTAACTGCGTTCCCTTCGTCCCCAGCTTTTGGTCACTTCACTTGCATTGTAGTGTCGCAAGTTTGTTTTATGATAGCTTGCTGTATGTAACTTCGGGGGCTGACATCTTGCGGCCTAACCAAGAAATACACGAGCATCTGTCACTGCCTGCCATGGGGAAGCTATTCAAGGTCTCTTACTGGACGCTTACATTCACCACCTATAAGAACCTAAATAAATGATATCAAATATTATTCAATCATTTTGAAAATCGGTACACTACCTTCTGTTATTCAGGAGAAGATTGTATAAAAATTTCAACATTGTAACTATCAAAGCTTCAGAGATAAAAAAATTGCTAAAAAAGTAAAAAACAAACACTTAGGGAGCTAAATTCAGTTAGGAAATACACTCCTGGAAATTGAAATAAGAACACCGTGAATTCATTGTCCCAGGAAGGGGAAACTTTATTGACACATTCCTGGGGTCAGATACATCACATGATCACACTGACAGAACCACAGGCACATAGACACAGGCAACAGAGCATGCACAATGTCGGCACTAGTACAGTGTATATCCACCTTTCGCAGCAATGCAGGCTGCTATTCTCCCATGGAGACGATCGTAGAGATGCTGGATGTAGTCCTGTGGAACGGCTTGCCATGCCATTTCCACCTGGCGCCTCAGTTGGACCAGCGTTCGTGCTGGACGTGCAGACCGCGTGAGACGACGCTTCATCCAGTCCCAAACATGCTCAATGGGGGACAGATCCGGAGATCTTGCTGGCCAGGGTAGTTGACTTACACCTTCTAGAGCACGTTGGGTGGCACGGGATACATGCGGACGTGCATTGTCCTGTTGGAACAGCAAGTTCTCTTCCCGGTCTAGGAATGGTAGAACGATGGGTTCGATGACGGTTTGGATGTACCGTGCTCTATTCAGTGTCCCCTCGACGATCACCAGTGGTGTACGGCCAGTGTAGGAGATCGCTCCCCACACCATGATGCCAGGTGTTGGCCCTGTGTGCCTCGGTCGTATGCAGTCCTGATTGTGGCGCTCACCTGCACGGCGCCAAACACGCATACGACCATCATTGGCACCAAGGCAGAAGCGACTCTCATCGCTGAAGACGACACGTCTCCATTCGTCCCTCCATTCACGCCTGTCGCGACACCACTGGAGGCGGGCTGCACGATGTTGGGGCGTGAGCGGAAGACGGCCTAACGGTGTGCGGGACCGCAGCCCAGCTTCATGGAGACGGTTGCGAATGGTCCTCGCCGATACCCCAGGAGCAACAGTGTCCCTAATTTGCTGGGAAGTGGCGGTGCGGTCCCCTACGGCACTGCGTAGGATCCTACGGTCTTGGCGTGCATCCGTGCGTCGCTGCGGTCCGGTCCCAGGTCGACGGGCACGTGCACCTTCCGCCGACCACTGGCGACAACATCGATGTACTGTGGAGACCTCACGCCCCACGTGTTGAGCAATTCGGCGGTACGTCCACCCGGCCTCCCGCATGCCCACTATACGCCCTCGCTCAAAGTCCGTCAACTGCACATACGGTTCACGTCAACGCTGTCGCGGCATGCTACCAGTGTTAAAGACTGCGATGGAGCTCCGTATGCCACGGCAAACTGGCTGACACTGACGGCGGCGGTGCACAAATGCTGCGCAGCTAGCGCCATTCGACGGCCAACACCGCGGTTCCTGGTGTGTCCGCTGTGCCGTGCGTGTGATCATTGCTTGTACAGCCCTCTCGCAGTGTCCGGAGCAAGTATGGTGGGTCTGACACACCGGTGTCAATGTGTTGTTTTTTCCATTTCCAGGAGTGTATAATAGTTTATCTTTTGGTATAACTGGAAAACATAAACAAAACTATCAGTGTGCAGAATTAATTAATTGAGATTTTCATACTAAAACTTCAATTATTTTTCGTTATCGTAATATAAAAATCAGACAAAATTATTATTTGTGTCTAATATTGTTGTGGGAATAAATGTGAGTAAATGAGAGTGTGCACGTGGGACATTCGTCAGATTTACATATTGCATTACATACCGTCTTAAGTAACCTGCAAGAGCTACACAAGCCCGTCGTGAGAAAATGCTCCTAGGGAATTTACCCACTTTGCTGATGACGTATGTGTCTAGGTGTGATTGCTACTGTAACAGAGCAGCCAGAAAGGCAGCTGGAGTAAAATCTGTATCTAAAGAATATTTTCAGAATTATTGCCTTTTCGTTTTCGTTTATTAAACACTACTTTAATATTTGCATGCCAGATTGGCACAAATGAGCCTGTGCATATGGATTGGTGGAGGCCAGTTTTGGCACGAGCATGATCATGAGCGAGCATTCTGATTGGTAGCAAGTATGATCAGCCAATCAGAATTGAGACGGTTCCCGCTCGTTACCTGATAAGTTATACTGGGAGTGAGGCTGCAAGAAGGGAGTTGCTCAGCTCACTAGCTTCGAACGCGGGCGCTCATGTTAATAGTGCCAAGCAAAATAATGAGTAAAATGAAGACATAACTGGCTCCTCGCATCTAGATTGTGTGGCCGTAATAGCAGTTGCATTTACGGACAGTTTTGTGAAATTTGGAAGTTTTGGAATAGTTTTGTTGAAATGATATTCGCATATGAGGTATCCACGTGGCATGTTTCAGTATCCAACCACTGAGCATTTTTGGCGAGCAGATTTCTGGCTGCTGTGCGTGTGAAATGTATGTATGAATCACGAACTGAAAGGTAGTAGCCCACAGCTTAAATGTGGACTGAATAGCACTGTTTCTTCGGTTGTAAGGACAAAATAAACATTTTTGCATGGAAATTTCGGGAATTATCTTCCAGAAACCAATCCATTTTCTTACTGCCCGATAAAATTTTAATGACAGTTTTTCTACAGAACCTTATTTCATTAATAGAGTTGCGCGGCCTCACTAATTGTAGATATTAGTTTTTTTTTCAACGCTGCTTTTACATCATCTTGTAAGTATCTACGTTGCCGAGTGAAGGGACATCGAGCAGACGCTGTTCTGAGGCAGGTGAATTTTAATTTGCAGCCTGCACAAACAAACCCCACCCCGCCGCAGCATATCCTACTGAAGTTAGGCTACAGTTTGTGTTAAAATGCCCGTAATCAATCTTCCATTCCACAACGAAATGTGTGCTGTAGTGAAAGTTTCTGACCGGTTAAAAAATGTGTGCCAGACAGGGAATGGAATCCGGAAGCCTTGTGACATGCGCAAAGTTACCCACCGAGCTATACTGGGACGACTCACGACCCGCCTTGCCATCTTCAATTCTGACAGTACTTTCAACCCACTTTCCAGCGGTTATCATGTATATACTTGCTGAATGAACACTCGTAGAGAGCTTTAGTGCAGTTTTAAAAATAGGGAGGAGTTACTGATACAATTGAAGTAATGTAACCGGTTCGTTATTCGAGCGTGTTAGTTCAGTTGGTAAAAGTGCTGTCCACGATAGGCAAAGTTCCAGGTTTGAGTTCCAGTGCGGCACATATGTTAAATATTTCATAAAGTCCATATTCACTTCTATGACATATGAACTCACCTCATTAAAAATCATAGAAAAACAATAGACAATACAATATATGTTTCTACTGTTGGGTTTTTAAGTAATTGTGCCGTTTCAACCCATGATGACAATGGGCAGAAACATCAATCGACTCGTCATATTATGGAATGTATTAGTGTTGTCGCATCCACAAGTGTTCCATTAGAAAAAAATATAACTGCAACAAATACATCCCATCATGATTTTGAAATGCAGTTAACTAACAATGAATAGCAAGTACTCCTTCATATCAATGGAATAGGATGCATAAAAAAGACTTTCACAAACCTTACTATAAAATACGTTGTCTCGGCTTTAATATAATACCTATATCATCTGTGTTGGAGTCTATGTTAACAACTATCGTCTACAATACATTTGTCAGTTCCACCCCCCGATTTAAAATACAGTAATGGTACTATCTGTCGTCATTAACAAATGCTCCATTAAAAAAAGTCTTCTACCGCTTAGGATCCCGATGTTGTTGTCGTTGTGGTCTTCAGTCTGAAGACAGATTTGATGCAGCTCTCCACACTACTCTGTCCTATGCAATCCTCTTCACGTCTGAATAACTGCTGCCACCTACATCCTTTTGGAGTTGCTTACTCCACTGATCTCTTGGTCTTCGTCTAACATTGTTACCACTGACATTTCGTTTTAATGCTAAGCTGGTAATTCCTTGATGTCTCAGAATGCGTCCTATCAAACGGCTCGTGATTTACGTCAAGTTAAACCACAACTTTATGTTCTTCACATTTCTATGCGGCACTTCCTCGTTAGTTTTGCAATCTACTCATGGAATCTTAAGCATTCTTCTGTAACACCACATTTCAAAACTTCTACTCTCTTCTTGTTTGATCTGTTTATCGTCCACGTTTCACTACCGTACAGGGCTACGTTCCAGACAAATATCTTTAGGCAAAAGCTTCGTAACACTTAAATCTATATTTAATGTCGAAAATTTTTCTTTTTCAGCAAAGTTTTTTTTTCTTTTTTTTGCCACTGCCAGTCTACATTTTATATCATCTCTACTTCAGACATTGTCAGCCCAAATAGCAAAAACTGTCTACTACTCCTAGTGTCTCGTTTCCAAGGATACTAGGTAGTTCTGACGGAATTTCGTCTACTCCAAGAACCTTGTCTCGACATAGGTCTTTCAGTGCTCTACCAAATTCTTTTCGCTATATCCCAGCTGCCACCTCATCTTCATCTAGTTTCTCTTCCCTTTCTATTATATTGCCTTCAAGTTCATTTCCTTATACAGTCTCTCTATCTGTTCCTTTCATCTTCCAGACTTCACTTTTTTACTCATTACTGGTTTTTCATCTGATCTCTTTATATTCATATGGCTCTTTCTCTTTTCTCCTATAGGCGGTATCTATCTTTCCCCTAGTTATATATGCTTCTACATACTTACATTTGCCCTCTAGCCATTCCTGCTTAGCCATTTTGCACTTCCTGTAGATTCCATTTTTAGACGTTTGTATTCCCTTTCACTTGCTACATTTGCTGCATTTTATATTTTCTCCTTTCATGAATTAAATTCAATATCTGCTTCAAGGGTTTCTACTAGGCTTTGTCTTTTTGCAGATTTTATCCTCTGCAGTGATGCGACAAACCTTTGCTTCTGCTTCCGCAGATTTTTTCACATCCGCTTCCGCATTTTTATATCAGAAGTTTATCGGAACTTTCAACAATGGCAAGAATGACGGTGCGCACACTTATTGGTCCAACGCGCCGGCTGCTGCGCAACAGGGGTGTTTGTTGGGTGGGGCGTGTAGCAGCAAGTCGACAAGTGCCCGTAGCGATTGTTGCGTTAATTGGATTATTATGCAGTAATTCTGTCCACCTCTACGGAAGTATAGCGTTTTCTCAGTCGTCAGTCTACTTTGCGTTGCTATATAATATTACTACATTGTAGGGAGTGATTTTTAGTCAACAGTTAGCTAAGAGAGCAATAGTGTAATTAAAACAAGTATTATTTGCAACTATTTCGTTGAGATTAATGATCTGAATTCCCAATGCAGTACCTGTGACAAAGTATATAGGCGGAAAGGGTGCACGACCATTGCACTGAACAGTCATCTTAAATCACTGTCTGTCGAGAAATTTGCGGAGTTTGAGAAGTTAGATGAAACTATCAAACTTCCAGTGAGGCGAACAAAGGTTAGTCAATATTTACGTAATAATATAGTCGGTACTAATAATATAATTCGACTATTATAGGGTGAACTCTGTCCACCGCTGGTGCAAAGCTGTTTTATCCGTATGATTCACAATACGATAACACTTCAAAGAGCTCACCCCACCCTTAGTTCTGGTCGGGTCGTGCTGGTACAAGTCGATAGATAGTGTGCCTTTTCTCTCTGCTGCCAGCACTTAACTATATAAACATATAACAGTATATGAAGCGGAATAAATAAATAAATACACCACTGTAGTACGTAAGCTGCACACGAGTGTATCTTGGGAGCACTTTACGAAATTTAAACTGATTCTGCGTCTCTGCCCCTCATCCAATCCGAGATGCGCACTTTAAAAAGTTAGCGCACTCCATATAGTACACACGTAACTGCTTACAACTACTCAGTAGATGTTAATTTATTTACTCCACTTTATCCTCCATATTGCATACCAGGTGTTGGTAACTTCTTTATCATCATCAGTTCTTAAATAAACACTAATAATGGTATATAAGTAATCGAAACCTAGTACGCAGTATGAAGAATAAAATCCAATAATTATAAATTAACATCCTACTGAAAACTGAGAATGATTTATGAATTGACAAACTGCCTATTGGCTTCTGTCTCGGGTTCTTCGGCCGACGTTCATCTAATGATTTTTCTGACGTTTCGCCAGCACGAGTGGCTGGCATTGTCAAAGCTTCACCCTCCATTGCCGGTGGTGAACTGGAGGCGAGCTCGCGGCCGCAGGCTATATGTACCTGGCGCGCCAACGTCCGAGGGCTTCTCCGCGGTCATTTCCGGTGCGTTTCTCCTCTTGCTACCTGCGACGGTCGTTCGCTGCAGTACGGGAAGCCAGGATCCGTTTACCTTAAGGCTTTCCTCTTTCTTGTTGAAACTGTTCGCGTGTTTTTGGATTTCTACAGCTTCTCTGAACAGGCGCGTGTGATAGTGCTTCTCTACAGACAGAACTTCCGTGTCGGCGAATTTTATTACGTGGTCGGTCTCATTCAGTGCGTGCTCTGCCACGGCCGATTTCTCCACCTGCCCCAACCTGCAATGTCGCTTATGCTCTTTGATCCTGGTGTTAATGGATCGTCCAGTCATTCTGACATAAACTTTTCCGCATGTGCAAGGTATACGGTATATTCCCGACATTGCAAGTGGGTCTCTTTTCTCCTTCGCCGATCTAAGACACTCTTTGATCTTCCTTGTCGGTTTGAAAATCGTCTTTACGCCGTGTTTGCGCAATATACGGCCGATTCTGTCCGTCACTCTGGGAATGTATGGCAGAAAGGCCGAACCCGACATTTCTTTTTCTGGTTCCTTACTTCGCCGAGTGTTTGGCTCTGTTACACTTCTAATGTAATTTTAACAATTTTGTATTTATGAATTGGTTCAGAGACGTTTCTTCTCCAAATTGTCGCTGCGAATTACTGACGTCATTAACTTAACAACCTGAACTTTAATTTTTGTATTACTTTTTCCGTATTTTATTTCTTGGGGTATTTTTCTGCTTTTAATGTGTCGTTGTTATAGGTTTCTTTTACTCTAGCCAAAGATGCTAAACAACAACATACAATGCAACAACGGCTGCAAGTAAGCGATTATTGAGATACCTCACACCTAAACTCTCAACAAATGGATCGCGTGACTGCTGAAATTATTCCCCTCCACAAATTATCGTTTAATTTTGTCGAGGGTACCGGCTTCCGCAGGGTAATGAATGCTCCTCTTCCAAAGTACACTACTGGCCATTAAAATTGCTACACCAAAAAGAAATGCAGATGATAAACGGGTTTTCATTGGACAAATATATTATACTAGAACTAACATGTGATTACATTTTCACGCAATTTGGGTGCATAGATCCTGAGAAATCAGTACCCAATACAACCACCTCTGGCCGTAATAACGGTTTGATACGCCTGGGCATTCAGTCAAATAGAGCTTGGATGGCGTGTACAGGTACAGCTGCCCATGCAGCTTCAACACGATACCACAGTTCATCAAGAGTAGTGACCGGCGTATTGTGACGAGCCAGTTGCTCGGCTACCATTGACCAGAAGTTTTCAGTTGGTGAGAGATCTGAAGAATGTGCTGGCCAGGGCAGCAGTCGAACATTTTCTGTATCAGAAAGGTCCGTACATGACCTGCAACATGCGGTCGTGCATTATCCTGCTGAAATGTAGGGTTTCGTAGGGATCGAATGAAGGGTAGAGCGACGGGTCCTAACACATCTGAAATGTAACGTCCACTGTTCAAAGTACCGTCAATGCGAACAAGAGGTGATCGAGACGTGTAACAACTGGCACCCCGTACCACCACGCTGGGTGATACACCAGTATGACGATCACGAATACACGCTTCCAACATGCGTTCACCGCGATGTCGCCAAACACGGATGCGACCATCATGATGCTGTAAACAGAACCTGGATTCATCCCAAAAAATGACGTTTTGCCATTCGTGCACCCAGGTTCGTCGTTGAGTACACCATCACAGGCGCTCCTGTCTGTGATGCAGAGTCAAGGGTAACCGCAGCCATGGTCTCAGAGCTGATAGTCCATGCTGCTGCAAACGTCGTCGAACTGTTCGTGCAGATGAATGTTGTCTTGCAAACGTCCCCATCTGTTGACTCAAAGACCGAGACGTGGCTGCACGATCCGTTACAGCCATGCGGATAAGATGCCTGTCATCTCGACTGCTAGTGATACGAGGCCGTTGGGATCCAGCATGGCGTTCCGTATTACCCTCCTGAACCCACCGATTCCATATTCTGCTAAGAGTCATAGGATCTCGACCAACGGGAGCAGCAATGTCGCGATACGATAAACAGCAATCGCGATAGGCTACAATCCGACCTTTATCAAAATCGGAAACGTGATGGTACGCATTTCTCCTCCTTACACGAGGCATCACAACAACGTTTTACCAGGCAACGCCGGTCACTGCTGTTTGTGTATGAGAAATCAGTTGGAAACTTTCCTCATGTCAACACGTTGTAGGTGTCGCTACCGGCGCCAACCTTGTGTGAATGTTCTGAAAAGGTAATCATTTGCATATCACAGCATCTTCTTCCTGTGGGTTAAATTTCGCGTCTGTAGCACGTCATTTTCGGGGTGTAGCAATTTTAATGGCCAGTAGTGTAGAAGTTGAAAGGTTGTAATTTTTTAAATTCGCATTTGTGCGATAACTTGTACAATAAGCTTGCAAGAAAAATCACAAATTTACCAGAAGAATTTGAGAAGATATCTTTCACAACTGACATATGGGCTGGTTTGCATTGTGGAACTACATTACTTAGTTTGACTTCACATGGTGTTTCAAAGAATTTTCACAAGACGTCTATAATTTTGAAATGTGAAGTCATGACTGGGCGTCATACAGGTGACGTAATATCGACAAAATTTGAAACGGTACTTCAAGAACGGGGGTAAATCACCAAGCGGTGTATTGCATTGTTCGTGATCGTGGATCTAACATGATTAAAGAATTTCATTTGTCTGGCTTTGATGACGTGAATTGGGCAAAGCTTCGGATACAACTTTGTATTCGAGCTGCTCTGGAATCACAGAAGTGACTCCTACAACTTACGGCTTAATTGAAAAAGACTGCCACCAGTTTCAATCATTCCTTGGTCGCACAAACCGAGCTGGCAAAAATTCGAAGGGATCGCCTTAGTCAACCTGCTTTATTTGTCATTCAGGATTGCCCAACACGGTAAATATTGTTAAATATATATAAATGAATTTTAATTTTATGGTATATCTTTAGTATATATATTTTGCCTTCTTTTTACGAAATCCTATCAGTTAATTTAATTTGTTCTATTTCCAGCTAGAATAGCAGGTTCTGTACGATAGAACGATTTTCTAAGTTCAAGGGTTCGCTAATTTTGTACTTATGTTCCAATCCACTCACGATATTCTCCACTGACGATTGAATAAATGTTCAAAAATTTGTAGAAGTAATGAAACCATTCGAAGAAATTACTAGAAACTTAAGCAGTTCTCAAGCGAGCATTTCATCAGTCATACCGCTAATTCAAGTTCTTGTGACCACTTTACAACAACAAGAAACGAAAACTGACACAATTACAAAATTTTATATGAAAATTACCTGATGAACTGGATTCAAGCACGAGATATGGAGAACTAACCAAAAACTGTAAGTACACAATTGCGACGTATTTAGAACCGCAATATAAATCAAAATTTTTCAATGGAACTGGCACAGAGCAAGTTGGTCGTAAATACTTAATTTGATTATGAAAGCCACAGATCCAAACGCATCTTAAGATGAGTGCATACGTACTACTCTAAAACGTGCAGATATCAAATTGAAAATCAGTCTTCAACAAGTTGTGGCTTAATCACAGAAAGTCAGAAACGTCGTTACAAACGTTATAATTCATGTTAAATATGAACGAAGATTAACAAGACCCGACTACGGCCAACGAACCTACTGGAGTACAAAAAGCAAAAAGACTCCATCTAAGAGATGATTCGCTAATAATGTGGAAATAAAATGGACACGAATACCACTATCTATTGCCACTAGCTCGTCAGTATTTGTCAGCTCCTCTCCGTAGAGTAGCCAGCGAACAATTTAGTGGAGCTTGGTTCATATACGATGAACATCGAAACAGACTGCAGGGTGAAAAAATGGCTAAATTACTTTTCTTAAATATAATCTGCCACTGATAAATTTGCAGTATTAATATAACAAAAAATAGTGTTTGATAAAGAATTGTTACTTTTTTCTTAATATACAAACTTGCGCTTCCGTTTCCACTAAAATTGGGTTCTGACATCTGTTTTCACTTCTGTTTCTGTTATCACACTTCCTTCACATCTCTAATCCTCTGCTACCTTCACTATTTCATCTCTCAAAGCTACCCATTCGTCTTCTACTGCATTATTTTCCCCTGCTGTAGTCAATCGCTGCGTAATGCTCCCTCTGAAACTGGAAATATCTTACCAGTTTACAGTTCTGAAAACTCTATTTTACCATTAGGTAACTAGTCTGAAACCTTCCCGTGTCTCGAGGATTCTTTCATACATACAACTTCCTTTCATGATTCTTAAACCAAATGTCAGCGATGATTAAATTATGCTCGTGCAAAATTCTACCAGGCGGCTTCCTCTCTCATTCTTCTCCCCCAGTCCATATTCCCCTACTATTTTTCCTCCTCTTTTTCTTCCTACTACCGAATTCCAGACCACGAGCACAATTAAATTTTCCTCTCTCTGAACTATTTGAATATCTGAATAGTTTCTTTTATCTCGCCATACGTTTCTTCAATCTCTTCATCGCCTGTGGGGCCAATTGGCATATAAATTTGCACTACTGTGTCGGGTATTAGCTTCGTGTCTGTCTTGGCTACAATAATGCGTTCGCTGCACTGGTCATAGGAGCTTATCCGCATTCCTATTTTCTTATTTATTATTAGACCTACTCCTGCATTATCCTTTCTTGATTTTGTATATATAACCCTGTAGTGCCTTGTCTGGAAATCCTGTTCATCCTACCAATGAATTTCACGAACCCTCACCATATCAAGCTTCAGACTATCAATTTCCTTATTTAAATTCTCAAACCTACCTGAGAATTAACATCCCACCCTCTGACCCGCAGATTTCCAGTTTTGTTTGTCATTCTGAGTAGTCCCCACCCGGAGATCTGTATGGGGGGGGGGGGGGGGCGCACTATTTTACCTCAGGAATATTTTACACAAGAGGATACTGTCAGCATTTAGCTATACAGTAAAACTGCATGCCCTCAGGAAATATAACAGCTGTCCTTTCCCCTTGCTTTCAGCCGTTCACAGTACCAGCACAGCATGGCCATGTAGTTATCATCCCATACCGATTTTAAAATGTAACTTGCTTATGATGTGTAGCCAGTCATGAAATCGGAGGTGTAAGAAAAGTTACCGCCAAGAGGTGGTTTGTAATACGCCTGTCAGTCCCATTTCTTAGTAGAGTAGGCCTAATGTGGCAGTGCCACCTGCCAGAACTTTCACGTGCCCTTATTACTGCAGAATGACAGTAGCGATATATATGCTCCGAAGGGCATAATTCTCGGTCAATTTCACTTTTGTGGACTCGTACTGGCTGCACTATGCTAACTGTTAATCTTTAAAACACTAGGACACCAACAAACCCTCACTAGCTATTCACCCACTCGTGACACCGTGGCAGCATGGTAGCTTGACCTAGCACACAGAAATGTGATCTATATGCTGTTCACATGGACCATAGCTTTAAACTTCTCTGAGGAACTGTCAACGTGTATCTCTATGCAGCATATAGAAAAAGCTGCTTATCTTCTACGTGACCCGTGGCAGAAGTATCATGTAAATTAATGTGCATATTGTAAAACCAAAAAAGGGTAAAATTATGAAAATAACTTAGAAATGGCCGAAATACCAAACAACACAGAAAGTCGGACCTCTGGTGTCCTTTTACACACTCGTGTAGCATTTATTAACAGATGAAACAAACCCAACGCTTTACCAATAGCACACTGCGAGGAATAAAATGACATATTTTTAATCCTACGGAATAACGTCGATGTGGACAAACTCTTGTATTGTCTGCCAGTTCTATGTTTTAGCACTAAAATCATAAATCCTTCTAATATCGATCAGTTTTTTCGAAGGAAGTCTTAAGATCACTATGTATTAATGTTAAGAAATTCTAGATATTATCTGTCACTATACAGAATGTCGATGTGAGGTGTGTCTTATGACACTAGCAGCTACGGTTGGCAACATCTCCACCTTCCCAGAGGTTTTTGCTAATGGTATGGACAACTTTCATCAACAAAAAAACTTTCTTAGTGATAGGCTTTCTTATTACATTACTATGCTAAATAAATTCCAAGCATGGGAAGGTGTATGGATGAATGATTGAATGGTGAAGTTGAAAGAACTATTTTTTGCGAAGTGTGGATTATGTAGCTGTCATTGGAACACTTCACAAGTCAGTCAATAATTCCTGTGAGGGATCACAATCGTAGGAAAAAAAAAAAGAGAAAAAGAAACGTTGCAGGTAGATCCGGGTGTCTGCAATATGTATCACATTACTGTGCAAGGATGCATTATGTATACCCATCAAGCTATGATATAATCATCACTTTAATACAATATGCATCCCTAGATTCCCTCCTTACATGACAGCTGCTGCATTAGAAGCATTGTTTATAATAGAGGGGTTTAATGTTGAAATCATCCGAGGGAATATGTTTCAGACAGTATATTACTCCCACACACGTATGTTGCTTCGGACATGAGTAACATAGAGGATACTGGAAATTAAATTGTAAAACACTCCAAAAAGCATGGGTAAAGCTACCAGTCGTGGGTCAACCGAAACGTTTCTTTCATGTCGCAGTTGGTTTGTGGGAAGACCTTGTGAACCCTTGGTATACTGGAAACTATATATATATATATAGCGTTTAGGCTGAGTGACGACTGGAGAAAGAGCATCGAAGTAGATACCAGGGAAGATAGAACATTGACTGATACAAATACTAAGACTGACTGGTGTTGGATCGAAACCAGCACCTTCATCCATAACCTAGCAAGAGTTGTCTGCGCTACTGCGCATAGGAGCAATCGATAATCACACACCAGTCCAATCTACATCCCGTCAGAGCAGAACTAATGCTAACCTGCCACACAGCTTTTGTGGGACGACAGTCAAAGTATTAGAATGTGAAATTTGTATGTGTTTCAATTCCATCTGTTAACGGGTGTTTCGTGTTCCAAGAGTAGCATGTCAGAAGCAACTTCGCACTTCAGTATACTAGAACGACTCAAGGCTGCAGCTATGAGAGTACGGAGTAAATTGTCTGATCCACTGCCATACAACTCCTCCGTACTGTAACAGTTATAATTTATTGTCCACACACACATGTCAGAATGATTTTAAAATTCCCCCCTTCGTAACACACTATACGTATCGAGCAGGTCTCTTTCGCTCTCAATTGGAAACCACCTTTCCCTAACGTGTCGAGAATTGTCTGTAACGATAGAGTTTCCTATGGGTCATCCTATCCACGCGCACAGGAAAAAAATGGTTCAAATGTCTCTGAGCACTATGCGACTTAACTTCTGAGGTCATCAGACGCCTAGAACTTAGAACTAATTAAACCTAACTAACCTAAGAACATCACACACATCCATGCCCGAGGCAGGATTCGAACCTGCGACCGTAGCGGTCGCCCGGCTCCAGACTGTAGTGCCTAGAACCGCACGGCCACTCCGGCCGGCGTACAGGGAAAGAAAATGTAAAACGGGACACAATAGGTCACAGTATTATTGAGGAATCTTTAAAAATATCATTTATTTATTTCAGCTTTCGTAGGTAATTCGATTTGACAATCCACTGTGGTAACCAATGTGTGTGTGTGGGAGGGGGGAGGTGGGAGGGGGGGGGGGGAAGAGATACAACGACCGTAGTTTTCTGCGGCACATGTGAACAAAAAACGAATTTTTTGAATGATTCTATCTTGGTGCATATCTGTAACACTGTACCATTTTCTTAATGTGGGAAATGGGTGTTTCTGTTAAAATATCATGCTGTGCTAGTTGTTTAACATGGGATATCGACGTAATTTGTTAACATGTCGCACTGCGGTAACTGCTGAATCTCAAACTTAGGGTCGCCATTTGTGGAAAAATCTCCTAAAATTGAAAATAGCAATGGGAGGTTGAGTGCTTGATGAAAATGTTCAGTGTTTTGATGCTATTTGTGCTGCTTAAGATACGAAACTTGAAAGCAGCCATTTTGGACCATTACTTATGATAATATTGCCTAGCCTTTTTTGAGCAGGATAACACTCTGCCACACATTTCACTAAGAGGTCTTACATTTTCCGACATTTCACAGAATAAGCTATGATATTATTAAATCATGGTAATTGAACCACACACGTAACTTACCTCTTAGGAATGTGTTATACCATTCCAGATTCCTGCAAGCAACTATCGAGTTAAATAAAAAAAAATGTTACTATACATGTGAACTATGCTAATATGTAGACTGTTAATAACGACTCATTATAGAAAATATTCTCGGTATTTAGAAAGATGTGCAGTCATAAATAAATTTTTAGATCATTCTTAAGACTGCCTACGTAATATGTTCACTGGCTTCTTCTGACAGGACCTAAGCTGGTCCAGTGTCAGTTGTGTAGGCGCTGCTGGCAGGCGGGAATCTTTAAGAAGCGACGGGATTGTTGTCTGGAGGAGGTAGGTGCACCGGTGTGGGGAATGCTTGCCCATTACCGGGAGTAGCATGGGCCAGGGGATTCTCAGTTTATCAAGTACGCATAGACATTTTCCTGCAGTTACTGGCTGTCAGTCTGTGTGGGTTGTCTGTAAGTTGAAGCTTGTCAGATATAGGCATCGTGGTACTTCCCCGTGTTAGAGGGTACATACACACGAGGCACTAAAGCACTGGCTGTTTCAGGTACAAAGGAGCAGCTCTGTGGAGAGCATTTACTCCTGCTAGCACTTTCCAGAGGGCCACCAACAGTCCTGTGCTATGGTGAGATTCGTGCAAATTGCGGAGCCGATTATGTGCAAGTCCCCACATTGCATATTTTAGTTTGTTTTTAATAAAGTGTGTTTCTCTACCATTCCTATCCATTGGTGGGGCAATTTTTTACTGTTCAATTTAACAGTTTGTAGAAACATTACTATTCAGGTTTTCCATGGTTTATTTGCAAGTATACTACACTCATGAGCGAAAACATTATGATCACCTGCTTAATAGCTTTTTTGTCTGGCTTTGGAACGAAATACATCACAGATCCTGTGTATCACGAATTCTACAGTTTGTTGGTAGATTTGTGGAGGGATCTGACATTAGATGTATACGCACAGGTCGTGTAATTCGTGTAAATAACGGGCCGCTGTTTGCGTATGCGGTGGTGGCGTCCGATAGAGACTGAGATGGGCTCCATAGGATTTACATCAGACGAATTTGGCCACCGAGACATCAACGTGAGTTCATTATAATGCTCCTCAACCACTCAACCACTATAGCAGAGTTCTGGCTACGAAACATGAACAACTATTCTGCTGAAAGACATTGTTGTCAGGGAACACATGAAGCATGAAGGGACGCAGGTGGTTCGCAGTTGTTAGTGTCTTCGATTGCTGTCACAGGTCTCATGCAAGCGCAGGAGAATGTCTCTTATAGCATAATACCGCTCCCAACCACCGTCCGTGGCGCCGTTCACCTCGATAACGGCGTTTTTGGAGACGACCGTTGACCTAGTGTAGAAAAAAATGTGATTCACACGAAGAGCCGACACCTTATGATTGATCGACGGTCGAATCCCGATCGTCCCGTGCCCACCGCAGTCGTAACTGACGGTGTCGTCGGGTCAACATGTGAACACGTAGGTGTGGTCTGCTGCGGAGCTCCATGTTCAACAATGTACGATGATCGGTGAGCTTCGAAACATCTGTAGGTGCACCAGCATTGTGCTCTTTCGGCAGAGATGGCACAGATCACCACAGATCTATCCAACTTTACAGAGCAGATAAGCAACCGAATCTCACGTTCTGTGAAGAGTAGCGGATGTCCAACTATTTAGCGACAAGTGGTAGCTTCACTGCCCTACCTCTTTTTGTATATGCTCACGATAGTAGCACCTGAACATACCACCAGCTTCGCCGTTTTCGAGATACTCGTTCACAGGCTCTGCGTAATAATAATCTGCCCTTTGTCAATGTCGCTTATCTCAGTGGATTTCCCCTTTGCAGCCGATATCTTCCCTGGGGTGATCCCCCGCCGGTGTCTGCTCCGCTTACATACTTGTGTTACCGCGTCATGCGCCCGTAACGCCACGCGGCGACATCCACCGTCGCGGTGATTGTGGTCATAACGTTTTGGCTGATCAGTGAAACATTGGTGTTGTCATAGTCTTTTTAACGCACTATGAGGCCATTTTTCGGCTTGTCGTGAGGTTAATTGTTGTTGTTGTTGTTGTCTTTAGTCTAAAGACTGGTTAGATGCAGCTCTGCATGCTACTCTATCCTGTGCAAATCTCTTCATCTCCGAGTAACTACTGCACCCTACATCCCTCTGAATCTGCTTACTGTAATCATCTCCTGGTTTCCTTCTACAATTTTTATCCCCAGCTCTTCAAAAGAAATGGTTCAAATGGCTCTGAGCACTATGGGACTTAACTTCAGAGGTCACCAGTCCCCTAGAACTTAGAACTACTTAAACCTAACTAACCTAAGGACATCATCACACACATCCATGCCCTAGGTAGGCTTCGAACCTGCGACAGTAGCGGTCGCGCAGTTCCAGACTGAAGCGCCTAGAACCGCTCGGTCACACCGGCCGGCCACCGCTCTTCCCTCCAGTACTAAATTGGTGATCCCTTGATGCCTCAAAATGTGTCCTACCAACCGATCCCTTCTTTTAGTCAGGATGTACCACAAATTTATATTCTCACCAATTCTGTTCAGTACCTCCCCATTAGTTAGCCGGCCAGAGTGGCCGTGCGGTTCTAGGCGCTACAGTCTGGAACCGCGAGACCGCTACGGTCGCAGGTTCGAATCCTGCCTCTGGCATGGATGTGTGTGATGTCCTTAGGTTAGTTAGGTTTAAGTAGTTCTAAGTTCTAGGGGATTGATGACCTCAGCAGTTCAGTCCCATAGTGCTCAGAGCCATTTGAGCCTCATTAGTTATGTGATCTACCCATCTAATCTTCAGCATTCTTCTGTCGCACCACATTTCGAAAGCTTCTATTCTCTTCTTGTCTAAACTGTTTATCTTCCCATGTTTCACCTCCATACATGGCTACACTCCATACAAATACTGTCAGAAAGGACTTCCTGACACTTAAATCTATACTCGATGTTAAGAAATTTCTCTTCTTCAGAAAAGCTTTTCTTGCCATTGCCAGACTACATTTTATATCCTCCCTAAATCAACTATCTTCAATTATTTTGCTTCCCAAATACCAAAACTCATTTTCTACATTAAGAGTCATTTCCTAATCTATCCCTTCGGCATCACCTGATTTAATTCGACTACATATCCTCGTTTTGCTTTTGTTGATGTTCATCTTATACCCTCCTTTCACGATACAGTCCATTTCGTACAACTACTCTTCCAGGTCCTTTGCTGTCTCTGACAGAATTACAATGTCATCGGCAAACCTCAAGGTTTTTATTTCATCGCCCTGGACTTTAATCCCTATCCCAAATTTTTCTTTTGTTTTCTTTACCGCTTGCTCAATATACAGACTGAATAACATGGGGAACAGGCTACAACTCTGCCCCGCTTCCTCCTCAAGCACTACTTTCCCTTCGTGCCTCTCGACTCTTGTAACTGCCACTGGTTTCTGTACGAATTGTTAATCATATTTTGCTCCTTGTATTTTACCCCTGCCACCTCTAGAATTTGAAGGAGTGTATTCCAGTCAACATTGTTAAAAGCTTTCTCTAAGTCTACATATGCTATATACGTAGGTTTGCCCTTCCTTAACCTATCTTCTATGAGACGTCGTAGGTCAGTATTACCTCGCATGTTCCTACATTTCTCCGGAATCCAAACTGATATTCCCAAAGGTCGGCGTCTACCAGTTTTTCCATTCTTTTGTTAAGGACTCCTGTAAGTATTTTGCAGCAGTGACTTATTAATCTGATAGCTAGGTAATTTCCACACAAGTCAGTACCTGCTTCCTTTATAATTGGAATAATTACATTCTTCTTGAAGTCTAAGGGTATTTCGCCTGTCTCAGACATCTTGCTCACCAGATGGAAGATTTTTGTCACGGCTGGCTCTCCCAAGGCTATCAGTAGATCTAGCGGAATGTTGTCTACTCCCCCTTAGTAGTTTCCTCCCGGAGATCCGAAGGCTGCTGCCCCTTTGAGGAACCACATGTCTGTCTGCTTCGTAACAGATACCTCTTCGTTGTGGTTGCACCTACGGTACGGCTATCAAGAGTATGCTGATGCATTAGCTCCATACTTAACAATCATATACAACCGTTCGCTTGACGGAAGATCGGTACCCAAAAACTGGAATGTTGCACAGGTCACACCAATATTCAAGAATGGTAATAGGAGTAATCCGCTAAATTACAGGCCCATATCATTAACGTCGGTATGCAGCAGGATTTTGGAACATATATTGTGTTCGGACATTATGAATTACCTCGAAGAGAACGATTTAGAAGCACAGATTTAGAAAACATAGTTCTTGTAACATCTACATCTACATGGATACTCTGCAAATCACATTTAAGTTCCTGGCAGAGGGTTCATCGAATGACCTTCACAATTCTCTGTACTTCCAATCTCATATAGCGCGCGGAAAGAACGAATACCTGTATCTTTCCGTACGAGATCTGATTTTCCGTATTTTATCGTGGTGATCGTTTCTCCCTATGTAGGTAGGTGTCAACTAAATATTTTCACATTCGGGGGAGCAAGTTGGTAATTAGAATTTCGTGAGAAGATTCCGTCGCAACGAAAACCGCCTTTCTTTTAATGATGTTCATCTCAAATCCTGTATCATTTCTGTGACACTCTCTCCCATATTTCGCGATGATACAAAACGTGCTGTCCTTCTTTTAACTTTTTCGATGTACTCAGTCAGTCCTACCTGGTAAGGATCCCACACCGCGCAGCAGTATTCTAAAAGAGGACGGACAAGCGTAGCGTAGGAAGTCTCCTTAGTAGTTCTTCATTCACACGAAGCGTTGAGCGCTATTGACAAGGGATTCCAAAATGATTCCGTATTTCTAGATTTCCAGAAGACCTTTGACACTGTACCACACAAGCGGCTTGCAGCGAAATTGCGCGCTTATGGAATATCGTCTCAGTTATGTGACTAGTTTCGTGATTTCCTCTCAGAGAGGTCACAATTCGTAGTAACTGCCGGAAAGTCTTCAAGTAAAATAGAAGTGATATCTGGCGTTCCCTAAGGTAGTGTTATAAGTTCTTTTCTGTTCCTTATCTATATAAACGATTTAGGAGACAATCTGAGCACCCGTCTTAGGTTGTTTGCATATGATAATGTGGTTTATCGACTAGTAAAGTCATCAGAAGATCAAAACAAATTGCCAAACAATTTAGAAAAGATATCTGTATGGTGCAAAAATTGGCAACTGACTCTAAATAACGAAAAGTATGAGGTCATCTACATGCGTGTTAAAAGGAATCCGTTAAACTTCGGTTACACGACAATTCAGTCAAATATAAAGGTCGTAAATTAAACTAAATACCTAGTTATCACAATTATGAACAACTTAAATTGGAAGAAACACATTGAAAATGTTGTGGGGAAGGCTAATTAAAGACTGCGTTTTATCGGCAAGACACTTAGAAAATGTAATAGATCTACTAACGAGACTGCCTACGCTACGCTTGTCCGTCCTCTTTTAGAATACTGCTGCGCGGTGTGGGGTTCTTACCAGATAGGATAGACGGAGTACATCAAGAAAGTTCAAAGAAGCGCAGCACGTTTTGTATTATCGCGAAATAGGGGAGAGAATGTCACTGAAATGATACAGGATTTGGAGTGGACATCATTAAAACAAAGCTGTTTTCCGCTGCGGCGGAATCTTGTTACGAAATTTGAATCACCAACTTTCTCCTCTGAATGCGAAAAAATTTTGTTGACGTCGACCTACATAGGGAGAAACTATCATCGTACTAAAATAAGGGAAATCAGAGCTAGCACGGAGAGAGATACGTGTTCGTTTTTTCCGCAGGCTGTGCGAGATTGGAATAATAGGAAATTATTGTGAAGGTGGTTTGATGAACCCTCTGCCAGGCACTTAAATGTGATTTTCAGAGTATCCATGTAGATGTAGATGTAGATCTGTATCGCTGAAGCACGCAAACCTCCCAACAAAGGGCAAGATCCATGGTCCAAGGAAAGGAGGATTTACGGTTTAAATTTAGCGATGCATTTCTCACTCTTATTTATAAGACTTCTATGGACACTCTTATAGTGCCATCACATACTAATAATGCAGGTACTAGGGAGTGCTCAAAAGTAATGTCTCCAGATCTTTTATGTGAAAACTCTTAAAGTTTCTTATTTAAAAGTAACATTATTAACATCCTACATATTTATTCTTCATGTCTACATATTTATTATTCAACAGTCACCCTGGCGAGAAACTCATTTCTCCCAACGAGAGACCAGTTTGTCGATACCGTTGCTGCAGATTGTTTAACTTTATTCACGAAGCCACAACCTCGCCGCTGCTTGCACAGTTTCATCACTATCGAAGGGAAGTCCTCGAAGATGTTCTTTAAGTTTTGGAAAGACATGAAAATCGGATGACTGTATGGAGGATTATTGATGACAGTGAACCCAAGGCGTGAAATTGTTGCAGATGTCTCAGAGCTTGCGTGTGGTCTGGCATTGTCATGCTGATGCAGAGGTGCTCCATATGTGGGGGAACTCTTTGAATTTCTGCTTTCAGTTTCCTGAAGGTTTCTTACTCGTCGACGTAGTTATGTTACATACCATCAGTTTCCATGCTACAATTCAGAGCCCTCAAGCGGCAGAGGGCTGCAACTTGCAAAGTCGACTTACACTACTGGCCATTAAAATTACTACACCACGAAGATGACGTGCTACAGATGCGAAATGTAACCGACACGAAGAACATGCTGTGATATGCAAATGATTAGCTTTTCAGAGCATTCACACAAGTTTGGCGCCTGTGGCGACACCTGCAACGTGCTGACATGAGGAAAGTTTCCAACCGATTTCTCATACGCAAACAGCAGTTGACCGGCGTTGCCTGGTGAAACGTTGTTGTGATGCCTCGTGTAAGGAGGAGAAATGCGTACCATCACGTTTACGACTTTGATAAAGGTCGGATTGTAGCCTATCGCGATTGCAGTCTATCGTATCGCGACATTGCTGCTCGCGTTGGTCGAGATCCAATGACTGTTAGCAGAATATGGAATCGGGAGGGTTCAGGAGGGTAATACGGAACGCCGTGCTGGATGCCAACTGCCTCGTATCACTAGCAGTCGAGATGACAGGCAAGGCATCTTATCCGCATGGCTGTAACGTATCGTGCAGCCACGTCTCGATCCCTCAGTCAACAGACGGGAACGTTTGCAAGACGACAACCATCTGCACGAACAGTTCGACGACGTTTGCAGCAGCATGGACTATCAGCTCGGAGACCATGGCTGCGATTACCCTTGACTCTGCATCACAGACAGGATTGCCTGCGATGGTGTACTCGATGACGAACCTGGGTGCACGGACGACAAAACGTCATTTTTTCGGATGAATCCAGGTACTGTTTACAGCATCATGATGGTTGCATCCGTGTTTGGCGACATCGCGGTGAACGCACATTGGAAGCGTGTATTCGTCATCGCCATACTGGCGTATCACCCGGCGTGATGGTATGGGGTGCCTCTTGTTCGCATTGACGGAGCTTTGAACAGAGGACGTTACATTTCAGATGTGTTACGACCCGTGGCTCTACTCTTCATTCGATCCCTGCGAAACCCTACATTTCAGCAGGATAATGCACGACCGCATGTTGCAGGTCCTGTACGGGCCTTTCTGGGTACAGAAAATGTTCGACTACTGCCCTGGCCAGCACATTCTCCAGATCTCTCACCAATTGAAAACGTCTGGTCAATGGTGGCCGAGCAACTGGCTCGTCACAATGCGCCAGTCCCTACTCTTTATGAACTGTGGTATCGTGTTGAATTTGCATGGGCAACTGTACCTGTACACGCTCTCCAAGCTCTGTTTGACTCAATGCACAGGCGTATCAAGGTCGTTGTTACGGCCAGAGGTGGTTGTTCTGGGTACTGATTTCTCAGGAACTATGCACGCAAATTGCGTGAAAATGTAATCACATGTCAGTTCTAGTATAATATATTTGTCCAATGAATACCCGTTTATCATCTGCATTTCTTCTTGGTGTAGCAATTTTAATGGCCAATAGTGTACAAGGGGAGACTACGACGTTGGGATCACCGATTTACTTCAAACTTTGTACATCTTTAGTATCCCCTTAAAACAATACAATGTGCAAGTCGTAATGTGCACTACTCTGACAATCCCGAGAAAATCGCAAGATACGTCTTACGCGTCTATTACGTAACTAATATAATTGTGCGAAGCTGTCGACTGTGTGAGGTCATTACGGTCAAGTGGGTAGTGCCCAGGATTGGCAAACGAGACGTGAGATGGGACGACGATTCGAATCCTGCAACTGCTTCTTTTTTCATCACTGGTCACATTATTTAATTTATATGATCTTTGAGAGGTAATATAATTAAAAGCCATGTGCATTTTCATGAAGTTATAGCGAATTTCGTACGTTATTTAACTATTTACTATTTTTAAGGAAATTTTCAAGAAGGGGGGACTGGCTTGGAAAGCCCAAGTCAAACCTCGACAAATAATTATGCGAATGACGTTATTCACGATCAGTAATACAGTAAGTCACAATGTGTCACACCACAAGAGCAATGTACAATTACTCGTCACGTGTGCTTTCGACAACACACGCTACAGGATCGTATTTGTCATACAGGCATGGATATCTGAAATTGGAACAGCAACTACTACATTGAATGAATGCAGTTTTCCCTCATTTATAGGGAATGTTCAAAGTTTCTAAGGAAAAACACACCTGCTTGACATTTTGAAAATTAAATAATATGACCTGTGATGGAAAAAATAGATAAATAATTGAGGTTGAGCGGGAGTCGAAGCGTCGCCTCATACACGTTCGTCTTACGAAGCACGAACGCTTATCACTAGACTACCATGAACTCTAACGTCTAACAACTACGCACAGAAACATAAGCTACACAATAGACGCGTAAAACTTCTCTTGCGATTTTCTCGGAATTGACGTAGTAGTGCACCTTACTACTTGGACAGTATGTTGTTTTAATGACCTACTAAAGGTGCACGAAGTTTGAAGTAAATCTGTGACCCCAACTTCGTGGACTCCCCTTGCAGTATGCATGAGATGTAATACCCCAATAGATATTGAGAACAGAATCAAAAATTCGAAGGCACTGCTTTTCAGCAAGCCCTCATAGAATGTAGACTTGGTATTTAGCAAGTGTGTATTTGCTTGTAAATAATACATTGGGAAATTGTTAAACTTTCAAGTGCCTCGTATTTACGTCTGTGTTTTGGAATATTGGGTGGTGCTCATGCTATGTAGAACTTACAGAAAACGCCATGACATAATTATATTGTTTTATTTCTGTCAATAGGGCAACAAGCCCATTGTAACAGGTACACTATGAAGTCACACATAGCAACGTAGTGGTGACATAGATTTGATATGTAGCAATAGGTTACTTGTTTACATGTGGTGTTGTGGTATTTTTTTTAATATTTAAAGTCTCAGCAAGGGTGTATTTGTTTTAATAATGCACTGTGGAAATTTTTGTGTGGAATAATTATGTAATTTGTTTAAACATCACGTTGTGGTATTTGTTGTTAAATAATGCATTGTGATAATTGTTTAACTCAAATATTGTAAATAGCAATTAATTATGAGAGGGAGAGGTTAACTGTCCTTACATGTCTCCTTTTTATTCTGCTTGGGGGCAGTGGCTGTTCTCTGCTTGCACTTCATGATGATCCTTCCATTACAGCACACAGAACAAGAATGATGGGGCTCGTGCAATTGCTCTAGTAATAAAAAGGTAGGGGGGGGGGATGCGGGAGATGGATTCCTATTGCAATGGGGCGAGGGACTTTGAATATACCACAAACAATTGCCTGTGGTCAGGGTGGTGAGTTCAAGGGAGTGGATTTGGGGGGGGGGGGGGCTGTGACCTTGCAGATAAGAAGCCCCATACTCTCATGTATAACCTGATATCGGAAGTGACCTTGCGACAAGATCGATATCTTGGCCAGAAAGTACCCTGATGCCTTGCTAACCTAGATTGGAGCAAAGAAACGAGAGGGGAGCTGCATGATAAAATTTTACACAGAGCATAATTTAATCGTCGCTATCACTTGGTGTAAGGATCATGAAAGGGAGCAGTATACGTGGAAGAGACCTGGAGACGCCGGAAGGCTTCCGTTTGATTATATAATGGTAAGACAGAGACTTGGGAACCAGATTTTAAACTGTAACACATTTCCATGTCCAGATGTGGATTCTGACCACAATTTATTGGTTGTGAGCTGCAGATTAAAACTGAAGAAACTGAAAAAAGGTAGGACACTAAGGAGTTGGAGAATGGATAAGCTGAAATAACCAGAGGGTGCTCCGAGTTTCGAGGAGAGTATCAGGAAACGACTGATCACAACAAGGCAAAGGAATACAATAGAAGAAAAATGCGTGATTTTGAGAAATGAAATGGTAAAGGCAGCTGAGGATCAAATAAGTAAAAAGATAAGGCTTAGTAGAAATCCTTGGATATTGCAGGACATACTGAATTTAGCTGATGAAAGGAGAAAATATAAAAATGTAGCAAATGAAGCAGACAAAAGTGAATGAGATTGACAGAAAGCGCAAAATGGCTGAGGAGGACTGGCTAGAGGACAAATGCATGGCTATAGAAATATGTACCACTACATGAAGGATAGGTACCGCCCATATGATAAAGAGGTCTTTGTGGGAAAGAGAAGCATCTGCAAGAATATGAAGAGCTCAGATGGCAATCCCGTACTAAGGACAGAAGTGAAAGCAAAAAAGTGTGAGGTACATATACAGCAAAATGAACAAGGGAAATGAATTTGAAAGCAATGTTATGCCAAGAGGAAGTAGATGAAGATGAGACAGGAGATATGATATTGCCAGAGGAATTTTACAGAGCACTGAGAGATCTAAAACGAAACAATACTGCTGGAGTAGATGACATGACCTCTAGTTATTGAGCTCCTTGGGAGAGCCAGTCATGACAAAACTATTGCACTTTGTGTTCAAGGTATATGAGAAGGGCGGAATATCCTCAGACTTAGGAAGAATGCAGTAATTCCACTTCCAAAGAAAGAGAAACTCGCCTGCAGTTTTAAGACTGGAAGGACATGAAAGGGAAGCAGCAGTTCAGAAGGGAGTGAGACAGGTTTGTAGCCCATCCACAATTTTATTCGATCTGTATACTGAGCAAGGTGTCAAGGAAACGAATTTGAAATCTGCAAAAGAAATTAAATATCAGGGAGCATATGTAAAAGTTTTGAGGTTTGCTGATGATATTGTAATGTTGTCAGAGACAGACAGTAAAAGACACGAAAGAGCAGTTGAATGGACTGGATAGTGTCTTCAAAAGAGGTCATATAATGAGTAAAACAATGATTGTAATGGAATGGAGTCGAATTAAATCAGGCTATTCTGAAGGGACTGGATTATGAAATAAGACACTAAAAGTAGTATATACGTTTTGCTATTTGGACAGCAAAATAACTGACAGTGGACGAGGTAGAGAGGAAATAAACGAGGGCTGGGTAGAGAAAGAAAAGAATTTCTGTAAAAGAGAAAACTGATAACATCAAATATAAATTTAAGTCTTAGGAGGTAATGTCAGGAAGTCTTTTCGGGAGTATGTGTGTAGAGCGTAGCCCTGTACGAAAGTGAAATGTGGACGATAGGCAGTTCACAGAAGAACAGAACAGACGCTTCTGAAATGTGGTACAGCAGAGGAAGGTTGAAGATTAAACGGGTGGATCGTGTAACTCATGGGATGGTGCTGAATCAAACTGGGGAGAAAAGAAGTTTATGGTTCAACTTGACTAAAAAAACGGAGCGGCTGACAGGAGAGATCCGAAGCATTAAGGGTTTGTTAATATGGCACAGATGAGAAGTGTAGAGGGTTAAAATTGCAGGAGACTACAGGACAAATAAAGTAAGCAGGTCCAAATGGGGTTAGTTGCAGCATTAAGAGATGAAGGGACTTGCACAGGCTGATCCCAGCGGAGGGTCGAGTCCTTCCTCGGGCATGGGTGTGTGTGTGTTTGTCCTTAGGATAATTTAGGTTAAGTAGTGTGTTAACTTAGGGACTGGTGACCTTAGCAGTTAAGTCCCATAAGCTTTCACACACATTTCAACATTTTCAACTTGCACAGGATAGATTAGCATGAGGAGATGCATTAAGCCAGTCTTCAGAATAAAGACCGGAACGACGACAACAACAACAACAACTACTACTACAACAGTCTCCTCACGCCAAAAAAATTAAATCCATGTCTACTGTCCTTGCAGAAACAGACAAAAAAATTGCTTTCGCTTGAATACAAACCAAAAAATTTTCTTCAAAATTTTCGGAAAGCATAATAATCCTGTTTTGAGAACTTAGGTGCCGATTATTGCGAGTACAAACCGCGAATCTTCCACAAACATCCATCCGCTTTCATGCCACGTATCAGAAAACCGCAATATTTAACAAATTTTCAGTCACCTCTTCTCTCATTTCTCTCACAGTACCTCATTATCAGTAGGGATAACTGCTCGCGATTTTCGCGTACGGCACATCAAAATATGTTGTCACAACGTACATGCTATCGCCTGTGCCAGTTGTACCCTCCACAGTCGTATCAAAATGCGCTAAGCCGCGCGGGATTAGCCGAGCGGTCCAAGGCGTTGCAGCCGTGGACTGTGAGGCTGGTCCCGGCGTAGGTTCGAGTCCTCCCTCGGGCATGGGTGTGTGTGTTTGTCCTTAGGATAATTTAGGTTAAGTAGTATGTAAGCTTAGGGACTGATGACCTTAGCAGTTAAGTCCCATAACATTTCACACACATTTGAACAAAATGCGCTAAATCTGTTGTCGCAAATGCCAGTATTGTTATTGGTACTCTACAGGACAAAAAGATCTCAAACAACGTTTCAAATATCGACGTTACTTTCTTCCGGTAGCTCTTCACGAAACTGAAACGAATTATTTTCGAGCAAATTTTCTAATTGCGATACATGAGAAACCCAGATATAGTCCGGTCTGTAAAATATTCCGAGGCAGCTAAAGAGAAAAGGTCCGTAAGTTTGTTTATTAAGTGAGATGAGAGAAGTGTAAAATTTCTCTGGAACGAAAGACTCGAGATCCGTTCCGCAATGCAGCTACGAGCGACATATTTCTTCCGTCGGTTTTCGAGAGCAGACACTACAGGTGAAGCCAACTGCGACCAGAACGTGCCTCGCATAAGAGCATTCCGGCAGACAAAGTGGTCGTCTTAAAAGCCAGCCAGTCCCGTTCAATTACAGCTCACGAAACGGATAAAGCCGGCAGAGTAGTGCGAGGAAGAGACAGAGGCAACAAGTGCGGGAGCGGTGGGCGGCGCGTAGAACGACGTGGGCGGCGGCAGTGGGCGTGGAGCGGCGGCGGCGACGGCGGCGGCGGCGGCGTCGGCGGCGGAGGCGGCGCGGCGCGTCGGCGCGGGGCGTCTTGGGCGGCGAGGCCGGCCGGCTGCGACAGCGTCGGCGCCAGCCCAGCGCCGCCCACCGCCGGCCACGGCGCGCCCGCGGTTGGCCGCCGCCGGCGGTGGGCGGTGGGGAGAAAAAACGCGGCCCCCGCCCCACCCGGCCCCGCCGACAGCCGCCCGCCGACAGCCGCCGCCCACACTCCCGCCCTCCTTTCGCAGTTTTAATAATCGTCGACCCTCACAGCTTCTCCTCGAGAAAGACATCGCCGTTCCCATTATCGCTAATTTATTATAATAGAATTTTGGGTCGAGAAGATAAGCGCGACGTAATTTGCACAGTTACACCCAATTAAAATTTTAATTACACAAAAGGTGAAGCGATCTTTGTTATCGGGGTGGGCGAGGGAAATGACCGACGTCACGGGTGGGGTGTCTTTATAAGCGGTAAAAAATGACGGTACAAAGTATTTCAGAAGAGGGAGGTGAGTGCCCTACACCTTCCGCGGTTCAAATGGCCCCCTCGAGTTTGGCCCGAAGCATCTGCTTCTCCCGCAATTTTCTTTCTATCTTAAACGATATTTTGCTCGTTTACTCCGCCTCGCAGGAATTAAACGACGTCTTAAGCGATTCGAGCGATATTACGAGGGGGGCGAGATACTACGCGCCCGCAGTGATCGCCGAGCGCCTTTCGGCTTTCGTAAGTTGGCGTTCCTGGGCTGGCCTCATTGACGCGTAAATTCGAGGTAAGTGGGTACCACCGTCGTTACAGAAGTTAGACTTACATCGTGAGTAGTGTAAGACGTACTGGAAACAATATTCCTCGATGAGTGGAATATCATTCGCTACCACGGAAATTTCTCGAATGACTAAAATCTCTTTAACGTCGTTGATATTCATTTGAATTTACAGTCTCTCTCTACATATCTGTATGACATACTATGGGAATGCCTGAACGAATTGAAATCTCAAACGATGGACTGCATATCAGATATGAGTACATACACGTTTGTGGCGCCACTTATAATCTAGGACCATTGAAACATTATATCGCCGTTAATTATTTTATAGAGTATAGAGCGACATTTTCCACTGGAGTGAAATGTCACCCCAGTTTACGCTGTCTGTGATTTCCCCAGATAGTTAAAGGGGAAATGCCAGGATGGTCCCTTTAATACTATGTCTACCTTACCTTACCCTGTCTTCCCCTAAGTAAGCTAGAACTCGTTCCAACAACATATTAACTGTAAGTATTAGGAAATGGAGAAAATACCCAATTCTAGGCGGATAAATCTGACAACTGTAACTTCGCATTTTGTTTTGACAAGTAACACTCCTCTATTGCAAATTTTCGAACGTAAAGTGCCCCGCTTTAATTCCAATGGGACGGCCAAAGCCATCCTTTTATTCTCAAAAATTAACGTTCGCCACTTTCCGCAAAATTGCTTCTGCGATGGAAGCCGACAGGCTACCGAGAACGAATGTGATCTTCGGTTTTATAGATAATGCTCACTGCTAGTATAGAATGTTTGAAGAGATACCAATTACGTAATGCGGAGCTGAGTTACGGATGGCAGCAGGCGTAATTTCCCGACAGTGCATCATCCAGATCCACAACAACCGCGAAGTCCACTTCTCGAGCTGCGAGGAACAAGCAGGGGGAGAGTCCGGGCTCGGCTGAGAGGCGCCCTGCAATCCTTCAGACTTTTCTTATATTTCTAAAAACAACATAAACTTGAATCTGTAGACCAGAAGGGGTAAGAAAACTGGTATAATTAATGTTATTTCCTCTACCGAGACAAACCAGCTTTTGCTGGGCACATCGAAAAATCATTTCTTTCCCATCTTCCCTTTGAATTGGCAGCAAGTTGACTGAAGTGCGTATGGAACGAAACCAGAGGAGCTGTGAGTATTAATGGCAAGAACCCTCCACCATGCATTGCACCGCGATTCGTGGAGTATGCAGGGCGTGTCAAAAACTCGAATACACACTTTGGGAATGGACTGCTCATACCAAAATAAAAAAATAATCCATATAAAGTAATACCCGAATCTTATGTTTTGAGTTATTAATGAATAAACATTTTACTAAGTTCTCAAATAGAAACACATGACAAATGTTCCATACGCCCTCCACTTGCCTCTACAGACGCAACACATATCTCTCATGGATTATCGCGCCCTTTCGTGCGCGCCTTAACGGCACCAAATGATTTCGGAGGCTCCTATGAAATGGTGATGACGTGGCTTTGCATTAGAGTAAATATATAAAAGGTTCCTACAATCCAAAAAGAACATTATGTGTGCCGCATTCTGACGCGGGAAACTGTATCCAGTTCACAATTTCTGGGCTCGTGCATGCGTGTGTAGAATCAAGCGGGAGTCATTTCTTATGACGTTCTACCGTGACAACTTTGTAAAATGTTCTTTCATTAATTGCTCACAAACGTAGGGTTTTAGAAAATACTTTATATGATTTTTGATATGAACTGGTCGGAGGTGTTCGCTTCCACAATTTTTAAAAAGTGTTTCTAAGGCACCCTATGGCTTAGCGGTACTGTAACGATATTGATACTGTACATCCACATCTATGAACATGTATATTTATCGCTGAAAAGTGTACCACTTCAAACAAAGTTGGCATCGACGAAGCCATATCATTTATATTTTACAGAAAAAATGTAAATAAGTATTTTTAGAGAACCTTCACTATTCTTTGTTGAACTGTTTAGCTGAGATCTTTGATGGCGCGTTAGGTTCACAGATCCGTTAAAGAAGGGTGATTGAATAGGCAAGTGTGTCACTTAGCGAATTTCTACGGAACTTTCCTATCATTTGCCTTCATCGAATTAGGGGAATCATGAAGGTTTAAATATAGTTGTCTGGGCGGGAATTTCGAAGAAACAAACTGAAGACATATCTGCAGGAATCAAAAAATGGATATGGAAGAACTTAAAGCATTTACGGATTCATTCTACGTAACAAGTATTTTGGTGTTTCACGATATAGTTAATAAACGCTATTCTGTGAATGTAACAAGCTTATAACATACGGGCAACCAACAAGAAGAAAGACAGCAGGAGCTTTTGGAAACCGCAGGTATCAAGCAGCGGAGTAAATTTGTTTGGGAGACAGATTAACATGACTGAACATACAAATCCACTGACACGAAACTAAAATCTGAATGATCCGTTACGCATGCACTGCTTTCTCCTCGTGCGTAAGCAAGGGATGTAGAGTGTTAGGCAACGCTACTTGTATTGTCAGAAGACTTTGCGACGTAAATCGAGTCTTGTACTGTGCAAGAGGGAATATGGCTAAGACACTAGATTTGTCCAGGCGAGGCCCGGTTTTTGTCCATCGTGATTGTAGTTCTCTATAAATAACTTGGGGTGAATTATGGAGAGATTCCTTCAACGTGACGACGGCAAATTCTTTTTCTGTTCGTTCCAATGAGCTAGTATGCCGTCAGTGTCGATGTCGACAGAGTAATGCACTAAGATTGCTTTTACATCGAACCGAATTAGGGCAAAAATTTGTCAGTGAAGTACATGAGGCGTACATTCTTGGGAAGGAAAAAGAGTGCTGGTATTTACGACGAGCCGCGATAGACAATGAGAAAATCGAGGACAACAACAGGTAATCCATCAGTAAAAACTTTATTAGGTGGGTAGGATATGGTAATCATAAAAGGAAAATGCACTTTGAAAACATTATGATTTGTGGGCCTTTAATTTCAGGGCTGAACAAGGAAACGCAATGAAATGAGGCATTACAGTCTCATTGGTCTAGCAGCAATCCGTATTCGACAGCTCAGCAATTATATAGTTCCGAGGTTAGCACCTGTTCTTATGGTAAGAGCAGTTATATGTTGTTATTTCTTATTTTATTTAACCATCTTGAATTTTGACCAGAACGTACCATCAAAAATGTAAAATATTCTACTCTACATATGATCTTCGTATATTGTTATAGCTGAAGATATCTTTTATGATAAACAATATAACAATGAATCTGGTGTATCTTTTCGAAATATAAACCAAATCAATTTGACTGAAATCAATTACATAAGCTTTCACAATATTAGAAATTCAAGTTTTCTTTGTTTATGCTAACATCATCATAGTTTGGATTAGAATGGAACCATATCTTCCCATAAAATCATCATTTGTGTCTCCAGGAAAAGGAACCTATTCTCCACATAGTTTCAAAGAAAATGTTAGCTTTTGCACGTACACCTCATCAAATAGAGGACATATATCATACTTCTGTAGAACATCCATCACAATGTATTCCCGTACATATAGATAACATATATTGTCTCTATAAATTATTTGTAATACTTACATTTGAGTTTGTAACCTTTCTGTCGCAAGGAGACGGAACACTCAATAAAGGTGAATTACATATATGTAGACTGGTCAATCTAAAAAACATAGTTTCTCCAACAACATGTCATGATTCACTCAGTGAAATAAGTTACAAAAAGTCGAATCTGGTTATCACTTTATACAATTTAAGTCCTATTTTTCATTTCACAGTAATGTAATCATTAGTTACAGACTTACTTGAGCCTTAAAAACTGGTCTTCCATTCACAATAAATTTATCGAAAGTATGGCTCCATTCTAATCGAAACCATGACGAGTTTGTTATCAAAATAACACAACTAAATGAAAAAATCAACTTATAAATTTTCAAAATAATTGTTTATTCTGCAATGAAAGAGTCTTTAAAGTACAACATTTAAATACAATGGAGTTACTTTTTAAGAATTAGATCACTAATTAGTGTACTGATTTACTATATTTATACTTTTTATCCATAGAGAAATGGAAATGTAAAGCAAACAAAATATCGATACTTTCAAAACAGGGTACTTCTTGGTATATTCAGTATTTTTTTTTTACTGTAATCATGCTGTTATTGGCTGCTCATTACGCTAACAAAGACAGCAAAAACGCTGATCTTGGAGGAACAGGACACTGATTTTATTCTGCTGTATGCCTCACACCCTGGATTGTGGATACCTACGATTTATTAAAAAACCTAATATTTTCCTTTTACATTTATTTATGAGCGACTGTTACTACAATATATAATGCTAGTAGTTAATCATTCAAAGGATGTATGTAAGAAACATTTATAGGCGGGTGTCCAAATTAATGTGATTACTGACACGAAAAGTTAGGTAACGTACCGTTCAGATCGAGTAATACACACATCAAGCTTTTGACAACACATGTTATTATACGACTTTAAGTCGTACATGGGCAGACTGTAACTGAGGCTGTTGTTTACAGAGCAGTACAGGCAGCCACAGCTTACGTCATGTGGGTAGAACACGAGGACCACGAAAAGAGAGGCAGTGGCGCTCTCATCACAGCTTGTGGTACTGCAGTCTCACGAATGCCAGCAGCCGTCTCCGGCGGAGAGCAAGTAACTATTTTAGACGACTTTAATAATTCTTAACTGCGCGTTTAAAAGCGTGCAGCCTCGAGATTGCACGACAATGTTAAGACCTTCATTGGTTGGGTACCTTTACAATTACATACTGATTTCCCGTAGGCCCTGGACGGAACCGAGCGTTCGCGAACTGTGGCGGACAAGCCGACTCGTGTGACGTCACAAGTTCGTTCCAGGGCCGTATTTCTAGTGGGCCCCGTGCACAGCAACGCAGCGGCTGCTTGTACTGCTCTGTAAACAAAAGTCTCAGTTAGAAAAATGGTTCAAACGGCTTTGAGCACTATGGGACTTAACATCTGAGGTCATCAGTCCCCTAGAACTTGGAACTACTTAAACCTAACTAACCTAAGGACATCACACACAACCATGCCAAAGGCAGGATTCGAACCTGCGACCGTAATAGTCGCGCGGTTCCGGACTGAAGCGCCTAGAACCGCTCTGCCACCGCGGCCGGCTCTCAGTTAGAATCTGGCCCTGTACGTCCTACAGTCGTATAACAACATGTGTTGACATATATATCCTTTTTTTTAAAAACAAATCATATGTACTAATGAATTTGAGCCATATGGTATATAGATCACATCAATACAACTAAAAATTGAGACATTATTTCGTTATAATTATACCAATTTAAATAGTGTTAGACGAAGGGATAAAATTTCTCAATGTCTACCGAACGTCAACGTGCCAACGTTTTGCTTTCAGTGTGTAACATGTGTAGATTTTCTTTGAGCTGTTTGCAGTAGCCTGCTAAATATAGCTTAGCAGATTAAGAGGTGATTCTAAATGGAGGCTGTTTATTGTTTAGTGAGGCTTGTAGTAAAACGTAGGTAGTTTTACTATTTATTCTTCGTAATACTTACGGAATAGCACTGTCAAAGCTGATGCGCTGGAAACTCGCAGTTCTGCGGCGTGTGCGGCTGTGTGTAACATAAGTAACGCGGATGACCAACCACGGACACTGTTCTACTTTACACGTGACGACACTGAAAATAATAATTACTTTTTTTAAATGTTCATCAATATTTATTCCGGCAAAAAGAATTTGCATTGACACAAATACTCAGGAAATGATACAGAAATTTTCCTTTAATGTAACAAAAGAGAAGTGTGTAATCGCTAATCCGCTAGTTGGTGTCTGTCGGTTAAATAACATTTGTAATGTCTTGCTGTTCGCCCTGTTAACTTTCAGCTGTTTCCCCATCACCGGGTATGTGATGCTCTCCATCTTAAATTTATTGTTCTTTGTTACTTCAGTATAAATAAAAGCCCCGGCAGAGTTCACACTGCAAAGGTTATCCGTGACGGTTCTTGGCTTCTGACGAACAAGGATTTCAGTGGCTCCTCATATTCCTGCAGCATTAACTCTCTCGTCTACAGCTGTAACAACACTAAAAGAAAATGCAGTGTTATATCGCAGTTCATACGAAAACTAGAGGAAACCACAACCGCTACCATTTTCACCACAATGGTACAAGTTTATATGCCTATCTTCTGCGCGAATGATGAAGGGATTGAAAGAATGTATCATGAGATAAAAGAGGTTAATAAGATCGTTAATGGAGACAAAAATTTAATTGTGATGGAGGACTAAAACTAAATAGCAGAAACAAAGTTGAACATTTGCTGGGAGAAAGGAATGAAAGGGGAAGTCACCTTGGAAAATTTCGCACAGAACATTTGACAAAAGGTTGTATATGTCGAAGATACATTTAAAATATACATAATGATAAGATAGATGTTTTGAAACCAGTTTTAAAATGCAAACAGTTACCACCAACAGTTGTGGACTCTGACTATAACTTGTTGTACATGAGCTGTACATAAAATCTGAAGAAATTGCAGAAAGGTATGAAATTAAGAAATTTGGAGCTGGATGGATTGAAAGAACCACTGCTTGTTTAAAATTTCAAAGGCAACATTTGGCAACGATTGAACGCGATTCCATCGACAAAATTTCGGAAGTTGTTCACGATATTTTCTGAATCTTTGGTATAAGGAAGTAATAGTCCGCGGCGTCTAGTTACAGAGTAATCGCATTTCATACTGATTTATTATTCCCATTTGACTTTGAATATATATTGCACTTCAGTCCGGAACCGCGCTGCTGCTACGGTCGCAGGTTCGAATCCTGCCTCGGGCATGGATGTGTGTGATGTCCTTAGGTTAGACAGGTTTAAGTAGTTCTAAGTCTAGGGAACTGATGACCTCCGATGTTAAGTTCCATAGTGCTTGGAGCCATTTGAACCATTTCTATATATTGCATTAAATTTTTCTGCACAACGATGCTAATGTTAACGGCATGCACTACGTATGTTATATGGAAACAATCAGTTCACTCGCGGTACTTGCTGTTGACAGCAGTAATGCCCACTTTACTATTAGCCATCGAGCTTGCATTCAGTACTGCTCGGTTGAGTGTCAGATTTGTTTTCCCGCACTGTTTGTTGTACGTTAACGGTGACACACAGCAGGATGTATAGGTTTACTGATGCGTTGGACGCTATCCCCGTCGTGTCTGGGTTCACTGGATGCAACAGAAGAGCACCACACACACGCTTTGCAAAGTTGTTCCCGCAGTGAAGGCAACTACATCACAGTACTTCTGTCTTCATACATAGGCGCCTACGGCAAACCCTATACTTGTGTGTATCACTTTTAGAGTACAAATAACACTTCCACATGAACAAATTATAAACAGAAACGATCAGTGCTAAATGCAAGCTTGAGGGCGAAGGGTAAAATAGACATATTACTGTCAATAGCACGATGCAGACTGGAAATTACCGATATGAATTAATTGCAGAAGAACCGAAGAACTGGTGGAAGCCGACCGCAGGGAATATCAGCTTCGGTTCTAGAGAGATATAGGAACATGTGAGTTAATGCTGAACCTACGAAATATCTTAGAAGACAGGTGGAAGAAAGACAAACCTGCGTTTACAACGGCCGGCCGGAGTGGTCGAGCAGTTCTAGGCGCTACAGTCTGGAACCGCGAGACCGCTACGGTCGCAGGTTCGAATCCTGCCTTGGGCATGGATGTGTGTGATGTCCTTAGGTTAGTTAGGTTTAAGTAGTTCTAAGTTCTAGGGGACTGATGACCTCAGAAGTTAAGTCCCATAGTGCTCAGAGCCATTTGCGTTTACAACATTTGTATATTTAGAGAAAGCGTTCGACAGTCTGGACTGGAATACACTCCTTAAAATTCTGAAACTAGCAGGGACACAATATGTAGAGCGAAAGGTTACGTACAACTTGTACAGCAACAAAACAGAAGTTATAAAAGTCAAAGGGCATAAAATGGAAGCAGCGATTGAGAAGGATATGAGACAAGGTTGTAGCCTATCCCCAATGTTATTCAATATGTACCCTGAGCAAGCAGTAAAAGAAGCCAAAGGAAACTTTGTAAAAGGAATTAAAGTTAAGTGACAATAACAATAAAAACTCTGAGGTTGGCCGATGACACTGTGACTCTGTCAGGAACACCAATGGACTTGGAAGTGCCTGGAAAGGAGGAAATAAGATGAACTTTAATACAAGCAAAACAAGGATTGAAATTAAATCTGGCGTTACTGAGGGAGTTAGATTACGAGGTGAGATACTAAAAGCAGTATATGAGTTTTGGTACTCGGGCATCAGAACAACCAATGATGGCTGAAGTACAGGGGATATAAAATGTGGACTCGCAATGGTAAGAAAAAAATTAATGAAAGACAAAAATTTGTTAACATATAATAAAAATTCGTGTCTTAGGAATTCTTTTCTGAAAGTGTTTGTTTGGAATGTAGCCTTGTACAGAAATGAAATGTGGACGATAAGCAGTTCAGACAAAATGAGAATAGAAAAAATAATACTGATGATCACATGTGTAGATCTGATAACTAAAGAGGACGTACTGAATAGAATAGGAGGGAAAAGAAATATAGAGTACAACTTGGCTAAAAGAAGGGATTGGTTGACAGCACACTCCTTAGGTACGGTGGAATATTCAACTTGGTACTGGAGAGAAGTTTCGGAGGAAAATTTGTTGCGTCAGACGAAGGCTTGACCACTGTAAGCGGGTTCGAATGGATGTAGGTTGCAGTAGTTATAAGGGAATGAAGAGGCTTGCATAGGATGGAATAGCGTGGACAGCTGCATCGAACCTGTCTTTAGTTTCAACAGCGACAACAATAAAATTAGATACCTGGACAGGAAGTTCTCATGTTTCTATTGCATATACAAAATTGCCGTTGCATTAGATCGCTCAATGGTGAAGGGAGTCATCTGAATAATCTCTTAACCTTTTCACAGCTCCGTGGCATATTTCACTAGTTACAGGGTGGATAAAGTAAACTTCCGCTATTTGAGCGGGACTCCATCAAAAACGAGTAATCACAGGGCAATGAAACTTTGTTGAAACATTTGCAAAGACATGCAGTAGAGAAATATCGAATAAACAATTGAACGAAAGACATTTTAATTTCTACATGAGAGGATACCATATGTTAATTGCGTACCGCGTTTATGTTGCAGGTTACAAAAGATGCTCAATGTGACCACCACGTGCATCCACAACAGCCTGGACAGAGATACCATTTCACAATTGGTCGCAGCACTTTTCCTTGCATCCACAACAGCCTGGACAGAGATACCATTTCACAATTGGTCGCAGCACTTTTCCAACGGTGGACCACGGAATGTCCGCTGTCGTGACACAGCTCGTGCACCGCCTGAAGGTCGCACATCGTGTCCAGCATTCTGAATCATGGTAATTTCTTCAACTATTTGTGGCGCATTTGACCGTTGGCCGTCGGCCTCTCCCAGGAACAATTCTCAAATCGTCAGTTAATTCAACCTTCCGAATCATGTTTTTCAACCCCGATGCGGACAGAGGATCTGTCCGTATTCCTTTAATGCGTCGATACTCGAAAAGAGCGGCTGCACTATAGCTGTTGTATCGATAAAACAGCTTTACAAGTAAAGCCCTGTTCATCTTGTCCAGACCCATGTTGACTGTCTGCAACTGTAATGCACACCGCCGGCCGTTGTGGCCGAGCGGTTCTAGGCGTTTCAGTCCGGAACCGCGCGGCTGCTACGGTCGCACGTTCGAATCCTGCCTCGGGCATGGATGTGTGCGATGTCCTTAGGTTAGTTAGGTTTAAGTAATTCTAAGTCTAGGGGACTGATGACTTCAGATGTTAAGTCCCATAGTGCTTAGAGCCATTTGAACCATTTGTAATGCACACTGACACTTGTTTTTCACTCGTACGTCGCCGTACCAGTACCGGCGCCTAACATCAAGTTCAAAAAATGGTTCAAATGGCTCTGAGCACTATGGGACTTAACTTCTAAGGTCATCAGTCCCCTAGACTTAGAACTACTTAAACCTAACTAACCTAAGGACATCACACACATCCATGCCCGGGGCAGGATTCGAACTTGCGATCGTAGCGGTTGCGCGGTTCCAGACTGTAGCGCCTAGAACCGCTTGGCTACCACGGCCGGTTAGCAGCAAGTCATGACACGAAAATCACTAATAACTCACAACCTGCTGCGCACAGTCTTATCATCATTCCTATGAAGTTGGGTACCCAAAAGGTAAATAGTTTTCTGTCTCCACCGGCTCAAGTTGCGAAAGTTTAACAATAATCACCCTGCACTTGAGCACCTTGCTAGGACTAAAATGTTTTGTTCAGTACAACGTGCGGCCAGTGCCGGAAGACAGCACGAAGAAATTCATAAACAACATACATACACACTAAGAGGCACGGTAAGAACCCGAGAAGCTGTGATTGCCTGCTAGAACAGCCAACAGGAACTGTCGTACGGAAATATTTAATAAATTTAAATCAGAAATCGAATTACAATCTTTCAAGAAACCAAGCAGTAGATAATGTTAAGTAAGGACATATTTTGAAAAAAAGTAGCCGAGATGCACAGGAATAAACAAAGTAAGCTCACAACATTTACAAATGTGATTGATCTTCGAACTGTTCGTGTGTGTCGCATTATCGTCTTGTATCCTACCTGGTGTCAACGTCTGCCACAAAAGCATCTTGCAGCATCTCGAGTTTAGCTACTTTTACTGGCCTCATGTGAGTTAGTGAAACAGCGAAGCCTTGGGCCGCACAGACTGTCGCAGGGTTGCACACGAAGAGTCGTTGCTTCTAGAAACAGTTGCGACTTCTCGGGCTATTTCAGATTCCCGGTCGTCAGCCATCCTCTGAAAAGTATACATATTCGTTTAATATCAGATTTTGTGTTTCACTTATACTTACTATTTTCGAGTACTGCTCAAGAGTGTGAAGCCGTAACAGTTTGGGCTAACAAGGTATACTGAAAATATGAGAATCATCGAATGCTTGTTGTACACCGGAAATTATGGCTGAGCAGTACCAGTACGGAGTCCACCTCCGCAGCTCAGTGGTCAGTGTAGATGGCTGCCATGTCGAGGACCCCAGTTCGACTCCTGGTATTGGTAAGGATTGCTCCTTAGTGAGAGGACAGGTATGGGGTGCACCCAGGCTCCTGATTGCAACTGAGGAGTTACATAAATGAAATGTAGCGGCTCCACGATCTGGAAAGTCAGCAAGACGGTCGGGAGAGCGGTGTGCTGGCCGCAAGTTCCTCCATATCTGCATACACATGATGCCGTAAGCCAGAGAATGACACGGTGGCCGGTCGATATCGCTTGGCCCTTCAAGTCGTGGACGATGCGCTCGTAGTACAAGTAGGGAGAATTTTTTCCTATTATTAACTTTATGTTTCTATGTACAGTTCATGGTTTATTTTAGCAGTGTTGATTTGGATTGTTTAATTTTGTTAAATTTATTGTAACTGTAGTGTATTCACTGCATACACTGCAGTGTAACTTCGTAGACGGACACTCCATTGCCAGGTAGGTAAATGATTTAGAGTTACAATTTTCTGTGAAAGGTAGGACTGGCACAAGAGTGCAGTGTTCTTCGTGTTTAGTGTTGTTACCAGTCCCGGTAGGGTTCATCAGGGGCGTGAGCAGCGTCAGATGTTGGGTGATCACTGTGGAGGACACGGAGATACCGCGTACACGTGTGAGACAACGTTATAAGCTCCTGACAGAGTTCGAAAGGAGCCACTTTGTGGGTCTCCATTTGGCCGACTGGTCAAATCGTGCAATATCCAGATTCGTGTGAAAATTGGACTGACAGTGGCAAAATGTTGCTCAGCGTGGGAACGTGATGGCGGGCATATTCGTGGTCAAGACGAATCGCCATACCGTGCACCAAGCACATCATAGCCCCTACACAACTGTGACTCCCATCCGAGAACAAGCAATGGACTTGCGATATTGCTGATATTTGATTTATTGGAATAAGGCCGTGGTCCAAGGCACAATTCTGTGCCTAACGTTTCTTCTTCCACTGCTGGAAAGTTCATCGGACGCTTTAACGAGCCAGAAAACAGTTACAAACTCAAAGCAGCTCAGCAACACGAACTGATTATATAAACAGTTTTCTGACTCGTTAAAGCCTCTGATGAAGTCTCGAGCAGTGGAAGACAAAATGTTTGGCACCGAATTATGCCTTGGACCACTACCTTATGCCCACAAACCAAATATCAGCAACATCGCAAATGCCGGCCGCGAAAGCCTGCGTAAGCGTAAGCTGCCAGTAACACCAACCTTCAGACGACTGCGTCTGGAGTGTTACCGAGATCGGACAGCACGGGCTGCCGATGACTGGCATCATATTGCATTCTGCGATGAATCGCGGTTCTACCGTACCCCAAGTGACCGTCGTCGGCGAGCATGGTGGCAACCTGTGGAGATGTACCATTCATTCTAATGTGTAGGCGTCAGGGTGTAGGGGAAGTCGTCGATTATGACTTTAGGTCACGGCTGGTAGAGTCAGAGGGAACTCTGATGGTACAACGGAATGTCACAGATCTCCTTCGTCCTCACGTGTTACCTCTCATACGACAGTATAGTTGTGCTATTTTTCAATAGTACGGCGTTCATCCACACATGAGAACCGCCCCCGATAGAACATGCGTGAGACCGTCTCAGTTGTGAGCTCCGTCCTAGTGCCAGTATCCGGTATGTAAATGACCGGCCACAACAGATGTGCGCCAGCTTGCCTCGAGAAGAGAGAATTGGTTGGCTTGATAACACCCTTCCCAACCGATCAGTGCATGTGTTCACGCTAGAGAGGGAAGACGATTTCTTAGTTCAGTGAAGTACTAAGAAGTTGTAATTTATCAACGAAATTGTTGGTAGCTCAGGGCTTAGCATAATTCGACAATGCTCATAAGACTGATGGTTCGAAACGTGTTAGTGGCATACATTTTTAAATTCTGTACTTATTAACAAATGGAAATGTTAATTAACAAACATGGAATCATAGTTTAGTAAAAATTACATCTTATTTTATTTTCATTAACTGGTCTTACTGATGGTGCGAAAATAAACTTAAATTTTGAACAATAATGCGTTATGCTTTTTTTGTTAAACAACAAACAGTATACACATCAAAAATACTATCCAGTTTCTATTATTTCTTTTTTTTTATTTGGAATTTTTGTACCTAATTTTAATTTAGTGCGAACAGTAATTAATGTAAAAATATATTATTAAAATTATTGTTCCATATTCGTTAATTAACATTTTCATTTTTTAATAAATATTCAATTTTAAAGGGATGCCACTACCAAGTTTCGAACCATTGCCCACATGATTGCAATATTAATGCACTGCGCACTGAACACCCGACGAATTGATTACTAAACAACAGATGTTTTGTACTTAGTAACACTCGGAAATCTTCTAATCTTTGAATGCTAGTTTTTTACGTTTTGTTGAGAACTGCATCGTATTGCTTTAGTAAATTGATGTCTGGGCGCTGAACTTTAAATCGTGTTGGTATGAAGAAACTTTGAGAGGGTGCAGCAAATGAAACGGACAGCACGAGCATATCAAAACACTATTAGCTAACCAGTGAAGCGATGACAGCAAATTTCCAGGATTCATTTCGCTTCAAGAAAACAATCATCTTCACGTAACACACGATTTGGAGAACTGGTTGACATTCTACGTAAAAGGAGGTTTTTCAACAAGTATAATGTATATCGGGAAGATAGATTTGATTCCGATAGAGGTGGCGTGCTTATACAAATAAGAAGTAATGTTTGGGCCAGCTTAGTCGGAAGTGAATCCACATGAAAACTTTTTTACGAGTAGCTGAAGTAGCTAGACTCATATTAGTAACTGGGTAGCTCTACTGACCGCCAGATCCAGACACATCAGCTGCAATGTAATTCAAATACAGGCTAATCTAAATAGGAGAGTAGGACTCCGCGAATACGATAGTAGTAAGGTGGGGGGCTCATTTACTCAGCAGCTCTTGGGATTTCATAGACGTTACCAGTAGTAAAGACTAAAAAACCTATCATGCTGGACGCTTTATCGGACAACTATATAAGGAAATTAGTCTGGCATTCCACAAATGAGAGAAACATTTTAGACCACCCTCAATTTTATCAACAGTGGCATCGAGCAGACAGGGAGTAGTTACCATGATGCAATTACAGAGACCATGATCGGCGAAAGCAGAAAGGAGCGCTAGAAGAGTATGTGTGTTTTGCTGAACAAATAGTCAGTCACTAACGTCGTACCTAAAAAACTAATCGTATGTTAAAGCATGACAAACGTTGAAGAGAGCTGGACCAAAAGGTCACACACATCGTAAACTGTGTATGGGATAAACAAATTCTAAAGAAGACAAGTAAAGATGAGAAATAAGCTTTTAATGGTGCAATCTGGAGTTCATAGAATGTTCATATTATCAAACTCTCACTTAAAATGACAATGAAGCGAAGCTGATGGACAAAAATTAATAGCAATTAGTGCACTCGCAAAAAATTATTTTATATGAACAAACTTCAATTTGCGGATTATATTTTGCTCTACAGAACAACTTACACAAAGAATGAGAGCTCTCAATAGAACAAACCTGAAAGTCAAAGACCAAAGGAAATCCGTGCTGACTGTCGAGTTTGAATGACAACGCGAAGATCCCGCAGTGCTTCTTTGGCAAGGTCCTAACGCAAGTGGTTTACCAGTACCTTGCACCTGCATGTGTGTGAAGTGTCACGTATTGTCTGCGTTGTGTAGACTGGTTCTTATCCAGTGTAGTGTTGTTACTGTGTTGATATAGGAGGTTTGGAAGCTAAAGGAAGAGGGAATGTCAAGCCTGGAACCGGCACATAGGTAACAGTCACAAACGATTAGGAAACCTTCGAACCTAATGTGCAAGGCTGTCACGGATTCCAGTTCCGCCTTGGGTATGGATTAAAAAATGGTTCAAATGGCTCTAAGCACTATGGGACTGAACATCTGAGGTCATCAGTTCCCTAAACTTAGAACTACTTAAACCTAACTAACCTAAGGACATCACCCACATCCATGTCCGAGGCAGGATTCGAACCTGCGACCGTAGCAGCAGCGCAGTTCCGGACTGAAGCGCCTAGTACCGCTGGGCCACATCGGCCGGCCCATGAGTTAAAGTATAACCTCTAAATACACTGTGTGCTTACGAAATATGACTCAGACTTTCGAAAACATCTGATCATCTATCTTTGGGAATGCCTGTGATTTAACGCACGATATTAGTGCGCAATCTGGCAATTAAAAACCTTGGATCATGAAGCTCTCCCTTCTCGTAACCCTAATTTAGGTGATGAATATTTCTTTCCGCTAGCTGCTCCTGGGTTGGTTTCCACTGTAACAGCTTTTTGCTATGACGACAGTGCTAAAATTTAACTACAAGAAGATCGAAATCCCCCTCACCGGTTTCCATTAGTAAAGGAAAACACTGAAACAACAATAACCTGATAGAGACTACTGTTGCAAGTCGTAGCCTAAGAGTAGAACACACGATACGATACAAATATAACATGAAAACAACACCACAAAACAAAGAGTTTATCTTCGAACTCAGAACATGTTTGAAATAAACAGCGGGTGTTTCATTTTGGTATAACACACGTGATATCAATAGGGGGTGCGTATACACCGACCATCTATACAACACATATAATACTGTGCGAATCTGGCAGTGGTCATGTGTATGAGCTCTGTAACAAGTGAATGTCACTCTTCTTGTAAAGCTTCTCCGTAGTAACACGTATTCAGTGCGCAATGCAAACTTTTGTACAGGATTCAGATCGATAGCGCGAGACAGCCTCTCCATGGGCTGAATTCTTTTCTGTTGATGATATCCGTCCACGAAAATTATGGGTGGTAACGGCTTACGGCTTCTCGCCAACTTAAAACACGTCTTTCGACACTTTGCATGCTGAACATGTTCGCCCGTGAAGAGATTGGTCAGTCATTGTTCTGCAATCCGGTGTACAACTTACAGCACAAAAACTGACGCTTCTCTTGCATTCACAATGTACTATACGTTTTGTTCTTGTAGTGACTTCGTCACAAAAATTGTTAAACGAGTGGTGACGATGCAATACCGTGAGCCATTGGTTTTTATTACACTGTAGTCCCCAAAAGACGGGCGCAGATCTGTCGCCAGAAACCCTGAAATTCACGACTACGAAAGGAAAATTGGTTTTCCACCAGAAGTTTTTAATTTGGCGATTTATCAAGCAAAGAAGAGATCAAAACGCTCTTCTCAGTAGGAAAATCACAATGACTTCTCTCTGTGGGAGGTAAAAGATTTCGCTGAACTACCGTTGAAAACGGGGCCTAAATCCTAAAATTCAAGAAGCTCTTGGCTTGAAGAGTTTCTTGTACACGACGTGTTGGGTGTGTGCAGTGGTAATATTTCACACAGTGTCTATTCGTAAACTCTGTTCACAGGTCCCGGCCAACCCATCGGTACCGACCAACAGCCGTGTCATCCTCCGCCAATGGCGTCACTGGATGCGATGTGGAGGTGTGTGGGGTCAGTAAACCGCTCTCCTGAGTTTTAGTGACCTGGGGGTGCTACTACTCTGTCAAGTAGCTCCTCAACTGGCATCACGCCGCTAGGCGCATCCGTTTTCAGCCCTTCCAGCAAGGACAAATTCCTGGTAATGCCAGGAATCGAACCCAGATCCTCTGCATGGCATTCAACCGCGCTGACCACTCCGCTGTGGTGGCGAACTTACACAGCGCCTATGGCCTCTTCAAATAACCGACAGCCACAACTATCCCGCTCCAAGGCAGCCCGATTCTCTCATATTTCTTACTTGAAAAGCTGCATAAACCAGCATGATCCGACGACACCATCAGTTGGTTAATTAGTTATGACATTTATGAACCCGTACGTGAACTTGTTGGATGTGTGGATATATAGAAGTCGTGCTTCAAACTGCCAATGAAAAGACGCGATATAAACCGCAAGTTTGTGGACCATATGAGGTATTTTGTGCGTAGAGCTACTGCAACATAAGGAGTCAAGATGAAATATAGTCTGCTTGGCGCAGATATGGGGTTGACATCAGAAACAGTTTTTTGTCATCGTGCTTGTTGGCCGATAACGTTAGTCAATTAGAAACTTGAACTTCATTACAATTTTGTGTATGCAGTATTTTAAAGTAGTCACATGAGTGTGCGTCGTTCAAATGGATGACAGCAATGTTGGACGGTAAAGAATTTTTTCATCAGTTTATTGGCAAAGGAAATGCTTTTGAAATTCTAGAGTTTGTTCTTTTATTTTCAAGAGTTAAGAAATACATAGCGGAATTGCAACGTGCCTTTTTCGGAGAAGGGGATAAATATGTAGTGAGCAATCGGTGGCTAAAGGTGTATGAAAAATGTCCATAGCATTATCAAAAGGAAAACCAAGTTACATGTTAAATGAAGATTTAAGTACAAAATACTCTGTGCTAAATGGATTCAAGATGAATAAAAGCAGATCTATGGACCATATTAAAGTAGAGTCCAGTTAATATTGTGCTCAGATTTGTTACAGTGGATGAGACCTGGACCCGTCACTTCAGGCCGAAAGCGGAACAGTAGTCAATCCATTGGGTAGAATCCGGCAGACCAAAGGCAAGGTCTGCTAAAGGAGAAAAAATTCGTAGTTCGTCGGGATACTGAAAGACGCTTTGAAATAAGAAAAACAGGGACTTTATGTTCCAGGTATTGGAACATCCACCTTATTCAGCAGATCTAGTACTCTCAGGTTTCTACGTACTGTCACATCTTAAAAATATTGGTGGCTGGAAGGAGTTTGGAGTCCAAGGGCGAGGTTATGGCAGTAACAGGGTGATATTTTTTATACCTTGCAGAATCCCTCTTTAGCAAAGCAGTTTACTTATTGAAAGACGCATAGTTATGAAATGGCATTACGTCGGAGAAAAGTGTCAGAGTTGCACCTTGGTATCGTACAAGCTGTCACAAGAGAAAATGGCATTACTGCTGAAGCTGACAGACCATTTGAAGCAAAAAGTAGTTAAGACAGACGGATGTTCTTCTGTGAACAGTTTCTGAAATAAAATGTGGTCTTCATATGTGGCTCATTTCCACTAGTGCCACGCGGCAAAGCCGTATTTACACGAGATGGAATGAGCTACACACGTAGTCCTAAGACAACCCTGTTCGTCAAAGAAAAGAAGTAAGTTTAGGATTGAACGTCACGCGCGGGATGAAGTCAGAGCATAAGCTTGGATAGGGAAGAAAATCGGTCGTGACATTGTCAGTCGATCCAATCAGACATTTATTTACCTCAAGCGATTAGAGAAACCACAAAAACTGGCGTCTTCCAAAATGCGAGTCCAGTGTCTCACCATGGCACCTCCGCGCTCGATGAAACCAGTTTGTTTCTCATCAATGCGTAGTGCGGCAAAATCGGAGACACCTTCATGTGTCTGTTCAAAAATGGCTCTGAGCATTATGGGACTTAACAACTGAGGTCATTAGTCCCATAGAACTTAGAACTACTTAAACCTAACTAACCTAAAGACATCACACACATCCATGCCCGAGGCAGGATTCGAACCTGCGACCGTAGCGGTCGAGCGGTTCCAGACTGAAGCGCCTAGAACCGCTCAACCACCACGGCCGGCGGGCGTCTGTTATTTTGGATCTGATTCTCTTGGCCTCTTGAAATGCAGTGTTTTCCAGCATAACAGAAGAAAAATATTACGGTTTACCACTCCGTCGACAAAGAGCTCATTGGAGACGAAGCACAAATTTGGATACAAATTTGGATACAAGTTTGGGGACTTATCACAGCTCGTTTTAAAATAACGAAATTGGCATGTGTATCTCCGTAGCTGATAGTTTAATAAAATGCTGGTCATCGTTTTATGAGATCCTTCAGACTATTAGACCATGCGAAATGTACTCTTAATACCTTTAGCGCAAAAAAAGTTATTTGATGAGTAAACAATTGTTGTCTCATCCTGTCTTGAAAGTTACGTTGCAAGCATATTTTAGTTTCCTAATAACGTATTCTTAACTGTTGTTTGGAGATGACCCTACGCACGAAACGAATTTCTGCGGAACAAAACCAAAGAAGTGCAATTTATATTTTGCAAGCTAAGGATCTCATACGGCCTAACAGGCCATACGGAAGTATGCAACTGAATGTTCCTGCCACGGACGTATCTTCACAACATGGGTGGACTGTGCAAGGCATGTTGTAATTAGGGGAGCGGGTGCTGCCGTAGGAGAATAAGAAGGACCGGTTGCTGCGCGGCGACGCATTTACGGGTCACCCTGTGCCAAGGGAGGCCATAAAGCGAGGGGACGAAACAAGCTCCGTTTTCCGCCTGCTGTCATTTGCTCGTCCCGGCCCAGATAAAAGCGGGGAAGGAACTAGGTTGGTGTCGCGCCACTCCGCCCACCCATTTCGCACCCTGGCGGCTCAGGCGGTAAAGGACACTGCGAGTCATCTGTCCGGATCTTCCCCACCGCTGCGTCTTTAGCTGAGAGAATGTTTGTAACGAGCAGGCACGCGGCACCCAGGACGCACCCTCAGCTTTCCCGTGTCAACTGCTCTCGCCGTGCCGAAGATCACAGATTCCAAATAGGCAGTAAAGATCCAGACATTATTTTCAGCTTGTTAGTCTTAATGTGTGTTATTGATAGTGAAGTAATTACACTCCATAGCAGGTGCTTTATTTTGTGGGCTAAGGGAGGGAATCTGCTTTAAATACTGTAAGTGTAAATAAAAATTTGTGTGGTTCATAGATCAGCTCCAAAAATTAGTTCATGCGAAATATAATGTGCACGGTATACGAAACAGCTCTCCTGCAGCGGTGCAGGCGAGAGCATGAACAATCCTGTTAACCTGTTCAAACTGACGAAGCAAGAAAATGTGTATTTTGGAATACAAGCACAATTCTCACGAAAAGTACTTCCATTATAGCACTCTTTGTTTCGTAATCTAATAATGGTTCCGTGAAATAAGTCTAATATACTTTGTAAGGAAGGAATGTCAAAATCCGAGGCAATGCCATTCTGGCTGACACCCATCCATTTTGAGACCCGCAAGGAAGTTTAACCGAGTCCCCCTTTCAAAAATTCAGCCACGCGTTTCTCCCTAAACAGCAGGTCACAGTCAGGTGGACGTCGTCGATTTTCGCTGTTTTCAGTTCAGAACTATTTTTACTGGGAGGAACTACTTATTTGTTTATTGATGTAACTCACTGCCTACTTCGAGCCTTTCTTGATAACGCAATTTCGACTTAAATGTTGCTGTTTCATGTAGGTGACTGTGACAAGAGCATGTGGAATGTAATAATAGACCGCCGGCCGGCCAGTGTGGCCGTGCGGTTGTAGGTGCTTCAGTCTGGAACCGCGTGACCGCTACGGTCGCAGGTTCGAATCCTGCCTCGGGCATGGCTGTGTGTGATGTCCTTAGGTTAGTTAGGTTTAAGTAGTTCTAAGTTCTAGGGGACTGATGACCACAGATGTTAAGTCCCATAGTGCTCAGAGCCATTTGAACCATTTTTTTGTAATAATATGTTTTTGTTTTTCTGTTAAGTTCTCAAGAAGGGAGATGGTCAAATCTGGTTCCGGCACATCACCTACTTTTGTCCAGCAGCAACCACCAAAGGGGTCGCCGATCTTTAACGTTCCGTTCAACAGGCGGGTTGCACGCTTTCACTCCCACAGAAACTACGTTGAGCCCGAAAACTGGCACAAAGTCAGAAACATTCCGCCACTCACTCTTCTCCTCTGGCTAGCGAATTACTGGCGAGGAATATTTCTTCCATCGCTGGCATTCGAATCGGCTACCTCGAACTAGATCGCTGTCGCAAAACTGTGCGTTGATGACCTCGGCTACGAAGGCGGTTAGGAGACGTCCATTAATTACGTGAGGGATTTTCTTTAAAATTTGGAGGCCTCCCCTTCCCCCTTTGTGAGAATGGTGAGAAGTGGTGGGACCCTGCCCCTCCCTCCCGCCCCTCACGCGAGGTTACCCCGTAGTCGGATGAAAATACGTATGAATGAATTTTTTAAAAATTTGTTTTAAACATTAAGTAACTCACTTTAATAAAACAGCGTTTCATCTATAAAGTGTATTAAACGGTGTTTTTAATACGTGATTAAAAACACTTTAAACATGCCAACCCTGACTAGTATCTACACAGAGAGAGACGGGCAAAAGCTCCGCGAAAATAGTATTAGCTGTCTTAATGGATCTCTAAAAATTGGCCTTTTATTGGTGTATTATATACACTAAAAGTCATAGTACCTTTACTTACTTTGCAGATGAAAGACAACATTGTTTGTATCTTCCTTTAAACCGCATGATTACGGAGCTTTCCAGTCTCTTGATTTACTTGATCACTAAGAGAATTATTAACAATGAATTTCAGCTTTCACACGTGTGTTTTGACTTGTCGGCATGCCCCTAAACATACGCATCGTATAAGTTTTGGTACGGATCCATATTGAAAATAATAACGTCGGCTTTACATGTGTTGCTGAATATCTCGACGTACACACGTCGCGATTTCGACCGGCGTGGCGGAGAAATCCTCGAATGAAATCTAACACTGCTGTGGCACTCGTTTCAAATCAAGAAATCCTGGGCATGCACACTTTTAAAGCATTCAGTACAGTTCAGAGGCCATAAAGACTGGTGAGCACTTTAATATTGTCTGTGTTCTGGATTAATTATATTTGGTGAGATTTTACCGAGCACTCCCCCCCCCCCCCCCTTCCAATCAATATTCAGGTCACGTAATTAATGGACGCTCCCTTATCTGGAACGACGAAATGTAGAGACGGTCGGTGTTACAGTGGGAGCGCATGCGCGGCCACGCACACACGACCCACACGTTCGAAGTCCGTACACACTTCCGCGTATCGATATGCAACTTTCATCGGTAAAATTTACTTCTATTGGCATTTATTGTCAAATGTTGTCCGTGTAACGCACTCTTACCGAACTTTTTTGTTTAACCGATACAACAGCTGCAAATATGTGACATTCATTGTATATCTGTAGTAGTTTACCTATTTACCGTTTAATTGAAGCGGAGGAATAATGTTTCTATTTAAAATACATCTAACGAGTGAGAAAATGCAGATGAAATAATCAAAATGAAAACTGGCAATAACACAACGTAAATGGAGCATTAGAATCACATACTCGTGTTTGAATGGGCTTGTAATTACATCGTTTTCTTGGCACTCTTTTTTGAGCACTGTTGTGTTCGACAATTTCAGGGTCATTAGTAACTGTAATGATAGTTCTGCAGAAGAAGGAATTGAGGATAGCTACCGGAACCTGCAGTAAAAAGAAAAAAACTTGTAGCATTCTGACTGGGGAACAGATGGCAGCAGGAACCACCCAGCTCAGATATGAAGACATGCCGAGTTTCACTATGAAAGCTATAGAAACAGAAGCCATACGGGGACTCCAGAGTCGTCATTCACATTTTGACCTATGGATGACGTGACAAATGTGGACGGCGAAGTGCAGACGATTGTAATGAGCGTTGTGAAGTATTGTGCTGCATTGCATTTGTGGCTTTATACAGGGTGCGGCAGTCAAATACCAGGTCACCACAGATGTACCCAGAATGAATAAATATATAGAAGTGCGGTTTTCGCCAAGTTATAGCAGACAATATGGCGAATCACCTGGCGTTCGCAAGTAGTTTTTATCATTTATAATAGCTGAATTACGACACCGACTATGTTTTCTTGTAATGGAACTACATACATTTTCTGTGGCATTTGGAAGAAGCTTCTACGAGAACTTCAACGACATAACGTGTACGGGACGTGATCAAAGAGGATGAAGGTTAACAGTGGCACAAACCACTGCCATCAGTAGAAGAGGTTCCACGAATGCTGCCCTATTATATCAAATGTAACATAGCTCAGGAACAGTTCGTATGTTTATGAGCACTGCTGCCATACCAAGTGCCCAAAATGTTGACGTCTAACATTGCTACACGTTATAAAGTGTTCTGGAGAAACAATATTGCATGTTCAGTTTCATTTGGAGTCAATGACAGCACAGACCCGTGTTATAGGACATTTAATGTAGCCCTCGGTCTTTCCTAATAGACCTCTTGTTTTAATTTCCACCACAGATAAAAATATAGAAGTGTAAAGTTCGGTGATTGTGTGGACAATTCTGCATTTTCTGAACAGCCATGCAAAAGCTTCCCGAATGTTCTCTTAAGAGGGTCTGTCACTACATGTGCAAAATGGGAGGGACATCCGTCATGAGCCGGCCATTGTGGCCGAGCGGTTCTAGGCGCTTCAGTCCGGAACCGCGCTGCTGCAACGGTCGCAGGTTCGAATCCTGCCTAGGGCATTGATGTGTGTGATGTCCTTAGGTTAGATAGGTTTAAGTAGTTCTAAGTCTCGGGGACTGATGACCTCATATGTTAAGTTCCATATTGCTTAGAGCCATTTGAACATCCGTCATGTTGGTGCCACACTCATTGAGTATCATTTCTTATTTTTATTACTTTGATCAGTCGCTCTTCTTTTTCCTACGCATATTTTATTCTTCACGCTTCCAGTCCTCATAACTTTTTTTATATAATGTTTGCAAAGACATATCGTGAGTGCTTGGTACGATCTGGATACTCTTCAGCATACAACCGCACCGCTGCTCTAACAATTTGGCGACATTTGCCATAAGCGATATCCACTTTTTCGACTGTCGTATACACATGCTTGCTAAACACTGTCTTCGGTAGGTACATTACTCGCTTCAGTCGTTATTATCTTTATCGGCCACACAACTGTAAACGACTAAAAATATTGTCTGCAATATGCCAAGGGAATTCGTTCAATTCCAACTTCACAGCTACTCTGTCTCTGAGAAGATGTAGAGAAAGTTGATCGGGAAATGAGACAAATGCAGTTTATACACAAAAGATGGCACAGTTTCAAAATTTAATAAAAATCTTACTGCTAAACCTTGGCATCGCACTAGCGCAGACCACCAGTAACAGTAACGGTTTAAGATCCTGCAGGTCTTATGCAAGTTATGGGACGAAAGGGAAATGATGTAACAGCGTTTTAAACGTACTCCGTTTTCAGATGTCAGTATCTACAGTGAGTCTGGGAATGAACAGAACCTAAGAATTAACACATCTGGAGTAGTTATATTTATTGCCTTTGGTCTTACATAGATGAAGATAAGTACTTGCGGAGTTTCAGCAGAGATTACGCGGGTGGCATTTGTCTTGTGGTCTACACTCATGAATTATACGCAGCTGATGTGCTGGCGAGAGAGCTACTGACGCTACGGCGAGTGGGAGAGTTGGGCATGTCACGTGACTGATATGTCGTCAGACACTGTGTTGGCTGCCTGCGTGACATTCGAGGCCAAGACGTGAAAGATGCGTACAGTATCTTGGCATTTGATGCAGCCAGATCACGGCTGCCAGACGCATGGTTCAGGTGATGGAAGCATAGAGGCAACGCGCTTCTCACCTGCCTTCGCGAATTCCTCTTTCAGGAAAAATGTAAAGTACTCACCAATTTAGTGTATGATTCTAACGACCGGTTAGCTGCCATATCATCCAGAATCAGCTTCTCACCGTGGGACACAGAAGGCACCTCCAATACGTGCACTTCCGCTTAGTAGTATAGTTTTAGGTACACCGCTATTCAAAGCTAGAAGCGTGAGAAAATGCCCTCTGGACTGATTACTGGCGGTATACTTTAATACACACCGACGGCCTGGCACGATTACGTCGAAATTCACAATAGGTAACATACCCCACTGCCACTATCTGACGGAGTGATATTTACATGGGATGAAATGATGGTCGCTAATAGACCTGCCATCACACTACTTGTTACGGATACATACACTATGTGATGAAAAGTATCCGGACACCTGGCTGAAAATGACTTACAAGTTCGTGGCGCCCTCCATCGGTAATACTGGAATTCAGTATGGTGTTGGCCCACTCTTAGCCTTGATGACAGCTTCCACTCTCGCAGGCATACGTTCAATCAGAGGTTGGAAGGTTTGTTGGGGAATGACAGCCCATTCTTCACGGAGTGCTGCACTGAGGAGAGGTATCGATGTCGGTCAGTCAGGCCTGGCACGAAGTCGGAGTTCCAAAACATTCCAAAGGTGTTCTGTAGGGTTCAGGTCAGTCCAGGCCAATCCATTACAGGGATGTTATTGTTGGGTAACCACTCCGCCACAGGCCGTGTATTATGCGCAAGTGCACGATCGTGTTGAAATATGCAATCGACATCCCCGAATCGCTCTTCAACAGTGGGAAACAAGAAGGTGCTTAAAACATCAATGTAGGCCTGTGCTGTGATAGTGCCACGCAAAGCAACAAGGGGTGCAAGCCCTCTCCACGAAAAACATAACCACACCATAAAACCACCGTCTCCAAATTTTACTGTTGGCACTACACACGCTGGCAGATGACGTTCACCGGGCATTCGACATACCCACACCCAGCCACCTGATCGCCTCACTGCGTACCGTGATTCGTCACTCCACACAACGTTTTTCCACTGTTCAATCGTCCAGTGTTTACGCTCCTTACACCAAGCGAGGCGTCGTTTTGCATTTACCGACGTGATGTATGGCTTACGAGCAGCCGCTCGACCATTAAATTCAAGTTTTCTCACCTCTCGCGTAGCTGTCGTAGTACTTTCAGTGGATCCTGATGAAGTTTGGAAATCCTGTGTGATGGTCTGGATAGATGTCTGACTATTACACATTACTACCCTCCTCAACTGTCGGCGGTCTCTGTCAGTCAACAGACGAGGTCGGCCTGTATGCTTTTGTGCTGTACGTGACCCTTCACGTTTCCACTCCACTATCACATCGGGAACAGTGGACCTAGGGATGTTTAGGAGTGCGGAAATCTCACGTACAGACGTATGACACAAGTGACACCGAATCACCTGACCAAGTTCTAAGCCCGTGAGTTCCGCGGAGCGCCCCATTGTGCACTCTCATGATGTCTACTGACTACTGAGGTCTCTGATAGGGAGTATCTGGCAGTAGGTGGCAGCACAATGCACCTAATATGAAAAACGTATGTTTTTGGGGGTGTCCGGGTATTTTCTTTTTGATCACACAGTTTAGACTTATTGTCCTATCATGTGCACAGGTTTATTCGGCCACAGCAACCCGCAGGCGACTTGTACCTTCAACATGACAGTGCACCACTTCATCACTTCTGACTCGTGCCAAGATGCATGGAGGAACGTGCAATGAACAAGGTAGCGCTCGTTGACCCAGCTCGGACCAGTCTGGTGGTCATAAATCAAAATGAATCGGTTTCTTTTTCTAGTGGGATCCATGACAACACTCGTCGCCGCCGTTGACAGGTTGACAGCGGGTGCTACATGCTAATTTAGTCGCTCAAGAGTTTACATCCAGGCGATATTGCATCTCTTACGATACATTCCAATGAATCACTGTTATGACAAATCCCATCGCGCCCGTAATGTGGCTGTCATGAAGCGCTGATTATACAGTGTGGAAAAGGCATCATTCTCTGAAAATGGTTTCCAGTTGCAAGTGTTGAATGGAGTCATTTTCTAGGACAACGAAGTATGTGATGAAATGTCGCTGTAGGTTGGATGAAGAAGAATGTACTATTGACGCCGGTCTGTATCAGGGCCGTTCACCTTCAGACTTTAACGGTTATGGCAGCTCATGAGTGGTTTTGCTATATGAACTTGCAGTACGATTGGAGCACTAAAACGCTAGCGATGTAAGCCCTGAATAATTAAAACACGAAAAGAAAGTATTAGATAAATTTATCTTAGCATCACACGTAACTGTATGTTACACTCCTTCCTGATATTACTTGTGCTGTTTTAAACTGGCACAATTCTGTGTATAAAGAAATATATGATATTGCACCAATGATGGGGCATGTGTCCTCCACAGGAAGCGAATACCATTATTTTTGCAAAACAACTTTTCAGTCAAAGAGGACGTCTAGGAACAATAAGGGGCCTATAGGAAGTGCACCATATATTTTCTGTGCGATTCAAGTCAGAAGACCTACCCACTACAAGCGCCCAATTATTTCGCTGTTGAATATATTAATCCACTACTGGCCCGTGTGTGATCAATATTTTTTTTGTGGGACAACGAAATCAAGAATAAATGATGTTATATTTAGTGGACTGTGGAGTCACGGTTCCACATGGAGACCTTAGCATCTGCTTACATATAACCATCTGATCAAAAGTAAACGGACACATCAGCGTAACGTGAAATTGGTCACTAGATGCCGACCAGCCAGTATAAAAGGAGACAGTATTTTGTTAGTAGAGATGCACTAATAGCAAAATGGATCGGGCAGGAGTGCTCAAGGACTTATAACTTGGACTAGTCATTAGATGTCACCTGAGTAAAAATCCATCAGAGACATTTCAACCCTTCTAAAGCTGCCTAGTCACTGTTGATGATGTGACTGGGAAATGAAAACGCGAAGGATCAACCGCAAACCAAGACCAGGTAAACCCCGTGTACTAACAGACACAGAGAGTGAAGTATTGCAGAGTGTGGTCGTCAAAATCACATGAAACGCTAAACGCGGAGGGATATGAACACATTCTACAACATTACTGTACTGCGTACAGCACAGGAAAAGCGGACGATCATTACTTGTTTCAGCAGGACTGTGCACACACTGCCATAAAGCAGCATCTGTGAGGTAATAGTGTGTGGACAATAAGAGTCCTGAAATGGACTGGCCAATCCACAGTCCCGAATTGAACCATATGGAACATCTTTGGTACGAGTTGGAATATCGACTTCGCTCCAGACCCTAGCGTTCAACATCAATACCTTCTCTGTTTTCGATTCTTCAGGAAGAATATGATGCCTTTCTTCACAGACATTCAGACACCTATTTGAAAGTGTCCTCGGCACGGCTCAGGCTGTCTATGCCTCATGTTAACGTCCACTAGTGGGTGACAGACTAATTTTCAACAGACAGTGTATACCACCTCACATACGCAGAATCCGCATCGTCAGAAGGCTTCCCACTCATTGATCGTTGATGGATAATTGCAGGTTCCAGCTTCTAACAAAATCAGAACATATGTGCTTACATTTCGCAGGCAAAACAGAACATCATTCTGGAAAAAAAAGAGAAGAAGAAGAAGAGCTGCAGTCCAGAGTAGAGTTTGATGCACATACTGCAGATGTCCCTCTGATGAGCACTGGACATGGGGCTGATGGTATCGCGCGCATAGCACAGTTTATGAAAAACAGGTCGTCACCTGTGTCTTCTCCTGACCCGACTGCAATCCCGCAATGGCCAGCCAGCGCTAATGGTCCAGTATATTATGTCTTAGCACCTAGATGGCCTTTCAGATGCTTTCCCCGTTATAAAATCAGCTTCTCTTTTAGTTTCAAATTTGCACTTGTCTGTTAATCACAAATTAGGCAACACGATTACAGAGCCGCTGGTTTGTATGTGGCATTTTACTGTAACAATAGTGTCACGACACTATGCTCCACTTTCATGTCATGTGCTTTATCTTTTCTCGAGTTATAGCTGCTTGTTTCTGGTTTCCCTAATTAATGGAAACCAGTCTAGCTCACGATTTGGTTCATCTAACAAGGGTATTTGCATTTCGTTAATTGCACATAGAACTTCCGCTTAATGGAAAAGGATTACACCTCGTAAAGATTAATTACTATTACAAAACAGATTTCAGCTAATGAGTTTAACCAGTGTTGCATGTACTTATTTATACAGGGTTTCACAGGAGAAATGGTCAGTATTCACGGATGTGACAAGAACGATCATTCGAAGCAAAAAAAGTCTAGTAAACACCGACTCTAAAATGCATACATTATGAGCTCTGAGGACTTGCACAGTAGAAGAGAAGTGTTTGACAGCAGCGAAGGTGAACAAGTGCTTATGGCTCTTAAGGTAAGCCTTTTAGAGTAGACGTTCACTAGAACTCTTTGCTTCGAATGACCGTTCCTGTCATACCCCTGAATATTGGCCATTCCTTTTGGGGCACTCTGTATACAATTCTCAGTAGATACTTTGCTAGTGAATGTAAATTCACGTTTTCATAGAGTAATTTCATAGTCTGCTTCTGGTCTCCATACTTTGCTTCTTCAACATAAATGGAGAACTTAACCGTCAACTTACTACATCCCGTAACATAATTTTCGGTGAATTTCCTAGAATACATCACGGTCCTTTCCTTCTCCATCCTTGCCCAATACACGTTACTGATTATTCTATAATGTCCTCAAATTTTATTTTTATGCTAATGAATTCTTTATGGAGATGTAGTCTTTTAGTAAAAAATTTAACATTAATTGTGGCAAAGTTTGTTGTCAGATTTCTTTGTTGTATTTTTGTGATGAATTTGGTCGATTTTGCTGGTAATTCGATAACGGATGTGCGGGAAGTACGAGCAAGCAGAAACAATGCCACTTTGGACATCAGAAATGTCATTTATCTCGCTGATAGGCTGCCCTCAAATTTGCTAATGTTCAAGATAAATCTTTCCAGAAGTACCCATTGACTTTTTTTGAAACTAGAAATATTGACATACTTTCTCTGATGACGGTATAATCTGGACAATGCTTTAACTGAGTTTTCATATGTGCTTGACGCAACATGACAACACTGAATAGGAGACACTTTCCTGATTTTCTCAAAAATCATTTAATTAAACACGAAACGGCTTTCGGTTTCTATGAGTTTAAAACTGGTGAAAAACATTTATTTATACACACATCAAAAAAAGTTTTGCAACACCCCAGTTCCCAGAACTCCTGAAGACAGACGTTGACACTGGATAATGTATCACAGACAGTGTCCCTCTGACTGTTCAAAGATGTCACTAAACCCGCCCAAAGATATAAATGACCATGCATGAGCAGCGCCTATTACACGGAGAGGGGCCGACAGCCGATTAGTTCCAGTCATTCCACCAGGAAGCAGGTACACTTGTCTGTAGTTCAACCATGACTAGACGGTCAATACCGCGGTTTGATCGAGTCCGCATTGTTACTTTGTGCCAGGAAGGGCTCTCAACAAGTGAAGTGTCCAGGCGTCTCGGACTGAACCAAAGCGACGTTGTTCGGACATGGAGAAGATACAGAGATCCAGGAACTGCCGATGACATGCCTCGCTCAGGCCGCCCAAGGGCTACTACTGCAGTGTATGACCGCTACCTACGGATTATGGCTAGGAGGAACCCTGACAGCAATGCCACAATGTTGAATAATGCCTTTCGTGCAGCCACAGGTCGTCGTGTTACGACTCAAACTGTGCGCAATAGGGTGCATGATGCGCAACTTCACTCCCGACGTACATGGCGAGGTCCATATTTGCAACCACGACACCATGCAGCGCGGTGCAGATGGGCCCAAAAACATGCCGAATGGACTGCTCAGGATTGGCATCACGTTCTCTTCATCGATGAGTGTCGCATATGCCTTCGACCAGAAAATCGTCGGAGGCGTGTTTGAAGACAACCCGGTCAGGCTGAACGCTGTTTTGGGGCGGCATTATGTGGGGCCGACGTACACCGCTGTTGGGCATGGAAGGCGCCGTAACGCCTGCACGATACGTGAATGCCATTCTCCGACCGATAGCGTAACCATATCGGCACCATACTGGCGAGGCATTCGTCTTCATGGACTACAATTCACGCCCCCATCGTGCCGTTCTCGTGAATGACTTCCTTAAGCATAACGACATCTCTCGACTAGAGTGGCCAGCACCTTCTCTAGACATGAACCCTATCGACCATGCCTGGGGTAGATTGAAAAGGGCTGTTTATGGATGACGTGACCCATCAACCACTCTGAGGGATCTACGTCGAATTGCCATTGAGAAGTGGGACAACCTAGACCAACAGTGCCTTGATGAACTTGTGGATAGTATGCCACGACGAATACAGGCACGCATGAATGCAAGAGGACGTGCTACTGAGCATTAGAGGTACCGGTGTGCATAGCAATTTGGACCACCACTTCTGAAGGTCTGGCTGTACGGCGGTACAACATGCAATGTGTGGTTTTCATGAACAATAAAAAGGGCAGAAATGATGTTTATGTTGACCTCTATTCCAATTTTCTGTACAGGTTCCAAAACTCTCGGAACCGAGGTGATGCAAAATCTTTTTGATGTGTGTATCGTCACCTACAGTGGTAACTTCCAGTCAGCCATCTCCAGTTAGACTGTCCCATATTTCCTTCCCACTGCTCTAGGATTGAGAACACCAGTCAATTAGCTATAAAGCTTACAGTATGCCTCTGAAGACGAAGAATTTGGATTTACTATGAGACGCCGAGAAGAGGGTTTTCACAAGCCTGTACGAAATACGGGTCTGAGATATATTTAGCCTTCTTCACGAGAATGTTTGCTGTTTCCTGTTTGGTAGCCACTCAGTAAACTGACATTGAAACTGTGTTTTACCTTACACTGTTGCTGTAGCGCAATGAATCAGTCTTAAATAGTTTCCGACTTTTGAAATGTCTCTTGAAACCGGAATAATAGTGCCAGACCTGCATAGTTTACGAATAATTAGTCAAGATCTTTGCGAAATACCCAGCAGGAAATCTGAAATTAGAGAACAAGAAAGCCTTTCTTCCACATCATGCACTAGATGTTCAATTTATTCCCGAGTATGGTTCCATCAACACAGGCATAAACCACATATTGTGAATCCTTCAGAAAGAACTAGTTTGAAGAATGTAATCTATCGGATCATTCTTTTTTCGTTACGTACAGGGTGGTCAGAAACAATCTGAAAAACTTATACGGATGTCTCAGGGTAGGTTGTGCTGAGAAAGAATTGTTAAAAAAAAATTATCTATGTTGCGCCGTTTCCGAATTAATTAGCATTGAAGTAGCCAACCTGGCCGTTGCGCGCAAATTCAAGAGGTCCACCAGACACTGTTGCCACACGTGTTCTTCGTTTGGTATTGTAAGACCGAACAAGAGAGCGATACACAAATTGGAGGTAGTGAGGATCGAACCCGAGCCAAAGGCTGTGCAGTCGCGTGTGCTATCATTTGCGCCACGAGAACAACAGACATTAATTGTATCTGGCGGGCCGCTTGAATCTGAGCGCAAAACGGCCTGATTGGCTAATTTCAATTTTAGTAATCTCGGAAACGGCGCAACATATCGAATTTCTTTCTTGATAATTACTTATCAGCGCAACCTAGCCTGCAACACACTTACAAGCTTTTCATACTGTTTCTTACCACACTGTTTTAAATGACAGTGCATATTGCCCCACAACTGGGAGTGAACGAACAACGTGGCGCAGTAGTCAATGCAATGGACTCGTAATGAGGAGAAAATGAATATTAGGGCGAATTTCGTCATACTCAATTCATAATCTAAGCTAGTACTCCGTCTAGAATTACCTCAAAGTCGACTGGACCTTAAATGCTAAAAAATCAAAAGAACTGTGAACAAAACGAAAGCTCGGAGTGGACAGCGGCGGGAATGGAAAGCGGTCGTGGACTTTTCAAAGGAAAGATCACAGTAACAGTCTAAAGCGACTTTCGAAAAGCACAGAAAATCTAAATCAAGATGGCCGGAATAGCACTTGAACACCGTTCTACTCAAATACGAATTTAATTTCTTAACCACCGTACCACCTCCCTCAGTTCTTATATGGGAGGAGTTGGGAAACCACCGTTTGGCCACCCAAATTAGCTTTTCCATATTTCTTTGTGGCGATGCATGGTTTCCTTAAAAAGGTCACAGACGATCCCCTTCTCCATTATTTTCTGTCTGAAATCGTGCTCTGTAGCTGATCACCTCGAAGCCAACGAGACTTTTTTCGTGTTCGTCACGAAAGAGGTTCAAATCCCCGTTTCACATTCCTTTCAGTAAACTTTTTCTTTCTGTTGTTGTTGGAAATAGAAACCTCGCATTTCCATGTGCCATACAGGGATAATTTTGAATTTGTGGAACCCTGGTTTCCATAAACTAGGACATCAATTAAAATGGCAGTAAAGCAAAAGATAAAGTAGACACACGAACTCCGAATAGCAAAAACCAACACAAGCTACCAGCGGTGCTGGATTCCCCATGGAGCAGACAATGACGTTTGATGGCGAGGTGACTGGCTGCAGCAGCACCACGTCTTCATACAATTTACCGTCTGTCTTTGTTCCAACCAGGGGTAGGTGTTTAAAACCTAAATCGCGATATCCGGACGGGAATTTGTTCCCCAACTTCCGAATACGAGTGCAGCATCTTACCAATGAGTCACCTCGACAAGTCCGTTAGGTAATGTATACTTCATTCAGAACATAATTTTACGTGATGTAATTGCGGTGTGGCAGACCGCAGTAGTCACTGAGAGGGTTTTTTTTTTTTTTTTTCTGGAAGACGCTCCAGACTATACAGGAATTGGGATACTCCCTTTTCCTTCACAGTAGTAAGGCAATGGGCGGATAGCGTCCTAATCAGAGCTTAGCATGTCACTCGGGATATTTCACTCTACGGAGTATTCAGAGAAATTTTGTGATCGTTAGTTCGCCAAATATGGTTACGATTTCTGGGAGTGTTGTTAAAAGACCCCAAGTGACTTAGTGCTCCGATTTGTCAAATGAGTGAGACGTGAATCTACTACTTAGCACAAGAAACGAAACAGCGACCATAGTCAGTGTGAAGGCGAAGGGGAAAAAGGGAGGGGCTGGTTTTAGTCTTGCATCAAAAGTACCGAAGTCGATTTCAACTGCTAGAGGCTTATACACTGTGGTTTCGGGGAGGCTGCAGGGATTCTTCTTATTTACTGCCTTACAAAAGAGGAAACTATAACTGGCGTATATTTTACGAGTCTTCTGCATCAATTAGAAGACAAAGTAAGTGCCAGTGCCTGCTTTGGTAATGGAAAAAACTAAGTGACTTTGTGAATGAAGTTTTGGAACATCTATAATATTCGCTATATTTGGCACTCTTTGATTTCCAGCTATCACCCCACCTCAAGGAATTCGTGGCTGAAAAACGTCATTAGTTACATTCTGAAGACCCTCAAGACTCGGCCCATGGCAAGGAAATTTACTAACTGCAGAAATGTTGGACAGCGTGTAGCTGACTAAAGGGCATCAATGTCAAAGAATGAGAGCAATTTTAACATAATACATAGGATTTCACTCAGGTAGAACGCATCACCTTGCCCAGAAAAAAAGCGGACTTTTGTGTTAAAAGTGCTTGTTAGTTGGGAAAAGCACTTCATATTCCAAATGTTGAGCACATCTTCGCTCTCTCCTTCCAATGCTTATCGTTTCGTTGAAGAAACTTAACGCGCCCTACGTCCTAATTAAATGGATATAACACGTCGATGAAGTGGTGTTGTTGTGGCAGGTGAAGGGCGAGGGCGAGGGCGGAGGGGGAGGTGGAGGTACGGTTGAAAAATCGTTCTGAATTTAGCAAAATGTGTGATGTTGCTTTCACCATTACACCACATTTCCATAAAAACTAGTTACTTTGATATACGATATCTCGATAGTTGCACAGGGTGAATTCATCAGCTACAAACGGTCTTTGGAAAATATTTCATGCAAGTGCATACAACAATAATCTACGAATATGACATCTAACCAAAAAACACGTAAGTGTTCTGATTAGTTGTTGAACTGTACTTGTCTGTGTCATTCTGGACAACGTTCTGCCAATTCAAAGGAATTGGGTTAGTTTATCACTGCTGCTTGTGACAGACCTAGAATATGCAGTGTTTACATGAGAGTGCTTTGATACATCGAAACAACACTGATACAGTTCAAGCAGGCTGAAACAGTACTAAAGAGATTAGATTAGTATTTGGAAGACTTACAGTGCAGTTCCCTGTCCAGCCATGCAAATCTATGTTCTTCATTATTTCCCCCAGTAACTTCAGGTGGACGCTGGAATCGTTTCCTTCACTAAGATCACACCCAATTTCCTTCCCCAGCCTTGCATACTTCAATGGGGGCTCCATCTCTAATGACCTTGACAGGAGGTTAATCTCCAAAATTCTTTATTTCTTATGTAGGTATTGAAATTAACATATTATGAGTTTGTTTTTGATGGACTAATTGGTGTTTCTCCACAGGAAACTACTGGGTTCCACAGGCAGCAGCCATTCCAAACTTTTCTTCCTCTTCTTTTTATTCACCATATGCCTAGTCCAATTGTCTCTAGCAGCTTAAACACTTGCAGAACACGAAAAAGATACTGAGAACGCATTGCAGAATGAATTGGTTGACTTGAAAATATGACATCCCACACTGCTCAGTTCTTTACGATTATACAGACAACCAGATTCCGATTCCCCATTACAGTGTCTTAAAGTTTTGGGCACAGAACCGCAAACTAAGTTCCAATAATTGAAGTTTGCACCAGTGACAAAGACGAAATTATTCAACAGCTCATTTCATTTTCAATTAACAGTTACCTTTATTCTTGTTCCTTGACAATAAAGGGTTGAGATGTTCTCCCCCAAATTTTTAGCACAGTCATTCAGGTTGCAGCAAACAATATTTGTTTTATCTGATCAATTGCCGCATTGAAGAAGAGATTAATTTTTGGCCACTAATGGCACATAAGGGAGCAGCTAGCTTATTCTTACAGATCATATGATGAATAATATCTCAAAATATTGCATCCTTGTATAACACAAAACTGAGCAGTTTAGTGTACCACAGCTTAGCTTCTTATTCAGTTCATAAGGAGAAGACCACGTGGATGCATTTCAGTCAACAATAGTGATTGAAGATGCTTCGTAAAGATCACAACCCACAAAATCAGTATCTATTAACAGCCTTTTCACTACATGAGACACTTCTACAACTTGAACCACTTCCAGATTAAACTGGAGTGGAAAGCCTATTCTAATTTGGTGTGTGAATCTTGGTTCTCACGAGAAGATGAGCCTGAGATACCAATTCAACACAATTCTCAAAAAGAAACACTCTTTCAGAAATCGACTTCATGCTGTGCTGTGCACTGAACTGCAAAAATAAAACTAAATCAATAAATAGACAAATTAATTAAAAAATTAATTTCAGGATTAATTTTGATTAAATACACTCACAGAGTATGAAATAATACTGCAGCTAACCTGTTTAAGTTTTTCCAAATACATTAGACAAGCCCTTTGACATAAGGTACAACAATTTTTAAGTGATTTTTTTGGGGGGGGGGAGAACAGCAAGGTAATAACAAAGAGATAAAACTGCTTTAATATTTCAAATATTTATTCTATTACAGGTCTGGAAACAATTTGCTACTGCATTTAGTCATAATAGCTTTAAAGACACAACACATATGTAAGCTTAATCTGCCGTTTTGGCGTTAGGGCAAAATGCATATGATACCGAACATGTAGCGTTGACTGTATGTATACATTTATATATTTGCAATACGAATTAAATACACCATTATACCACACTGTGTGATTTACGGTATTTAGGAATTAATTATCAAGATACAGAACCAACTTTGCAATGAGAAAAGGTTGTGCCAAACTGAAACTTGGATTGTGACATTAGTAGAACTTCACACACATATTTTTATGTATTGACAGATATAAATTGAAGAAATGGGCACTTGGCTGTAAGGTATTCAAATACATTATACCACAATAATTCGTTATCGGTAAATACTGATTTCTGTTCGATTTTAAATTTTCTCCAACATCGGGTTGGAGTTAAGTCCTTGAGATGAAAATGACAGAGATAATTAAATCTAGTTGCATAAACAGTAAATTATTTTGAATTGAGAACATAGACATTTTATCCTTGTGTCATGAACTTAAACAAATATGTGAATCACAAAAAGATTCTACTGAGACAATGCAACATGACTGTTGTGTAAAAGTAAGTGAAAGAATATACAACTGCAAGGTTCAGACTTATAAACGTGAGTTTGTTGAGTAATATTATGCACATATTTCATTAAAGCTGTCTTGTAAAACAGAAAGGAAACTACAGTTTAATGCTGTAACAGGAGGTATCTCAACCACAACATTACATGGACTAGTAAACAGGCACACATGAATATTACGTCAGTAAGGTGTCCAATGGCCATATAAACAACGGGAAAAATCTCTGTATTAACGTGAAATCTTGCCACAACAACATATATGACGAAAATTGCCTTTCTGGTGGGGCCATATACAGTATATTTATTCGCAGATGTTCGCGCTATTTACTGTTTCTTTAACAATAATCACGTTTTACATCAAATTTCACAGACGATTCCAATTAAATCTTGCCTTTTAATCTGGAGAAATAATTCTTGGAAAGGTGCTGCTACTCGTACTTAGATACAAAAAACGTTAGCGCCACATAAAATATGTCAAACCTTTTTTAATAATGTTTGCTTCATCACGAAATACGTATAATGAACTGCAACACAAGCGTTTCATTTCGAAATGTCAGAATTTAAAATCCACGTCGCTGATGTTCAGTTGAGGGAGGACGGTAGGACTGGGTTACAACTAAAAAGAACTGTTTTCAATTTCTTCTTCTAAGAATGGGGAGTATAATAAACTACAACACAGTCAACAAAGGGAAGTTGCACGGTATATCGAGAACTAGTTAGCTTTAGTACTGAGTGGAAATTGCCAAAGCTTTACAGTTTCTGCCATGTCATAGCCAGTTACGACATCCAGGAAACAAAATCTAACTAATGTGATGAAAATTTTCATATAATTTAACACGTGAACATGCATTCTATTACACAAACAGCACACCCAGGTTACAGATAAATATTCGGTGCTCCGTAATGTACGTAAAATGGTCGTGGTCCCTGCCAGAGTCACAGAGAGTATTGTTAACCTCTCCAAGAAAGTATTCCGCCAAACTGAATGCCTGCCGGGTACTTCTAAGCAGACGGGCCTGTAGAACCCTACTTCGACAGCAGTAAAAGAAACATGGACCAAATTTACTTTAACAAAACTCGTGGATTGCTATATTAGTGCAACTGCTGGCATTTTATATAAGGACAGAGGACACGCAACATAAACACAGATGTTCTCAAACGTTTTCCCTGCGTTTATGCGTTCGAACGTAGTTCCCTAATCCCACTGGAAGTCGCCTTTACGTATTAGGAGTTGTTTCCTCCAGTAACACTACATTATGTTTTCTGGCCAAAAGAGACACATGCCGTCGTGTCGCACATACAGAACTCACGCTGACAGTCTCATAATTACGGTTTGATTCAGCCACACTAGTTCTCATGTGGTCTGCAACGTTCCATGTAAGCGGTTTCAGACAGATCCAACGTGTCTTCTTCGGAATGTATTACGGTAGAAGGGCAGGGAGGCACGAGCAATCCACATCTACTAATCTCGAAGTTTTCGCTTTTGAATCATACCTATCTACGCGCTTTCAAAAGTCGGTGACACACTACTCAAATCCTGCATCAGTCCTTTGATGTAACAAAAATGTATAATTGATCTTAGGCAGGATTATGCGTTCGCACACACATGTACATATCGATAATAGGCAACGAAAATCTCGTGGCTCCATTTTTTTTTTTAAATTTTGCAAGAGAAGCAAAAACGGTTTCTTAAAAAATAATATAAAGTGATACAGAAAGTTGCTTCATATGTAACTGTATAGTAGAAACTTAGTTATTGACAGATTAGCGAAATTACCACACTTTCAAATCTCTCTCTGATTATGGAGTTACTGGTTACTGGAATTACGACGTTTTCACCAACATATGGAGTTGCGGGGTTTTTATTGGCTACCATCGATATATTCCTCCCGAACCGCCGTCACTGCAGACTCGGTTTGTCTTATCTCCAGTTCACACCGATTTAGGTTAATCTTAATTCTGTTACCTTTGGGACTCTAGGTTATTTTTACTGTCCCTATATTCTGCACGAGTTGTTTTCTCGCACACTGAGACACGTACTTTTCATATAATGGAAAGACATAGTTTCTGGGAAGCAAAACTTTTTACTGGCTATTCCTAACATATAGTCATTAAGTCACACAGAATCCCTACACGAACAATTCAGTTTGTTTATGTTTACATTTTTCAGTTCGACATGACGTTCCTGCAGTCTGACTTTATTTTTCTCACCGAGTGAGCTAGCATACTGACAGCATAGGAAGCAATTAAACGCAGTTAGTTGAATTTCTTCTCACTTCGCCAACTTACTTTTAGAGCAACCACGATTTTCTGATCTAACTGCAACACTTAAACGTCAAACTGGTGGTTTCGTAAACGGTACATAGATTTCTGTAATTAATATGTAGAACCAAGGTGTTAAATAAAAGGTTCTGTGTGTATACAGAATTTACAACGTTAAGTTTCCCCCATTACTGTGCAGATCAAGTTAACAGAATTTAATTTCCTATGTAAATTTTATAGGGTACTCTGATACGATATTAGAACGATCAGATGAAATCTACATTTGGCCAGAACTGTCGAAGCAACTGAAAACTGTTTTCGTCAGTTAGTTTGGAATTTACTTTTTAATTGACAAACTGCTTCTGATGGAAGGATCCGACTTACACATTCCCGCAGCCGATTGTCTGCGATGGACTATTACCAAGAAAAACCAATTTTTTAAACAGAAATATTCAAGTTGTGAATCAAAGAACTACCCTGGAAAATGTGTGTAGTAACTCTGGTGCCACCGAAAGGAGCAGCAGTGTACCGCTAAGCACTAAAGCAGCTCTCTGGGTCCACAGTTTTATCTTCATGGACTTTTCGGATACACAATAGCCAGCACACGTAGACTGATAATTAAGGGCGTTTCGAAACTGCTTTGTCAGTAACAATAAAAGCAGACTACGTGAGCAGGAAGTGGGGTTGAGTTACAAGATTCATATCGGGTAATTTTCTAGACGGAATTCTATCTAATACAATCGGTCCATAGCCGTCTGCTTTCAGATGGTGCTCTGCTATTCAAGCCTCATCAAGGTTGCTATTTGGCATATTATTCGACACTGTACATGGGCGTTCGGCAAGGTGTTTACTGTAAGTTATATATTTTGCAAAAGTGATAGGATATGGGACCTATAACTGAGGGTTGTCACGTTGTAAATATTTTCTCATTATTAATTGGTATAGTTTTATTTTGGTAAGAAAGTTCACTTTATAATAAAAATCAACTTTTATTTTAGAAATGTAGCTGGGATGCGCAGTCTGCCAGACAGTTAATCTTTCGACAACAGTCACTGACGAGAGGTAATTAACGTTTCTAGAACAATTATACCAATCGTGAATTCGTTAAAAATACCGGTACGTGTTTTGCATAATTAAAACCATTTTCTGTCAGACTGTGGTAAGGGCCTCACAGACTTAATATACACAGAGAACGTAAAATGTGACAAATACATACGGTGAATCTGCCATACATATTCGTCAACAAGATCGGGTAACGCTACACTGCTTCAGTCAGTATTATTCGGGAATGTGCATGTACACTACGTCAGTAGGATGGCCACACAAACATTTATGAGACGAAGGACGATTGAAGCCAAAACACATTTTGCAGTGGTTAAATAAAGAGAGGTTTATAAATGAAATTTGTGCGCGCGGCCTTAGTGGGAGGCTTCTGTGGTGATTTGTCAAATGCGAGTCGCGAATCAGTATTGCTATTTAATTCGTTGAGCTCAGACTTTTTAAGATCCTCACAAAGCCGGAGAAGGTTCACGATCTGCGGAATCTCGTCGTCTCATTACAGAGAGCAGACCAACTGTCTCAACAAATACGAATACAAGAGGGGCTGGCACAGCTCCCACACAGTAATTTCCAACTTGCCCACTCGGATCTTCTGTCCCGTCCGCAATCGATCAGGTGCGCCTCCAGTTAACGGCGAGAAACCACACGCTCACACAGATGACGCTTCTGTTCTTGAGTTTAACAACAGTCTTGCATAATTGCGATGCACTCGTTTCCTCCCTAAATCGTTAGCCATTGTACGTACGACACTGAGCTTTCACGCACATTGTCAAATCTTACGAATGGCAGTTACTTCAAAATCGACTGAAGTAAAATGCAGCTTATCACGATTGACGGCACTACTGCCTATGTCTCTTGCAAGCCAGTCAAAGAACGTCGCTTTGACTCGTGTATTCATTCTTGACGCCGTAACTCACAAGCCGTAGCTGCAACTCACCTTCGTACAAGCAACGCATTGACACAAAAATCTTCCAACTGTGCTGTGAAGTTGCAGCTATCCGCAAATAAAAGCTTCATCTCTCTGCAGTGCACCAACAAATCCATCAGTCCGTAGTTTCATAAATACGCTATGTCGCAAACCGAAGAAAGCCAAGGGATGTTCCACTTCAGAGAGATGTAGCACGTGTTTCCACTGGAGTTACTTCTTCAACAAAATGGATGGCGGTCGCCAGAGTATCAGCTAGGGGCGATCACATGTAAATCCTCCGCAGGTCCGATGGTGATGTTATCATATTGCACTGAGGACACAGCTTCTTTGCACCCTGAAACAAACACCGACAAAACATATTAATTACTGTTTCCTCAATATTTTCAGTAATTCTGTACAAAAAATAAATTAACGATATATACACCGTTTATTTCCTTTAAGTCATAAGCTTTATTTTCTTATTCTTATTTGTTTACTACTAAAAATACGAAAGACCGAATATGTGACTCATACTGAAACATAAAAACTGTGTTGAAACACCTTTTTCGGCCCTCGGTAAGACTCATATCAGGCTACAACGCGCTTTTAACTGAAAGGATTCCATCGAGTAAAACGTCCAAAATAAATGCGATAAAAACATACAGGACACTCAGAACTACCGTCTCTAGTCACACCGTATCTAAGCATTCGTACAATGACAGCCAGCAACAAACACATTTTATTTTCAGATTTGGTTTTCCTAAGAATTTTACAGTCACTGGAGCTACTATTTACTACGAGCTACTGTTAACAGTCACACAAGTCTAAGACCTGCGACAACAGAGCGAAGCCCAGAAATTTTTTTCCGTTTGTAAAAGAAACCAGCCTCGGAATTTGGTCGAGGGGACTGTTTGACGCCGACGTATCGAAGTGCCATATCCGTCAGTAAGCGTTCTCACTTAGGACGAATTATTGTGTTCATGGAGTGGGGCGAGTTTTCAGACACTACGTGAAATTTCATTTTGCGAAGCACTTACGTGCGTGTATAATGCACTGCATCTAGTCGGATTTCGGCAAGGTGTTACTAAACGAGAACCAATATGTCTCTATTATATGCCGAACCGAGCAGTAGACATACAGTGTAATATAACTTACTAAAACTAAAGTGTCGTATTTGTTGGTTTTGCATTACAACTTACGTGTCACGAAAGCACGCTGCTTCTAGGTACTGGCAGATTAAATATACAGCATGTAAATGATAATTGTTTACAACGTACCACAGTGATGTAGGCGAAGTCTAGACGAAAAAACTGATATAGGACAGTTGAGTATACAAGGGAAACGGCCTCGAATTCGCCTACAAAAGTCACCTAAGCTACACCGCACCCGCCCTGCACGGTATTTTGGCCAAAATCAATACTGAACATTAAAAACTCCTTCTTGCATTTACAACATGCCAAATTGACGTCTGTGTAAATTTTTCTTCAAAATATTGTGAATTTTAACAGCATAAAATTAACTATTAAATCATTTTGTTTGTCTGTCCTCTTAACTACGAAGCTCGTATGCTTGTAAGGGAGAAGTTTAGATGGAGTGGTAAACGTAATTAGTTTTTACATAATGTTTACAAAAGTCTTTCCTCTTTTCATCATTCTCACGGAAAAACTTAAATTAATGTTAATGAAAGAGCCAACTAAGCGGGCGGCCTAAGAGAGCGAGAGAATATTCAAAATCTCGCGTGTGTAGCATCCGCTGTAGCTTATGTGGCTTTTGTATACCGATTTGAGGTTGCTTCCCAGCTTGATACATCGCAAGTGTCCTATATCCAACTTTTCATCCTTACTTCCCCTGGGGTAGGGGGGGGGGGGTGAGAGAGGGAGGGATGAAATGTCCCTGGGGGAATATTCAGGGATATGGCAAGAACGCCCATACAAAGCAAAATAATCTAGTGAACGTAACCTCAAAAATGCATACCTTAGGAGCCATGAGCACTTGTTCAATTGACTACACTAATGCTTCGAACGATCGTTCCTGTCATGTCCCGGTATACTGACCATTTCCCCTGGGACACTCTATATATCATCATCCAATTCAGTCATTTGGTGATGTGTCATTTCTGAGTCGGGGTGCAATGTAGAATTCCAGCAGGTTCTTCCATTTCTGCAGATCTTGAGTTTCCTGTTGCCAATTGAATCGAGCTTTCTTTCTTGAGACGCTGTCCCATCTGTGCTGTGGTCTTCCCCTCTGTCTTTTTTGGTAAATTGGGCTCCAATCTAGGATTTTTTTTTTTTTTTTTTTTTTTTTTTTTACCATCTGCCATCTCTTCTTCGAGCGATGTGACCAGCCCATTGCTATTTCAAGGTATTTACTCTTACATTAGGTCACTGACCTTTGTTGTACGTCTGACATCTACTGCTTTCTTTCTGTCTTTCTTTGCGTAGCCGAATACTGATCTTTCCAGTACTCTTTGTCGTTTTTAATACTTTTAGTAGTCAAACATAATGCCATATCGCTAAATGCATAGTTGTAGGACGGCAATTTCTTCACATCTTTTACTCAAGTAATGCCTGTGTGCGTGTCCTGTCATAATGTGGAAGTTACTGGTTGGTTGGTTGACGGGGGTAAGGCACTTAGAAGCGAAGTCATCAGTCCCTTAGTCAAGAGTTCATTCATCCGGAGGCAGTGACGTTCACCAGGAATGAACCTGGACGAGGACACTACGGAGGAGTGGTAAGAGCGAGGCACTGAAGACACTACTGATGCCAGAGCTGAGAAAGCGATTTACAAAGAGTAAAAGAGTATGGATTCGACAGGTACGTAGGTCAGAGCAAACATGTGGTCTCCTACGGCTCAGTCATGAACAAAGGTACACCACCCGCTGTGCACCTCCGCCAACCCGATTAAGGGGGGGAGAGAACTAAAGAGTAATGAATGCCTTCTGGTGAAGAGGGGCAGCGCTAAAAATGTAATGGACATCAGTTGGCCTGTCAATAATAAAACTAGAAGAGAGCAATAGTTACGGTTGCACATGAGTGTCCGCTGTGGCTCTGCATGCGAATTGAGCATGCCCTCCCACAACCATCTCATCCCTGATCCATCACAGACAGAGCATTTAACAGGACGACAGCAGCACCACGAATCAACAGAGGGCTATTCCTAAAACGAAGAGCAGGGTGCGGCAGAAAAAGAGGCGTACGTTCCAAAAGCAACTAAAACAGATTGAGAGAGGACAGATGCAGCATGCAAAGGAGACAGGGTCAAGGGTCCCCACGAGACATAATGTTGCAGGACACGTCCCCAGCGCAAACCAACTGGCCCCTCTCCTGAAGGTAGTTTAAAACGTTTTACCTGAGAGTAAAAATCACAGTCAAGGAGAAAACGGAAAAGCATTTCAACTGTCCATGAGTCATCTGCTAATACGACAGACAAAGAATTCTGAGGAAAATGCTTAGCACAAAGAGCCATAAGGAGGGGGCATTCAACCAGGATATGAGCAACTGTCAGTAAGCCTCCACACCCACAATGTAGGGACGGCTCGGTATGCAAAATAAAACTATGGGTCCATCTAGTATGACTGATGCGGAGGCGACATATAACGGTGTATTCCTTCCAGGAATAAGGGAAGAAAGAGTGTCATGCACCGGTCGTCTCCTTGATAGCGCAGGGTTTATTGGAGAAGGCAGTATCCATCTGCTAGTGAGCAGAGGTGTTATAGTTGTACCTGCAAATCCGCACCTGGGATTGTCAAAGTGAATGGGGGCGAGTAATCACACCTCTGTCCATATCGTAAGCCATTTCGTTCCCTGGGATACAAACCGCTTGAAACCCAGCCATGGAGGATAAGAAAATGTCATGGCGCCAGGCAGTGTCGTATGCCTTATGTAGGTCAAGAAATACTGCAGTATGGTGTAAGCAGACAGTTGGTTATAGATTGTCACTCCTGGAAGCCACACAGATAGCGGGACAAAAAGCCCCAAGATTCGAGAATCCAGTATAAACGGCGGGTAACCATCATTTCATGCAGTTTGCAGGGCACATTAATAAGGCTAATCGGCCATAATTGTCAACAGATATTTGTTTTTGCCCGAATTAAGGATTATAACGATGATACTATTTCGCTATTAAGAAGTGAAGACCCTGTCTAGCCAAATACAGTTGAAGACCCTGATGACTGAGTAACAGCCAGGTGCTGGATCACCTCATTTTGAATGGAATCTGGGACTAGGGCTATACTGTAAGACAAGGCAAGAGCTTGAAGGTACTCCCAGTCAGTGAATGGTTCATTATATAACTAGGATAAGGGACGAAGGAGAGAACGATGTCTTTAATTTGTCGCTTAGCGTCCGGGAGACAGCTGCATAAGAATGGGATGCTGACAGTGTCACAAAGTGGGCCGCAATTGTTCAGAGTCAGTGCGTCATTATAGATAGCATATTGAAGGAAGAGACCCGGTACAATTTTGGATCTCTGAAGGCCCTGACGACTACAGAGCTTAGTCCACACTTGGGATGAAGACGATTATGTTTCCAGGAAGGGGACGTAGCTCTCCCAGCATTCCTTCTTACTGCAAATAATAAGATAGTGAGCCTTAGCACAAAGTCTGGGTGATAAAGTTAGTCTGCAAAGGACGTTGCTTGAAGCATTGCAGGGCTCTTCAGCGATCCTGGACAACTATTGAAATGCCTTTGGTGCGCCAAGGCACTGGCCAGCGACAGAGAGCACCTGTAGAAATGGAAATAGCAGTTCCAGTGGCGTGGGTGATCCCACTGGACATGTCTTGCATGTGCTCGTTAATGCAATCTGACAAAGCGGCGACGAGAGGCCATTCCCTTCCAAGGCTTTCAAACCGCCTGCGCCTGTTCGGTTATCCTTGGGACCTTTTTGGATGCTTCAGGCAAAATGTACTCATTGCCCCCCAGAAATCAGTCTTTAGCTACTCGTCTCTCTGGAGCGTGAGGTCTCTGTGGAAGATGATTTCTTGGACAATATTCAAAGTTTTGTTTGGAGCAATGGTCAACGGTATGTCATCCAGACGATCACATGCCTAAATAGTTGCCGACTGTGCAGCAGAGCAGGCTTTGATCAATAGAGATCCACTTCACATCTTCCCCAAAGTCACAATTTCTCCAGACCAACCTTCAATATGATCCGCGAAAAATAACGGATCTGTCGCAGTAAAAACATCCCCATCAGTTCGGGTATATATTAAGTATTGGATAAAATGTTTCGCTCCCAGACTTCTGGCTTGTCCATCTCCCCACGGGGTAGTGTGCCGTGTCGACACTGGTGCCGCTTGCAGTAGAGTAGGGTAAGCAGTAATAAATATCTGTAATGAGATATTTAGACCTGTCTGATGAGAAGGCCAGATTAGAACGGCCATTGTTTTGGTAAAATCTGATACGTTTCATGTGCCACCAACTCCGGTCTAGGGCTCTATCCAAGGGCGCCAGACAGCGGCAGCAAAGGCCATCTAGCACGACAGCTACTACTGAAAGTTCTGATGCCCCAGGAAGACGGGCATCTACTCCTTGGCATGCGCAGGGAGCTAGCAGCCCAAGCATCAGCTGTGTGATCCCTGTGTTGTCAGGGAGTTCAACCGAAAGGGTAAACATGGACCCCACCACATTGGTTTGACTAAATCGTTGGCTTTGAAGTTCATATAAGAGTGTACGCAGATATTGTGCACAGATGACCTTTAACGCTGCATGTAGTAGGTGCTACTTAAGGTGTTATTCTAAGTCGGCCAACATTGCAGAAAATGTGGAAAATGAGGTGCAGCTAAGAAGGGGATCTAAAGTTACTTCAGCCAAAAGGTATTGTAAAGTAAATGAATTAATATTTGGAGAAAGGAAAGCATAATCTTGGAAATAGGCAGGTCGACATCAAAGGCTGCTACCATGAGAAAAAGAGAGAAAAAGAAGAAATGATAATCAGAGATGAGAGACTGCAGCACAGGAAAGGCAGTAGGTGATGCAGTAGCTTTGGAGTCCGTGCTCGCCATGCACGCACGAAAGTGCCGTGAGCCCCATGAGGGGAATGTGGAAATGAAAACCTACTTTGAGGTATGAAGGCAAACAATTTAGAAATACACCTTTGATGACATTTCAGTTATTTGCACACACCGTGGATTGATAGTGTACTACTTTGTTAATTAGGAGATCCATGTTCTATTCCCAGAAGGACATAAAATTTTAATTCGGCGAAAATTTTTCCTTCATAGATGAAATACATTGTCAAAATGGTTCAAATGGCTCTGAGCAGTATGGGACTTAACATCTGAGGTCGTCAGTCCCCTAGAACTTAGAACTACTTAAACCTAATTAATCTAAGAACATCACACACATCCATGCCCGAGGCAGGATTCGAACTTGCGACCGTAGCGGTCGCGCGGTTCCAGACTTAAGCGCCTAGAACCGCTCGGCCACACCGGCCGGCAAATATATTGCCAGTGACACTGTGTCTAGGAGAAAACGTATTACTTTATAAGCTCTCTTTTACTTTGCACTGAAGCGCCCTGATTCCATTTGCATCGACACAAAGTTTTTCAGGATTTTTTTCTGCGCAACTTTGAAAACCACTGTTGAAATTGAAGCAGCTGTTTTACGCATGGCCATTTTTGGAAGCAAATTTAGTGTGGTGGTGCAACAGATGTAGGCAACAACTGTCGCTGAACAGCAGATCAGTTTGGCGTGTGGTCATTCGTGAACGCCCACACCCACGGTCAGGACACCTTAACGAGTCACTGGAGGAACATGTAGACAGCACACCACTCTTTCGATCATTAATGTGAGTTTATGCTCCCAGACGTTGCTATTTTGCTCCCACTAGGGCGAGTCCCCATAGCAAAGCAAAATGGAAACAACAGGGGATACTCCTCAGTGTGGTAATCAAATACGCTGGCTCCTCAGGTACATAGGTGGCTGTTTGAGCTGTTGCTCATGTCGAAGATCAGCTGTCGACTAATTATTCGATAACATTCTCCATCAAAGATCAGTTTTCTGAAAGAAACCACAGTTAAAATGGTATGTCTTTGGAAGACTGTAAACATTGTAAAACTCGATGAAGAGATTGAGAAATATAAAGATTATATGCACAAGAGAAGTCGTGTAGTATATGCAAGACAACAGATCAGGTTTCAAGAATAAACATGTAATCCGGAAATGTCTCTCAAGTAGACAGACTAAAGTTTCTAAGAGAAATCGGCGAACAAACGGCAAGCCAATTGCAAAAACTACGCAGAGCACGCAATAACACCTGGAGCACATACATTAAAAAATGTATATCACCTAGCGCATATCTAACACATTATGAGACAGCTGTGAAAACACTCACCGCGCCTCAAACTACGATAACTGATGCTCGATAAAAAAAAAGAAGTACTTTCCGTATAATTTTAGGACTGAAGTATGATAACAAAGTTTGATGAAAGAGTGATCTATTAAGTCACTGATAAAAATCAAAGACCCAAGAGGAAATAACGAATAAAAGTTTACAGTCACAAACATTGGATGGATTGAAACAGATTCACGAAACATGTAAATGTTACCTTACTTATGAAAATTCTCAACAGTTAGTGAAAAGAAATTAATGAAGACTCAAAAGATACTGCATTCGCAACGAAATAATGCAAAAGAGAGCAAAATTATTCCTAACTGTAGTTAACAAATGAAAATTTTTCGCGAAGGAATGCCCGATATATCAGAGGGTAAAGTGTAACACCGAATAAGCACCATGGGGTACGACAACGGGTGAAGCGGCATTAGAGAGAGAGAAACACGCACAAGAACATCAGACGATAGTATTCCGTGGTTGCGCACAATGAATAAAGAAAATATATCTGCGACGAAAATAAACTGTCTTATCACAGCATAGCATATCTTTCACGTCGACGATTTTCTCACTGGTTCGACGATAACTCACTTACACACACACACACACACACACACACACACACACACACACAAACCTGTGAGCACACGCGGAAACATAAGTTCGCATTTGCAGACAGTTATAAGACTTACGATTAAAAAGATAAATTCAGTGAAATGATCTAAAAAGACACTGCACTAAAACGGAACGAGCCGAAAAGCTTTGGTTGACGTCCTGAAAAATCACAAAATCAGAAAAGCTTTACGACACCCTCCTCGTCATTAACTAATATAGAGGGTCATCGCCTTTTGCCCTTTCGTCTACATATAAGATGCATTCAATTAAAATGAGGCGTACAGTCATTTGTACGCCACAGACAGCACCACACATCTGGGCGGGGGTGGAAGTGCTCGATGAAGTCTTGGGTTAGGGATCAGCTCCATACGGGGACCGGTCAGGATTACGTCATCCGATCAGAATGACCTGTATAAAGTATGCTATGGGATAACAGTTCAATTTCTTCGCACATTTTCCAGGAGTGAAAGACAGCAGTAGGAAGTCTGCATAGAGAACGGTAATGAGACCGTAGTTTAGCACGAGACAAACTGAAACAATTATCACTTCCTGAATAAACTATATATACCCTCTCTCTCTCTCTCTCTCTCTCTCTCTCTCTCTCTCTCTCTCTCTGAACTATACCAAACTGCTACTCCAATATTTCCATGCCTGCGGGATATATTAATTAAAATGTCATCCTCATGCTAGCTTATTTTCAGTACAGAAGAAGCAATTCCTATAGATGAGGAATGGTGTGAGTAAATGATGACTATTGGATGTGTTGAATTCTCATCCGGAGATCGCGACACAGCGTGTCCAGAGGAAGTGCACGTGCAGCTTTTCGCCATTGTTCTGCTGGCTTCGAGAAAGACTGAATCACGTGGCTGCGGGTCATAGGAACACCATAGCTGCGTCTTCCCATAAGGACTACACAAAGAGAAAATCGTACGCCTGTTCGACTGACTCTGACGAACAGGCAGAACACAACAGCTCAAGTACGGACAAACGTTACAGGCAGACTGGCACAACGAACCATCGGGAACAAATTACCGGAATATGGGTTGACATCTCGAGTTGCTATGCGTCTTTTATTGTTGACTGCACAAAACTGAAAACAGAGACTTGCATGGTGTGGAGCCAGGACACTGGCACCCTGGGGCACTGAGTGGCATTATGTGGTGTTTAGCGATGAGTCTCTCGTTGTGGCGGTCATTTCGACGCCAACTTGAGCATAGACTACCGGTGAAATGTAACAGAAAGCAACAATTCTTAAGAGCCATACTTCGCTAACTCCTGGAGCCATGGTGTGTGGACTGATTTGATAGTTACTGAACGGAAGCTAAATGCTCGCCAGCATGTGGCAATAACGATAAACCCTGCTGTTATACGCTTCATGGCTAGGGTACCGAGTGACAGATACCAGCAGGATAACACAAACGCCACAGTGCAATTCACACCACAGATGCCTTGAAGAATGTGCAGTTCCTTGACGAGCGTGCCTGGTCCACTCATTTGTTAACCATAATGCATGTTTGGGACGCGACGAGCAGAAATTCAGATACGTCAGTTTTCAGCACTCCATCTTACTTTCGTTCCATTCGAAATTGATGCCCATCACCTACATCAGAAGCAAACAGCTTCCGAATGTAATCTCAATGAACCTCTTGTCATGTGCGATTTTTGTCATATCCCGAAGATTTCTGCTGCAGACTGGTATGAAAGTTCATACCAGTCTGCAGCTAGAAATCATCAGGTACAGAAAAAGCATGTGTTTCAAGCACGGCAAGAAATTCATTAAGATGACATTCAAAAGCTATTCGTTTCTGATGTAGATGGTGGACAACAATTTCGAACGGAACGAAAGTACGAGGGCGTCCTGAAAACTAGTGCCTGCGAAATTTTTATTCTCTTCTCAATACCGGTTGAGGTATTACATGTCGTGCATATTACTCGATCTACTTTCCCGCTTCGCTGGCGCAAGTTGTAACCCTCTGCATCTAGAGGGCTCCGAATAGTAGCGTGTAATATGGCAGTAGGTGAGAAACGGTGTGTTGTAATTGAATTTCTCTCGTCGGAATCGGGTTGATGAACGGATAAGAGAAAATCGTCGGATAACACAAACGCCGCTCTCAGGTAAGTGTGGAATATCACCAGCGCGTATACAGGCTATCATTGCAGAACTCTGGTACAGAACACTGCGTGCAAGGTGGGTGCCTCGAATGCTGACATGAAACAGAGGAGATTGGACATCTGTCAACAACTTCTTTTGCGTTTCGAGCGTAAGAGTGATGGGTCCCTTAACAATAGTGTGACAGGTGGTGGAAGCTGGGTTCATCATTTTGGCCCCGAAAGGGAAGAGAGCATCAATGGAGTTCCGCCACGAAGGATCACCGATGTCGACGAGCAAAAGACCATGCCATCAACAGGTAAAGTCATACTCGCAGTGTTCTGGGATTTTCAAGGTGTGTCGCATTTGGAATTCATGCCCACCATGGCACCATAAACTCTGCAGAGGTACTGCGAGACCTTTACAAAACTGAAAGCACTGATTCGAAGAGTTCGTCCATGGAGCGCCCTTTCCTTCAGCATGACAATACCAGACCACTCACGAGCGCTGCGACAATTCGACACCTTAGATTTACTGTAATCGATCATCCTCCATACAGTACCGACTTGGCAGCATCCGATTTCCATCTGTTTCCAAAACTTAAAGAACACCTTCGAGGACTTCACTTTTACGGTCATAAAGCGGATGTGAAGTTGTGCCTCCGTCAACAAAATCAAACACTGTACAGTGACGTTATAAACAAACTGGTCTCTCGTTGAGAGAATTCTATTCGTCGCTAGGGTGCCTATGTTGAGAAATAAATGTATAGACATGAAGAATAACGAAATGTTAATAACGTTTGTTTTATTTAAAAAGCTTTAAGAGTTTTCACATAAAAAATTAGGTGGCATTATTTTTCAGCACGCACTAGTATAAACATTTAATACACCGTATGTGGCATACATCTCCACAAAGTTTGGCACATATCGGTCGGGTGCTTCATGGTGTAATATATTTCCTTTCCGTCAGTGCGTTAAGACACTTATGAGTTTCAGTGAAGTATGTGGAGGTTTACGGCTAAAAATGATCTGTCACATGAACATAAAAGAACTAAAAGACACACAAAAAACGTGTAATAGTTATAGGACTCAGTCACAACATCTTCCTGGTCGGTGAACTATTGCTTTCCAATTACCTATTTTCTACAACTAATCTTCACTAGGCGACCCTTACATAATAAATATGGTTAGTTATTTGCATATCTAATTTGTTGTCTCACTTAGCAGGTATTTGCGTTGCAATCCAAGAGCCCAGGATTTGGAGGTTATGATTAGTGTGTTTGACTTAATGTATAACGAGCATTCCACTCGCAAGTATAGCATTTCGCTGTCGAAGTTTTCTACATCTACATCTACATCCACATCCATACTCCGCAAGCCACCTGACGGTGTGTGGCGGAGGGTAGCTTCAGTACCTCTATCGGTTCTCCCTTCTATTCCAGTCTCGTATTGTTCGTGGAAAGAAGGATTGTCGGTATGCCTCTGTGTGGGCTCTAATCTCTCCGATTTTATCCTCATGGTCTCTTCGCGAGATATACGTAGGAGGGAGCAATATACTGCTTGACTCTTCGGTGAAGGTATGTTCTCGAAACTTCAACAAAAGCCCGTACCGAGCTACTGAGCGTCTCTCCTGCAGTCTTCCACTGGAGTTTATCAGTCATCTCCGTAATGTTTTCGTGATTACTAAATGATCCTGTAATGAAGCGCGCTGCTCTCCGTTGGATCTTCTCTATATCTTCTATCAACCCTATCTGGTACGGATGCCACACTACCGAGCAGTATTCAAGCAGTGGGCGAACAAGCGTACTGTAACCTACTTCCTTTGTTTTCGGATTGCATTTCCTTAGGATTCTTCCAATGAATCTCAGTCTGGCATCTGCTTTACCGACGATCAACTTTATATGATCATTCCATTTTAAATCACTCCTAATGCCTACTACCAAATAATTTATGGAATTAACTGCTTCCAGTTGCTGACCTGCTATATTGTAGCCAAATGATAAGGGATCTTTCTTTCTATGTATTCGCAGCACATTACACTTGCTTACATTGAGATTCAATTGCCATTCCCTGCACCATGCGTCAATTCGCTGCAGATCCTCCTGCATTTCATTACAATTTTCCATTGTTACAACCTCTCGATACACCACAGCGTCATCTGCAAAAAGCCTCAGTGAACTTCCGATGTCATCCACAAGGTCATTTATGTATATTGTGAATAGCAACGGTCCTACGACACTCCCCTGCGGGTCCGCAGCTCGTGGTCGTGCGGTGGCGCCCCGGTTCGATTCCCAGCGGAGTCAGGGATTTTCTCTGCCTCGCGATGACTGGGTGTTGTGTGCTGTCCGTAGGTTAGTTACGTTTAAGTAGTTCTAAGTTCTAGGGGACTGATGACCATAGATGTTAAGTTCCTTCGATACTATTGTACTTCTTATCGCTATAAACACGCCTCCCCCTTCACTGTCCAGCCTGTCTCTGCGCTATACATTCCAATCTGAGTTTAGAATTTCATTACTGTTTACATCTGGTTTCAGCCAACTTTCTGTCCCTAGTACTATGTGGGCATTGTGACCGTTTATTAATGAGAGCAGTTCTGGGACCTTTCTATAGACGCTCCTGCAGTTTACTATTAGCAGATTAATATTGTTATTCCCTGTTGCATTTTGCCTACTCCTACTTTGCCGCGTCTCAGGAGGCGTCTTGTCGGGCCTAGGGAGGGAATTCTCTAACTTAAAAAATCCACATGTGCCCTCCACACATACTCCGCTACCCTTGTAGCCGCTTCCTGCATGTAGTGCACGCCTGACCTATTCAGGGGGACCCTACATTTCTCCACCCGATAGCGGAGGTCGAGAAATTTGCACCCCAGATCTCCGCAGAATCGTCTGAGCCTCTGGTTTAAGTGTGGAAGGCAGACTACTTGCGCAACTGACGAGCCCTAGTACGACATAACGTCCCGTTGGGACGCTAACAATTTAATCGACAAGGGTTACACTTCAACCGCTCTAAACTTCCTACGTCAGCCTAGTTACAACACTAGCACTAACTACAGATCAAAATGACTGTTACTTATCATGCAGATGTCACGTTCAAACGCCTCCTCCAACGACGCATAAAACTTTTCACAACCCGATGTATATTTTCTCTACGGCCTCAAATCGAAGAATCTGGGCAATTTTGCCAACTACACACTCAGTATTACGTCTTCTTCCGCAACACAAGTACGTTCAATTGCAATTCTGAGATGTAGACAGGCATACAGTAAATAAAAATAACTCACCTGCATTACCGAAGACTTGTTTCGTTTACGTTAAGAAAACGTATCAAGAACTATACAAACAACAGTTACGGTTATTTCACAACTTCTAGGCTATTCCGCTGATGTGACGTTTTCCCTCCCATGTTTTAAGTCACACGGACAAAAAATATTACACCACTACATTTCAGCATATTATATTGCATTTGGAAGTATTTTCTTCAATGGTTCATACCAGAATGCCATAAAAGATACTCTTTATGTAAAATGTGAAATTTCGTCAGGTATCTTAATTGCTTCGACCAGTTTCTTACACTATCATACATATCAAGTCCAATCAAACACAATAACAAATGCTTATTCCCAGACATACACTGATGAGCTGAAACAATATGACCACTGCCCAACGTGAAATTGAACATCCCCTAACGGCGTTGGGAACACGTTAAGCGTAAGTAAACTATACACGGCCTTCCAATTGAAATGCTCAATATTCAGAATATGACTAGGAAGATCACTCGAAATAAAATAGTCCAGTAAACTCGGGCTCTAAAAAGCATACCATAAGAGCTATGAGCATTTGTTAAGTTTACTAAACTTTTTTTTATTTAAAATTATGGTTCCTGTCATATCTCCGAATACTGGCCGTTTCACCTGGGGCCCCCTGTATAAGCGGGACAGACACGAGTGGGGAGTCATTCTAGCGCCAATATGGGTCGCTGATAGCGAAATCCACTTTCAAAAACGGCATTTATTAAAGCTGCGCGTTTCGGAACGAGCACCTCGAAAAAGGGGAAGCTAGCGGTCAGTTCGTGTGCTAGTGCCATCAGCATCTATGGAAAGTGGTTTAAGGACGATGAAAACAGGACTAAACGTCAAGGTGTTGCACATCCACGCCTCACCACAGAATGTGGTCAAAGGCTTGCCCGCTCGGTCCAGCAGTATAGGGGGCGATATGTAGCAGCTCTGACGACAGAGTAAATGCTAGTGCTGGCATAAGTGTTTCGGAGCACACTGTTCAGCGCGCGTTGGGGAATTCAGGGTACCCCAGCAAACGACCCAAAGGTGTATTATGAAATTTGATTCAGGAATTGCGAATCTAAATTGACTTTGTAACATTTATGAGTAACACATGAAAATTTGTGCCAGACCGGGACTTGAGCTCAGATTTCCCGCTTATAGCAAGCGGTCGCCTTATTCATCTCGACTATCCGTGCACGCTTCCAGGACCGATCCAAACCTTCACATGCGATAGTGTCTACGCAGCTCTACCTTGATGCCTGCAACATGGTTAATAAGACAAACCTGTTCAACGTTAGTAGTATTGTCATTTTTGACCGTCTAGGCTGTAATATAGGTGCCTTTATCGAGGTGCTCGTTCCGAATAAATGCAATCCGAAAACAAAGGAAGTAGGTTACAGTACGCTTGTTCGCCCACTGCTTGAATACTGCTCAGCAGTGTGTGATCCGTACCAGATAGGGTTGATAGAAGAGAGAGAGAAGATCCAACGGAGAGGAGAGCGCTTCGTTACAGGATCATTTAGTAATCGCGAAAGCGTTACGGAGATGATAGATAAACTCCAGTGGAAGACTGCAGGAGACACGCTCAGCAGCCCGGTACGGGCTTTTGTTGAAGTTTCGAGAACATACCTTCACCGAGGAGTCAAGCAGTATATTGCTCCCTCCTACGTATATCTTGAAAGGAGACCATGAGGATAAAATCAGAGAGATCAGAGCCCACACAGAGGCATACCGACAATCCTTCTTTCCACGAACAATACGAGACTGGAATAGAAGGGAGAACCGATAGAGGTACTCAAGGTACCCTCCGCCACACACCGTCAGGTGGCTTGCGGAGTATGGACGTAGGTGTAGAATATTTAGTTTTACTTGGTATGTATGACGCAATAAGAAACTGTTCAAAGCAATAAATTAAGAGATCTGACGATATGTCACTTTATATGTAATGAGTACCTTTTACGTCATTCTGATATGACACATTGGAGGAAATACTTCCAGATGCATTGTAATATGCTGGAATGTAGCGTAGTCGTATTTTTTCATGTGAATTGTCAACACAAACACTGTACAATTACATAATACACTGGAGTAATAATAGTCATGGGATAGCCATATGCACATTTACAGATAGCGGTAGTATCGCGTCCAGAGCGTATAAAAGGGCAGTACGTTGGAAATTAAATGCCGTTGGCGACACGTTACGCGGTAAGGAAGGTATACACGGTGGCCCAGGGGAAATGGTCAATATTCAGGGATATGAGAGGAACGATTAATCTAGACAAAATAGCCCAGTAAACATGGGCACTAAAATACATACCTAAAGAGCTATCAGCACTTGTTCAATGAGAGAGAGGTGTTTCAAAGTAGCGAAGATAAACAAGTGCTCATAGCTCTTCTGGTATGCACTTTAGAGCCTATATTTAATGGGTTTTTTGTTTGCCCATACAACAACTTCTCAAAATATGTAAAGCAAAGAGCTAGCAATAGAAGAGATTCCTTCACAGTATGGAAAATAAGCGATGCACATAGCTCTTAGAGTACGCCTTTTAGAGCCCATGTTTACTGGACTTCCTAGCTTCGCGTGATCATTCCTGTCATTTTCTTGAGTACTCACCACTCCTCGTGGGGCACCCTGTATATTCAGGGCGGAGACGAACGGGAAGTCATTCCACAGACAATAAGGGCCGCAAATGGGAAAATCCGCTGACATACGCGACTTTGAAAAAGGGCAGATTGTTGAAGTTCCGCGCTTCGGAACGAGCATCTCGAAAACGGCGAAGCTAGCAGTCTGTTCGTGTGCTGCTGCTGTCATCAGCATCTATGGAAAGTGGTTGAAGGACGGCGAAACCACGACTAGGCGACAAAGTGTTGGACGTCCACCCCTCACCACAGAATGTGGAGGTCAAGGGCTCGCGTGCTCTGTCCAACAGTATAGGGGCGATATGTAGCACCTCTGACGACAGAGTATAATGCTAGTGCTGGCTCAAGTGTTTCGGAGCACACTGTTCAGCGCACACGGTCGAATTCAGGGCTCCGCAGCAGACAATCCACAGATGTATTACGAAGTTTGATTCGCGAATTGCGAATCTAAATTGACTTCAACTGTACTATTTATCGGTGGCACATGAAAATTTGTGCCGCACCGGGACTCGAACACGGACTTTCAGCTTATCGCGAAAGGTCACCTTAACTATTTAATGAGACAAACGTGTTCAACGTTAGTAGTGTCATTTTTGCCCGTCTAGGCTGTAATATTTATTTTTGCTTGGTATGTATGAAGTAGTAAGAAACAGGTCATATCAATTAAGAGAGCTGAAAATATATCACACTATATGTAAAGAGTATCTTTTATGTGATTCTTATGTGAAACATTGGAGAAAATAATTCCAGACTCATTATAATGTGCTGAAACGTAGCGCTTAGTTCTCAAGTGAACTGTCAACACATACATTGTATAATTACATAGTAAGTATTACATTCCCTGACGCGTTAAAACAACGATCGTATCGAATGTCGTTCTCTAGGCGCTTCAGTCTGGAACAGCGCGACCGCTACGGTCGCAGGTTCCAATCCTGCCTCGGGCATGGATGTGTGTGGTGTCCTTAGGTTAGTTAGGTTTAACTAGTTCTAAGTTCTACGGGACTGATGACCTCAGAAGTTTAGTCCCATAGTTCTCAGAGCCATTTGAACCATTTGGGCTGGCGCGCGCGAGACTTACCGGAAGTGGATAAGTGACATATGGAAGTTTGGGTCGGTCCTGGGGACGTGCTCAGACAGTGAAAGTAGTTAAGGCGACTGCTCGCGTCAAGCGGGAAACCCGGTTTCATGCTTGTCCGGCAGGACATTTTTCGCCAGAATTGTCAATACAGACACTGTGGAATGACATATTTATATATACCGGGTGATCAAAAAGTCAGTATAAATTTGAAAACTGAATCAATCACGGAATAATGTAGAGAGAGACACACACATGCTTGGAATGACATGGGGTTTTATTAGAACTAAAAAATATAAAAGTTCAAAAAACGTCCGACAGATGGCCCTTCATCTGATCAGAATGGCAATAATTAGCATAAAGTAAGACAAAGCAAAGATGACGTTCTTTACAGGAAATGCTCAATATGTCCACCATCATTCCTCAACAATAGCTGTAGTCGAGGAATAATGTTGTGAACAGCACTGTAAAGCATGTCCGGAGTTATGGTGAGGCATTGGGGTCGGATATTGTCTTTCAGCATCCCTAGAGATGTCGGTCGATCACGATACACTTGCGACTTCAGGTAACCCCAAAACCAATAATCGCACGGACTGAGGTCTGGGGACCTGGGAGACCAAGCATGACGAAAGTGGCGGATGAGCACACGATCATCACCAAACGACGCGCGCAAGAGATCTTTCACGCGTCTAGCAATATGGGGTGGAGCGCCATCCTGCATAAACATCGTACGTTCCAGCAGGTGTTTGTCAGCTAGGCTGGGGATGATGCGATTCTGTAACATATCGGCGTACCTCTCACCCGTCACGGTAGCAGTTACAAAACCAGAATCACGCATTTCCTCGGAAAAAAAAAAAGAAAGGGGCCGATAACGGTAGATGTGGTAAATCCAACCCATACCGTGACTTTCTCGGCATGCAATGGAATTTCCACGACAGTTCTAGGATTTTCGGTAGCCCAAATTCTGCAGTTGTGGGCATTGACAGACCCTCGGAGCGTGAAATGAGCTTCGTCGGTCCACAACACTTTACTCAACCAATTGTCATCTTCCGCCATCTTTGGAAACGCCCACACCGCAAATGCCCTCCGCTTCACTAAATCGCCAGATAACAGTTCATGATGCCGATGGATTTTGTACGGATAGCATCGTGGTGTACGCCTCAGTACCAACCAAACAGTGGTGTATGGAATGCCGGTGCGACGTGCGACTGTACGAGCGCTGACTTCCCCGTGCATAGACGAACCCGCTACAGTCTCCATTTCTTCCTGAACTGTCTCAGCAGCATTCCGCCTTGTGCTCGGTCGGCCACTACGGGGTCTATCGTCTAAACAACCCGTGGCTTCGAACTTCGAAATCATTCTCGCCACAGCTGCATTTGTCAACAGACCTTTACCAGTTCGAATCCCCTTCCTATGGCGATAGGATCGTAACGCTGAACTAGCACATTCCCCATTCTGATAATACAGCTTCACTAAAAGCGCCTTTTCAGGTAACGCCAACATGCTGCGACTGCTGGCGTATCTGATTCTCTCTCTCATTACAGTTCCTTTTATACACGATCATCAGGCGCAGTCACTGACGTTTTGCTGTCCAGCGCCATCTGTCGGACATTTTGTGAACTTTTTTTTTGTTCTAATAAAACCCCATGTCATTCCAAGCATGTGTGTCAATTTTTACCTCTCTATCTACATTATTCCGTGGTTTATTAAGCTTTCAAATTTATACTGACTTTTTTATCACACCTACGTGTTCCCATGCTGACCCAACGATATCGACAATTACAGTTGACTTGGGGACAGGATCATTGACGAAGGTCTTTGGATCAATGGAAAAGTGTCACCTGGTAATATGAATTACATTTCTTGTTACACCAGGTCTATGGTCATGTCTGGATATGTCGTCATTTAGGGAAACGGCTGTTCGTATCATTCACCGCTTCACGAAGGCTGCTCGGTGACTACAATGCTAAGCTTTGGTGGACATTCACCTGGGCTTCCATAGGGCCTGTGGTAGTAACTGAAAGCATCATGACATCATGACGTGAACATTATTGCGGACCACTAGTCTGATTTCATGCCTTCTACAATGGCGATGGCATCTTCCAGCAGGATAACTGTACGTATCACAAGGCCAGAATTGTGCTACAGTGGTTGAAGGAAAATTCGCCTTATCAAAATCCTATGGGACATAACGGGGACCCTATTGGGCATCAGCTTCACACCCACAAATCACACGCCCGTAATTTACGGGAACTGCATGATCCGTGGGTAGGCATCTGGTGCTACATACCTTCGGAAATCTATCAAGGGCTTAACGAATCCACATGACGCAGAGTCGCCACTTAATTGTGTTCCAAAGGCTGACAATACGCTATGAATCGGGTAGTTTTGCATCGTCAGTGTACGATCACAGCAAGCAAAAAAAGGACTGACGAGCAAGAGGCTATTTCCAATTAACCATGCATATATTCAATATACCTGCAAGTAACCATACAGTAAGAATATTTATGGAGTGAGGTTAGCGGACATTGAGGTGACGAAAGTCATGGATAGCGACATGCACATATACAGATGGCGGTAGTATCGCCTACACAAGGATTGGATTGTTTGAGGGAAGAGACCAAACAGCGAGGTCATCGATCTCATAGGATTAGGGAATGACGGGGAAGGAAGTCGGCCGTGCCCTTTCAAAGGAACCATCCCGGCATTTGCCTGGAGCGATTTAGGGAAAACACGGAAAACGTAAATCAGGATGGCCGGACGCGGGATTGAACCGTCGTCCTCCCGGTTGGTTGGTTGGTTGTTTTGGGGAAGGAGATCAGACAGCGAGGTCATCGGTCTCATCGGATTAGGGAAGGACGGGGAAGGATGTCGGCCGTGCCCTTTGAAAGGAACCATCCCGGCATTTGCCTGGAGCGATTTAGGGAAATCACGGAAAACCTAAATCAGGATGGCCGGACGCGGGATTGAACCGTCGTCCTCCCGAATGCGAGTCCAGTGCCTAACCACTGCGCCACCTCGCTCGGTCGTCCTCCCGAATGCGAGTCCAGTGTGCTAACCACTGCGCCACCTCGCTCTGTGCGCGCACAAGGTATAAAAGGCCAGTGCATCGGTGGAGCTGTCGTTTGTACTCGGGTGATTTATTTGCAAAGATTTACGACGTGATTATGGCCGCACGACCGAAATTAAGAGACTTTGGATGAGGAATGGTAGATGGAGCTAGAGGCATGGCAAATTCCATTTCGGAAATCGTTAGGGAATTCAATATTCCGGGATCCATAGAGTCAGGAGTGTGCCGAAAATACCAGATTTCCGGCGTTACCTCTACCACGGACAATGCAGCGGACAACGGCCTTTGCTCAAGTACCGAGGGCACCGGCGTTTGCTTCATGCAGTGTTAAAAGACAAGCAACACAGCGTGAAATAGCCGAAAATCAATTTCGGATGTAAGTATCCGTTAGGACAGTGCGGCGAAATCTGGCGTCAGAGGGCTATGGCAGCAGACGACTGACGTGACTGTCTTTGCTCGCCTCCGGCACGTTTCTTGGGCCCGTGATCATATCGGTTGGAACCTAGATGCCTGGAAAACCGTGGCCTGCTCAGATCAGTCACGATTTCAGTTGGTAAGAGCCGATGATAGGACTCGAGTACGGCGCAGACCCCACGAAGCCATGGAACCAAGATATCAACAAGGGACTGTGCAAGTTGGTGGTTACTCCGGAATGGTATGGGCTGCGTTTACATGGAATGGAGTTGACGGGAAATAGTTATGTTCATCTCCTTGATCATTTGCAGTCATTCATGGACTTAACGTTTCCAACCGATGGAGTTTTTATGTATAACAATGTGCCAGGTCACCGGGCCATAACTGTTGACAATTGATTTTCAGACGGTTATACAGGTAGCATGGCTCAGTATCTCTTCTTGTGATTACCAACGGCTTGTTGAGTTCATGCCATGTCGAGTTGCTACACTAAGCCGAGCAAAAGAAGTCTGACGCGATAATAGGAGGTATCCCATGACTTTCGTCACTTAGTGTATTGTACATGTCGCCAACGTGAAAAGGGAAATACCACGTGACTTTTCAGGTAATGCTGTTACGTCATTCTACGCGAAGACCGGAACTGTAATATTATCGTACATATACCTCTTTTGTTGTTACATATTTATCAGTGACAGCAATTCTGAGTAACTGTTGCTGTTATGATTGCGAATCGAAATACGTAAAAACAAGCAAGTGCCATAAAGCCACGTAGCATGTGAATCAGCGTATGTTGGCGACGAAGGTCGTCTTATGCGTATCTGAATGCTGACCCCATAAATATTCCTGTTCTATGCAAATAACTGCTAAATTAGTTACCCAGGATTGCGAAACTATGAACACAGGGGATAACTTGAGCGCCATAGATGTACAGTTACATAGAATGCTACGAATGAAGAATAAAAATTTCTCTTTTAAAAGAAAACTATTTTATGTGATACAGATGCAGAGCTTTGCAAGAAGAATGTTCCACGGTCAGTGTCAAACCTTTTAAAGTACAAACAGTTCCGAGAATGTTTTTTGCGTTCATTTTAATATGAACACATTGAAATTATGGAAATGTGCCATAAAAGTGTCTTTCACTTTCGTCAGAACTGAAATTATAAGAACTTTATCAGATACACTTTGGAATTTCTCTATTTTTCCTAGTAAATGTACCATACCTATACTTATGTTTTGGGTGGCTTATGTACACAACCTGTCCAGTAAACCAGCTTATGCATACTTGCAAAGCCCTGTCATCTGCAGATACACTTTTACTGGCAAACAGAGCTTAAAATATGACAGTAATGAAGTACTGGAAAATTACTGTGTACTCACCAGATGCTTTCACATGGTGCTGGTATTTTATAGAATTCCTGTTCATCTAATAACTTCATGTCTCTCTTGAAAGAGGTCCTCAGTATAATAAATCTCAATTCCTCTGTATCTGTCCCAGAGCCATATTTATACACAACGATGTAGAAGAAGCTGGTTGAGGCACATTGTAATACTGACGAAGCAGATGGATATCAACACCAAATACTGCTTTAAATTAAGCGTTGTATCTCTGTTCTTTATATTGATGTATTTGTATGATGTTTAGTTTTTCCTCCAGCTGACTTTATAAACTTTCCATGAAATTAATTCTCTCTTCAGTACAACATGAATCAATACTTATTGCTTAGATTCATTTTTATGGCATCTTTCAACTGAAAACCCAAAAGATTTGAACATTTTCATACTTATTATTTAGTTCCATTGACTGCTTCCTTCAGTTGTTCTCCCTGATTTACCGGCAAACATGCTGCTTGCTTTCCACATACGTTCTTACATAAAGACAAAGAAAATGACTGACAGTGTTCGTTTTTATTATTCCACTATGAACATTTTCTGTGTAGCTCAGTGTATGACGTTAGTTTCTCATTTTAATCTTATCCATTGTTATTTTACGTCATGTCAATCACGCTCTTCTCTTCATCCTTCGTGTAGAAGCTAGTATCAATAACATTTTTTACGCTCAGTATTGCAGTTTTCCAAAAATTTAGAAAATTTGTAGTCTCCTGATTTGCTTTATCATCATTATATATTCTTCAAACACCATTTGAATTCTGAGTTTAACTATGCTGTTTTCCGCACTGGACGATCTATATTCATTACTGAGCATATTGATCGCCCTTATAATAATTTAACTTTCATATACTGAATTCAGATAACGAAACACATATATACATGCTCCAACTCTTTGGTAATAAATATTCTCCTTAATTATCTTCACTGCAAAGTATTTCCCCTTCACAGGGTTTCTTAATCAACCCATTTGTAAGTCTCTACATTACTTTAGTTTGAGTGTGAAATAGATAATAATCTGCTCATTTCAAACAAAAACTTCGTTTAGGGACTGACTGATTTTCTGAAACAATGATCAGTAGGAATATTCCTGACAATACTGACGTAGCGACAGTGATGTGCTTTGTTCTGAAGTGCTTAACATTTTCAAAACATCTGAAATTGCGGAAAATCGGGAATCCACGAAGAACAACTTAAACTGTCAGTACTTCACTTCTAAAGAATATGTATATATGGTGAGCAGTTCCGTTACATGTAAGAAGGGTATGGCGTCAACGAAAATTTCACTTTCCAGGAGTTTAACGCGCGTTTTAGTTAAGATTAAAGTATTTTGCAGCTCCTAACACCTGTATTTACTTTCGTTTTTATTACTCATTAAATGAAGTGACGGCTATAACTTTAATTCTTTTTTTCATTTCTCTTACATATAAGTCTGTCAGTGTACTGGAGGGCATCCATTCCAGCAGTTTCAGAAGGAATGTTGCTGGATGTTGACCAAGTTTTAAACGATCAATTTTACTTTTGCGCAGAAAAAGTACTGTCAACATTGAGATTTTCAACTATACTTTAATCAAATGAGTTCAGCATTTTAATAAATCGTCGTATCAATGCAAGCGTTGAACTTTTTTTTAGTAATAGCAATGCATCATAATTTTATTTCTTTTTTAGTGTTCCTTCATTTCCAAGAACACAGAGAGAATGTATGCGTATCTTTATTCTGATATTTAAGCTAAGAGACTGTATCTATTTCATTTTACATGAAAATTACGGTATACTTTAAATTTCATTTACTGCAATGTAGGGATGCAACTTCCTATATAAATCCACCAATGCATTACTGATAGGTAATATTATCATAACGAATTACCAGTAAGTACTATATCAGTTGAGATTTTTTTTAAACAGATAATCACCACCAGCATTTGATATCCACTGCTCGTTCGAGGCCACTTGTAGACTCTTCTGCGTATTACAGTCTTCAGTTATTCGAACCCACGTTGCTCTTGCATGTTTTCTAATTCCATCTACCCATCTTCCACGAGATCGACGTTGCGGTGTTTTCTTATATCTTGGAATCCAGCGAAGAAATTAATTACGCTGTCTGCTACCAATTCGTCTAGGTACACGTCCCGCACATCTTCGTAGGGATATTGTTTAGTTAGAGAAGCATCTTGTAATTTTGTTCTTCTTCCATACATTCCATTCATTATGGAGTCATCTGAAGACAGTTTTAAATGACTCATAGTGGCGAAGCACTGATGGCATATACCTCTGGAAAATTCACGTCCAAATTCCAAGAATTCACATAGGGCAAAGGATGGACCTCAATGATCTGATATACCACAGGTGCGTATCTCTCAATTGCACTACTACTTAACTAATAAGGATATCAAAAGACTCATAATTACATTAACGTTGTTCTTCCAAAAGTTTTAATCTCGCTCTAAAACCTAAAATAACATTGTCCTGCGGCTTCAGAAGTCCATTAGCGGTTATTCACCAACTTAACTACCACAGAAATCCAGATTTTAACTACGTGACTCATCACACGCATTAAGAGCTTATAGTTTTACTTCTAGTAATTACATAAGCATCCAACTTCCAAAAAAATTGTTTTAAGAATTTAAAGGACTTTGTACTGTTGCGTTTACTTTCCGCCTTGCTACTGTAACTCATCTTCAACAAATTACTGAATTTCTTTTTCACTTTTAAATGCAGAATGGACTGTTATAAACTATTTCGTGCAATCGATAAGATTATATACAAAATACAATTGCTTATGTTAATTGAGCGTTCGTTGCGTTACGTTATTTTTTCTAGTTTTCAACGGCTCACGAAAACATATGTCATAATACTGAAGGCATCAACTATTCCACTTTGCATCGGAACATTCACTGGGCATTATCCAAAGTGACACACACAATTCACTATTAATGTCACGTCATCTTGAAGCAATAATCTTATCTTAGTAGATGTCAGTACGTTATTTGCATTGATGGAAAGATGATGAAGATTTTTTGGTTTGTGGGGCGCTCAACTGCGCATTTATCAGTGCCCGTACAAATGCCAATCTTCACTGAGTCCAATCTCGCCAATTTCATGGATGATGATTGATGGAAAGAGAACCACTATCTGTCAACTGCACATACATTATGATTTCATTCACTGAAGTAGACTCATTAAATTGTGAGTTTCCAGAATTTTCTTTTTTATTCAAGCAGAATTTATTGATGAATTTTCAAAAAAATAAAAAAAATCCACGAACGAATGTTCATTTTGCTGGCGACTGCAGCTGTCTCACATTCCAGATTCGATGCTTTGAAGAAGATCAAAACTGATTTCTCCTTACTGAGGTTTTACATCTTATTGGCATGGAAAACAAGAATCTCCTTTTAACTGCTTATTGACTGCAGTCTTCAGTTCACCAGTAGCACATCAAGTAAAATTCTATATCAGTTCTTTCCACCGAAGGTTACTGAACTTGACCCACTAAAAAGATATGATGAAATACTTTCCTCCGATACGTCCTGGTCCATACATAGTGCTGGAAGAAAACTGGAAGCAATAACGTGTTTTGTTAAATTCAGTAGTGTTTTTTAATTTGTAAATATTTATAGAGCATATAAGCCATTTACCTTATATCTTATATCCTTGTACATTCTTAGTAGTTTGGTTATCTGGAAAAAAAGCATGAAACAGCAGCAGGGTATATCTGCAACTAATTTTCCCAGGGTCTGCTTGTGACTACGACAAGAAACTTGCATTGCGGCAGGTTCACTGGACAACTATGTACTCAACTGCAGCAGTAAGGCCCCTCTGGGGGGCCCTAACTGTGCTAGTTGCTACTCAGGCCACCCAAAACATTGTCTGTTAAGTCTTCAGCTATAATTAAAACAGCTATACCACCTAAAAACTTTACACGATAGCGCTTAACTGTAAGAATGCAGGTTGATAGAAGCACATTACCAGAGTACGTAGCCAGCATTCTTCGCAATGAACATGCCAGCAGCATATGGATATGACAGGTTTCTTGTAACGTTCCTGAAACAGAAAAAAAACACGGTTTCTGCAAAATGAGACACTAAAATAGTAATTTTGCTGGAATGTTAATATCAACTTCACAGTTCATACAAATTACACAATGTGAGTGGTTCGGTACAGTGAACTGAAAATACAGAAGTTGTTTCAGAAAGACATTATGGAACTTGGATTTCAAAAAAAGACAGTATAGCGTGTTCTTCCGCAATGAGTACATTACAAAATGCTGTTGCTGCATCCACTAGGCTCTCCCGGCGCACACGGTTTGTGAAAAGCTCTCGGGTTTCCAGCCAAGTGGAAACTTTAAAATTCCATGACTTTTCGACGAGTGTCCAACCCCTCATCTTCTGGCGAAGTATCGAGATATACGGATGGTGTGATGTTTATACTAGTGGAGTGCCCCTTCCCACATGGTTACGAGCGGCCGAAGGCTGGGGAGAGGGATGAGGCCGAAGTGGTAGGAGTAGTGAGTGCTCAATTCGCATCTCTGTGTGGTCATACCGGCCGCGTCTTGTGAGTTGGACGGTGCTTTTCGTACTGCCTCTAACGCTGCATTTCATGCCGCACTTAGTTGGCATTCTTCGCCTCTGTTCACAAGATCGTCCTGAACCCGTTTTTCAATGGATTCCTTTATGATATTGTCCCAACAGCCGGTTGCTCAGCAAAGCACTTTGGTGTTCTGGAAATAAAGGTGAAGTCTTTACTGAGAGGTGAGGCTGATGCTATGATCCTCCAGCAGACAAAGGGAAAGAAACAGTACTGATACGCACCGACGATTACCACATAAAACCGTCTCGCTGCTGCATGACCCGGCCAACAGAAAGCTCAAGAAGGATCCAATCACGACGATAACCAGGAAAACGGTAGCTCTGCTAAAGAACTCATATCTACAAGAGGCAGTGAAGAAGCGGATGCATCCCATGGAGCCAGCGCCACCACGCCAGTACGGACTGCCGAAAATCCACATTGAAGGCGTGCCTCTGTAGCCAATACTAAACACCTTCAGTTCACACAATTATGGGTTGGTCAAATATCTGGCGACACTTCTGAAACTCCTTGTGTGACACTGAAGTCATCATGTTAAGGACTCGGACGATTTGTCAAAAAACTTAAGGGTATACGATTACGAACAGATGAGTTTCGACGTTGCATCGTTATTCACGAAAGTACCTCTGCAAGACTTCTTGGCGCTGCTATTTCAATATTTCGAGTCGGAAATAGTTAAACTCTTCGAACATGCACCGACGACCACCTACTTCATGCGTAACGGAGAGTTTTATGAATAGTTGGATATAGTGGCCACGGGCTCAGGGGATCGCAAATCTCTACATGGAGCACTGTGAGGAGGTGACTCTCCAAACCGCTCACCAGAAACCCAAGAACTTTTCGACAATAATTTTATGTTATGGGAGCATGGCAGACAGGCACTGAGCGAGTTTTTGGACCACCATAACACAATCCATCATAGCATTGCTTTCACTATGGAAATGGAGAATGGTTGTCTCCCTTTCCTGGACATACTGATAAGGAAGAAGGCAGGTGGTGATTCATTATATAGAAAGAAGACACATACAGACCTGTACCTGCATGCAACGAGCTGCCACCATCCAGCACAACAGCAGACAGTGCTGATCACCCTTGTACATAGGGCGCGCATCATCCGCGATAAAGAAAACCTCTCGGACGAACAACAACACGCGAAGGAAATTTCACCCAAAAATGGGTACAGTGAAGCGTAGATTAGTAGAACATTCAATAAGAGACCAAGTGCTGAAAGCCGGGAAGATGAAGAAGAAGACAAAAGACTCGATTTACGTCTGTACCTGGGACCGGTCTCAGCCAAAATTGCGAGGCTGTTCGAAGAATCCAATATAAAAACCGTCTTCCGATCACCACTGAAGACGAAAGAGTGGCTTGGCTCTACGAAAGATCCACTAAAAATGAACGTACCAGGAATATACAACATTGCCTGCGAATGTGGCCAACAACACAGTCGGCAAACGTAGCGCTCTATTACGAAACGCTGCGAAGAACACATCAGGCTAGTGCAACCGGGATAGACAGAAAAATCAGCGATAGCAGAGCAAAGCCACAAGGTTAGTTTCCAGAACAGAGAGATGCTTTTCCGAACAACCGCCTGTCGGGACAGATTCATACAGGAATCCATTGAAGTGCGAGTTCACAACAGAGACGAAGGATACCAGTTATGTGCAGCATGGAATCCGGGAATTAGCGGCAATACGACGAGAAAGCGACCAGCACCGTCCAGTTCTCAAGACGCGACCGGAATGCCCACACAGACATGCGATGGGAGCACCCGCTATCCGAACCACTGCAGCTTCACCCCCCCCTTCCCCGTTCACCGGCCGGGCAGTACACGGCCAAGCGTAGCCAGTTAGAGGGGGAACTCTATAAGTACAAATATCACAGCATCCGCAAATCTTGACACTTCGCCAAAATATGATAAGTATGACTCTAGTCGAAACGTCGTAGTATTTTAACACTGCTACCCGGTTGGAAATCCAAGAGCTTTTCACTTGTTACTTAACGTTAACGAGCAAAACGTATTTTAACATCCTCACTTCATCGTTTAACATGAATAAGCCTCAACAAAATCTATTGAGTTTTGTGCGCTAAAAAAATTTAACGACGTCTCTCCTTACGAGGGAAAATTCTGGAGTGTCACTCCGCAATTTGATGCACTATATAGCGGTTATTTCATAAATGAAAAATTACTCGAAGCGCTTAATTTTCATAAACGAATGTCTCGCTTTTTCTTAATATACCCATTCCTTTACGATGGATCGGCAGTGGGGAGGTAGTGTCAATGGGCTATCCTTCCCCCATATGAGATTGCGGCGAGCCGTGGTGGATTAAGCGTGGCTTTGTGGTTAGAGTCATTGGCTGATCTGTTGATGGTCGCCAGTTCAACCTCGACCACTAGCAATTATTTGTTATTTGGTAATTAATATTTCTGTAACGTTCTAGAAATTTCTCGTGTTTGTATATTCTGGAATATTCGATGTCTAGTATAAATGACGCATTCTGCGACGAGAATTACAGTTCTGTTCTGGCTCTACACTGGTGGACCAAACAAATGTGCTTTTAGTTCTGTGTGTTGTACCTCACTAACGATGCTGCTTCCGGATTCGAGGTGGAGCGTGGTTTCGACGTGATACTGATTTACGAGGACATCGGATACTTGAAAACATCTACATTGCCGTAGCTTTAAGCAGTAGCCTACACGGACATGAACCGCAATACAAGCAGTACATGGTTCATAAGGTCCGTAAATTCAGGGTGTCAATCGTTTCCAAAACAGCAACAAGTCTCATGGTAAGCAAATCCGCCACAGTTGTAAAATACTTTTTCTGACCGAAATTTTACACTCCAGAAGTCGCTACACACTACCACAGTTTCATCACGTGTATCTGAAATCTCAAGCGAAATAACAGTTGTAACCTACTCCATTAAACAATAAAGAAATTTTTAAAAAATAACGATTAGCATTTAGAAAATAAAAAATCGGACGAAATGATTAAAAATAACCTATCTAGCAAAAGTAGGATGTCATGTCTATGCCGGAACAACTAATAGGCAAACATCTACCATACCTGGAACGTCAAGTAACATTTCAAATTTTGGCTGCCAAGAACCCCAACACAATCACGGCCTGGTAAAATACCTCTAGTCCCGGAATTGCCACCATGAATACATGCAGTCTATAAAAACAAAGCCACCATAGCACATTAGAAGCAAGTCACGCGCTAGACTAAAGTTGGAGTTCTTTGCAGCTGCAATTAGCGTAAGAACATGGGAAGAACAGGGCCCAACGTCAGGGAGAAATGACAGAGTGTTATATACAGAATCTTTTGGTCCTGTGTCACATTATGAATCCGAAATCAACAAAACCTCGCACTTGATGAAATCACAGAAGACATGTTCGAAGCTGTTCTAATAAATGATGTGACAAAACAGAGGAATCCATCATCAGGTTATGTCAACACATTGACGAAATGCAATAGAAAAATAGTCGGCCGACAGACGTACACCTGAATCCCGAATATGGTCCCCACGGCAGCTGTGGAACATCACTATGACCTCACCGCTCTCATCCACCAGGTAGTAAGAGAAGAGATGTATCATTTTATGGCAGCCAGAACTGTCTGAGCGAGTAAGCAAGAGACAGCAGCCGTGGATGTTGACCCCCGACGTCAGGAGGTAATACAGAAAGGTGAAGAAGAAGTTTGTCAATCTTTAGCACCAGTTACCGCCAGCAGTCGTATGTGCCAGGAAGAATGGCTCGGCCGACTCGGACTCGTCTAACGACAACCCAAAGTCCGACCAACGCAGGTGGAACCAATTCCTGCGCCAACTGCAATGTCCCACAGAAGACAGACATTTGAAGGACATACGACAACATACCAGTGTATTTCCACCGTGGATGTCTTGGACTTCGCACGTAGCCGCAGAGAAAAAAAGGCGAGTTTTCGAGGACTACTACGCCACCAGACGTCAACCATGACAACAGTCCAACTCTCGCCAGTCATCTGGAAATGATTACAGTCAACCCGTGGGCAGAAGCTTATCGTCGTACCCTGGATGTGGTCACTCCCCGGCATGACGTAACAGTTCCATGCCGTCGGAGAGAGAAGCACAAGCCAAATGGTGACCACTTGTGGCGGTAAGGACGCTACTAATGAAATCTTCCATGGACGGCAGTCAACACAATGTCATAATCAATGGCCAACTTGTACGGACGATAGACGACTCGGGAGCTTCTTTTTCTGTAACGTCGAATACTTAGCACAACCAACTAAAGAAGACTATTTTCTGTGAAACTAAAGTGATTGTGCTGAAGGTCGCAAATGGTAAATTCGTCCTCCGACAGGAACATGTATTGCAAGAATAACTATCAATGACACAGCACTGCCATTCGAATCATCTGATTTGACAGAATGTAGTCACCATGTTATTCTTCGATGAGCCTTCTTGCAGGCATCACAAGCAGTCATAGACCGTGGAAGGTCAGAGCTCCAGACTAATGAAGTTATTCCAACGAGTACACAAATAAAAGATTGCTCTAAGTACTAGTTTGCCACTGAAGATGATATTACCCTGCCATCATCAACGAGATGAGTTTCAGTAGTCAATCAAGATCCTCAGTTAAACCATGAAGCTTTCGTCCAATGCAAAAAGTTACTGAGGCTCACAAAATTAATCTAAATGCCATCAGCGACCATAAGCATTGTAGGTGGTTAAGGAGAACTTTGAATCACTAACCGTCACAAGCAGCTACAACTCATCCCTAAAGCTACAGGGTGATAATTATTGAACTAAGTGAAATAAAATCGTCATAACTTCTGAACGGTTTGCGTCTGGACGTTCGAACTGCGCGGTTTGCCACGGGACTTGATGGGAATTACCACATGTAAGTATGTTTTGGTTTAGCGATGAAGAATAGTTTCATTTGGATGGATTTGTTAATAAGGAAAACTGGCGAATTTGGGGGACTGAGAATACACATTTCGCGATCGAAGAGTCTCTTCAGGTGACTGTGCGGTGTGCAATGTCCAGCCACTGAATAATCGGTGCGATATTCTTTGATGGCATGTTGACTACTGAACGGTACGTGAAGGTTTTGGACGATGATTTCATCCCAATTACCCAACGTAACCCTGATTTCGACAAGATGTGGTTCACGCAAAACGGAACTCGACTCCATCGAAGTATGAGATGTTTGATGTCCTGGAGGAGCATTCTGGCTCTAGGGTACCCAGAGGTCACTGGCATGGGCCTCGATTGGCCGCCATATTCTCAAGTTCAGAACACATGCGACTACTTTTTGGAGGGGCTATATTAAAGACAAAGTGTACAGCAATAACCCGACATTTCACCGAGTCATACAGAATTTCGCTATTTGTCTGCGCCACACACATCATAGCCAATGGTGACAGGCATATCGAACATGTCATAACCTAAATCCGAATATCTGTATTGACGTTTACATGTTGAATAAAGTGTGTGCACGCCATAGTTTGTAACTAATTTACGTTTTCTTTTTTTTCATTTAGTTCAATAATTGTCACCCTGTAAGTGCATAGGGACAGCCAAACCATCTTTGCATCTTTGTGGCATCAAAGAATCGTGCTCTGCTGCCACTATAGACAGCAGGGGAAGAAGCTAATATCACCCTGCCCAAAGGATCTGGCCTGACTGAGGGACAACACTGGCAAGAGTTAACCGTTCTGTGTCAATTTTTGGATGCTTTCAAATCTGAAGCGGAGAAAACACAAGCCAAGTGGCCTATGGTAAAACTGTTATCAACCGTGGTAGCACCATTACAGCGTGTTGCTGGCTGAACGATGGATAAGCTGGGTGGAATTGGAAAAGTTTTTGCAAGATGACATTATTGAGACTTCAGAGAGTTCTTTATCATCTCCTATGGTCCTTGTGAAGAATAAGGTTGGCACATGACATTTATTCATTCACTATCAATGAAAAAACAAAATCACAAAATTATATCTACTGACTGTCACACACTGAGGACATCCTACACTGTCTGAAACGAGTAAAGTATTTCTCAACTATGGACATGAAATTGAAGATGCTGAATAGTAAATAGACTGCCTTGATAACATATGACACCCTCTATGAGTTCAAAGTGTTGCCATTTGGTCTGTGTAACACTCCAGCCACTTTGGAGTATACGATGGAAAACCTGCTTTGAAACTTTAAATGAATGGCGTGTCTTTGCTGTCTGGATGACATGGTCGTTTTCTCGGTCTTCTGAAGGATATATAAGCAGCTTGACAACCACGCTGAATAATAGTCAAACTGAAAACCTCTGTCTAAATCTGAGAAAGTGCATTTTCGCCAACCAAGAAATACAAATCACATGGCACCTAGTTAATGGTGATAAGAGTCTGTCCCTATCCTGGGAAAATAAGAAAAGTCACAGATGACAGAACTCCTCAGCATATTTGTGATGTGAAAAGTGTACTCTCAATGTGCTCATACTACCATCAATTCATTACAGATGTCTGTACCATGGCACATCCCTTGCAAGTACTACTTTTGCAAGACGCAGTATGTGCCTGAAATGAGGTGTAAGGAGGCGCTAACATCTTTTCCAATCCTATCATTGTATGACATGAATGCTGAAAAGGAACTTCCCACCACTGCTGCTGGTTATGGTATAGCTGCAGTTTTAGTGCAAATCCCGGAGTACTCATCAAGTCTGAGACTAACTACTCTACAATTGAGAAAGAGTGCTTTGAAGTTTTCTGGGTCATTAACAACTTCCAATGGTATTTATTTGGCAAACCATCCACTAATGTGATGGGCCACAATTTTCTGTTCTGCCTGAATGGCCTAAAGGATCTGTCAGTTTGACTGGTGATTTGGCACTGAGGATTCTGGAATACGATGTTGCACCAGCATACAAATGCAGTCGTAAACACAAGTATGCTGACTGCATTTCATCGAGTCCTTTGGAAGAACAAGGTAGAGTTGGTGAAATCTCAGTCATGGCTGCACAAATAAGCAGCATTGATGAAAAATATAGAAGCCTTAAGGAAGTCTGAACTGACCAAGGAGAATTCAAATTAATAAACGATACATTGTATAAGAAAACTATGAACCAATGGGCAGAAATTGTTGCTCATCATTCCAGCTAACCTACAGCCAGTTTTCATGAAATATTTCCACGACACTCCTATTTCTAGGCAAGTAGGATTCGTGTAGACGCTATACAGAATCAGAAGCAGGTATCAATGGCTAGTTCTCTACCAGTGTGTTAAGACATTGTGAGAGCAACTGCAAGGAATACCAGCTATGGAATCACGTACCACTATTACCTCCATGGCAGTTGGTACAAACTTACATGCAGCAGCACCATACCGCTGAACTGGATTCAATCTCTTGGGGACGTTCCTGAAGTCGACAAACGGAATTCGATGGGTAATACTCAGTACTGACTACCTCTTCCACTCACCAAAGCTGTGCCCACTGTCGAAGCTTCAGAAATTGCAAATTTCCTTGTAGAAGACATCATTTTGGAGCATGGAGCTGTTCTCTGAATGCAGAAACAGTCGAGACTAGTAACAGAGGTAATTTCGCGTGGCAACATCATCCACAGGATGGCAAAATTCCCACCCAAAGCAAATTGCCTCACAGAACACTTTAACTCTGATGCACGCTTCTGTCGAACAGGGAGATCTGGATACAATACTGTACGTTGTGACATTTGCATACAACACAGTGAAGCAAGACACTACAGGTTTCACACTGTTCTTTCTGATCCAAGGTCATGAGACCAAATCGACAGTGGGTACATTGGTCTTCTTTCAACGAGACGATACTCAGGAAGACTTCATGGAAACATCGCATCACCAAGACACGAGAAGCAAGAGGGTTTGAATTCGGACGCTGCACGCACAGGAGAAGGGCCGAGAGAGCTATGAAGCCATGTACTGGTCAGTGACATACAGCCCAAAAGATTTGGAATGGGTTTTTATACCCACACGGAAAGGGAGTATATAGTGAAAGTTACTAAAGCACTAGTTTAGGCCATATCACATCCTCCGTCGATTATCGAAGGTCATATGTGAAGTCAACGATTAAGACTCTTCATCAAGAAGACAGAAGCGCACAGGCGTCATCTATGTCCCCCGTATGGATACCTACAACAGTCCTGAAGTGTAAATCGGCGATGATGGCTCCATGTTCAAGGGAACTGAAGAATTACGCAATCTCTCTTGCAACTCTGTTTCTGTCTAATATGCGTTATCCTCAATGGCGGTTAAGCAGCAGAAGGGACGAAGAACAGATGCGCGAAATAAGATTCATATTCTTAACATCAGTCTGCTACAGGCTCCTTGACCACTTTCTAAGCTAAAATCTTGTGAGTTACCTAAAGAGACAAAAACTTCCGTCTGTAAATCGGCATAGATTTAGCTTGTGGGAAATAAATGTCGTCCTTTTCACACACGATATCCTACATACCATAAATGGAAGTTGATAGGCAGGTGCTATATTCCGACATTTCTGTAAAGTGTTCCGTTCCTAGATTTCTGGAAAGTGTTCAACGCTGCACCATACAGTAAACCAATAACAACGGCCACAGCATATGGAGTACGTTCTTTAAGTAGGTGACTGGCAAAAGCTCTTTTGCAATAATAAAACCGAATGAGTTGTCCTGGACAACGAGTGTTCATCAGGGATAAAAGTAATCTCCTGAGTGCCACAGTGCCTCAGGAAGTGTGATAGCATTACTCCTGTTCTCCACGCACACACACACGATCTGTCGAATAGGAAGGGAGGGGGGGGGGGCAGCAATGTGAGACTGTTTGCTGAAAATGCTGTTGTTCCCAGGAAGCGTTATCAGTGAGGGAGTCTGCGAGGATTCAGGATGACTTGGACATAATTTCTATTTGCTGTAATGTCAGATTGCAGTATTAATGGTATGAAGCTTGACCCAGTTACGTTGATTAAAAATCTGGACGTAACGTTGAGAAACGACAAGAAATGGAATGAAAACAAAAGGTCATTTGTAAGGAATACGAACGGCTTACTGCTGTTTACTGGGAGAGTTCTAGGAAAGTTAAACGCAACTGCACTGCCTGACAAAAGAAGTGAAGCACCCAGAAGACGTGGTCGGACGTCAGTTTAACTTTGTTCACTTGTACATGTACACACCTTCGGCGGGTATTACACGATTAGAGTTGCAATTTTCTCTGTCAGGTAGAATGGCCACCAGAATGCATTATTGTTGTTTGTGTTCGTGTTACTACTACGCGTGGTAGGGTATGTAGGGGACGTTAACAGCGCCAGATGTTGAGTGAGCACTGTGACGAACACGTAGATACTGCGTACGCATGTGAGACAGCGTTATCAGCACCTGTCAGAATTTGAAAGGGACCTAGTTGTGGGTGTCCATTTGTCCAGGTGGTCGAACCATGCAAATCCAGATTTTTTACGTAGTTTGGATTGACTGTGGACTGATCCTGAACTGCATGAGAACGTGACAGCACGCACACTTGTCATAAAGGTTCCGGTCGACCATGTCTGTCCACCACAAGGGAAGATAGCCGTCTTGTGCACCAAGCACGTCATAGCCCTTCACATCTGTGGCTGCCTTCTGAGAACAAATAATAATGGACTACGTGCAACATACTGTGTCATGCCACATCACTGGTCGGAGACTAGCAGCAGCCGGATTAGGGAATTACTGTTACTCGTGCACATTGCCATTAACACTACAATACAAACTGCAGCGTTTGAAGTCTTTACTTAACCAGTAATGATGGTATTCTGATGAATGGCGTCACACTGTGTTTAGCGATGGGTCGTGGTTCTTCACCATTCCAGATGCCCATCGTCGGCGAGTATAGCGGCGACCGCATTCTTCCAATGTTTTGGAGAGGCACTATGGTGTTACTCCGGGTGTAATGGTACGGAGAACCATCGGGAATAACCTCAGGTCACAGCTGGTAGTTCAAATGGCTCTGAGCATTATGGGACTTAACATCTGAGGTCATCAGTCCCCTAGGACTTAGAACTACTTAAACCTAACTAACCTAAGGACATCACAAACATCCATGCCAGGGGCAGGATTCGAACTTGCGACCGTAGCGGTCGCGCGGTTCCAGACTGAAGTGCCTGTAACCGCTCGGCCACCCGGCCGGCTACAGCTGGTAGTAACTGAGGCAACTCTGAAGCACCAAACTATGTCATGAACATCCTGCGCCCTCATGTTCTATCATGCGAGAGTATCGTGATGCCATTTTTCAACACGAGAATGCTCGTCTACACATGGCACACGTCTGTATGAACTGTCTGCGTGATAATGACGTACATCTGTCGCCAGCAAGATCCCCAGATCTGTCCCTGATGGAACATGTGTGAGAGCAGATCGGGTGTCAGTCTCACCCAGTCAGTGTACAATACATCAAGCACCAATTACAAGAGTTATGCGTCAGCCTAACTCAGGAGACGATACAATGGCTCTGTGATACCATTCCTAACAGAATCATTGCCTGCATGTGGGCAAGAGGCTGTGCAATTTCACACTCACACGTGGGTTGATACTATCGAGTGCTTCATAAATTTCAATTTATCACTGAAATATCATCACCAACCCTCTCAACCAGTTAAGTTTCATTTAATTTCCTGCTCCCCTTTTAGGTGCCTCACTAAAAAGTGAGGCACCTAAAAGGGAAGCCATGTATAAAGGAGATCAAGTATATAACAATTATATAATCCACCCTGCAGTATGTTTCGAGTGTTTGGAATACCTCCAGGTCGTATTAAAGGAAGGTATCGAAGCCATTCAGAGAAGTGCTGCTAAATTTGTTACTGACCAGTCCGGTGAGTCTGTGGGTGTGTTAAGAAAATGCCACGTGTAATTAGATGGGAATCCTTGGTAACAAGAGCACCATCGTTTCGTGAAGAGCTTTAGAGAGAATTTACAGAATGCACAGCCTATTGAACGACTCTACTGATTCCACTGCTTGTCTCATGTAAGGCCTAAAAAGATAGATTTAGCTGAGCTCATACGCAAGCAATTATTTTCCTTCGCTCGATTTGAGAGTGGAACGGTAAAAGGGATGACAAGCAATTGTACGCAGTACTCTCTACCATGTAATGTGTTGTACCCCTCCTACAAGACAGCAACCTGAAAGCCTGCAACACACTTGCGTCCGCGGGTGGCCACACACATTGTCTGTCGCAACACGAACAAGCGCCTGCAAGCCAAACTCTGATCCGCGCTCGTCTCCCATACTGGTAAATGCTTTACACGACAACAACAACAACAACAACAACAACAACAACAACCACAACAAGTTGATTTGTTGTCCACGGAGTCTGGCATACCATGTCCTCACCACCAGCTCCCGCTGTATCAGTGCGCCGCGACACTATTTAGGCCGTTGCTCAATCAACAATTGGCACTTTGGTATCAGCTATCAAATCTGTCGTTCCTTCGAGTTCTCTGGTCCAGGCACCAGCTGCATCCGCAGCCCACAAATAAGAGCTCTCTCTAGCAAACCACCATCGGATAGTCGCCATGCAGTTTTTAACATCTGATCTATATCGAGCTTAAGACAATAACTTTACTTCTTCAGACTTAAGCCTTACATCAACTAAGTACGGATTGTGCTATTAACTTCCGAACTTTTCAAGTGAACATGGACTTGAAACTTTTTGTTATTCATTTTGGTCTTCATACTTTCTTACCTGGTTGGGACTCTAAGCACCAAGCAAATTTCCATTTGTAAATAACATACTCCAAGGAGCAGCTTATTTATATGTACTTATTAATAAACTTGTTCTAAATTGGTTACTTGGGCAGTGTTCTCGTTATGCCTCTACCTGCAAATACACATCATTCACTGGCGAAGAGAGTAAAAATTTTTTGAGTTTTCGTCCCACCATTTGGCGAAGAGTATACGTTTTCACCTGTTGCAGTGCCACCTCTCCAAGTTTCGTATCATATCAGTTGGCGACAAGGATTTTTTTCTGGCCTCAGGGCCTCCACTGGCTCCAGTACCACCTCCAAATTTAGCCTCAGAGCATTTGTGACGACATATTTTCTTCTGATCTCCGTTTCTCATCCATCCCAGGTAGTCAACGTTTTCTTTTGTTTCTAAGGCTCAACATTCTCGTCCCACCTTTGGTAACGGCTTCACTAGCTTTGTACCACCATTGTCGACAGTTTCCACGTTCTGCCCCATCATTTAGCGATGGGCATCAACATTTACATCAGATACAGTGCCACCATTCAAAGTTTCGTCCCGTCAACGGGCGACGACGCAGAAGAAGTTTTTCACTGGCTCCAGCACCACCTGTAGCTTCAGCACCCCCACTCAATGTTTCGTACTACACACTGGCGACCAGACTGTTTGTCCTCGATATAGAAGCGACTTTCCACATCTTATGTATCTGCCTTGCACAGACGCGGAGACGCATTTTGGAGACGCTGCCAGCGTCAACATGACACCAGCGATATACAGCTGCTGTCTCCGACGCACTTCCAGGGTTGACCAGCTCCGGACGGAATCGCTGCAGCTTTCTGCTTCTGGCACAGCACCAAAATCCTCTGTCCATCACAGCGTCGTCACAACATCGGAGATACCCAGCCGCCATCCCTGATGCACCTCCAGGGACAACCACCTACAGACAGCAGATCCTGCAGTCTCCTCCTTGAGACACAGCACCAAAACCTTCTACCCAATACTGCCTGATGCATGGACCTCAGGGAGACTGCAACCAGCGAACCTCCACGGTCGTACCTGTTCCCTTTGTCTTGGCCCAGCCCAAGCCTAATCCATGCACACAATTTCGGATCGTTTCTTCTATACCTCATCCACACACGTGTTTTATGAATATCCTTTCTGTACTTGATTCTCTGGTGCTCCTGCACCCACCTATGCCCTCCAGGTACAGTCATCTTACATTTCATCTTCTCTTGCATTCATCCACGCCCTCCAAACACAATACCTGTACTTCTCAGGTGCTTCCGTACTCACATACACCCTCCAGGCACAGCTGTGGTATCTTCCGGGCACTTCCATCTACCTATGAACCCGAATTCAGTACATCGTCATTAACGTGTAGAAATTGTGAGATGAGGAAGTAGCACGTAAGTATATCAGAACAATTACTGCTCATATGTATTCTTTTCTATTAATACTACTTCATGTTAGCGTCCCAGGCGACTAGCAATAGTCAACCATCCATCGACCAAAGTTTTCGATACTCACCTGTCGAACGGGCAAGGGTTTTCTAAGCTACCTTCTATGTGGATGAATTACATTTTCTTAGGATTCTTCCAGTTACTTGTCTAAGGTAACTGCCTTCACTAGGGGTAGTTTTCTGTGGTAGTTCTATTTTAAATCGTTCCGGACGGAACCACCTTGACATTTTATAATCGTCATTAGTTCGAATGATCGATAACGGAAAGTGTAACGGATAATACTCGGTGTTTCCGTGTATTCAAGTACTAAAAAATACATTTCTTTGCGTTGGATATCAGCTGCCAGTCCTTACACGAAGCGTCGATCCTCTACAGGTCTTCCTGCATATCATTCCCTAAATACCCGACAGCCTCGTCGACGAACAGTGAGGGGAGGGAGGGAGGGGGAGGGGGAGGGGGGCGGGGAGGGGGAGGGAGGGGGAGGGAGGGGGAGGGGGGAGGGGGAGGGGAGGAGGTGTGCGTGCGTGCGCACGCGCGCCGGCGACGTGGGTGCGTAGTGCGTGCGTGCTCCAGCATACCTCTGGGACGCCTGAAGTAGAGGAATGGTAGGGGTACACGATGTACTCCATCTCACAGTCGTAACTCATTTACAGCAGTTGGGTGTAACTTCTGATGGCGTAACTGCTAATACCTTACCTACTCCATAAATAACGGTGTGTTCTCATTTGGCACGCAAGTGTTGTATCCGCTTCTTCCTTGAGGATCGATATTTTCGAAATATGGAAAACGTAGCGTGCTATCATTTGTACATTAATTTTCTTCGACATTTCCCTCGGCTCATGTACCACTGTGCTGTCTTTTCCATAGACAGACAACTTTCTACATCGCCCCACATAAAACATGGGAGGCTTAACAGAAGAGAAACACGTGAAATAAAAGGCACATTTACATGAAAATGCATAGAGCGTCTGTGACAGTCAGTATTGGTTGGTTGGTTGGTTGTTTTGGGGAAGGAGACCAGACAGCGAGGTCATCGGTCTCATCGGATTAGGGAAGGACGGGGAAGGAAGTCGGCCGTGCCCTTTGAAAGGAACCATCCCGGCATTTGCCTGGAGCGATTTAGGGAAATCACGGAAAACCTAAATCAGGATGGCCGGACTCGGGATTGAACCGTCGTCCTCCCGAGTGTCAGTATTGGTCAGAGTAGTAGTAATGAGTACGTGTTGCGTTCATTTGATACACGTTACTGAAGTCCTATAGAGGGAGAACGGTCGGGAGTTGAACTTCATCCGTACCTTTATTTTGCGGCTGTGGAGCTTATGTCTTGAAGGAGGAAACATTTAATGGCAGTATAGATAACGTCAAACACATTTAACAACCCAGTGAGAGGTAATTACACTGAAACGGCAAAGAAACCGGTATAGACATGCGTATGCAAATACAGAGATATGTAAACAGGCAGAATATGGCGCTGCGGTCGTTGACAAGAAGTGTCTCACACAGTTGTTACATCGGTTACTGCTTCTATAATGGCAGGTTATCAAGATTTAAGTAAGTTTGAACAAGGTGTTATAGACGGCGCACGAGCGATGAACTGGGGATTTTCCCGTACAACCACTTCACGAGTGTACAGCGAACATCAGGAATCCGGTAAAACATCAAATCTCCGACATCGCTGCGGCCGGAAAAAGATTCTGCAAGAACGGAACCAACGACGACTTAAGAGAATCGTTCAATGTGACAGAAGTGCAACTCTTTCGCAAATTGCTGCAGATTTCACTGCTGGGCCATCAACAACCATTCAACGAAACATCATCAACAGGGGCTTTCGGAGCTGAAGGCCCACACGTGTGCCCCAGATGATTACACGACCAAAAGCTTTACGCCTCACCTGGGCCCGCCAACACCGACATTGGACTGTTTATAATTGAAAACATGTTGCCTGATTGAACGAGTCTCGTTTCAACTTGTATAGAGAGGATGGACGTGTACGGGTCATGGAGACAACGTCATGAATCTATGGAACCTGCATGTCAGCAGGGGATTGTTAAAGTTGGTGGAGGCTCTGTAATGGTGTGGGGTGTGTGCAGTTGGAGTGAAATGGACCCCTGGTAAGTCCAGATACGACTCTGACAGGTGACACGTACGTAACCATCCTATCTGATTACCTGCATACATTCATGTACACTGTACATTCCGCCGGAGTTGAGCAATTCCAGAAGGACAATGTGACACGTCCACAAATGCTACGGAGTGGCTCCAGGAACACAAGAGTTTAAACACTTCCGCCGGCCACCAAACTCCCCAGACATGAACATTAATTGGTATATCTGGGATGCCTTGCAATGTGCTGTTCAGAAGAGATCTCTACCCGCTCGTACTCTTATGCATTTATGGAATACTGCAGGATTCATGATGTCAGTTCCCTCCAACACTATTTCAGTGATTAGTCGAGTCCATGCCATGTCGTGTTGCGGCACTTCTGCGTACTCGCGGGGACCATACACGATATTATGGACATGTAGCAGTTTCTTTGGTTCTTCAGTGTGTATTGGTTTTAATGCTCGAATACGTCCAACGAGGACAGTCCCTGCCAGGCTCGATACCTAGCATCAGCGTCGGGGTCATAGATTCCTCTCAAAATGTTTTCTGTAGTTTTAAAAGGATGTTGTAAATTCTGCGACACACAAGTCGCATTCCATACACACAAAGACACTGTGTGCCACGGCTAATGTGATATTGCCAATCACGAGTGATACCGTGAGGAAGGGTAGTGTCTTGTTCTCAGACTTGCGGTTTAGTCTTCGGTTCATCTGACGCACCCGATGGACAAGTTAAAACTGCCAATATCATGTGAAAGGATCGTTACGTTGGCCACTGTCTCGTCTGAGGCGGCACCACGTTAGGTGCACATACAACATAGAAGGGGAAGAGGGATTTTGCCTTATGCAAGACACCTTTTTTTTGTTTTGTTTTACCCAGACATGTTTCAGCACATTGTGCTATCTTCAGGGAGTTCTTTTTTATATTTTAACTTACGTAATACTACCGGACATTTCTTTTTGTAGCTATTCTGCTATACAAGTTACAACTTCTCATGGTTTTGATATTGTGGTGCTTTCTCATATGTTTCTGGCGATGTGATTAGGCAGATTTCGTGGTCTATGGTCGCTTGACACTGCACTGTCACCGATTTTTCAAACCATAGGTAGAGTTTTCGCCGCGACGTAATGGCAAGCAGTGTTGCTGCGCTGTCTGTGGTGAGAGATAAAGCCTGATATTTGGTATTCTCGGCACACTCTTGAGACTGTGAATTCGGAATATTGAATTCCTTAACGATTTCCGAAATGAAATGTCCCATGCGTCCAGCTTCAACTACCATTTCGCGTTCAAAGCCAGTTAATTCCAGTCTTGCGGCCATAACCACGCCGGAAACTTCTTTACATGAATCACCTAAGCGGAAATGACACCTCCGCCAATGCACTGCCCGTTCATACACAGTGAACGCGAAACTACCGCTATCTGTACATGTGCATATCGCTATCAATGACTCTTATCACCTCCGTGTGTTTCAAAAAGTTCTTATTCTCTTCTTATCTGAACTGTTTATCGTACATGTTTCACTTCCGTACAAGTCTATACACCAGACAAATAACTTCAGAAAAGTTTCCCTAACACTCAACTTTAAATTTACGTTCAAAAGTTTTTCGCTACTGGTTTGGGTTGTTTGGGGAAGGAGACCAGCGAGGTCATCGGTCTCATTGGATTAGGGAAGGATGGGGAAGGAAGTCGGCCGTGCCCTTTCAAAGGAACCATCACGGCATTTGCCTCGAGCGATTTAGGGAAATCATGGAAAACCTAAATCAGGATGGCCGGACGCGGGATTGAACCGTCGTCCTCCCGACTGCGAGTCCAATGTCTAACCACTGCGCCACCTCGCTCGGTCGCTACTGGTAATTCCCTCGGTATCGCCTGATTTAATTCGACTACATTCTGTTACCTTTGTTTTACTTACGTTGATGTTCATCTTATAACCTCTTTTCAAGACACTATCCACTCCATCCAAAAGCTCGTCCAATTCGTTTGTCGTTTCCTACGGGTTTACTCTGTCATCGACAAATCTCCAAGTTTTGATTTCTTCCCCCAAACGTTATTTCTCTTTCGAAATTTCTGCCTGGTTTCGTTCACACCTTTCTCCATGAACAAACTTACACTTGTTGTTGTTGTTGTTGTTGTTGTTGTTGTTGTGGACCTTAGATCAACGACTGTTCGATGCAGCTCTCCGCGCAACACTACCCTGTGCAAGCCTCAATTATTGAGGTAATTTTCAGTGACGAAGCGTGTAATAGTAATGTGTTGAAGGAGGGTGGCTGGAGGTAGTACTGACCATGCAGATGAGGCATTTGAACTTGTCGGCGCTGGAGGCGTCCGCCTCGAGCTGTCGGATGCGCGCCTTGAGCGCCTCGACCAGCTGGTCGCGGTCGGGCGCGGGGTCGCTGGGGTGCTCGCCCGCGGCGGCGCCAGCCGCGTCGCCGTCGCCCTCCGCCTCTGCGTCGCCGTCGCCCTCGCCCTCTCCGTCGCCGTCGCCGTCCGGCTCCTCCTTGATGTCGGTCGCCTCCGCTGCCGGACTGCTGCTATCGCCACTGAAACACCCACCAGTCACATCACGACATGCGTTACCTCAGTATTTGACAGTGCCGCCATTCAGCTTCCTTCCACAAAGCTCGACAAAGTGAATGACAGGAGAAGCGAAAATGACCCTCTTCACATAATGTTATCTGTTACCACGGATAAACTGAGCAGTGGAGCAAAGTTCGTACGAGGAAACTTTTGATATCAAATTAATTGACCAATTAATTGATCAATTAATTACCCCTACCTCTCTGGCAATTCCCCATCCCATCGGGTGGTCTCTATTATTCCCTTTTGGGAAATCACACGCACTGCCCCCCCCCCCAAATCTCATTGGACTGATCTCACAACATGAAATTGAAATCAATGTCAATTACATTACGGAGGATACCTGTTTATTTACAAAATTCAATTTGCATATTATTTATTTAATCAGTTTGCAGAAGACAGGGCTCCTCTCCTCCCCTCCCACACCTAGAAAGACGGCGGAAAATTCAAAACCTAAGGAAAAACTCAAATTTTCGTGATAAATACGAATTTTCGCGGTAAATGGTTCAAATGGCTCTGAGCACTATGGGACTTAACCAGTGAGGTCATCAGTCCCCTAGAACTTGGAACTACTTAAACCTAACTAACCTAAGGACATCACACACATCCATGTCCGAGGCAGGATTCGAACCTGCGACCGTAGCGGTCGCGCGGTTCCAGACTGTATCGCCTAGAACCGCTCGGCCACCCCGGCCGGTTCGCGGTAAATTCAAATGCTAAAATGTATAGGACATAATAATAATAATGATGATGATAATAAATATTAATAATAATATATTCAAATATGTGGTATCCGTTCTTTCGACATACCCAACAGAACAGACACTATTTTGGTCCAGCAGCAACTACGAATTAAGACACAAAAGAATTACACACAATGGCTTCTAGTAGGCAATGATTTAAACCAATAGGGAAGGCTGAAAATTTGTGCGAGACTGGGATCATCACCTTCTGACAGGACTTTTTCATTACTGAAAGGCTGCCTAGCTCTCTGCCTTTCACTGGCTATATAGAGAGCTATCATAACTAGAAAAAACTGCACACTAACGTTCAGGAAAAAATTCACCACCATGTGTATGCTCGAGGCCAAATATTTTTTACGGCTAATAGTGCTTCTAGTGATTTGTAGTCAGTGCTATACTAGAACAGTAGCAGATCTCTTTAGCTATTTTAGGTTCAATTCTTACATTTATCTACATTCAACTCCAATGCCCACCAATCCTCAATCCTCTGCAAATCGATATAGCCTACCTGTGTTGCAGCCCTGCTATAGACAGGAGCCTACATCCGAGTATGTATTCTGCAAACCACTGCACTGTGTGGACTGTATGGTAGCAGTAGTATCGATTTCTTCGTTCCTTTTCCAGTAAGGATCAAGTAAAAATAGATGTATGTATCCCAGCTATGATTGCTATGCCAGATACAGGTTGTTGAATGCCCGAGGGAACGATACTGCTGCTCCATTACAATACGAGGACTGCACGAAGATAATCTGATACATCTGCAATTCATGGATATCAAATGATAATCTACTTGTCCTAATCTAATTTATCATACTGCAGTGATCACTACACTAGATATACAATGGCATAATGGCATAATGGCATCATAGACACCAGTTTTTCAACTGGGATATACCTCCATAATACAGTTCTAACAGTATAACAGATCGTTCAACACGCGCGCTATCTGCCGAATCATTTACACTGGTGCAACAGCCTCTCACCACCACGCACAATTCAGAGCTACTGCAACATTAGGGAAAGATTCAAGTTTTAGTCATAGCACTGCTCATTTTCCCCCACACGCTCTTTGGGAGTGGACCGGCCATGATACCATATTCTGTGTAGAACAGAGTATAACCACATGGCAGTACGCATATACATAGTGTAGCTATTTATTTAGAAGCAAATTCACTACCTACACTCTTATCCGACTATCATACATCGAGAGCCAAGTAACCAACAAGAACAAGCCAGACCAAATAATTGTCAATGTTCCCTCCAGCAACAGCAGTCGTCTTGGAGCCTCTTACAACCCGCTCAGATTGTATTGCCACAGTATCTAGGTGACATGCCTATGAGAAACGCAGCCACTTGCCTCCTAGACTGCCACTTCTTTGTGGGTAGATTATATCCCCTTAAAATTCCATGAAAATGAATTTCAGCCTTAGGCTGACATATTCGTCTCCTTTAGCTCACCAGCCTATCGTTCCTCAAGTGTTTTGTTTGAATCTCTCAAGATTACACCAAATGGATCTGACCCCAGCACATGCAGTCTTCTTCAGTACACTTCAGGTGCTTACTGCTAGGCATTTTACTGCGGCTAACATTTCCAATGACAATGTATAGGATTTCTAGTCCAATCTATGAGCAATATATTTAGTTATGTTCAGGTCAACTACGAGTGCAACCATTGGTCTTCCCATCTTGCATGGTGGAGAATACTTACCATCACTATTACAGGTTACTCTTCTATCCCAATCTCAAATCTGATTGTCTATATACTTCCATACAAACCCTAATCCACCTTTATGCTTCCTGGCTAAACAGATGGTCTTTCTCACAGATTTTTTTGTCTTCGCTGCCTGTTCGAATGGAATACGCCAACCTATACAACTCTAGCAACATCAAAAAATGGTTCAAATGGCTCTAAGCCCTATGGGACTTAACATCTGAGGTCATCAGTCCCCTAGACTTAGAACTACTTAAACCTAACTAACCTAAGGACATCACACACATCCATGCCCGAACCTGCGACCGTAGCAGCCGCGTGGTTCCGGACTGAAGCGTCTAGAACCGCTCCACCACAGCGGCCTACTATTTTTACTCGATCATTGCGCATATGACTGGAAAAGGAACAAAGAAATGGGTAATACTACCGACATAGCCCACAGCGTGCAGTGGTTTGCTGAATACGTATTTAGATGTAGGCTCCTTTCTATAGCTGAGTTGCGATCCGGTAACCTGAAGCGATTTGCAGAGGGTTGAGGACTGGTGGACGTTGGAGCTGAATGTAGATAAATGTAACTATTGAATCTAAAATAGCCGATGAAAGTTCTTATCTTTTTATTATGTCACTGACTACAAATCGCTAATAGCAATACCAGTCGTATAAAATATCTGGACGCGAACAAGGCGGTGAATTTCTCATTGAACGTTAGTGTACTATATGGAGGGTAAACGATACTCTGACAAAAGGGAGGCTGAGAGATGATCTCTTTACCGCTTCTTCTAAGTGTTGTGGCCAAACTTATTACAGCCTCCCACGTGTCTTGTAATGAAAGACTGGAAGATCCATCCAAATATAGAGGGTAAGCGATACCCTGACGAAAGGGAGGCTGAAAGGTGATTTCTTTACCTCTTCCTCTAATTGCTGTGAGCAAACATTATTACTCCATCCCACATACGTCTCGCGAAGTGACTCCAATGAGAAAAATAGCAGCTAATACGAAAGTTTTCTCTGAGGGACTGGGGATGTACCACAGGGATGGCATAGGTACTAGGGAGCCTCCCCCCCCCCCTCCCTGATCGGCTGGGGAATTCCTTGAGGGGGAGGGGATAATTAATTGATCTCTCTCTCTCTCTCTCTCTCTCTCTCTATATATATATATATATATATATATATATATATATATATATATATATATATATATATGGTGAGTCACCTAACGTTACCGCTGGACATATTTCGTAAACCACATCAAATACTAACGAACCGATTCCACAGACAGAACGTGAGGAGAGGGGCTAGTGTAATTGTTTAATACAAACCATACAAAAATGCACGGAAGTATGTTTTTTAACACAAACCTACGTTTTTTTAAAAATGGAACCACGTTAGTTTTGTTAGCGCATCTGAACATATAAACAAATACGTAATCAGTGCCGTTTGTTGCATTGTAAAATGCTGATTACATCCGGAGATATTGTAACCTAAAGTTGACGCTTGAAACCTCCGACGTTCAGTTGCGTGTTGTATCAAACACGGGCCACGGTCGGCGAGCAGCATCTGCAGAGACATGCTTACGATGACCGTGTTTACGAGTGTAGCTGTAGAGCACTGTTGTGGTTTGGTCTAGCTGTCGCAGTGTCCGCATGTAGCGCTTGCTGCTATTCTTATTCTGCATTCGTCTCCGCACGCAGACCAACTGTAGTACACCGTGTTACCAGACGTCTGTGATAGTGTAGTGTTGTAGGAACTGTGACCATGGTGTATTCGAACTCTGAAAAGACGGACATGATACTCATCTATGGCGAGTGTCGACGAAATGCAGCTGAAGCCTGCAGGGTGTATGCAGAACGGTACCCGGACAGAGAGCATCCAACGTGCCGCACATTGCAAAACATCTACCGCCAACTGTATGCAACAGGTATGGTAGTAGCACGCAAACGGGTCCGTAACAGGCTCGTCACAGGACAAGCGGGTGCAGTTGGTGTGTTAGCTGCTGTTGCCATGAACCCACACATGAGTACACGGGACATTGCGAGAGCCGGTGGACTGAGTCAAAGCAGTGTCATGCGCATACTGCATCGTCACCGCTTTCACCCGTTTGATGTGTCGCTACATCAGCAATTACATGGTGATGACTTTACTCATCGAGTGCAATTCTGTCAATGGGCATTAACAGAGAATGCGTTGCAGTTCTACCTGTTTACCGATGAAGCGAGTTTCACAAACCACGGGGCAGTGAAACTACGGAACATGCATTACTGGTCCGTGGACAATCCTCGCTGGCTCAGACAGGTAGAGTGACAGCGACCGTGGACTGTAAATGTATGGTGAGGAATCAATGGCGACCATCTCATTGGTCCTCACTTCATTGCAGGGGCCCAAACAGCTGCAACATACATCGCGTTTCTACAGAATGATCTGCCAACGTTGCTCGAAAATGTCCCACTGGAAACGCGTCGACGTATGTGGTATCAGCATGATGGTGCACCTGCACATTCCGCAGTTAACACTAGGCTGCCCCTTGACAGGATTTTCGACGGGCGTTTCATATGACGTGGAGGACGCATAAATTGGCCAGCCCGTTCTCCTGATCTTACACCTCTGGACTTCTTTCTGTGGGGTACGTTAAAGGAGAATATGTACCGTGATGTGCCTACAACCCCAGAGGATATGAAACAACGTATTGTGGCAGCCTGCGGCGACATTACACCAGACCTACTGCGGCGTGTACACCATTCATTACGCCAGAGATTGAAATTGTGTGCAGCAAATGATGGCCACCACATTGAACATCTATCGGCCTGACATGTCGGGACACAATCTATTCCACTCCTTAATTGAAAACGGAAACCACGTGTGTACGTGTACCTCACCCCTCATGGTAATGTACATGTGCGTCAGTGAAAAAGACCAATAAAAAGGTGTTAGCGTGTGGACGTAATGTGCTGTTCCAGTCTCTTCTGTACCTAAGGTCCATCACCGTTCCCTTTGGATCCCTAAGTAATTCGGTGCTCTCCGATACACACGATCGAACAGCGGAGGACTGGTACTCAAGCGTCAACTTTAGGTTACAATATCTCCGGATGTAATTAACTTTTACAATGCAACAAACGGCACTGATTACGTGTTTGTTTATATGTTCAGATGTGCTAACAAAACTAACGGGGTTCCATTTAAAAAAGTACGTTTGTGTTAACAAACATACTTCCGTGAATTTTTTTTATGGTTTGTATTAACCAATTACACTAGCCCCTCTCCTCACATTCGGTATGTGGAATCGATTCGTCAGTATTTGATGTGGTTTACGAAATATATCCAGCGGTAATGTTAGGTGACTCACACTGTGTGTATATATATTGTTACAGCCATTACACCCTCATCCTGTCCCTGTCTGGGTCAGCATCTCGAATGGGAAAATCAACCGGATTAACGCGTACAAGGTAGCGAAAATACTGATCAAAAGACGGAAGGAGTATCCACAGAAAATATAAGAAAATATAGGGTTGTTAATGTTGTGAACAATTAACTTTAGAACAAATTATCGTAAATCTACTTTCCGAATTCGATCTACTCAAAGGGAGGTGGCTGCTCAGAGGGAGACTGTCGCGAACAAAAAGAAACCGGTCAGATTGTGCCAGTCGAGGGGCTTAAGTGACAGTATATTCCAGAGAGAGAGAGAGAGAGAGAGAGAGAGAGAGAGAGGGTGGGGAAGGGGAAACAGCACTACGTTAAAGTGGTGGGAATGAACTTCGCAGTCATCATCAAGCTAGAGGCCGATTTTAATTGCATGTACCCTTATTAAATATATTCCTAATGGATTGACGCACATATCTTTTACGTGGAAGGAGATCACATTATGTATCAAAGAAATCCATACAACTAACTGGGGCTCGAATGCCAGACTCTTGGGTGACTGTCCTGATGCTCAAGCAAACCAAATTTTATCGATTACTGTAGTGAAATTGAGGTACGATATCTGATCAGGCTATCTGTCAATAATGCAACAAGTGTAGGTATGAAGAGGAACATAGGTCGCAGATGAAGTTATAGAATGAAAAATTTTTCAGAATTGAAACTAAACGAACCTCAACTATGAACCTGCAGTTTGATTTGCCCACGTGAGATGAGGAAGTTGGTGAAACATAATACTGAGCATTAACAAATTTAATGACAAGACATAACAATTATATATTCGGAAGATAAGAATTTTTGAAATACTATTTTTGAAAGACCGGTATGATATATCGAAGTTTCACCTAAATCAAGGCGTTCTTAGCGAGAATGCATAGACAGAAGGATACCTGGAAATATTAAACTTGTCAATAGTGGAGTATGAGTGCGGGTTCTACCACCGATAACAATCTTGTCTTAAGGTCATACCCACTTTTCCGGAAAATTCAACCCTCTGCCCACACCTGTTGGATAATTGCGTGAGCTGTATTTAAGGTCAGGATGTAACCTGATACCCTGTCAATGCATCATGGAGAATTGCGTGACATAACAATGGCGGGGAAATAAAGGTCACTGCTCCCCTCCCCCTTCTCTCCAGCCCAGTAGGAATCAAGCTTCCCCCTCCCCTCGCCACTTATTATTATTATTATCATTACAATTAAGCGAATCCACTCATCCCAGGTCTGAGCGTCATATTGAAAGGATTACCTTGAAGCACTAACAGTAGAGATCAGCCACCGTCTCCAACCAGAGTAAAAAGAAGAACAAGTCAGTCACATTCGAAACTATTTGTCCATCCAATTCTCTTATTATTAATCAATTATTAATATTATCTATGTTAATACTTACGATTTTTCTTTTTTAAAAATGACGACTTATTAACATTCTGTTTGTTTTTAGGAAATACTTACGATTATTCTTTCTCCACAAAGATCAATTATTTATTGATACTCTGTGCGTTTTTACTTAGGATATTTCATTTTTTATTTCAACAGCACAATATCCTCCTGATGTGGCACCAGTGGAAATGGTGGACCACGTGAAGCAGTTGTCCGTGACAGCCTATTGCCGCGACCGCTGTCCCGGAGGCCGCGCAAGCCTCCAGCGACTCAGTGCCCACTACCGCCGCCGTGAGTGGTCGCTGCCTCGCCACAGCTTGAAGGCCAGAGAAACACCGCTGTGGACGCTGACTGCCGCCCACGCAGGTATCGCCAGCTGACAAGACCCAACATGGCTTAAGCGCAAGCAGTTGTCGGAAGCATCCCATGCTTTTGATAAACGAGTGCGAGAGAGCGATGGATAATAGTCGCACCCTTTCTAGCACACGAGACAGCCGACGGGCAAGCAATCCTCACACTGGAGATAAGACGGAAGTAGATCGCGAAAGTGATGTGTATCACTTTTAGATGCGAGTAGAAGCCACACTGCGCTCCAATGTTGCTTCACTCCTAAAATATGCCCGCCCGCCAGCAGCGCCTATGCACAAGAGGAATCTAAGGGCTGACAGCCCACACAACTGAGATTAGACCAGCATTCTATCAGAAGCAGCCAGCAACTCGCAAAATGCAGCCACTTAAAAAAAAACTATTTAATACTTCTTTTATTATGTGTCTCTCCGCTTCTCGAGGATATTTCCAGAAAAGAGCTGTTATTAAAATCATTATATGTACTCAAAAATGGTTCAAATGGTTCTGAGCACTATGGGACTTAACATCTGAGGTCATCAGTCCCCTAGACTTAGAACTACTTAAACCTAACTAACCTAAGGACATCACACACATCCATTCCCGAGGCAGGATTCGAACCTGCGACCGCAGCGGTCGCGCGGTTCCAAACTGTAGCGCCTAGAACCGCTCGGCATTATATTTACTACTCCATTATTTTCCTGAATTTCATTCTGCAACTACGAAACTGGTGGCTCTCTACGATTTCTACGGGACAGCAGACAACCGCTAACGACTGTGAAGAAACAGTGTAAGTAGTGCTAAGCTTAGAGCAGCAGTTGCATGGTTTATATAGTGCAAAACATACTGTTGTGTGTTTGTATAGTTGGAGCAGTAAGGACTCTGACATATAGGTGAAAACAGCACCTAATGCACAGTTGTTTAATTTTTTCGTCCAGTTCGAACACCTACATCTTTTAAATATATAATTAATCAAATGTATTTGCTAATTAACATACATCTAATAATCGGTTTTTAGAAAAAAAAGGTGTTTCTTCTTGTTCTCACTGAACCGGTGAGTTGGAAAAGGGGCCACGTCTCAGAAAGTCAGTTTTTCAGGAGAGACAGAAAACTGTTTTCCTACACAACAGGTTTAAGCATGGTGTCGTTGAGTTCCCATGTAGCAATTGGCCCCAGGTGAAACAATATACACCATTACAACACACTTTAGCCAACGAATGTGGTCAATAATCGAGTTTGAATGTACTGGAGATGACACCTTTTAGAACCTGAGGATGCTGATGAGGCAACCAGTGTTGTGTTTGCTGAGAAATGATTTTGTGATGTAAGTTTTTACTATCCATACTCATTACAGCAATGAAAAAGCCGCTGGCAGATACTGTAACGAAATGATTTCCGCTCGTCAGGTAAGTATTGTAGAATTTTTTTTTTACATCGTCTAGTTTCTTCTTTTTTATTAGAACAGGTCCAATATAAGCTTGTCGATTTGGACATTGCCTCTTCTCTAATTCAATGCCCTTCTAACGAGCTCTTCTGTTGATGGGATATGATCCCATGTTATACGAAACGATGCATACAGTTATCTCCGCTAATCGTAAATTAAAAAAGTGGAATGGCCCCTTTTGCAGCTCATCGATGCAACCACGTACCACGCACACTGCATAATTACATAATTCTAAATTATCGATATTTTATACAACACTGTGAATAGAGATTGTTGAAATTTAAAAAATCATTACGAATTTATTGACAAACTTTTATAAAATGTCGATGATGAGATACGTGTTAATTAGCATATATTTGATAAATGTTTATATCTAAATGATGTAGGCGATCGACCTGAACGAAAAAAAATAAAATTAAAAAAAGACCATAGTAAGGTTCGAACCAGCGAGTCATTGATTATCCCATCACCATTCTCCAATACAAAGCTACACGGCGCACACACGGGTATTTTGCCCCAAAATCTGGCCAAAAGTCCACTTCTCAAACGGGAGTAATTCCTAGAATTCCTACATTCCTGCGATAGTCTGATGGATAGAGCATTGCTGAGGCAATCCGTCATTTGCTTATTGTGCACTGATACGTGGTGGAGTTGGTATATATTCAAGTCTCACTTGCGGTGCATCTGAAGCTTCTCCACTGGCTTGGAATCACTTTGCATTTGTGAATGTGTTAAAGTGTGTTTCTGCTTAAAGTGTAGTGAAAAGCAATATGAATTCCGAAGAACCACCTGCGTACCGTTATTTATACTTATTTTCATTCAGCCGGCCGGTGTGGCCGAGCAGTTCTAGGCGCTTCAGTCCGGAACCGCGCTGCTGCTACGGTCGCAGGTTCGAATCCTGCCTCGGGCATGGCTGTGTGTGGTGTCCTTAGGTTAGTTAGGTTTAAGTAGTTCTAAAGTCTAGGGGACTGATGACCTCAGATGTTAAGTCCCATAGTGCTTAGAGCCATTTATTTTCATTCAAACTGTTTGCTATTTTTGTTATAATCATTCTTTTTGTCATAGTGCAGGTGTTTCCCTGCGTACCTGTTAATACAGCTTGATAGCAAAAGCATTCCTCTACTGGAAATTTAAAAAAGTTGTCGCTGAATACCGCAGTTTATTTTGTACGATGGTTTAACATTAACGAGTTGCCAGCTATAAAAAGAGTCATCTCCGAAATGAATTTTGAAAGCATTTTATTCATATCCTCGAGTCTTTGAAAGTTAAAATCTATGACATACACAGGCCTTCATGTTCTTATGAACACATGTTCTGGAAAAGAGTTTGTAGAAAGATTGGACTTTACGGAGAATTATATATTATCAGATTTACCTTCCCTGATGAAGAAAAGAAAGTTTTCAAACATAATGTGTTTTATATAAATTCACAAATGAAGTAACGATGGCTTGCTTCAAACAAGATTGAAAGTACCTTCTTAAAAATAACCATAATTGGCTGCAAAGTATCATCACAATTCCATGTTGCAAAACACGAGTTGATAGGCCATCAAGGTCTTTTGTAGAGCTGAACGAATGTAGTAAAAAGCGTAAGACACAAGTATTGAGAAACAAATTTGGAGCCACAGAATTAACGTGTGCCAGTCAAATGAAACACACGTTGCTGATGACTGCGGTAGATGCAAGGGTCTGCAGTGCAGTCACAGAGGCAGCATCGACAATGAGGTACTACATTTGCAAGGTTACATCAAAAGACTTCAATGACTTACAGAAAGCTAAAGTAGTAAATATTGAAGGTCGTCTTCAGTTCGACCTGTCTAAACTCCACACGCGAATTAGATTTTTGGAATTTTTGTTGCATTTTTCGTAGAAAATAAACATCAAGAAGTGGCATATCCGTTCAAAAGAGGAAAATAAACATGTTCAAGAGAGGGAAAAAGCCACACAAGAAATGTGTAGAAATCGACTGGGATTAGTTGTAGACGTTCCCAAGCAAGGCTTTGGAAATAGCAATGACGGAAATACCAGTAGAATATTTTTTGAAGATCCTAAAATTTCAGCGAAATAAATCTGCAAATCATCTTTCGATTCACAGTTATTCTAGAAGCTATTTCTAGGGGCATAAGATAGACATATACAAATTTTCTGCTTATACTGTCGAAACAGCAAGACTGTACGTTGACTTACATCCATGACATCACATGTCTTCCACTGTATACAAGATTTTGGAGCATGGTCCAACTGTAATCGAACATACCCTATTATTCACAGGCACTTTATCAAAAGAAGCAGCCGAGGTCCGCAATAAGCACTTTCGTCTCTACAAACAAAAGTTTTCCAGGACATTCTCACGAGAAGAATTCAATCTAGACATAACGAACAGGCTACTTCTGGCATCTGATCCATTAATAACAGGTAAGGGGCCGAAGCCAAAGGAAAACAGCCAACGATTCTGAAAGGAAACATACATTTACTGCTCTCAAGCGAAGGATAGATTAGGCTGGTCCCTCAAGCTCAAAACGATAATAAATGGTTCAAATGGCTCTAAGCACTGTGGAATTTAACATCTGAGGTCATCAGTCCCCTAGACTTAGAACTACTTAAACCTAACTAACCTAAGGACATCACACACATCCATGCCCGAGGCAAGATTCGAACCTTCGACCGTAGCAGCAGAGCTGATCCAGACTGAAGCGCCTAGAGCCGCTCGGCCACAGAGGCCGGCTAAATGATAATAAAGAAACAGACTGCTCAGATGAACAAGACTAAGATGCATCATCTGAATAATACATAGTATTGCAGCTAGGGAATAAATAATCTAATAAAGATACCGTAATTGTGATCTGTTTCACGTTAAGTATTTAAATATATTGCTGTCCTACAAATACGTTCTCTAGGATCTCACAGTACAGAATATATCAAACTTTAATTCTGGCCAACTTTTTGCATGAAATACCTCTATGTGCACCGCGTCGGGAAAATCGCCTTACGTTAACTGAATTACAGCTCGTCGGAAAAATTCAAAGTTGATTTTGTCGAGACTCTTTTAGAGTTTCATCGAACTGCTTCGGTTGGGTGATATTTGAGTTCTGAACTTCACGTACCATAAATATGAAAAATTTGCAAAAATCCCGTAGCTGGGTGGTCTTCTTGTGGGCTTCTCTCCTGCAGAATGCGAGTCTCGTGCCTAAAACAGTGCGCCACCTAGCAGGGTGCAGTATAGCATGACATTTGATATTTGAAGTGCTGTTACAGTCTCAGAGACTACGAATGATGGCAGACGCATAAGCGTTCGACGACGGTGAAGGATCATGAATGTGTGAAAACGATGGAAATAATAAGAGCTAGGGAATACAAGATGTATGACTTCAGGGGCAACCGAAGAAGAACAGGGGATAGGCAAACAGTGGCAGTAATGGGATGATTGTGTTCGACGGTTGGACTGTCTGTTTAGTACGGACTAGGCATCAGGGCACGTTGGTTGGTTTAAAAGGGGGAGGGGCTAAGGGACCAAACTGCTTGGTCAATGGTCCCTTGTTTCTGTTAAAACAGTCCCACAAAGGAAAGAATAAAACAAACGAGACGTACAGCACAATATCGAAAGGAAGGAGAAACCACAAGAACGACAGAAAGGCCACAAACGCCGCAAGGAATAAAAGAGGACAAGAAAACCACAGTTAGACGCAAGAAACAGGTAGAAGAGATTTTTAAAAAAAGAAAGCAGATTACCATGGCTGGCTGACCACGAGAATAAAAAGGAGAAGCCAGCCACTCTGCAACACATTAAAACCTCCAGCCTAAAAGCACTAGGGTGGAGCACAAAATGGCTCTGAGCACTATGCGACTCAACTTCTGAGGTCATCAGTCGCTTAGATTTTAGAACTAATTAAACCTAACTAACCTAAGGACATCACACACATCCATGCCCGAGGCAGGATTCGAACCTCGGTTCCAGACTGTAGCGCCTAGAACCGCACGGCCACTCCGGCCGGCGGTGGAGCACACAAAGGGACAAAGGACACCCACCAAAACTTACATAGAATGATAAAAACCACCCTCGCGCATAGAACGTAAAACTAGATCAGCCGATGAGGCGCCGGCCGAAGTGGCCGTGCGGTTAAAGGCGCTGCAGTCTGGAACCGCAAGACCGCTACGGTCGCAGGTTCGAATCCTGCCTGGGGCATGGATGTTTGTGATGTCCTTAGGTTAGTTAGGTTTAACTAGTTCTAAGTTCTAGGGGACTAATGACCTCAGCAGTTGAGTCCCATAGTGCTCAGAGCCATTTGAACCATTTTTTTAGCCGATGAGGCGTTGTCAGCTAAAATTAACGGCAACGTGTCCGGTAACCAAAGATTTCGGCGCAGGGCAGCCAACGTAGGACAGCGCAACAGAATATGGGCCACTGTCAACCGGGCGCCACACCGACACTAAGGTGGGTCTTCACGGTGCAGTGCAGGAGGTAGCCGTGGGTGACCCAAGCGTGGCCAATGTGCAGCCGGCAGAGAACCACAGAGTCCCTCGGAGAGGACCGAATGGAAAACTTCCACACATTCGTAGTCTCCTTAATGGCACACAGTTTGTTGTGCGTACTGTTATACCATTCCGTCTCCCAAAGCCGAAAAATCTTGCGGCGTAACAAGGAACATAGGTCAGTTACAGGAATGCCGATGTCCATAAGTGGTTTCCATGTAGCCTGTTTGGCCAGTGTGTCAGCGAGTTCATTGCCTTGGATGCCGACGTGTCTGAGCGTCCAGACAAACACCACTGAACGACTGGACCGTTCCACGGCATAGATGAACTCCTAGATGGTCGATGTCGATGTCGAGGGTGGCAGCAATAGCTTGGAGGCTAGGCGAAGCCAACATGACCATCAGCCATCGAGCCGTTGGTGTAAACCACTTCAGAGCGCCGGGATATGGCAAGAATCGAGAGGAAGTGACAGCGGAGAGCTGCGGGAGTAACTTCAGGCCACGAGAAAGGTCCAGACGAAGCTTCGGCTTTGGTTTACTCCATAGAGGTGAACGTGAATGGACCTCGAGTAGAGGTGGTAAACGGAAGGACTCCAGTTCAGACAGAAGGGATCGGACGCGAATCGCAATCGTAAGCCCTGACCTGGGCCGCCGATGCGGGAGATAAACCGCCGTGGTTGGGACAAGGAGACAGTAATTCGGATGCTCAGGAGAGCTACGAATGTGTGTAACGTAACTGGCAAGCAGTTGTGCACGTGTGATCTTGAATGGAAGGACTCCAGCCTCCACCAGTATGCTAGTCCCGGACTCGTCCTCAAAGCTCCCGTCGCTTGTCGAACTCCGCAGTGGTGCACTGGGTCGAGTAAACACAACGACGAGGGCGCTGCCGAACGATAAACCAGACTCCCACAGTCGAGGCGGGATTGAACAAGGGCTCTGTAGAGTTGCAGCAGCGTAGATCGACCTGTACCCCAGTTGGTGCTGCTCAGGTAGCAGAGGGAATTGAGGTGCTGCCATCACTTCCGCTCAAGCTGACGAACATGAGAAAGCCAAGTCAATCGAGCGTCGAAAACCAGTCCTAAGAATCGATATGTCTCCATCACCGTGAGTGCATCGTCATAAAGGTAAAGTTCTGGTTCCGGATGAACGGTACGACGCCGACAGAAGTCCGTGACACATGACGTCTCGGCTGAAAACTGGAAGCCGTGGGCTACAGCCCATGACTGTGCCTTGTGAATGACTCGCCGTAGGCGCCGCTCAGCAACACCAGTATTGGAGGAGCAGTACGAAATGCAAAAGTCGTCTGCATACAGATAAGGTGAGACCGACGGCCCGACAGCAGCTGCTAGACCGTTAATGGCCACTAAAAATAGAGACACGTTCAATACGGAGCCCTGCGGGACTCCATTCTCTTGAATAAGGGAAGTTTTTGATAAAAATCAGAGCGCACGTTGTTTACAAGTAGTGCACACTTCGTATATGCATTCAGCGGCAATGACGTGCAATGGAAGACCTAACAGAGAGTTCCAAAGAGGGCAGATTGTGGGAGCCCGATTAGCTGGAGCATCAGTAGCCTCGACAGCCAACTTGCTGAATGTTTCAAGAACAACTGTTTCAACAGTCATGACAGCCTACACAAAACATGAAACGACGTCATCGCGTAAACATAATAGTGGGCACAAATCAAAACTAAATGACAGAGATCGTCGTACGCTAACACCAATTGTGTCAAAGCAACATAAAACTACGGCGGCTAAAGTGACTGCAGAGCTCAATAGTCATCTTCGAGACCCTGTATCTATCGACACTGTCCGCTGAGAACTCCACAAAACGAATATTCATGGACGAGCTGTTATACCGAAACTATTAGTGACGACAACCAACGCAAAGGAGCGTAAAACATGGTGTCAGGAGCATAAATCCTGGGCGGCTGATCAGTGAAAACACGTCATATGGTCCGACGTGTCAATGTTTACGTTATTGCAAACATCGGCCAGGGTTTACATCTTGAGAACGCCGATTGACGTCTAAAATTCTGATTGCTTGATTCCAGCGGTTAAGCATGGAGGTGGAAGTGTGATGGTGTGGGCAGACATATCATCGTATTCTGCTGGTCCCATCATTACTCTCTAAGGCCGTGTTACAGCCAACGATTATGCGAACATTTTAGGTGATCAGGTGCAACCCATGATTCAAACGTTGTTCCCCAACAATGATGCCATATTTCAGGACGATAATGCACCCATTCATACGGCCAGGGCAGTACAATCGTGCTATGAGGAGCATGCAACTGAAGTGCAGCGTCTTCCCTGGTTTGTACAGTCCCCGGACTTGAATGTTATCAAACCCTCGTAGGTGGTATTGGAACGCAGACTCCGAAGCAGATTTCTGCCTCCTCGTCACTACAGGTGCTAGAAGGGATTCTGATCGATGAGTGAGGTAATATTCCACTGGGGACTATACAATCATTATATGCCAGTATTCCAAGAAGAATTGCAGCTCTATTAAGGGCAAATGGTGTCCAACCCCTAATTAATAAACCATTTCCAAATAAGCACAGGTGCTCACAATATTTTGCCTATCCCCTGTTCCTGAAATTATCAAGGAAGGTAGGAAAAGAAAATTAGCAAAATGATGCACGAGTCATTGTTGTACATGACTTAGAAGTGAAATATGAAGTGCATTCAATCAAAAGTCGACTCATTATGAATGAGATGTAGAAAAATTGGATAAGAAATAGCTATAAGGAGGATATAATATATAAGAAGATTAAAAATTTGATAAGTAACGTATTCGAATCAGCGGCATGGACGGTACTCCACTGCTAATCAAGTAGAAAAGAGAAGGCAAATCGAAAAACATGACTGTAATTTAGTACTAGGACTGTAATCGTCTAACAGCATACACTATACTACGTAAACCGGGAGGGTAGAAACAAATGCTAGAAAGCTGCAGACAGGGCTGCAGGCATGGCTTAGAAAGATTCAAGCACAGACTCGAAGAAGCAGATTGCTGTTTATGCAAATTACAATGGATTCTCCAATAGCGTCAGGTATATAACTATATAAACTTAATTTTTGTTGTGGATGGTTGCTGCAACTGCGTATCCCGACCAAGCCATTAAGAGATCAATCAAGATATCCTAATACTTGGTAGAAAAAGAGGAAACGCACGTTCTTCCAATTTGCAGTACGATAGAAGAGAGAATTTTCGACAACCGATGGGACAACTTTCCGACATGGTGTTACTAAACGGTCTTTCATAACGAACTGAAAGCGGTATACACTTACAGAAAATCTGATAGCAGTATTAACGCTATTCAGAGCCTCATATTACAAAATGAAGGTATCAAATGCCCCTATACCAATTTATTTGGAAACCACCGGCGGAATATAACATGCTCATGTTGGTCTGGAAGCTTCAAACCATACAGAATAGAAAATCTGTAAAGGTTTCGAAAGTCCTTCTTGATAATGTTCTGACACTACGATTTTTTAACTCCAGCATGCACACCAAACCGGCTTTGCAATTTTATCAGACTTTTTTTGCATTCTATCTTCTATTTAAGCAATATTTTCTTTTGTTCTGCCTCGTTTCGATTAGTTTTCTTGTTTAAATTACGCTGTCCCGAACTGTCAAATACATTTTGGGGGTTAGTTTTACTTTGGTCGCATGATACGTCCGCATTCGATGATCATAAACTGCTAATGTTACACTGACAGATCATTTTTGTCGCAGATGTCACTCAACTCTCCAGTGAATGACAATGCACATTTTAACGATAAGATTCTACGTCAATCGCAGGCACATATGAAGCCGCCTCTTGTGAAAACGCTTGCCCATCATATTATTCTGGGAATGACCAGGCCGAAAACGAACGTTGGAAGCGCTTTTCGGCAGAATTGGCTCAGCCGCATATCAACTGTTGCTCACCGTTCTGTTCTGCCCCATTCATCTGGCCATGACGCGGCTGCGGTTAACCGTAAGAGTTAGAGGCTTCCATACCGCAAATAAACTGCTGCGGCAGAGGGGCTGCGCCTCTACAAACCGCACGTTCCTTGCACTTTAAAAATGTTCTCACAGCGGAATTGTTCTGGTCGCTCCCATCCCCATCCCTAAAATTAGTGTGGAAGTACATTAGCTTGTTAAGTGGGTTCTACGGGCGTATCCGTCGTAAGCGTGTTCATTCACAATCGGTACGATTTATTTATCCGTCTACTCCAGTCTGTTGTGTGTTTAGTGGGAAATGACACTACGTTCCAAACTATTTTACAGATACTTCCCAAATAGAGCAGTGAATAACACTGTCATGATTAACTTCTACAATAAATTCATTTACAATTGATCTTTATTTCAATTAACAGTTGAGAAACTTGCAAAGTTTTTTTCATAGTGTGGGATACAAAATAATGCTACAGATATTTTATAGTTCAGCGAGCCAGTAACTACAATTGTAAAGGGGAAAGACACTGCTGAAGTGATAAAGAATTTCATTTCTGTATCACATAAACCGATACAACTGCATTGGCTTTACCCCGGTATGACTGATGTTCACAGAAGACACCCAAGGGATATTTTCTACAGATTCAGGAGTCCAGCAACCCATTAAACCCGCCCCCCCCTGAAGATCATAATGTCAAAGGACGTGAATGGACCTGACAGCAGTGTGTCTCATTTGTTTCTAAATAGTGCCGCACTCGCGACTATGCTGTCGGATTCCCCCCCGGAACAACTACAGTGATTCAACCTCCCTCCTCCCCCCCCCCCTCTCTCTCTCACTCTTTCTCTCTCTTGACAATTTTTCAAGAAACTGTTGGACAATGTTATTTCCGATAGGCATTTGTCATTTCAGGTTTATCAGCAGAACAGTATTCTAAATTTTCAGTCATTTTATACGCTATCAGTTTGCACGGCCATAGTTAGCGAAACTGATTAATTACGCGGCCATGCAGGGCCATTTCTTACTCCATCGAAATTTGTGTAAATAAAACTTGTAACGACTGTGAAGTGCATAAATGTATTAATGATTCTTTTGTTACGAGTGTCTGTTGCACGAAAAACGTTTGGTTTCGTCTCTCAGTAGATAATTCACATTTTTATGGCGACTATAATGGATAAAGAGGAAACTCTGTCATTGTGATATATGTAAAAAGTTCAAAAACAGTTGTAAGAGTTGTGCTACAAGAATTGCCATAAAATAACATGCCTGTATATACTACTCCATTTCAACAAATTGAAACATCAAATTGTTCAAATGGCTCTAAGCACTCTGGTACTTAACATTTGAGGTCATCAGTTCCCTAGACTTAGAACTACTTAAACCTAACTAACCTAAGGACATCACACACATCCATGCCCGAGGCAGGATTCGAATTACGACCGTAGCAGCAGCGCGGTTCCGGACTGAAGCGCCTAGAACCACTCGGCCACAGCGGCCGGCAATTAAATTATCGACTGAAGTGATGGAAGACGTCAATAATGTCAAAACCCTGCACTATCTACTAGTCACCTTAGCAAAAATTTCATTTGCAGCAGTTTAGTTTGCGACATGAAACGCGAGTTATCTACGAAATTCATGGTATGTGATATTTTTCGTATGGTTAAAGTGCCTGAAATGTCCGTGAGGTTCCCGCTTTACGCGACATTCCGTTGACTCGTCATAGCTCCTTCAACTAGGTAGAAAAGCGGCATTAAAAGTTCTATGTTCGGCGAAGATGAGTAACTTCAACATTTAGAAAAGTATTTGCATTCCGTGTTGGCAGCTAAAAGTTTAACACTTCATGTTTTCATTCTGTTGTTACTGTGTAAAAACTTTTTTTTCAGGGCAGGTTTCGGCATGTCGTCCCATCTTAGTTGTGTGGGTACCGGTGATCTCTATTCGGCCACCCAAACCGTTGGGACATTTGTTTCTACGTCTGTGAGGATCCATATACGTTCCCACGACTAGCTATGGATCTATAACAGGCGTGGGGTACCTTTGGTGACCCACGGGCCTGGCTCACTAACTTCCTTAACCTTATGGGTCGCCATGTCATGTGACGCGACAGCAGCGCTCTTAGTACATGAAGCCGAAACTATACTAGCGGTTGTCTGTTGATGGTTGCAGTCACAACATCACTTTTACAGTTTTCTACGGAAGACAGATCATAGATGTTGGCAGCTGAAGGGATCGTTTATACGATTGGAGTTTACCTGCTCTGCGTCAGTTAAGGCCTGAAGATGCCGTAATGACTCACCGAAACTGGTTGCAATATAATAAAATAACATCAAAACGTCGGCTGTAGGTGTCATTTTATTACGTAAGTGACCGACCGAAGTCCCGCAGACGATTGGTCACAAGGATGGACATACAAAAAAACCTGGAGGTTAAGGTTCCTTATACAGCTTTTAGCCATCCTCACGCACTTCTAAACACACAACGTTCCACCACCGCCCTCCACGGTAGTGTTCGAAGCATGTCCATGGTTTACGCTAACAGAGGAATGGCGGCGTTGACCAGTCCACAGCTGGTGAACCACGGTTTCACCATATCCGTACCCGGCCATTACTGGCTCAAGACCTGGGAGAGTTTATAGGACGATTCGAGGTTAGGCATGCTGCATGGAGAAAGAAATCGTGCTGCAAAGGCAGAGGGGAAAAATTGTATTCACATTTACTTTCCGGTTGTATTTGTCCTAAATAAAATGAACTTATTTTGTCATTAGATAGCATGATATTGTAATTGGGGCTGCATGTAAGACAAATAGTGAATCAGCTACAAACGATTAAATTTTAAATTCACTTTGTAGTGCCTTGTCAGTACTGATTCCGACAACGAAAACGTTCGTAAACAGAGTGCTGAAATCATATTAACGAGACCAATTAATGGCCTGCTACATGTTTGACTAACGCCATAGCCTACAGATATCATGAAACAAGGCTGTGGCTAAGCCATGTCTCCGCAATATCTTTTCTTCCGGGAGTGCTAGTTCTGCAAGGTTTCGCAGGAGAGCTTCTGTGAAGTTTGGAAGGTAGGAGACGAGGTACTGGCGGAATTAAAACTGTGAGGACGGGGCGTGAGTCGTGCTTGGGTATCTCAGTTGGTAGAGCACTTGCCCGCGAAAGGCAAAGGTCCCGAGTTCGAGTCTCGGTCCGGCACACAGTTTTAATCTGCCAGGAAGTTTCAACAATAAATATGTTTAAATAATTAGTGATTGGTAGACGTTGGGAACTTAAATACAACGGTGGAAACTTAAATAGAAACGTTTACAATCCGTTTCATTACACAATACACTAACAGATAAAGACGCCCAGGTATACTGAACATCAGTTAGTTTCGAAATGCACCACTGTCATTCCAGGCAAACGTTTCGCTTGTTCATTGTATACTATTTACGATTAATAACAATTTAATATAATCCCCATTGTAAAAACTGACGACACGTAAAGAACGCTGTATTCCTACAATATAAGTGCATACTCTTTTATACCAAGTGACAAGAATATGCCGCCCAAATTAAAATTCGAGATTTGCCTTCAACATCGTAGCTCGTCTCTACAGTGATTCCGTCAACAAAATAATATTAGGTTGCCGCATAAGTTCGTAGCGTTTTTGGTATTCCCGTTGCTATGGATTTATTTACTGATTGTCATTTTTCATGATATTCTGAACTACTGATTGTGAATGATCCGTTAAGTGCAGTGTAACGCTAATTTACGAAAGGCTATATGTGGTCAAATGTGTGAGCTGGGATCCTCGTGAACTGCTCAAAGCAATAACTGAAAGTGTGCCTTGCACTTACCACACCGTCGATAGAAACGAGATGTCTCGAAGATGGTAGCTCATTAGACGTTAATGTGTTAGTCCCAACTACTGCATTTACAGTGGTTCAAAAATGGTTCAAATGGCTCTGAGCACTATGGGACTCAACATCTTAGGTCATAAGTCCCCTAGAACTTAGAACTACTTAAACCTAACTAACCTAAGGACATTACACACACCCATGCCCGAGGCAGGATTCGAACCTGCGACCGTAGCAGTCCCGCGGTTCCGGACTGCAGCGCCAGAACCGCTAGACCACCGCGGCCGGCACTGCATTTACAGTCTGCAATCTACAGTAGTACTCTTTTACCTCGGGTGACTTTATATAGTGTCATTCTGTCATTTGGAGATAGTGAGTGGAGCTGTGGACGCTAGATAATGGAGTGCCATGTGGAGAGATCGGAACATTTCCGGCATATTCTTCTGTTTCAATCCATTAGAGCGGTGACACTGGACAGAGTACGGCAAGAAAATGGATTTCTCGTTTTAAGAAGGACCGTTTAACGTTACTGACTCTTCACGTTCAGGACTACCTTCGGGGTTTAATGAAGATCGTTTAAACGCATTAATCTACAATGATCCACGTCAATGTACTCGAGAACCGTCAAATGTGATCATTCCACCATAATAAGACATTTGCATCTAATGGAGAAGCTTCAAAAATCGGGTGTATGCGTGCCGCATATTCTAAGTCAAAATCACAAAAATCAGTGGATGGCCATATGTGCATCTCTGATTGCTGGTCATCAACTGGTTCGTGAACGACACCGACCATTCCTATCCTTCATCGTTCCTGGTGACCAGAAATGGTGTGTCTATGCTAACATTGGGAAAAGAAAGGAATGGTTGAGCCCAAACAAAGCGGCAACTCCCCGTACAAAGACCTGCGCGCATCCACAAAAGATAATGTTACGCATCTGGTGGAACAGCGACGGTGTGGTATGCTAAGAATTGCTTCCCAGAGGCGTAACCATCACTGCTGACATTTATTGTCAACAACTGAAACGCCTTGTAGACGCACTCCAAGCACAACCGCCAGGAAGACTGCGTGAAGTGACGCTACTCCACGATGACGCCCGCCCGCCTTCTGAAATCATTCCGCACCCACATTAGTCACACGATCCTGCGCCCTCAGATTTTCACCTTTGCCGCTCTCTCTCGAACAACCTTCAAGGAACTTCCTTTTCGGATGAAAATGCGCTCCGAACATGGTTCGACGAGTCCTTCGCCTCAAAATCACGCGATTCTACAGCCGCAGGACCGAAAAGGTACCTCAGCTATCCAGACTGCTGTAAAGGGCGAAGGAGAATATATTGTGTATATCTGCTGTATTTATTAAACTAGCGGAAAACCGCTACCAACTGATGCACCAATCCAATACTTTGTTTCAGACTCGCTGATTTACACTACTGGCCATTAAAATTGCTACACTAAGAAGAAATGGAGATGATAAACGGGTATTCATTGGACATATGTATTATACTACAACTGACATGTGACTACATTTTCACGCAATTTGGGTGCATAGATCCTGAGAAATCAGTACCCATAACAACCACCTATAGCCGTCAAAATGGCGTTTATACGCCTGGGCATTGAGTCAAACAGAGCTTGGATGGCATGTACAGGTACAGCTGCCATTGCAGCTTCAACACGATACCACAGTTCATCAAGAGCAGTGACTGGCGCATTGTGACGAGCCAGTTGCTCGGCCACCATTGACCAGACGTTTTCAATTGGTGAGAAATCCGGAGAATGTGCTGGCCAGGGCAGCAGTCGAACATTTTCTGTATTCAGAAACGCCCGTACAGGACCTGCAACATGCGGTCGTGCATCATCCTGCTGAAATGTAGGGTTTCACAGGGATCGAATGAAGGGTAAAGCCACGGGTCGAAACACATCTGAAATGTAACGTCCACTGTTCAAACTCCCGGCAATGCGAACAAGAGGTGCCGAGACGTGTAACGAATGGCACCCCATACAATCACGCCAGTATGGCGATGACGAATACACGCTTCCAATGTGCGTTCACCGCGATGTCGCCAAACACGGATGCGACCATCATGATGCTGTAAACAGAACCTGGATTCGTCCGAAAAAATGACGTTTTTCCATTCGTGCAGCCAGGTTCGTCGTTCAGTACACAATCGCAGGCGCTCCTGTCAGTGATGCAGCATGAAGGGTAACCGCAGCCACGGTCTCCTAGCTGATAGTCCATGCTGCTGGAAACGTCGTCGAACTGTTCGTGCAGATGGTTGTGGTCTTGGAAACGTCCCCATCTGTTGACTCAGGGATCGAGACGTGGCTGCACGATCCGTTACAGCCTTGCGGCTAAGATGCCTGTCATCTCGACTGCTAGTGATACGAGGCCGTTGGGATCCATCACGGCAATCCGTATTACCATCCTGAACCCACCGATTCCATATTACGTTAATAGTCATTGGATCTCGACCAACGCGAGCAGCAATGTCGCGATACGATAAACCGCAATCGCGATAGGCTACAATCCGACCTTTATCAAAGTCGAAAACGTGATGGCACGCATTTCTCCTCCTTACACGAGGCATCACAAAAATATTTCACCAGGCAACGCCGGTCAACTGCTTTTTGTGTATGAGAAATCGGTTGAAACTTTCCTCACGTCAGCACTTTGTAGGTGTCGCCACCGGCGCCTACCTCGTGTGAATGCTCTGAAAAGCTAATCATTTGCATATCACAGCATCTTCTTCCTGTCGGTTAAATTTCGCGTCTGTAGCATTTCATCTCCGTGGTGTAGCAATTTTAATGGCCAGTAGTGTACTTACGAGGACCGACATGAAAACGGAAGAGTGGAGAGGAAGCAGGCTACCTGAGCAGGGCGTGTCGCAGCGCTCGCCGCTCGCGCGCCGCGGCGGCGGGTAGCAGCACGTCGGCCTCCGAGTACTGCGCGGGCCCCAGCGTGGCGGAGTCGTCGCCGTCGACGACCAGGTCCGCGTGGTCGGCGTCGTCGGCCGTGGTCGCGGCCGTCGCCAGCCCGGCCGCCGCGTAGCCGCCCACGAGCAGCGCGGACGCGCGCACGCGTCGCTGCCCCGCCCACTCGTACTCCGTGAAGACGCCGCCCTCCACGTCCACCGGCTCGTCCGAATCGCCGTCGCCGTCGCCGTGCTGCAAAACGAGACACGCGCCGCTCCTCACCTCGGTGCATCACACTACTCTCAGCCCTAATTACTGCTTCCTCCGCTCGGTGTTCGGTTTTCCTCCTAAATGCGACCATTCTACATCTACATTTATACTCCGCAAGCCACCCAACGGTGTGTGACGGAGGGCACTTTACGTGCCACTGTCATTACCTCCCTTTTCTGTTCCAGTCGCGTTTGGTTCGCGGGAAGAACGACTGTCTGAAAGCCTCCGTGCGCGCTGGAATCTCTCTAATTTTACATTCGTGATCTCCTCGGGAGGTATAAGTAGGGAGAAGCAATATATTCGATACCGCATCCAGAAACGCACCCTCTCGAAACCTGGCGAGCAAGCTACACCGCGATGCAGAGTGCCTCTCTTGCAGAGTCTACCACTTGAGTTTGCTAAACATCTCCGTAACGCTATCACGGTTACCAAATAACCCTGTGACGAAACGCGCCGCTCTTCTTTGGATCTTCTCTATCTCTTCCGTCAACACGATCTGGTACGGATCCCACATTGATGAGCAATACTCGAGTATAAGTCGAACGAGTGTTTTGTAAGCCACCTCCTTTGTTGATGGACTACATTTTCTAAGGACTCTCCCAATGAATCTCAACCTGGTACCCGCCTTACCAACAGTTAATTTTATATGATCATTCCACTTCAAATCGTTCCGCACGCATACTCCCAGATATTTTACAGAAGTAACTGCTACCAGTGTTTGTTCCGCTATCATGTAATCATACAATAAAGGATCCTTCTTTCTATGTATTCGCAATACATTACATTTGTCTATGTTAAGGGTCAGTTGCCACTCCCTGCACCAAGTGCCTATCCGCTGCAGATCTTCCTGCATTTTGCTACAATTTTCTAATGCTGCAACTTCTCTGTATACTACAGCATCATCCACGAAAAGCCGCATGGGACTTCCGACACTATCTACTAGGTCATTTATATATATTGTGAAAGGTAATGGTTCCATAACACTCTCCTGTGCCACGCCAGAGGTTACTTTAACGTCTGTAGACGTCTCTCCATTCATAACAACATGCTGTGTTCTGTTTGCTAAAAATTCTTTAATCCAGCCACACAGCTGGTCTGATATTCCGTAGGCTCTTACTTTGTTTATCAGGCGACAGTGCGGAACTGTATCGAACGCCTTCCGGAAGTCAAGGAAAATAGCATCTAAGTGGGAGCCTGTATCTAATATTTTCTGGGTCTCATGAACAAATAAAGCGAGTTGGGTCTCACACGATCGCTGTTTCCGGAATCCATGTTGATTCCTACAGAGTAGATTCTGCGTTTCCAGAAACGACATGATACTCGAGCAAAAAACATGTTCTAAAATTCTACAACAGAACGATGTCAGAGATATAGGTCTATAGTCTTTCGCATCTACTCGACGACCCTTCTTGAAGACTGGGACTACCTGTGCTCTTTTCCAATCATTTGGAACCTTCCGCTCCTCTAGAGACTTGCGGTACACGGCTGTTAGAAGGGGGGCAAGTTCTTTCGCGTACTCTGTGTAGAATCGAATTGGTATCCCGTCAGGTCCAGTGGACTTTCCTCTGTTGAGTGATTCCAGTTGCTTTTCTATTCCTTGGACACTTATTTCGATGTCAGCCATTTTTTCGATTGTGCGAGGATTTAGAGAAGGAACTGCAGTGCGGTCTTCCTGTGTGAAACAGCTTAGGAAAAAGGTGTTTAGTGTTTAATTCCGTGTTTTCACTGTACACTGTTCAGACACATTATTATAATCACCAACCAGAACCTGGAATAACCGCGGTTTATAGAACAGACAACAGACACACAAGCTACAGATTACTGAGTCGGGTACTCGCAAGTCAAACGAGTGTCCTGAAGCTACGCTGTCCGCAGAGCTACCCGCAGCTGTCGGAGGGTGCCAATGGATTCCCACAGCGGACGCGGTCGTGATGGCCCCACAATGTTGAATATGTTTAATATCCCGGTATTTGGGAGTAGAAGGACTGCTTTAGTGTCTCGACCGCGCTCTTCCAGTCATTAACGGACTCTTCTAAAGTACGTTTATGGTTACCGTACCAAGACGAGCGACAGTTAGGAACAGGGCGACAAGGTGTATTACCTTGCTGAAACACCTCGTCTCTCCAAGACACGGAATTATGAATGCACGAATGAGATCTCTGAGGATGGATTAGTAACCATATCTGCTAAGAGTATCCTACACAATACCGCGTAAACATTTACCAGGCATTAACGCTTGGCCATGCGCTCTTGCAGAGACAGTGCAACACGATTTTTCTCTGAAGTTTTTCTCCGGAGACGCCAACACTTGTCCATCCGAAATAGTAGAAAACTTGCTTCCTCGGGTAAAATCTGATAGCTTCTTATCGGTAGTAGTTCAGTTACGATAATGCACGAGCAAAAAAATGGTTCAAATGGCTCTGAGCACTATGGGACTCAACTGCTGTGGTCATAAGTCCCCTAGAACTTAGAACTACTTAAACCTAACTAACCTAAGGACATCACACACATCCATGCCCGAGGCAGGATTCGAACCTGCGACCGTAGCGGTCGTGCGGTTCCAGACTGTAGCGCCTTTAACCGCTCGGCCACTCCGGCCGGCAATACACGAGCAACGCAAGTCACTTCCATACATGCAATGGTGTTAAAACTGTTTCAGACACAGTGTGTCTGCTTCGGAGCCCGTACGTACAAGGACCTCCTGAACTCCTGTCGAAGACACGAGTTTAGTTAACTCGTGCTTTATTTGAATGGTTCCACAATGCGTGTCGACTGGCTTTCACGAAGTGTCGCAGTTGGCGACTACCTCTGAATCAATGGCAACAACCGTTTTGCAGTTTCACAGCTGTGCACTCACGATGTACTTTCACAACAAGGGCACACGGGCAGTCCACAAACTTCGCTTTCCCCGAATTAGTGCTCACTTGACTTTAAAGCTGATAAAAAACAGTATCCACCCTCCGAATAGGCCTCGGAAGGCCCAATGGTACCGACAGGCTATGTGCCACCCACAGCTGATAGGCATCCCTGCAGGCGGATATGGGAGGAGGGGGGGGGGGGGGGCATGTGGTCAGCACACGGCTCTCCCAGCCGTTGTCAGTTTTCTCGACCGGAGCCGCTACTTCTCAGTCAAGTAGCCCCGCAGTTCGCCTCACAACGGCTGTGTGCACCTCACTTGCTAACAGTGGTCGACAAATACAGACGGTCACCCATTCAAGTGCTAGCCAAGCCCGACAACGCTTAACTTCGGTTATCCGACGGGAATCGGTGTTAGTACTGCGGCACAGTCGTTGCCCTCCAAGGCCCATAGTCACTCCTTTTCACAAACTTGATTCGTCCATTTCTTTACTCATGACGGCTGTGTTCATAATGCCTAAAGACAGCTTGTTAGTCCCGTGATATATATCACTTCGTCAGTAGTTATCACATGAGATACGTCCAGCACAGTTCTAGGTGGTGGTCATAATTATCTGACACGACAGTGTATACAGTGAGGTCATATAATTCGATGCCCGCAAAACAAATTATTTGAATCAATATTCGTATTAATTTTAAAGCATTAGGACTCGGAATTCCACTTACCCTCATGTGATGTGGAGCTTTCTTCGCAGACCGAAACGGGGCCTGGTTTGCCATGGAGTCCCTATGGGTTCTAGGACAGTGGAGGAAAAGCAAAAGCGGGCTGAAGCAGTGAGTTGGTCAGTGAGAACGGACGCAGCATTGTCCGTAAGAACACAGACCCGGCGCACACTTCTAATTATTCAAGAAGCTCCGTGTCTGCACAAACTCCGATGCCAGAATGAATACCTAGAGCCGTACAGAAATTCTTTAACACCTACCAGAGCATACTCATTAATTGGGCTAATTCCAACTGTCAGGTTCCAATGTTAACCTGAACTGTTCTGATCCGTCGCTCGAGTCAGCAAGTCACACTATTATTTAAAAAATAAAAAGAGAAGTGACCACACTGATTACAACGACTGTAAGGATTCACGTAATTTTTAAAATCTGTAAAACTGTAGACCTGGTACTAGTAAAGGGAAGAACCATGAAAGATATAACAGCACTGATGCACTGTCTTTAAAGAATAGATGAAATGTGTCCTTACAATTATGTCGTTACTGCTGCGTGCGCGAAATTCATTACTCCATAATAATGATAAGCGGTTCTTCTTGTAACCCTTCTGTACGTTATTTATCCACTGGAGCTAAAAGAAAGGAAATTATCTTCAAAACAGCAAGGGAAAGGAATGGTATTCAAACAGATAGTTAAGTACTAGCTAGTCATATAAGACGTAAAACGGATAAGAAGAGAAACTTGGACACATGGGAGTGTAGGTAGGTATGAGACTGACCTTGCGCAGGCAGGCGTCTACGTGCGCGTTGAGGTCGTCGGCGCTTCCTGAGAGACGCTCGCTGCACACGGGGCACGTCGCCTCGTCCGCCTTGCGCTTGCGGTTCTTCAAGCGCAGCCTGCTCTGTCGGTTCGCCTTGATCCGCTGGTAAGTCTGCAACAAACAAGTCATCCCTGTACATCATACATCACTCCACGCATATCCTTCCCTACACAGCTTCTCTAATAAACCACCAATTGAGACGGCATTAACGACCAACCGTTAAGAAAATTGTCTTACAGACATAGCGAATGAAAAAATGTGAGCTGTGCGATTCGCAAATTGGAACTTCAATAGCATAACAACGTCACAGATGTCCAACAGCAAGGTGTGCAACAGGCTGAATGTTTTCAACATTACGAGCATGTGACATAAGAGAGTTCAAGTGATATATTAATTACGCAGCACATCTTCACGTTTCCTACCACAAATTAGTAAGTGTAAAAAATTATAGAGATTCAGGAAAGTATAGAACCGATGGTGGACACTCCTCAAAAAGTATCCCAGAATGAATTATGGAAAGGAGGGGAGAGGTACGTAACCATATACCAGCTAACCCCAACAATATTACAATCAACTGGCCTGCTGATTTAGACTACGTGTCCTTTTCAGACAGAAAAGTGTCGCTGAATTGTGTGTATCGGGGCAAAGGAATAAATTCGTGGAGTTGCTGAATTGTTCATCACATGAGGTTTTCAGAACCATAAGGGCCTAAACCACACCATCGTCGAGCCCAAATTTAAGTGAATATCAGAGAAACCAGTGACGGAGTTTTCCGTATATGTTCAAATGTACAACGTGGGCCTACAGCACACGTAAATCTAACTCAACATAAGATCAACAGATGTCAGAAGCATAAATAAATGTTACAGTCTCACGATTGACGATGATGTGCTTAGGGCGTTATGGTTCTCGGCGTCTCATAGCAAGATGCTAGAAGAATGTCCCTTATTCTCTCGTCCTCGGGGACGTCAGAGTCGCGCGATATCCCACTCGCGATCGCGGCCGTAATTTCCGCGCTCCTGGGGCGACTTATTGCTCCAAAGATTTGCTACGAGACGTTTATCGGCACGCCGGGATTAATTCTCTGCATCTGGATACACACACGCATACATATATTTCGTAGGCCAAAATACGGTGCACGGCGCAGTATACCTAGTACCACACCAAGTCATCCCCTTTTCTCTTCCACTTGCAAATGGAGCGAGAGAAAAACGAATGTCTGTATGCTTCCGTACGAGCTCGATTTCTCTTATTTTCTCTAAGCGGTCCTTAAGCCAGATGTACGTTCATGGCAGTAGAATTGTTCGGCCGGTTGCTGCAAATGCCGGTTCTCTAAATTTTCTCAATCGTGTCTCACTGAAAGACCGTCCTCTATCCGTCAGAGTTTCCTACTTGAGTTCACTAAGTATTATATAATAATTAAGTGTCTCATGCAGTAAACTGTTTTATTTATACTTATTAAATAATACAGTCCTCATGATGCCATTCTTTATGGGCGAAATGTTCAATAAGTATTCCACCCACAATACTCAGCAGCATACCTCTGAATTGCTTCAACGTCCTCCTTCAGCCCCACATGGCGAGGATCCCAAACACCCTTGCGGTACGCAGGAATGAGTCGCACACTAGTTCAGTGTACGCGGTTTCCTTTATAGATGATCTATACTTCCCTATAATTCTCCAAATACATCGAAGTTGACCATTCGCGTTCACTGCAATCGACCTTACGTGTTCGTTCCATTTCATATCGCTTTGCAACGTTACTGCGTCTAGCTGCACATAACAAATACTGTATTCGAACATTACGGGATTATTTTTCTACTACCTACGTTAGCCAGCCGGTGTGGCCGTGCGGTTCTAGGCGCTTCAGTCTGGTACCGCGTAACCGCTACGGTCGCAGGTTCGAATCCTGCCGTGGGCATGGATGTGTGTGATGTCCTTAGGTTAGTTAGGTTTAAGTAGTTCTGTTCTAGGGGACTGATAACCACAGATGTTAAATCCCATAGTGCTCAGAGCCATTTGAACCATTTTGAACCTCCATTAACTTAGATTTTTACACATTCAGAGCCATCCACCACATCAAACAGATATTCTATCCACATGGCTGCTCACTGGCATATCTTCTGTGTCTACAGAGAACGAGAGCTTTTCCATTACACTTTCCTGAGCCACTCCTGAAGAATACCTGTATCTCTCACGAACACTCGCAGTCGAGGATAACGAAAGGGATTCTATTACTTAAGAAGTATCATGATGAAAAGACCGCTTGAGCTGTATGATAGATAATTATTTATGAAACAAATAGCTACATGGCGTTAGAGTTACATCTCTAGGGAAGCCTGTGTATACAAACAACAGCAAAACGTTTAAATATCCAGTATCGGTTAAAATGTAGCTGAACTGTACACGGGACTATATAAGAAAATTATGTACTCACATTTATTTCATTACTTAGTTCAAGCGATAACTAATAGACTACCCAACACACACTGTCCAAATTGTAATAAAACTGTTCAACCGTTAAGAGGTCGGTAGTCAAGTTAAAACATGGCAGAATGCAGTTCAACTACATTTGAACCTATATCGAATCTTTATACGTTCTGCTCTTGATACATACAGAGGTATCTCTGAATATGTGACTGTAACACCATCAAACAAGTTGGTTTATAGATAAATATTTATCATTTAGCTGAAGCGATCTTTACATCATGATACAGATCTAGAGCTGTGGATGTCCACAATACAAAATTTTCTGCGCTTAAGAAGTCCTGTAGTCACATACCGGAGAATCTATTACGTATACCGGGACCGTCGTTTAAGAATCTGAAGCGTGCGCTGTGTCAAACGATTTCCGGAAATCTGAGAATATGGGATCTGCCAGGTGCCCAACGCCCATGGTTCGCAGGATATCTATCGTATGAGAAAAGAATAAGCTGAGTTTAGCACGGACGAAGCTTTCTAATTCCACGCTGAACTTAGGACAGAAGACTGTCCTCGCAAGGAAACTTATTATATTTGAACTGAGAGTATGTTCAAGACGCCTGGAGAAAACCGATGTTAAGGATCTTGGTATGTAATTTTGTGGGTCCGCTCTTTTACCCTTCTTATATACAGTAGTCACCTTCACTTTTCTGTAGTTGTTTGGTACTTTGCGCTGGGCCAATGCCGAAGATAATTCTCTGTAAAATCGAATTTGGATTCCTTCCGGACCTGGAGACTTACTGTAGAACTCTTTCAGTTCCTTCTCAATGCCAGGGACGCCTCTTTCTAAGTCCTCCATGCGATCTGCCTTCGTAAATGATTTGTTTTAATGTGAAATATAAAACTTCAGTTTCCCTTTCGCTGTCTTCTATTGCCAAACCAAACTGGTCGACGGGGAACTGAATACAACCATTCGATCCTATAAGGGATTTTGTTCAGGAGAAGAATTTTCTGGCATCCTCGCCCAGAGCTTTCGCTTATGTACTAGGGGCGTTCAATAAGTAATGCAACATATTTCATTCCTCGGACAGTTTCGGCTGAAACATGTGGATTTTGTTTCATGAAGTTACGATAATTGGCAGAGCTATACGAGGCGTCTGTAACGGAGGTGCGTTCAAAAAAAAAAAAAAAAAAAAAAAAAGAGGTTCAAATGGCTCTTAGCACTATGGGACTTAACATCTGAGGTCATCAGTCCCCTAGACTTACAACTACTTAAACCTAACTAACCTAAGGACATCACACACATCCATGCCCGAGGCAGGATTCGAACCTGCGACCGTAGCAGTCGCGCGGTTCCGGACTGAGCGCCTAGAACCGCTCGGCCACCGTGGCCGGCTACAGAATGTCTACAGAGTAGTGAACAACAGCACGGTAAGTCATTGGGCGACGCATCTGTCATCACCACAACAAGATCGCGCAAACCTGTCCGGTCTCCCGCGTACCCGGCCAGCCTTACACAGCTGTAACTCCTGCAATGTTGGCACGAGCACCACTCTTATTGGAGGTGATCGACGGATCACCATCAAAAACCTCATTACACAACTGGACGTCTTTGTTGGTAGTGCTGACGTACTCGTCCACCAGTTGTGGTACTTAAAAGGTTTGTGCCCGATGGGTTCCTCGCCGCCCAACACAAGCCCGTAAACAACAACGAAGGCTGATCGTGACAATTTTTGTCGACCATCGTCAGGGGTGATGAAACATAGGTTCATCACTTGGAACCGGCAATCCATTGAGAGGCACCCCTACCATTGCTCCGACGAAGATGTTCAAAGCTGCACCCTCAACCGGTAAAGTCATGGTGACCGTCATCTGGGCCTCTGACGGTGTTATTCTGTTTGCTGTCTTCCGTCATGGAGCAACGATAAACTCTGAAGTGTACTGTGCTACCCTCAGGAAACTAAAGAAACGAGTTCAGCGTATTCGTCGCTAAAAATACAAACTAACTTCTCCTTCTCCATTACAACGCAACACCTCGCACAAGTCTGTGCGACCGAAAGGAGGTCACAAGACTTCACTGGACTGTTCTTCCTCATCCACCCTACAGCTCGGATCTCACACCTCCCTAAAAAAAATGGTTCAAATGGCTCTGAGCACTATGGGACTCAACATGTGAGGTCATCAGTCCCCTAGAACTTAGAACTACGTAAACCTAACTAACCTAAGGACATCACACACATCCATGCCCGAGGCAGGATTCGAACCTGCGACCGTAGCAGTCACGTGGTTCCGGACTGAAGTCCCTAGAACCCCACGGCCACCGCGGCCGGCTCACACCTTCCTACTTCCACCTGTATGGCACAATGAAGTGTGCACTCCGCGGGAAATAGTACGTCGATGACGAGGAGGTTATCGATGCAGCAAGACGTTGGCTGCGACATCGACCAGTAAACATGCCCTGGGCGTCGCATTGGACGGAGATTATGTTGGAAAATAGTTTTTTCTAGCTAAGAGATAGGGCAATAATTTGGTGTCTTGGAATTCTGAACAAAACCAATCTGCTGTCAGAGGAAAAAAAATGTGTTGCATTACTTGTCGAATGCCACTCGTATGGAGGTAGAAGTTGCATACTTGGTGCATCAACATTTTTATGCACACACGAATTTCAACTAACTTTTTCCCGACGACATTTCCGCGTTTATTTTTGTTTTGCAATATACTGTGTTTTATAAGAATTTTCCAAATTTTGTTATCAAACCACTATGTGTTTCTTTCAATCTTCATCTCTGAAATGACCTATTAAAACCGGTCTAAATAAGGATCACCGGAGGCCTCGACCCGCAAGAATGTGTTAATGTTGTTAGTGTTCGGAAACCTATGATTACACCCCTAAATGCATCACAATGATTCCGAGATACGACCACTGAACTGGAAAACATGCTACGCTAACACTCAATACACCGGCCCCTCTCCATATGACGCTGTCAATGCTTCTCGTACCTTGTTTCCATAAATCGCCTGTCTTTTGGTCCTCCCCCTACCCAAATTTTCAAGACACCTATAGTCAATCCGCTGAGTTAGTCATTGCACATACGATTTGTACAGGATGCGGAGCGGGACGAGTGTGCTTCGGAAGGAAGGTGGCGAAATAAAAGAGTTAAATTCATTCATCTTCGGATGTATTGTTGATATACGGAATACAGAATTGACTCCTCCTGGAGCCTGAGGACAGGTTTACTGTCAGTCTATGAGTTTGGTGGTGGTGGGTAGTGTTTAAAGTGTTTAAAGTCCCGTCACTCTATGAGTTTGGTCAAAAATAATTGAGGAATACGGAACGGGAGAAGTGGCGGTTCACGTTCGTGTGGCTGGTGGCCGACAAGCCGCCCGCATTGGGCTCAAGTAAAAGACAGCGTCTTCCCGGTCTCAAAAACTGAAAACCAAGAGAGGCGCAACTCCGCTCTGCCCTTCAAGACCTTCCAGTGGCCACATACGTGTCTCGCTTCCAACGTTCCCTATTGGTTAAGTGTAATCAGCAGAGATCTGAAGGTGTACCCTGTCAGCGGCTTATACTGGAACGAACCGCTTCTGTCCACAGGGACAGGCTGGGATGTCACGTATGCACAACAAGAACTCACGCTCGTAGTTTAGTTGGGAAGCATATGAGCAAAATTTTCGAACAAAATTCTGTTATGAACTCTAAGCTATTCCATGATTGGCTGGCTATCCTATAAAGATTTATACGAGGTGCATTCAAGTTCTAACGCCTCCGATTTTTTTTTCTCCGGAATGGAAAGATATAGATACATGCACATTGTTTTAAAATGAGGCCGCGTTCATTGTCAATACGTCCCAGATATGGCAGCACCATACGGCAGATGGAATTTTACCGCCAGCGGCGAGAATGAGAACTGTTTTAAATACTTAAAATGGCGACGTTTTCCTTACTTTAACAGCGTGCAATCATTCGTTTTCTGAATTTGCGTGGTGTGAAACCAATTGAATTCATCGACAGTTGAAGGAGACATCTGGTGATGGAGTTATGGATGTGTCGAAAGTGCGTTCGTGGGTGTGACAGTTTAATGAAGGCAGAACATCGTGTGACAACAAACCGAAACAACCTCGGGCTCGCACAAGCCGGCCTGACGACATGATCGAGAAAGTGGAGAGAATTGTTTTGGGGCATCGCCGAATGACTGTTGAACAGATCGCCTCCAGAGTTGGCATTTCTGTGCACACAATCCTGCATGACGACCTGAAAATGCGAAAAGTGTCATCCAGGTGGGTGCCACGAATGCTGACGGACGACCACATGGCTGCCTGTGTGGCAAGTTGCCAAGCAATGTTGACGTGCAACGACAGCATGAATGGGACTTTCTTTTCGTCGGTTGTGACAATGGATAAGACGTGGATGCCATTTTTCAATCCAGAAACAAAGCGCCAGTCAGCTCAATGGAAGCACACAAATTCACCGCCACCAAAAAAATTTCGGGTAACCGCCAGTGCTGAAAAAATGATGGTGTCCATGTTCTGGGACAGCGAGGGCTTAATCCTTACCCATTGCGTTCCAAAGGGCACTACGGTAACAGGTGCATCCTACGAAAATGTTTTGAAGAACAAATTCCTTCCTGCGCTGCAACAAAAACGTCCGGGAAGGGCTGCGCGTGTGCTGTTTCACCAAGACAACGCACCCACACATCGAGCTAACGTTACGCAACAGTTTCTTCGTGATAACAACTTTGAAGTGATTCCTCATGCTCCCTACTCACCTGACCTGTCTCCTAGTGACTTTTGGCTTTTTCCAACAATGAAAGACACTCTCCGTGGCCGTACATTCACCAGCCGTGCTGCTATTGCCTCAGCGATTTTCCAGTGGTCAAAACAGACTCCTAAAGAAGCCTTCGCCGCTGCCATGGAATCATGGCGTCAGCGTTGTGAAAAATGTGTACGTCTGCAGGGCGATTACGTCGAGAAGTAACGCCAGTTTCATCGATTTCGGGTGAGTAGTTAATTAGAAAAAAAATTGGAGGCCTTAGAACTTGAATGCACCTCATACATATCGATTTCTCCTTAACATTTGTGTGACGTCACATCTCATGCGTGATGCTATGTAAACAGTGTGTGTGTGGGGGGGGGGGGGGAGCGCTTGTGTGTTTGTGCGTGTGTGGAGGAGGGGGAGGGGGTTATGGGATGGGATGGGATGAAAGGCGACAACTCATCAGTTCATGGCATCGTTACCTCTGCGCAATTCTAACATTAAAATGAGAGTATACTCATTCAAATGTCGTTTTTCAAGAAACACAGCACAATACAGAATGAGTTAATATTTTCAACAAGAAACTTGTCGATATCACGATTAATTGCAGCAGTTCAGATGTGACCTCTACTAAAAGTAGATGTGTTGTTTGCCTCTTGGTGGACATTAAATCATAATCTGAAACTGAATCATGTCCTCAAAGTTAGTTTGATGAACCCTGTCCCACGAGATAACATCCACCAAATTCGTAGTCATAGCTATGTCTTCGTTCGTAGCCGGCAATTTCAACACGTCTGCCGGCCACGGCATGCCAAACTCCACGCATGCACCGTGTGCAGGACCAGGCCCGGCCTGTCACTTAGCTTTGCTCAGTCCTCCTCAGATGTGCTCAGCACAGCGCGAAATTTCGTTTAGCATTGCGGTGTGGCACTTTTCGGTCGGCACAACTCTCTGAGTTCGACAGAATCGTGCTGTCAGCGCTGTTTAACCTTCGCTATTTGTCCATGGAATGAAAGACGTTCACAAGTCCAGTGGCTGTTTCCACAAACAGCGACTGTCTAGCGATCTATCGTCTCAGTTCTACAAAATGAATGGGAATGACAGAAGAGTGTGATGAGAATTCCCAATTCCCACAAGCGACATGTACTATATATTTGCTATGAAATGATATTACAGTGCCAAGCAGAAAGAATTTTAAGATTTAGTTGACAATGAAAGACAAAAAAACAAAATACAACCATCGACCGACGACACTCATTTTTCTGTACATCAAAAAGCACTTTGTGCTAAACGTGCAGGCCTGGGGCACGTGAAGAAATTGCTGGTATGCATAGTAAAAACTCTGAAGTTGCTCGCATTCTTCCTTTGTCAACTGCAACATTTCTCAGTGGAAATGAATGAAGAGTATGGAGACCTCATATATACACATAAAAAAAGTTTTGCATCACCCGCATCCCAGAACAACTGAAGATAGACGTTGACTGCGGATATTGTATCACAGAGACAGTTCCTTTGAGTGTTCAGAGATGTCACTAAACCTATCCAAAGACGTAAACAACCATACATGAGCAGCGCCTATTAGACGGAGGGGGTCCAACAGCCGATCAGTTCCAGTCATTCCACCAGGAAGGAGGAACACGGCTCGTGTTGTCTGCAGTTCAACGATGTCTAGATGGTCAATACTACGGCTCGATCGCGTCCGCATTGTTGCTTTGTGCCAGGAAGGGCTTTCAACAACGGAAGTGTCCAGGCATCTCGGAGTGAACCAAAGCGATGTTGTTCGGATTGGTTCAAATGGCTCTGAGCACTATGGGACTCAACTGCTGAGGTCATTAGTCCCCTAGAACTTAGAACTAGTTAAACCTAACTAACCTAAGGACATCACACACATCCATGCCCGAGGCAGGATTCGAACCTGCGACCGTAGCGGTCTCGCGGTTCCAGACTGCAGCGCCAGAACCGCGCGGCCACTTCGGCCGGCAGAAGTGTTGTTCGTATATTGAGAAGATACAGAGAGACAGGAACTGTTGATGACATGCCTCGCTCAGGCCGTCCACAGGCTTCTACTGCAGTGGATGACTGCTACCTACGGATTATGCCTCGGAGGACCCTGACAGCAATGCCACAATGTTGAATAATGCTTTTCGAGTAGACACAGGACGTCATGTTACGACTCAAACTGTGCGCAATAGGCTGCATGATGCGCAACTTCACTCCCGACGTCCATGGCGAGGTCCATCTTTCCAAACATAAGACCAAGCAGCGCGGTACAGATGGGCCCAACAACATACTGATGAATGTCGCATATGCCTTCAACCAGACAATCGTCGGAGACGTGTTTGGAGGCAGCACGGTCAGGCTGAACGCCTTAGACACACTGTCCAGCGAGTGCAGCAAGGTGGAGGTTCCCTGCCGACGTACGCCGCTGGTGGTCATAGAAGGTGCCGTAACCGCTGTACGATACGTGAATGCCATCCTCCGACCGTTAGTGCAACCATGTCGGCAGCATATTGGCGAGACATTCGTCTTCATGGACGACAATTCGCGGTCCCATCGTGCTCATCTTGTGAATGACTTCCTTCAGGATAACGACATCGCTCGACTAGAGTGGCCAGCATGTTCTCCAGACGTGTACCCTATCGAACATGCCTGGGATAGATTGGTTGGTTGGTTGTTTTTGGGGTTTAATGGGGGTAAACATCGAGGTCATCAGTCCCCTGTTCCAAACAGACATACTTGTAAAAGGCCTATACAGAAAAGCGTAACCTCTGCACCCAGAGGGAGGGAACACCAAGGGGTACAGAGCTAAAATGAACACCGCAATAACACAAAATAGAGGACACTTAAAAGGAGCAGAGCTAATAGTTGACTAAAGTAAAACAGACTACAGTGGGTGATGGATCAGGGATAAGGTCAACCACTCAACGACAAACGAAGAACCTCCAGCTGGAAAGCCGTTACCATAAAAGACACTATTTTGGTATGCACCTCACAATTAAAAGTCGCTGGAGTGGGTGTAGCCTGAGAAATGATGCGAGAGCGCCCACACTAGAGAGAGTGATAAAACCCAGCTGCACGAATAAAACGTAAAGAGTCAACTATAGAGGCACCGTCACCTAGAATTAAAGGAAGTGCAGCTGGTAAATTGAAGGACTGCCGCAAGGGGGCTAAAAGGGGGCAGTCCATCAGAAGATGGACCACCGACAGCCCTGCTTCACAGCGACACTTGGGTGGGTTCTCACGGCGAAGGAGATAACTGTGGGTCAACCGTGTTTGTCCAATTCGGAGACGGCAGAGAACAACTGAGTCCCTACGTGTGCTCCTCAAGGATGAGTTCCATACGGCCGTGGACGACATTACCATGCGGAGCTTATTTGGCGTGTTCAAGACAGACCATTCAGAGGTCCAGACGTGGCGGACCTTGCGATGTAGGGCTGACCGGAGGTCTCTTTCCACGAGACCAAGCTCCAAGGGTAGCGAAGTGGTGGCCTGCTTGGCCAACCAATCGACACGTTCGTTTCCTGGAATGCCGATGTGGCCCGGGGTCCACACAAACGTCGCTGAACGACCACACTCGGCGAGAGCAAAAATAGCATCCTGAATACCGCGCACCAAAGGGTCCCGAGAAAAACAGTGGTCGAGTGCTTGCAACCCACTCAGGGAGTCACTGCATATGACAAATTACTCCCCTGGGCAGGAGGAAAGGTGAGCGAGTGCAACCAGCTCTGCAGTGAAAACACTGCTCCCACAAGGCAGGGAATGCTGCTCAACGTAGTCGCCGTGGATGAAAGCAAACCCAGTGCGTCCATCGACCACAGAACAATCGGTGTAGACTACATCTGCATCGCAAAACGAGGCAAGAAGAGCCATGAATTTTTGACGAAGACTGGCAGGTGGAACGGAGGACTTGGAGTCGCAGGACAAATCCAAGCAAAGCCGCAAGCGAGGGAGGGACCAAGAAGGGGTAGAAGAAGAGGGCCGAAAGGATGGGGGAAGGGTAAAGGACTCGAGTGACGAGGGAAGGGAACGAACGCGGACCGCGATCGGGAGACCCCACCTAGGCCGCCGTCGTGGACAGGGGAGTGCAGAAGATGGAAAAAGGAGCCTGCAGTTTGGGTGGTCGGGCGAGGCATGGTCGCGGGCGATGTATGACGCAAGCAACTGTTGTCGGCGGAATCGTAGGGGAAGGATTCCAGCTTCTACAAGAAGGCTAGTCACTGGACTAGTGCGGAAGGCACCTGTCGCCAGTCTGATGCCACAATGGAGAATCGGGTCGAGGATCTGCAATGCTGAAGGTGCTGCTGAGTCGTACACCACGCTCCCGTAGTCTAGATAGGACTGCACTAAGGCCTTATAGAGCTGTAGGAGGATTGTTCGTGTAGCCCCCCAAACGGCGTGGCTGCAGCAGCGAAGGATGTTGAGGTGCCGCCAGCACCATCATTTAAGCTCGCGAAGATGAGGTGTCCAAATGAGCTGAGCATCAAACAGCATGCCAAGAAAGCGATGCGTCTCCTCAATACGAAGGAGTTCACTGACAAGGTAGAGCTCTGGATGGAGGTGGACCGTTCGACGACGACAGAAATGCATCACTCAGTTCTTGGAGGCTGAGAACTGAAAACCATGGTTGGATGCCCAAAAATGTGCCTTATGGGTAGCTCCCTGCAGCCGCCGTTCAGCGACACTGATGCTTGGGGAACTGTGAAAAAGACAAAAGTCATCGGCATATATAGAGGAACAGACTGATGAGCCCACCGCAGCTGCAAGACCATTAATCGCCACCAAAAACTGAGAACCGAGCCCTGCGGGACACCTTTCTCCTGAATATGAGCAAAGCTAAAATAAGTGCCAACTCTAACCCAAAAGGAGGAATTTGAGAGAAAATTCCATAGAAAAATCGGAAGTGGACCCCGTAAGCCCCATTTGTGCAGCGTAGCAAGGATATGATGGCGCCAGGTGGTATCGTGTGCCTTCCGAAGATCAAAGAAAACGGCAACTAGATGTTCTCGGCGAGTAAAAGCTGTACGAATAGCCGACTCTAGCAAGACTAAATTGTCGATCGCTGAGCGGTCCTGACGGAAGCCCCCCTGTTGCTGGGCCAGGAGGCCCTAAGCTTTGAGGATCCACATGAGCCACCGACTCACCATCCGTTCCAGCAGTTTGCACATAACGTTGGTAAGGCTGATAGGGCGATAGCTATCAACCACCAGCGGATCTGCACCAGGTTTCAGCACTGGCATGGTAACGCTATCCAGCCAACGAGTTGGGAAAACGCCCTCCGTCCAGATGTTAAACAGGGCGAGTAATTCACCCTGACAGTGCACCGAGAGATGGCGAAGAAACTGGTTGTGAATTCGGTATGGACCTGGAGAGTTATCGGGGCAAGCCGAAAGGGCACTTTCGAACTCCCATTTACTAAACGGGGCGTTGTATCGTTCCCAACGGTGCGTACGAAACGACAACTGCGTACGCTCAGCATGCTCTTTAATGGCGCGGAATTCTGCGCTGTAGCCTGCTGTCGCGGAACTACGAGCAAAGTACTCTGCCAAATGTTCGGCGATGGCGATTGGGTCAGTAGAAAGTGTACCCCGAAGAGAAAGGCAAGGGACAGGCGCATGAGGACGAAAGCCAAAAATGCGCTGAACCGGCGACCACACCTGAGATGGGGAGGTGCGACAACCTATGGTGGCAACATATCGTTCACAGCAGTCCTGTTTGCTCCGTCGGATTAACCGCTGAGCCCGGGACCGCATCAGTTTAAAGGCAACTAGATTCTCTAGGGAAGGATAACGCCGGTGTCGTTACAGGGCTCGCCGGCAGTCCTGGATAGCTTCTGCAATCTCTGGTGTCCACCAAGGGACTGATTTGCGCCTTAGGGTACTTGAAGAACAGGAGACAGTTGCCTCGGCAGCAGAAACAACGGCCATAGTGACCTCGTCCACTGACAAATCAATGTCACCAGGGAGCAGAGCAATGGCCATAGTAGCTGAGATGTAGGATGCCCAATCAGCTCCACGAAGAGACCATCATGGCAGCTGGTCATGGGCTTGGGATTGAAGAAGAGAAACTAGGATAGGAAAGTGGTCGCTACCACAGAGGTTGTCGTGGACCCTCCAACTGAGGTATGGAAGAAGACCTGAGCTACTAAGAGAGAGATCAATGGCTGAGTATGTGCCATGAGTCAAGCTAAATTATGTGGGAGCACCAGTGTTAAGGAGGCAAATGTTCTGCTGAGCCAAGAGAGCCTCAACGTTCCTACCCTAGCCCGAGATCTGGGCCCCACCCCATAAAGTGTGAGGGTGAAGGGCATTAAAGTCCCCCAAAAGGAGGAATGGCGGGGGAGCTGGGCGAACAAAGCAGCTAGGTCAGCAAGAGGACAACCTCATCGGGGGGAAGGTAGAGGGAACAGATGGTAAGCTCCATTCCTGCCCGGAGTCTAACAGCCACAGCCTCGAGAGCCGTGTGAAGTGGCACTGGGGCACTAGGAACAGTGGCAAGGACAAACAGACACCGCCAGACGCCCTGTCGTATTCTATGCGGTTCTTCTAGTAACCCCGGTAGCCATGGAGGGAGGGGGTCCACCGAGCAGGAAACCAGGTTTCCTGTAGGGCCAGACAAGTGGCAGGGAAGTGGCACAAAAGCTGTTTCAACTCAGCAAGGGGGTGGAAAAACCACGGCAATTCCACTGAAGGATAATGGTATCCGACTGTGAAGACATTAAAGAACCTGCGGGGGGGGGGGGGGGAGATAGGTCACGCCTTAGAAGCGCGCGCCGCCACCGTTTGCGAAGTAGCCTGATCAACTTCCATAGCAGCTGTGGGTCGAGCAACATCTAGCTCCTGAGTGGACGCTAGATGCTCCAAATCATCTTCAGGTGTAGTGGTGAACTCCTTTCTGTCTCTATGTCCTTCTCCTTTAGCTTTTTCTTCTTTTTGGTAGGGTCCCGTTTGTCCTTCGTTTTATCAGGCTGGGTGGACTTTTCCGACCCAGTCTCATGGACCGAGGAAGACCTGGAAGCCCTACGGCCCTCAGGTGATGGCTTTTTCAGCCACTGGCTGACATCTGGAGGGGCAGTAACCGTGGAAGGGAGGGCACCAAGAGATCCCTTCCACGCGGGGGGAGCCAGAGGAGGTGGGCACTTCCCCGGCTCAGAGGTGGGGACTGAAGTCCCCAAACAAGGAGGGGTTGTTACTACTGATGTTAAAAACAGGGGAACAATGGAAGAGGATGTTCCCCCAACTACCAGGGGGACAGGAATAGACGGCTGGGCTGGAGGTCCCACAAAAAGCGGCTGAGCTTGGGGCTCATCGCCAGGGATGGCGACATCGAAGCTGCCGCAGCACCGCAGCATACGTCAATGAAATGTGCACAGGGTGAAGTCGGTCGTACTTGTGTTTAGCCTCTGTGTAAGTGAACCTGTCCAAGGTCTTATACTCCATAATATTCCGTTCTTTTTGATAAACTGCGCAGTCCAAAGAGCAAGGTGAATGTTTCTGTCCGCAGTTGACACAAACAGGGGGCGGCGAACATAGGACGTTGGGTTGGGAGGCACATCCACAATCCCGACAGGTAGGATTGGCATCACATCTCGATGACATATGCCAAAACCTCCAGCACTTAAAGCAGCACATGGGATGAGGGACGTAAGGCTTAACATCACATCGATATATCATCACCTTGACATTCTCGGGCAGGGTGTCACCCTCGAAAGCCAAGATGAAGGCGCCGGTGGCGACCCTACTATCTTTAGGTCCCCTGAAGACATGTTGTACAAAGTGGACACTGTGGCGTTCCAGATTTGAGCGGAGCTCGTCGTCAGACTGCAACAACAGGTCACGATGAAAAATAAGTCCCTGAACCATACTGAGGCTCTTATGAGGCGTAATGGAGACTGCAACATCATCGAGCTTGTCACAAGCAAGCAATTCCCGTGACTGTGCTGGGGATGCTGTCTGGATGAGGACTGCTCCAGACCTCATTTTAGACATGTCCTCAACTTCTCCAAACGTGTTCTCTGAATTTTCCACAAAAAACTGAGGCTTTGTGATCAGAAATGAGTCCCCATCTGTTCGGCTGCAAACCAGAAATCGAGGAGAATACGTCTCACCAGGTAATTTAGACTGTCGTTCCTCCCCTGGTGTGGGCAGGGAAGGGAACGATTGGGGGTCATACTTTAAAGCATTGAACTTTCCTTTCTTAGAGACTCGTGCTTGCACACTATTCGTATTTCTTTTCATGGTGGTCCCACGAGCAGCTAGGGAAAGGAATGTCCACCCAGACAGAGGCCCGCTTGCCTGGGTAAGCCTAATACAACCGAGGGGCGGCAGGTTCCCCAGACGTCGCCCGCTAGCGACTGTTCTATCTCAACAGCCATGCGTCTTCTCGGCACGCAGCACACCTTGAGATTGAGGGTTTTTTTTTTTATAGAGGTTTATACCATCCTCGCGACCCAGGCAGTGAAGCCAAGATCCCCGGGCTCTGTACCATACAATGTTCCACCGTCGCGCCTTACAGTGGTCGTTGAAGCATGCTCAGAGCTTACTGGTGGTGCTTCCCAGTCCCCAACTCAGGGACGCCGGGGTCGCAAAGCCCGTACCCAGCAACTAAATGCTGAGCCCCCTGAGGGGTGGGATTGATTGAAAAAGGCAGTTTATGGACGACGTGACACACTAACCACTCTGAGGGATCTACGCCGAATTGCCGTTGAGGAGTGGGACAATCTGGACCAACAGTGCCTTAATGAACTTGTGAATACTATGCCACGACGAATACAGGCAGGAATCAATGCAAGAGGACATGCTACTGAGTATTAGGGGTAGCGGTGTGTACAGCGACCTGGACCACCACCTATGAAAGTCTCGCTGTATGGTGGTACAACATGCAATGTGTGGTTTTCATGAGCAATATAAAAGGCGGAAATGATTTTTATGTTGATCTCTATTCCAATTTTCTGTACAAGTTTCAAAATTCTCGGAACCGAGGCGATGCAAAACTTTTTTTGATGTGTGTATTACTGCATAGTACGTTGGTTAGGTCAAGGAGCATGTTTTGAACGATTTTTCGATTTAAAACTCGCTATTGTTCAATTTATAAAGGAAAAAGGAGTGGAGGAACGAAAATTAGAACATCCTGAATGGAGTGGACACTTCACTTTTTAAGTGGACCTTGACTGCACACTGCTCACAGTAAGCCATTGTAAGGTAACTTCTTTCTAATTTGATACGGATGCATTTAAAAAGAAAATCACGTTGTAGAAGGGAGATATTCTGACAAAGACAGTCGAGTTCCCTAAGCTCAATGGCGTTAAACAAAATGTAAGGTTTGAAGAATTCATTATGGCCTTGAAAGAATTACAAGGATTAAGATTTTTAGGACTTTTTATAAAGATTTTGAGGCCTCTGCCAATCTTTCATTTGTTTCCGTGCTGCTTCCGAGACCGCTTGCCGTTTCAGTTGAAACCGCTCCTGTGCATGTGCAGACAGTTGAAGTGCGCCTGTAAATGTGCACATGTAACTGATTAATGTGCGAGGTAGTTCACGTTTTAATGACAAATCTTTTTATGCTAAAACTATCATGAGTCTACATTGCTTTCCTCACGCAGAGTTTCCAAGTCTCCATAATGAGGTTGCAAAAATGCTGCAACGTTTCGATCGACACATTTGTGTGAAAGATCTTTCTTCGATTATGACACTAAGTAAGTCACAATTACATGGAAACTTCAATGCGGAACTTAGAAACTGTCTGCACCCGTCTGTATGCCTATAGTTTGTACAAGGAAAAAATTATATATTATGTCTTCAGCGCGCCAAAAATAATTAAATAATGCTGAAAATTTGTTTTGTTTGGGACCTATGTTGTTGAGAAAAGTAAAACTATAAGACGAAGTAGTACGCAGTCCGACTGCACTGCCATTTAAGTCCGATGATTGACTGAGTGATTGACTGATTGATTGAGGTGGGTTATGGGGACTAAACAGCGAGGTCATCAGTCCCGCAATTCAGAAGTCATGTGCGGAAGACAGAGCGGTCGCGAAAAGATAGCGGATCGAGTTAGAGGGGTCACACTATAAAGTACACACAGTATAAGGCATGAAAGAGGAGGTCAAATCTAAAAACTGGAAAAACAGGGGGAAAAAAGAGCGGTCTTTGCAGGGGGAACTGGTCATGGGTTCCAGACTCAGAAGTCAGGTCCCAACCACAACAACCTTTCCCCTGGTGCAGGAGGAAAGCAAAACCTTATAACTGAAAATAAAAGCCACATTCACGAAGGGCACAGGACCAGGTCAACCATCCGTGAATCATCTCCTCATATTACAGACAAGGAACCTGGAAGGCTATACTTAGTACGAAGGACCAAAAGAATGGGATATTCCACCAATATACTGGGTATCGTCAGTCTGGCTTCACAACCACATTGTGGGGGCTGTGGAGCCAGAGATGTGAGCCATTAACAGGCCCTCCATTATGTTACTCAGATCTCCCCCCACGGTGTTTTAATATGTACCGACGCAATTAGCAGCCTGCAGGCACCCTTTGGTCTCTGCTATCCATGTACGGAGGCTGTCGATGGGACTATTGCAAAAGGCACCGACAGCCAGATGCACCTCATAACGACGAACACGGAGAGGAGCCACTAAGCCATAAATCTGACAACCATGATCTAGTCTGGACAAAACCAGAGCACAGTTAAGATGGAGAAGAGTCATATGGTCTGCATATGACGTGGGGGCCAGAAGATAGAGAGCATTAAGCTTCTGCATGCACATACATCTATATCTACATGGATACTCTGCAAATTACATTTAAGTGCCTGGCAGAGGGTTCATCGAACCACCTTCACAATTCTCTATTATTCCAGTCTCGTATAGGGCGCGGAAAGAATGAACACCTATATCTTTCCGTACGAGATTTGATTTCCCTTATTTTATCGTGGTGATCGTTCCGCCCTATGTAGGTCGGTGTCAACAAAATATTTTCGCTTTCGGAGGAGAAAATTGGTGATTGGAATTTCGTGAGAAGATTCCGTCGCAACGAAAAACGCCTTTCTTCTAATGATTTCCAGCCCAAATCCCGTATCATTTCTGTGACACTCTCTCCTATACTTCACGATAATACAAAACGTGCTGCCTTTCTTTCAACTTTTTCGATGTACTCCGTCTGTCCTACCTGATAAGGATCCCACACCGCGCAGCAGTATTCTAAAAGAGGACTGACAAGCGTAATGTAGGCAGTCTCCTTAGTAGGTCCGTTACATTTTCTAAGTGTCCTGCCAATAAAACGCAGCCTTTGGTTAGCCTCCCCTACAACATTTTCTGTGTTCTTTCCAATTTAAGTTGTTCGTAATTGTAATACCTAGGTATTTAGTTGAATTTACGGCTTTTAGATCAGACTGATTTATAGTGTAACCGAAGTTTAACGAGTTCCTTTTAGTACTCATGTGGATGACCTCACACTTTTCGCACCATCACATAGTCTTCAGGCGGCGAATATGAGGCAGCCACGGCGCCGTAGTATCAAAGAAGGCCCAAGAAACGGAACTGCACTACAATATCTAAGTGCCGGTTGCCTAAATAAAGTTCTGGATTGGGGTGGGCTGTAGCTCTACGGCAAAAATACATAACCCGCATTTTGGAGGGAGAAAACTGGAAGTAATGGGAAAGGGCCCACGCAGAGGCCCATCAGATGGCGCCTAGGAACTGGTGTTCAGCAGATGCTATCAAGTGGGAGCTGCACCAGACGCAAAAGTCGTCGACATACAACGCAGGCGCAACCACAGGTCCAACAGAACGTACAAGCTCATTGATGGCTATGAGGCAGAGTGTGACACTTAACACACAACCCTGTGGGATACCGTTCTCCTGGGTCCGAGGGGTGCTGAGTGAGGTGCCAACTTGAACTCGGAAAACCTAGCGGGATAAAACCTCGGGATAAAAATCGGAAGGGGGCCGCAAAAGCCCCAGTCATGGAGGGTACTAAAATGTGACGGAGCTAATCCATGTTATATGCCTTATGTAGGTCAAAGAAGACCGTGAAAAGATGTTAGTGGTTAATAAAAGCCTGTCGGACTGCTGTTTCCAGTCTGAGTAAATGGTCTGTTGTAGATCGTCCTTCCCAGACGCCACACTCATTAGGGGACAAAAGGCCCCGAGATTCGAGTACCCATCATAATCGGAAGCTAACCATCCTCTTGAGGAGTTTACAAAGTATGTTGGTCAGGCTAATCGGTCTATAGCTGTTGAGTGACGTTGAGTTCTTCCAGGGCTTAAGGATGGGGATAACTATGCTGTTTCGCCATTGCAGGGAGAGGGCACCCATGAGCCAAATGCAGCTGAAGACCTTGAGTAGATGTTGCCTCTCGGTAACGTCAAAGTGTTGGGTCATCTGGTTGTGGATGGAATCTGGGCCTTGTGCCCCGTCATGTGAACAGCCTGCATGGAATTCCCATTCAATGAAGGGTTCAATATAGGCTTCACCTTTGTGGAGGTTGAAACAGAGGGGGTTTCTTCAACTTGTCATTTCTACCGCAGAAAGGTAGTAGGGTAGGAAGAAGACGCCGATGCCGTCGTAAAGTGTGTCACAAGGTGTTCTGCAAGGACCTATGTATCAGTACACAGAGCACCCTACAGGATAAGACCCTGGAAAGCTGATTGTCGCTGGCAGCCCAGAAGGCTGTGGAGCTTGGTCCACACCTGCGATGAAGAGGCATACGTCCCCATCGAGGAAACATAGCGCTCCCAGCATCCCTTTTTACTTTGCTCAATAAGGTACAGGAACTTAGCAAGGAGATGGTTAAAAGCGATAAGGTTGGTCTGTTAAGGCTGTCATTTAAATCGTTACAGCGCCCGTCGGCGGTCCTGGATAGCGACTGCCACGTCCTTAGTCTACCACAGTACTTGTCGACAGTGGGGGAGACCTGTGGATAGGGAGATAGCAGTGCCAGCGGTATGAAGGGTAGTATTAGAGACGTCTTGCACGACCGTATCAAAGCAATCTAACACAGAGGTGTCAAAGAGCACAGCAGACGTATATAAAGACCAACTGGTTCTGTGGAACGCCCAACGTGGGGGCCTGCCAGCCTGGCGGCGGCAGGGGAATGATAGAATCACCATGAAGTGGATACTGTTACAAAAATCATCATGGGGTAACCAGTGTAGGGAAGCCACGAGATCAGGGGAGGATAACGTGAGATCGATTGCAGAAAAGGTGCCATGAGAGGCACTGAAGGGTGTAGGGGAACTGTTATTGAGGAGATACAAATCAAAGTCTGTAGTATGTCGGTCAATCACTAGACCCCTAGCCATCAAAGTGGCACTCCTTCACAGGGGGTGGTGTGCAACAAAGTCCCTGAGGAGGAGATATGGGGGCGGGAGTTGCAGTATTATGGTAGGCAGTTCAATGTAAGGAAGTTGCCCACCTGGAGGGAGGCAGACACTGCAAATGGTGATTGCTGGGATCGTTCACACTCGTACCGCTATTGCTTCCAGGTTGGTATTGAAGGGGGATCCAGTCACTAATGACATCAGTGCGAGCCAAAGCGTATACTGTTCCAGATGCTATCCTGGGGCTGGTACAGTTCCAACAGAATGCCTGATAACAACAAAATGTTAGAGAGTGGTCATCACAGAACTTCGCTTTTTAAAGAGCAAGAATAAAAGGAAATAAAGTGTTGTATTTCCGGTAGGTGACGATAATATCCATTGCAATTCCATTGGATTAGATTGTGGTGAGAGTGCAGCTTAGACATAAAATGCCAAGGGGAGGTCATGTCACTAAGTCAGTGGTCGCCACCGACGAGGATGGGGTGACATCCACAAGTAAGAGGTCACACTTAGGTTGTGAGGGGGAAGATGGCACCACTGGGGGGAGTGGGGGGAGAGCGGGGCTTGTCCCAGGATTCATGTTTCTTCTTCTTCTTCTTCTTCTTCTTCTTCTTCTTCTTCTTCTTCACTTTCAGAGGATGAGGAGGGTAGGGCAAACAGGGAGAGCAGGCTTCTGCGAGATCCGGGACTGAAAGACAGCAAGCAACCTTGGGGCACACAGACGGCGCATCTCGTGGCCAATCTGTGGTAGCAGGCTTCTGACCTGAGACACTGGGTTGAGTGGTCCATGGTGGGTGCCGAAGAAGGGGGCACTTCTTCAGCCAGGTAGAGGGAGTGGCACCCATAGGGGAGGGAGTGGCACCCATATGGGAGGGTGTGGTAACCTAGGGGACGGGGACGAGGATGGAGCTGGGGTAAGGAAGAGGAAGGAGGGGGGAAAGGATGTAACAGAAGCAAAAGTTGAAGAAATCGACACTGTGTGGAGTTGATCATATTTCTGGTGGGCCTCAGCATAAGATAGGCGACCCAGGGACTTGTACTGTTGGATCCTCTTTTCTCTCTTGTAAACTGGGCAATTTGGCGAGTGTGGAGAGTGGCGAAACACCTGAGCTTCCCTCATGCAGTCGGCGTCCATGGTCAGCACATAGAGGGTCTATGGTACAGCAGGAAGACATATGCCCAAAATGCAACCACCGAAAGCACCTCATGGGTGGAGGGACGTACGGCTTCACGTCACATTGGTAACAAATGACCTCAGCCACCTCTGGTAAGGTATCTCCCTTGAAAGCCAGAATAAAGGTGCTAGTATTGGTGCGGTTGTCTTTATTGCCCCTTCTGCACACGTCAAACAAATTGAACACTGTGTTGTTCCAGAACCAGCTTGAAGTTCCTCATCAGTTTGCAGGTAGAAGTCTCAATGAAAAATGACTCCCTGGGCCATATTCAGTAACTGGTGAGGGGTAACAGACACCGGTATGTCACCAAGACGATCACAAGCACGAAGAGCTGCAGATTGGGTGGCAGAATAAGCTCTGGTCAACAGGGAGCCCGACCACATCTTACTGAGAGCCTCCACTTCTTCAAACTTATCATCAATATTATCCACAAAAAACAACGGAATGCACGCAGTAGACGCTAGGGAGGATGTTCTTTGCAGATGGCTCACACTAAAGAAAGAAAATGTGGAAATAGAGGTCAAACCCGAAGGAACGAAACTGTAAGGAGAACAGGGAACCATGTGGACAGCCAGGTCGACATGAATGAGAAGACCAATACGGGAAGGAGGGGGCAGCAGGAAGGGGGCCAAGGATAGGGAGGGCATGGTGAAAGAAATGCAGCCAGTTGCGTGCCACACACGAATTCACGAGAACCGTGAGCCTCTTGAGAGGATTTAAATGCAATGTGGTTGCAGTTTTCCTCTCTTCCCTTTCCTTGAGCTTAGATGGCATAGTGTGGTGATGGGGCAAATGTGAACTAAGGCTGAGCGCTTTGGCACTCATGCTCGTGCATGGCCCGTGAGCCGAAATTTTGGCCACCCCTGGTCTAGCATTTTCTGGCAACTTCCCAATATTTTACCTCATTACAGCAACAATAATGAGCTCCTTTTCTGAAGTCCTAAACATATTAATCTACAATGGATAATTTTTTTCGACGTCTGCTTAATTGTCCTGATATCTTTTCAAAATTTCAATTTTATGAACACAGTAGTGTTCTGATTTTACGACATCAATTATACTTTCATTTTTTATGGGGCATTTTGCAACTAGTGGAACTCAAAATGTATTATAGAGTTTTATGCTACCCACCTGTTTTTACAGTATAGTCTCCTATTTCGTAAACTTCTTTTTACTTGCCCACTGTTTCCTGGATAATAATCCATGTAGATAAATATTTATTGAGGTTGCTGACTCAAGTCAGTGTTTAATACCTGCGCTGCTACCCTACTGAAAATTTCACTTACTGTGTCTTTTAGTTATGTGTGAACAACTAAGAAACAAAGAACCTCAAAATATTATTATTACTTTTTGCAGAGACCATTCTTTTCAATGTCACACTTTTAGGATGCTGCATCAGCTGCTCATAACAGGGTAACATGATAGGTGCAAGTGCAAATAATGATCTTATCTCGAGGTCACTTCTGGTTATAAGACTTTTATGAACTCTGTCCATCCACCTAAGACAATTGGGCTTGTTATCTTCTAGGTTATCCTGAGGAACACTCGCTTTGCGCACGCACCTTGGGCAATTGTACATAGTACAATCAAGGACATGATGTAACCTGATACAGGTCACATGTCCCACACATGCCACTCAGCGAACTGTGACGGTTTCTGAGACCAAATTGAAGGTCCCCTGCTCCTCCCCTACCTCCTTTCTCTATAGACAAATAAGAATGAAGTTCCTCTTCCCATTTTTTACTGGAAATTCAACTGCATCAGCCTCATCATACTTGTTCTGTATGCTGTAGTGAAAGGATCACCATGAAGCGACAGCAAAGATCTGACACTGAAACTGGCCAGAACCAAAAGACTGTCATATTCAAAAGTAAGTAATTGGTCCATCTTTAATCGCTACTATACTATTATTATTATTGTTATTGTTATGTACCAATTAATATTCTATGTATTTATTTAGTTAGTTTTTACAACAGTGCGAAGTGTCCATGATGCGGTACTAGTTGAAATGCTGATCCTGGCGACGCAGGTGATCGACTTACTACTGTCAGCTCCTCAGCATCAAGAGCAGTAGTAGCAGCAGCAGCTGTTGGAGGTTCCTCAACTAGCTGAACCCCAGTTAAGTGTTAGTCAATACATATAATTTAGTTGAAATTCGATCTAAACACGTGAAAGTAGTCCTGGCAACTGATAGCGAATTCGATGTAATAACTGAGGTAGAAATGTTCAACATCTAACATCTTGGTACTCAGGTACAGCATATGTGGTACAAGAGAGGCGCCCTATGCAGTATGACCGACTACATTAAGAGGAAGATGATAAGTGACTATTAACTGTCACATACTCTTACTAACATCCTTAAGTTTGGAAGGAAGGTGTTCATAGTCGATATGTATGAAGAAGCAATACTGTAATAAACTCCTGTGTTAACTACAGTGAATTTGTGTGAACTGTGCGTTAATGATTGTGACAGGCTGAGCCGCTGCCATCTGAACGTTAGAGCTCCATTCTATGACTTTATAGGCTATTTACATGAGCATAGTGTAAACATGATTGAGTTAGAACAATGCACAAATTTCTACAACCAACCAGTGCCAAGGAATGCAACTGTTAACCCTTGAGCATACCCAAATTATTTGCAAAATATTGCAGAACAGAATGATTCTACAATAGCGACAATGTATACATGCAGATATAAGTTAATAGTCACATTTACAATAAAACTGTTCTTAAAAATGTTCAAATGTGTGTGAATTCCTAAGGGACCAAACTGCTGAGGTCATCGGTCCCTAGACTTACACACCACTTAGACTAACTTAAAGCTAAAGACAACACTCACACCCATGGCCGAGGGAGGACTCGAACCTCCGGCGTGAGAAAAATTGTTCTTATATTCCTCACAGCCACGTCCTGTCCTTCAAACGTTTTATGAAGATGTGTTGTGACAGCTCGCTGGAGAAAGAAATATAACATTTTCCTAACCTCTTTCATTGCAATGTTACCAGTTTTGATGGATCTTTCTCCTACGTTTCAGTATTGACAACCAGTGACACATATAAATGAGACTAACCAATTACCATAGTGCATTATTTAATCTACTGCTATGAGGAACCTGTGCCTGCATTATTCATGGGCGATGTCATAGTGTATTAAAAACAAGTGCATTATCTGTAAGCACCCCAATGTATGACCACCTCCCATTGCAATTTACAAAAATGGTTGAAATGGCTCTGAGCACTATGGGACTTAACTTCTAAGGTCATCAGTCCCCTAGAACTTAGAACTACTTAAACCTAACTAACCTAAGGACAACACACACATCCATGCCCGAGGCAGGATTCGAACCTGCGTCCGTAGCGGTCGTGCGGTTCCAGACTGTAGCGCCTAGAACCGCTCGGCCACCCCAGCCGGCTGCAATTTACAATTAGTTAGATTTTTGACTGATTTTCTCCCACTTTTCCAAGAAGAAACACGTAAACACTAGACCGAACAATTAACAAAGAAACTATTATTACTTACAAGTGTACGAGTAAATGGGATCGCACACACCAGCTCATGATCTACCACTATCGCTGCTGTCTCACATACGGTATATCGTTAACAATGTCCACGGCCGTGACGGCTCACTCCTGCCAGAAGCTGGAGCCATGATAATGGTTGACAGGACCTGAATTACCTTGACAAATGTCTAGACACCTTAATGTTATACAACAGTGCCCAAACTCAGTCTTAGTTGTCAGAAGTGACAATCCATTTTTATAAAAATTCTGCATTCCGCCGCTAGACAGCAAGGGAAGAGAAAAGCTGTCATTGAACGGGAAATGACACTGGGCACTATTCTGAAGGATAGGCAGACAAGTAAAGAAGATTGTATGATAACACCCCAACTATGACACTGTAAATGAAGATACAAGTGCAGGATTTTGTGCGCATTCTGACCTCTAGATTATGTTCCATAAAACTTGGATGGGGTTCATATTGGGCGATCTGGGTGGCCAAATCATTCATTTCAAATGTTCAAAACAGTCATCAACAATTGTGGGCCGGTGATATGGCGCAGTCATCCACGAAAATACCATTGTTGCTTGAGAACATGAAGCCCTTGAATGGCGCCAAATAATCTCCAAGTAGCCGAACATAAACATTTCTGGTCAATGATCGGTTCACCTGGACGAAAGGACTCAGTCCATTCCATGTAAACACAGCCCACACCATTATGGAGCCACCACCAGCTTGCACAGTGCCTTGTTGACATGGCTTCGTGTGGTCTGCGTCACACAAGAACCCAATCCCGTCAGCCCTTACCGAATGAAATCCCGGTCTTACAGCCGTCTAGGGTCCAACCGCTACGGTCACAAGCCCAGGAGAGGTGCTGTAGGAAATATGCTATTAGCAAAGGCACTCGCATCGGCCGTCTGCTGCCATGTCCTATTAACACCAAATTTCGCCACAGTGTCGTTACGGATATGTTCGTCGTACGTCTCACATTAATTTCTGCGGTTATTTCACGCAGTGCTGTTTGTCTGTTAGCACTGACATTTCTACACAAACGTCGCTGCTCTCATTGTTAAGCGAAGGCCGTCGGTCACCATGTTGTCGTGGTCAGAAGTTATACCTGACATTTGGTATTCTCGGCACACTCTTGACACTGTGGATCTCGGAATATTGAATTTCCTAACGATTTCCTAAATGGAATTACCCACGCGTCTAGCTCCGACTACCATCCGCATTCAGAGTGTAATTCCTGTCGTGCGGCCATAATCACATGGGACAGCTTTCCACATGACTCATTTGAGTACAAATGACAGCTCTGCCAATGCCCTGCCCCTTTATACTTTGTGTACGGATTACTACCGCCATCTGTGTATATGCATATCGCTACCCCATGACTTTTATCACGTCAGTGTATATACTTATAAGCTAAGAGGAGATTGTTAACAGCCGGCCGGAGTGGCCAAGCGGTTCTAGACGCTTCAGTCTGGAACCGCGCGACCGCTACGGTCGCAGGTTCGAATCCTGCCTCGGGCATGGGTGTGTGTGATGTCCTTAGTTTAGTTAGGTTTAAGTAGTTCTAAGTTCTAGCGGACTGATGACCTCAGATGTTAAGTCCCATAGTGGTCAGAGCCATTTGAGCCAGTACCTAAACGCTTATCCGACTATAGTACATCGAGAGCCAGTTAATCAACAAGTACAGGCCAGACCAAATCATTGTCGATGTTTCCTCCAGCAACAGCAGTCGTCTTAGTGCCTCTTACACCTCGATCCGAATTGGAATTGTAGTGCCACAGTCACAAGATGACATACCGACGGGAATTTCGGCCACTCGTCTCTTACACTGTCACTTCTTAGTGGGTGAATTACGCATCCTTAAAAATCCATGCAAATGATTTCGAGCCTGACATATTCTTCTGCTTTCGCTCACCGACCAGTCGGTCCTCAGTGTTTGAGTTACTTCCTTTAACATTCCAGCAAATGAATCTCTGACCCAGTATATGCAGTCTTCGTCTGGAACCGAGCGACCGCTACGGTCGCAGGTTCGAATCCTGCCTCGGGCATGGATGTGTGTGATGTCCTTAGGTTAATTAGGTTTAATTAGTTCTAAGTTCTAGGCGACTGATGACCTCAGGAGTTAAGTCGCATAGTGCTCAGAGCTATTTGAACCATTTTTTTTATGCAGTCTTCTTCAGCTCCCTCCAGGTGCTTCCGCCTAGGCATTTTACTGCTGTTGACGCTTCTGATGACATTTTTCCGGGATTTCCAGTCCTTTACACTATGACGCCATCAAATATGAAAACACTGTTTGGCTTTAACTTCTCGGCGGTGAAATATCACTGCTTTCGCTAAATGACTGGTAGGTTACCTCGTCAGTGCTGTGCGGAATTTCCTGCAAAAACTGATACTTTGGCTCAAAAAGAGTTGTTGAAAATATATATACGTGTCCGAAGCCGATCCCCTCAGGGTGTGTTAAGAGAGACAGAACAAGATTAATATTCCTGCTAAACTCAAACAGCATATATTGTCTGATAATAATGAACTATTTCTTCTTCTTCTCGCAGCTTCCAGTATCATTGCAGGACTAACTCACATGCCCACTTCCCACATACGTAGATCATTTTCAATAGGAAACGTCTTAGCATTGTTTCCAGGGCAGAGAATAAGAAAACAAATATTCACGTACAAAACCATTTATTAATTTTTGTGTATACATTTACACACAGACAATAATTCTTTATTTTTGTTTGGTACAGTTCTAAGAACATTCGGTCTAATTTTTAACGTATAGTTTAAATCTACATGTGAATCGTTTAATTCTCTCTGCAACAAGTAGTTTGACTCATGCAAATACGGTATGTTTTCGAATTCCAGCACATATCTAATTTCTTTCCTGTAAACTGTCTCTTTTATGGCTTTGACAATTAGCTGTGTTCCTCCCTGCAATTATTACAGCTGAGAGCATTCTGGAATTTTAATTTTGTCCCTTGTTTCCCGCATAACACAGTTATTAAAACACTCTACGTCTTTCTGGATGTATCTGGCAGCTCTTCTGCAGGACACTCCCAACTGTAATTATTCCGTTCGTATTAGCTCCGTATAAGGTCGTTCCACTGACAAGTGTACAAGGTCCAGTCCATCTCATTTCCATACAAGGTAGTCATCCTTTTTAAGCAGATCCAAACGGAAGTGGAGCTTTATAAACAGATTTTTCGTGTGACCTTTAATGTGGTAAACGTGCTCCAATCCATCCTTTTCGGCCAGCACCCCAACACACGACCAATTTCCAATGCTGTTTAGTGTAAATGCAGATATTTCATATTCCCCAGTCGTAACCAGATTTCTCCATACACTATTCTTAAAACCATATGTAAACCTTGCTTGCACATCTGCAATAGCTACTTCTTTTTCCAATTGCAGTTTATAATCTTCTTTTATGGCGGTTGTCTTCGCCATATACTCCAGTTTTCGTTTATTGACTTCGATGTCCTCCACTTCCAATTTTCTTTTCCGTGCACATAACACATTAACTGTACTTATGGGAGTGATTTCCTTCATAGGCAATGGTTTAAGTCTGTTTGACACATTGGTTGTAAGAACCAGATCCCATTCGGCATTTGATGGTTCTGTGGCTGGTGCGCTGTGCCACTCTGTGCAAAACGACTTGCCCACCGCGGGACACGCAGGCAGGCCCATGGTTTTCCCTTGACGAGCGACTGTGTACGACGTCTACAATATGATTTTGCTGTGCGGCTTAGCATCAATCATAAATTTAATAACGAAAAATGAAACGTACGTTACGACTGGCTACAACTGTTCTTATCTCGATATCCAGATCGAAGTGTGTGAAAACCTGAAGGCGTATCATTGGCCAGAGACCAGGGACTGAATCATAATGAAGTCATGGAATATTTCAACGTACTTTCAAGAATAATGGAATAAAATTGATTGCTCAATAAACTGGGAAGTATATTTAACATGGAAGAGAGAGGCCTTCAGTCAAAAAACGGATCAGGCGCTGTTGCATCTGAAAAGGGGTCATAAACAGTTCCTGTAATTACTTCATCAGAAAAAGGAGACACTGTTACAGTACTTGCATTCTGCAATGCTGAAGGGATGTTTCTTCCACCTTGAGTTGTCATGAAGGGAGTTAACAAAAAAAGAATGGGGGGACAACAAGCCACTTGGAAGTAAGGTTGTCATGTCAGAGAAATCTGCCTGCGTGAATGATGTTGAGATCTTTTTTGAATGGCTAAGGGATCATTTTGTGCCTCGCAAACCCCTTAGAACAGTTATACTGATTTTGGATGGCCATACTTCACACTCTGGCACGGTACAGCTGTTGGAGTTTGCTGACAGGAATAGTATCATTTTAGTGTGCCTCCCTAGCTACACTATACCCGCTATCTGCAGCAGCAGTACCGACCTGCCTACAAATGTTTAAAGCTTCATGTTTATAGTACCGTTGAGAAATGTCAGAGGAATCACCCACATCGGAAGCGAGGGAGTTTGAAATTTAGTGAGCTACTACAAGATATTGGGGAAAAGCTGCAGCGTCGGGGAACGCCGTGTCTGGATGCAAGGCAACGGGAATCTACCCGTTTAATCCCAATGCAATTCCACATTACGTTTTTAGAAGTGATTCAGATAGACTTGCAGGAAATGATAACATCAACGTATCTGCACAAACATTCCACGAAATAACCTCTTCTCCCTTTCCATGTTCCCCTACTAGAGCAACTATAATCCAGTCATCTAGCCAGAAATCAACTGAAAGAGCTCTGTTTTCCAAGCAGCAATTCACTACTGGATCCATATCGGCAGACAAATGTGGCCAAAAATGCGCTATCCCCTGAAAGGAGAGCAACGTCACCTCTACCAGGACCTTCTACAAAACCAGACGATAGTTCTACTTGACCTCGTGATTTCAAATGAAACGAAGCAAGTCAGCCCTACGAAAATTCTGAACAATGTTTCACCTTTTCCAGCTACATCCGGAACTGCGCGACTGCTACGGTCGCAGGTTCGAACCCTGCCTCGGGCATGGATGTGTGTGATGTCCTTAGGTTAGTTAGGTTTAAGTAGTTCTAAGTTCTAGGGGACTGATGACCTAAGATGTTAAGTCCCATAGTGCTCAGAGCCATTTGAACCAGCTACATCCGACCCTCAAACAAACAGACGTATGACTAGACAAATTAAAGCTACAAACTTGACGTCAAAAGAAAATAGTAACAAAGCTAAAACCGAAACTTGTTGCAAAAGGAAAAAAAGTCATCAGACTCGTCAGATGACGTGCAATATAAGAAAGTAAAGTAAAAAATGGCTCTAAGCACTATGGGACTTAACATCTGAGGTCATCAGTCCCCTAGACTTAGAACTACTTAAACCTGACTAACCTAAGGACATCGCAGACATTCCCGAGGCAGGATTCGAACCTGAGGCCGTAGCAGCAGCGCGGTTCCGGACTGAAGCGCCTAGAACAGCTCGACCACAGCGCTCGGCGGTGAAAATAAGAAGCATTTTGTTCGAAATATGATTACTTATTTATATTTACTTATATACATAGTCATTAATTTACAATCATTCCGTTATGCAGTATTTTGCAAATAATTGGTTCCTATACACTTTAAATTAGGCCTGAATCGCATTCAACCCTGTAGAAGCAAAAAGTACATAGATATTAAATTCGTAAACTCCGCTTCTACGGATTTTAAGCTGATTGGAGATAACAGTTGCATGCTTTGACACTGCTTGAATATAAGAATTCATACATTGCTCTGAATGACATTTACACTATGCTCACGTAAGTAGCCTATAAAGTCATAGAATGGAGGTCTAACACACGGATACAAGCAGCTCTTTCTGTCGCAATCGCTAACGCACAGTACAATTCACACAAATTCACGAAGGTTGTATGTTTAATATAAATGGCCGTGTCTCCAGAAGTTAATTACAGCGTTGCTTCTCCACACATATCGACTATTGACACGTTCCTTCCCGACTATGGACACATTCCGTCCAAACATATGGACGTTAATAGGAGTACGCGACACGTCATAGTCACTCTTCGTCTCCCTCTCAACGTAGTCCATCACACTGCACAGGTATCCCCACTCATGCCACATACACTGAAGCGCTACAGAAACTGGTACAGGCATTCGTATTCAAATACAGAGATATGTAAACAGGTAGAATACGGCGTTGCGGTCGGCAACGCCTATATAAGACAACAAGTGTCTGGCACAGTAGTTAGATCGGTTACTGCTGCTGCAATGGCAGGTTATCAAGATTTGAGTGAGTTTGAACGTGGTGTTATTGTCGGCGCACGAGCACTATACAGCATCTCCGAGGTAGCGATGAAGTGGGGATTTTCATTCACGAGTGTACTGTTAATATCAGGAATCCGGTAAAACATCAAATCTCCGACATCGCTGCGACCGGAAAAAGATCCTGCAATAACGGGACCAACGACGACTGAAGAGAATCGTTCAACGTGACAGAAATGCAACCCGTACGCAAATTGCTGCAGATCTGAATGCAGGACCATCAACAGGTGTCAGCGTGCGAACCATTCATTAAACGCAACATCATCGACATAGGCTTTCTGAGCCGAAGGCCCACTAGTGTACCCCTGATGACTGCACGACCCAAAGCTTTACGCCTCGCCTGGGCCCATCAACACTGGACTGTTGATGACTGGAAACATGTTGTCTGACCGGAAGAGTCTCCTTTCAAATGAAACCGAGCGGATGGAAGTGTATGGGTATGGAGACAACCTCCTGAATAAATGGACCCTGCATGTCAGCAGGAGACTTTTCGAGCTTGTGGAGGCTCTGTAATGGTGTGGGGCGCGTGCAGTTGGAGTGATATGGGACCCCTGATACGTCCAGATACGACTCTGACAGGTGACACGTACATAAGCATCCTGTCTGATCACCTGCATCCATTCATGTCCACTGCTCATTCCGACGGACTTGGGAAGTTCCAGCAGAGCACTGCGACACCCCACACGTCCAGAATTGCCACAGAGTGGCTCCAGGAACAGTCTTCTGCGTTTAAACATTTCCGCTGGCCACCTAACTCCGCGGACATGACCATTATTGAGACTATGTGGGATGCCTTGTACCGTGCTGTTCAGAAGATAGCTCCACCCTCTCGTACTCTTACGGATTTATGGACAGCCCTGCAGGATTCACGGTGTCAATTCCCTCCAGCAGTACTTGGGACATGAGCTGAGTCCATGCCACGCCGTGTCGTGGGACATCTCCGTGCTCGCGGGGGTCCTACACGATGTTAGACAGGTGTACCTGTTTCTTTACCTCTTCAGTATATATTGTGCTCTAGTACCAAGTCGCTGAATATTCTCTGCTTCAATTATTGCAACAAAGCCGCCATCAGGTGCTAAGCCACTTGCAGGCAAATTATACGTACTGATGAATACTGGTCTTCTGCCAGCACGTAGGCCTCTGCAACACTAGGCCGCCAGGTGGCGCTAGCTGCCGCGCCACCGGCGGTGCTGCTCGTCATTAGGACCTGACTGTTAAGGAGCCTGTTAGATTAGGGCATCCAACCGAACTACCGTACCCAGAACGAGTGCTTGCTGCTCCACCGGTGGCTACCCTTTAATATCGAATGTTCAAAGCCAGAATGCTCAATGTGGTGCAGACGTGTGAAGAAAGCAGGCAACCACGCCACAGAGACGCACTGGTGCTTCCTATAGTCGACTGACCGAGTTTGAAAGGAGTCAAATTGTGGCCTTTCGAGTGGCGAGATGGTCGTTTCGGGCGACTGCCACACGAAAGTGAACGTGCTACGTCAGTTATGCAACGATGCTGGTATCAGTGGTCACGTGAACATTCTCACACCCGTACACAAGGTTTTGGACGTCCACGCAGCAGAGACTCCCGCCAGGATTGTCGTATTGTAAGGGTATCAGTGGCAGATCGCACAGCTAACACTGCACAGATAAGAGGGCTTGTAAACCGAAATGTGTCAACAAAAACTGTTGCGAACCGGTTATTAGCAGTGAGGTTACGGACTCGCACACCTCTAGCTTGTCTTCCACTCACGTCAGAGCATTGATGTGCACGCCTCGACTGGTGCCGTGGAAGATGGAATGGCGCCTCGTGGTCTTCAACTATAAATGCAAATTTTGCATGCACGCAAGTGATGGTCGTTTGCGAGTACGGCGTTGACCTGGTGAGCGCTGCCTCGTAGAGTGCATTCGTCCAAGACATACTGACCCTACCCCCGACCTTATTGTCTGGGATGCGATAAGCTACAACTCTCTTTCACCTACGATCTCTGGACTTGTTTCCAGTCGAGCATGTGTGGGATATACTGGGACAAGAAATTACTCGTGCGACTCGGCAGCCAAGAATGCTTACAGAACTACGTGAACAGGTCGAGCACACGTGGCATAAAGTATCTCAGCCATCTGTACGATCGACTGAATGCCAGCATGAGCGCCTGCACTGCCGTCCGTGGAGGCTACACCACGCATTAATATGCGTGTTTCAGCATACATTGATACCTAGTACTTCGGAACCGCTTGTGCTTTTCGTCTGTAAATCTAATCAGTTCATGTACTCCATATTGACGGTTGCCACAATAAATCTTGAGTGAACTGGAAGCCTCTAAATGGGTGTACTAATTTATTTTCGTGCAGTGTATCTTATTTTTGACATTTTTAATTGAGTTAATTGTTTTTCTGGCTGCACATATCGGTAATCATACACCACAGCTGTGCACAGAGGTACAAAGTTGTAATTGCTGCCGGCCCGAGTGGCCGCGCGGTTCTAGGCGCTACAGTCTGGAGCCGCGCGACCGCTACGGTCGCAGGTTCGAATCCTGCCTCGGGCATGGATGTGTGTGATGTCCTTAGGTTAGTTAGGTTTAAGTAGTTCTAAGTTCTAGGGGACTAATGACCAAAGAAGTTAAGTCCCATAGTGCTCAGAGCCATTTGAACCATTTTTGTAATTGCTTGCGACAGTGTTTGGTGTTTTGCCGTTGTCGTTTCCGCAATGCACATGAGTCAGCTGCAGTAGCGAGCTGGCAGTCTAGAGAGTTTACAGCTGTTAATTATTGTTTCATATGGGAAGTTGGGTATCAGATTAATTAGTCGTCTCAGGAAATTTTATCGTGCTGAAGTTTCAGTGTGAAAATGTATGTTGGCAGCTGTGGCACACAAAGGATTTCACACAAAGGATTTCACACATTACATGATTCCAATGTTCCTGTACTAAAACATGTCGTGAATGATCATTTCAAATAACAGACCTAACGGTCCACATTGTCGTTCAACCCTAGTTAAATGGATGTGGTGTGGATATTAATGCAAAACTGATTTTCACCTGCTGTTTGTGAAATGACATGATGTGGTGAAGTAGGAGAAGAGCATTATGTAGTACGAAGATGAGGCGCAGTTTCACCTGTCACGATAAGTTGGAAAAGAGAATATTTGTATTTGTAGCATCGAAAAATGTTAGGAGTTTGTAAGAAATGCCAATATTCGATTGGGATGTAGTGCACCTTTAATCGCCAGCTGATTATGAGGACATCTTATTGTACGATATCGTGTAACGTTTTGCGTTACCACGTGTAAACTCTAAAACATACAGAAATCCAATGCAATCAGCGCGTGATTATGGGCTATTCCCACTCTCCTTAGAGTTCTGTGTGAGGGATTCCGTGATAGGACACGTTCACACACACACAGAGAGGAGCTACGGTCACTATCGAGCGCCGAGCGCAGTTATCTCCAGCGAGCCTGTGCCACGTACCTCCCAGCGACCCTCGTGCGTGCCGTCGGCGGAGGCAGAGGCGGCGGCGGCGGCTGCGGCGGCGGCAGCGGGCCCCGGCGGGGGAGGCGGGGGCGGCCGCCTGGCGCGCGCGCCGCCCAACTTGTAGAGGCGCTGCAGCTCGTGCGCGTAGTGCGCCTCCAGCTCGCCCGCGCGCAGCGTCACGCCGCACACCGGGCAGCACGACGCCTCCGCCTGCAGCTTCTTCTTCCCTGCAACACCCGCACGCGCATCCTCTAGTCGCAGTCTTGTATTACGCTCGAACTCCTGACCACCTCAGAAGGAGCTGCGTCGGTACTCGCATTTGATGAAATTTGCGGAAAAAATTTAACTGACTTCTTTTACCCTCTGCCAATAAACAAACTTGCAAATGAGTTACTTTATTAAGTACTTGAAACATCTTTCAATCGGGCATGGATGTGCGTGATATCCTTAGGTTAGTTAGGTTTAAATAATTCTAAGTTCTAGGGGATTAATGACCTCAGAAGTTAAGTCCCATAGTGCTCAGAGCCATTTGAACCACTTTTTGATGCGCGAGATATGTGTTTCGCGAACGAGTATCGCGCACTGCATTAGTTTACGGCGGGAAGGATAAGTTAAACCTGAAATGAAACAGCGCACAGAATTAACCAACGCGCGTCTCGTACACCAACCTTCTTGACGGGTTACTTTTAAGCGACCGAGAAACGACGTGGCGGTATGATGAAGACGTTTGACTCTTATTCGGGTGAAACGAGTTCTAATTTGATCCTAATTTATATTTTCCTTTGTATTCCCAAATGCGTAGGGGTGAATGGCTGGTAGGGAATGGTTCCTAGGGCCGATTTCCTTATCATAAGTAGCGCACCGTCTTCGTGTCCCGATATCCACGGTACATTCTTTGTTTCCTCATTTTAAGCGATTGCCCATCACCGCCTCATATACGAAACACTAAAGTAGTTAAAAATATGAGAACACACATTTTACACATTGTGTATGCGACTTCCTCCCCATCTGTTAAGCTAACTGTAATACTAAGGATAGAATATCTCGACAGGAATGCAGTTCGTTGGTAACTGAACAGGGCCAGATAATCATCGAAGGCAATAACGCAGTACGAAGGCCAGTAAAAAAAAAAAAAAAAAAACTTTCTATGTATTTGACTTAAAGTCGCCGAAGACCAGTAAAAAAAAAAAACTTTCTATGTATTTGACTTAAAGTCGCCAGCCGATGTGGCTCATCATTCAAAAATGGTTCAAATGGCTCTGAGCACTATGCGACTTAACTTCTGAGGTCATCAGTCGCCTAGAACTTAGAACTAATTAAATCTAACTAACCTAAGGACATCACACACATCCATGCCCGAGGCAGGATTCGAACCTCCGACCGTAGCGGTCGCCCGGCTCCAGACTGTAGCGCCTAGAACCACACGGCTCATCATTACATCATTCAGCGGAAAACTTGCCGGATTTCTGGTGCACTGCGTCCACGATGCCTATACCTGACCACTGCGAAACGTTATGGGTCATAGCAATTAAATCCATCTTATACTGTGTGTTAACCCAACATACACGTTCCAAATTATTCTTGAGCAGTGCAAGATATCGAAATAAGTGTTTCGGCAAGTGATACCAGAAAGAGGCGCCTAACTTTCTTTAATGGGAAAATTTTACATCTTTTCATAAAAGAAATCATTCCACAGCTCTCAGAGTGTAAAAATGACAGAGCACTTGTCAATTTTGCAACCATACTTTTCGCAAACTCAGTCACAAGACGTGAAGTCAACGACCACAGCGTCATTATTCTAATTTGTGCTCCAGTAGAGGGAAAAGCCTGCACTTTTGGTATTCACTTCTCGAAAAACCACACAAATATTTCACTCTAAATATTGATGAATGTCACTTGCCGTTTTCTCTGCCACTTTCTGAAAACATTGTATTCATATATTGATTCGTTTGTAAAGTATTATAGTAGTACACGTTACGTGTCACGCATTATACATTACAGAAATTTAGTCGAAAATTAACGCAAGCTTGTGTGCATGTGTTTGGTGCTTACGGGCGCTAAACGGCGATGTTATCAGCACCCTTACACACATGAAAAGAAACGAATGTGGAAAAAAGTAGTAGAATGTGATCATATACGCCAAGTCAACGGGAAAGAATTAAAGATGCTATACAAGAGACTAAAACACAAGTAAAACGAGAAAGGAGCTAAAAGGAAGCTACAGGAAAATGTCACTGGCTGGCCTCTTACGTAAAATATGGGCGAGCCAGTCACCCTGTGAACAAATTAAAACCTTCTCCATAAAATCATGGTAATAACGTTGGACAATTCACAAAAGTTTAAAACTCTAACCACATTCGTTTGATTATTGTCTAAAAGAGATTGCAGATCCGTCAGCAAATCAGCCGCGGCTCGCTGGTCGGAAAATAAAACGCAGTCGAATAAAGCGTGGGGCACAGTGATCTGTACGCCGCAAACGCCACACATTGGAGGGTGCTTTCGCCAGAGCAAGAAGCCATGCGTCATAGGGCGGTGGTCTATGAGAAGACGAGTGAGGAATACCTCGTCCCGTTTATGTGGCTGGAAGGAAGTACACCACAGTCGCGTAGTGAGCTTTACTAATCGGTCACCTCCACCCACTCACCTCTCCACAAGTTTGAAAAGACTGTGAGCTATACTGATAACTCTGCTTATGCAATAAAATAGAAATTTTTACACGACAGAAACATAATGATACAACATGCAGGAAAAGGAGATATTTACCACATATTAGAAGCATGAAGAATATTTTTTTCTCTTAGCTATCCTACTGATATTTACTCGTGGCCGTACCGAATGAATTACTTCACTATAGACATTTACACTAGCGGAAATGATTAATGGTTCAAATGGCTCTGAGTACTATGGGACCTAACTTCTAAGGTCATCAGTCCCCTAGAACTTAGAACGACTTAAACCTAACGAACGTAAGGACATCACACACATCCATGCCCGAGGGAAATGATTAGTTTCCTTATTAATTTTTAATGTTTCCTATTAAATTTCAGTAAAATATTCTATAAATATGCAGAACCAAAAGTTTTACAAAATGATGGAAGTAGGCCGACTTGTTGTAGAGTAAATTTACGGTAACAGCTTATGGTAACATGGCGATTTTAATCCTTAAGGTTACGAAGTTTCGAATTGATAATGAAAACAGTCAATTGTAAACACATGAACATGTTTCACATTGTCAATCGATACTGTGCGTGTTCAGCGTTATATATCATTCAGTTTATATAAACCTTTATACACAATACAATTACGCATCGTACTACACCACTGATAATGAACATACACAAAATTTCTAGGGAACAATTCAAAGGCACAGAATGGAGTAATTTTTAATATTTACATGTTTCCATCTTTCTGCATTTGGTCCGTTAGAATGCCAGACAGAATTTCATATTAAGTACGGACACAATACGGACGCCACAGAATGCACACTATGTGCCAGAAACACATCCGATCATATCGCAAGGTTTTCAATCTGAAAATGAGACACTGTCGTTCGAAGCTGAACTCTCTACTATAATTAAAACAACGAGAATTGTGACCGTTCTTGTCAGGACATTTTGCATTACACTCTAGCCACTGTAAATATTTTAAGACGATTTTAGAACAAATGTGAGTAAAGAATAAAGATAAAGAACTTAGGCGGTTACCTATCACTAATAAAGTATAAGTGCCAAGAGTGGGACAAACGGTGAGTAATGAATATGAGTACTTAACACTACAGGTGAAAAATTTTTGCTGATTTGGTTGTGGTCAGTCTGACGACAATGACAGTGAGTACTGCAGGTAAGATTCCAGTTCTGGTTAGCGTACCAGTAGTATTAATACTACAGAATACTTTGCTTGCGATATATGACTTGTAGATACCTCACCCGCCATTTTACTGGTGCGATCGAGCGTATTTCAGAATTTCAAACTTCTAGTGTTTCGTAAAGTTTCCGTGTCAACACCTGAACGAATCGCGGCCCGCTGAACTAAATTTCTGGAGCAAAAGCTGAATTATCGAATAAAAACAACGATTTAGTGAATATCACTCTAGATTATTCTGAAGGGGGTTTACAATTCGGTATCTGTCTCATCGGCACAATGAAGAAAGACTGAGAAATTACTATCCATCGCCTAAGTTCCTTTCACACTATATGAGTGTAAGGCGTAAACGCGAGACAGTCCGTGAAACGACGAGAAAAATCACCTTTGCGACAGGTTCAGGCAGACAAGCGTGCTGAATTCTGAATTATTGCGTAGTCAGAACGCAGATCCATTCCATCTGATCCGTGACATGTATATGCATGTGTACACAACGGTGCAGAGCTCATGCAAATACTTCTTCTTACTCGTTAATATTTTCAAAAATGTCACTTAGATCTGCTCTTATTGCGAAAAAATGATACGTCTACACTACACGATCGCGAGTTCGTTACAACTAGAGTTGCGTCTTTTAGTAATTTTCCGCTGCCGCAGCGACAATGCTGCAACTCACGTATGAACCACAACTGGCCGAAAATATGAATAAGATAATGACGTAGATGACGATGACAGCGGTGGTGTTGACGAAGGAAGAGAAGAAATAATTCCATTGTGGTAGCTACATATGCAAGTGAAACGAATTTCAACCAGTTCAGCAAAACAGGAAAAGATGAAAAAAAGGATGAATATTCTTTTTAACACAGAAATGACAACGTTTCTGCTAGCTTCCGGATCTGATGAACCACACCACCAACGGGAACGACGCGGGTATACAGATCTTTCGTTGGATGAAACTTGTTACAAAGTGAACGTTGTGCAGGAGTAGCGGGGAAATGTAGAAAGGCGAGAAATAAGCTAGGAAGTGGCGGGCGCCGGCTGGGCGCGGCGGGCGCCTGCTCCGTTTATTTAATCGCTCATGCTATTCGTGTAAGTAAACAAGCAAAATGTTGACAGTCGATCAGCGAGGCGCTGCTCTGTTTGTGTCTCCGCTCGGCGCCATGCGGGACACTTCAGCCGCTGAGAGTAAACAAACGCTCTTCTCCGCTACTTAAGTCCTCCGCCCTCGCCAGCGGAGGAATCCGAGCGCCTCCCCTGCCAAGTGGCGTCTGTCTTCCGACAGGGAACAGCGCAATCACTCGCCGGAAGCGATTAGGGGAAGCAACAGGGATGTGCAAGCTCAATCCCATGGAGGGATACGTAGCGCCAAAAATGCCCACCCTGATACACCATAAAAGTTGCGTTATTGTTAATGGATCCGCACAAAGTTCGTGACAAAACTAAATCTTTACAGTAGTGTTCCATAATGAAGATTATTGAATATCCAGAGACTAAAATCCGTTGAAAATGACGCGAGAGGATATTCGCAGTTCTCATATCCTGACCAGTAATGTTTATGCTTTCCACTGGATAGTTGTCGAGGTTTCATTTGTACACAACCACCCCGTCGAAGAGTAGGGATACTCTACAATAATATTTCGTTATTTACTAGTTCAAATGGCTCTGAGCACTATGGGACTTAACATCTGTGGTCATCAGTCCCCTAGAACTTAGAACTACTTAAACCTAACCAACCGAAGGACATCACACACATCCATGCCCGAGGTAGGATTCGAACCTGCGACCGTAGCGGTCGCGCGGTTCCAGACTGAAGCGCTAGGAACCGCTCGGCCACACCAGCCGGCATTTACTAGTTTCGTGACACAATCGTTACGGTGCCTGCGCCCGTTCTGACAAATCTGTCTGCCGTTCCAGTAACGTACAAGACCCTGTGGAAATAATTACTTAATGTCCCCATGTTATTGGTGGGTGAATTCCGTGGCTGTATATTGAATTACTTGAAGAAATACAGCAATTAGCATAAATACAGCTGTACAGAAAAGCGGCTAAGACGGTTTCGGTCTTTCACCCATCTTCAACTGACGTTAACACATTTACATCTTTGTCAATATAACGTTTCAATGACTGTACTTTAGTAACATTCTGTATAATTGCCGGCCGCGGTGGTCTAGCGGTTCTGGCGCTGCAGTCCGGAACCGCGGGACTGCTACGGTCGCAGGTTCGAATCCTGCCTCGGGCATGGGTGTGTGTGATGTCCTTAGGTTAGTTAGGTTTAAGTAGTTCTAAGTTCTAGGGGACTTATGACCTAAGATGTTGAGTCCCATAGTGCTCAGAGCCATTTGAACCATTCTGTATAATTTTGTTATCATTCTCTCAATGCTAGTCGGTCACTACTCTATTAAGCCAATAAGGATTCACGTCAATTGCTAATGCAGCCATTGTAATTCATTAAAAAAATACCTACCTGTAAAACGATTCGTGCGACTCATTACAGTAAATACTTGTATATCAAACCAAATTTTGATTATGCAGAGACAGCGTCAAGTTTTGAGGTCAGCAACATTAAGTCCACAAACATAACTGATTTCTGAAATAGTTTTCGAATGGGTAAGAAAATTGTAACTTGACTTTAGATATAATTTCCGATACACACAAACGCATTACTTGACCGCATGACGAATGCTGGGCAGCATCAGTGAAGCTAAACGTGTTTGCGCTGTGCATATGAAGACGGAAAATGGAGTCACAAATTACTGAACAAAAGTAATTGCACCTAACTATTAATTAACTCTGGAAACGTGGTAGCTGTGCGAATTGTTATTTTGCACACGGCAGTTGCAGAGTTCAAAATGAAGTAGATAAAAACGTAATTCTTACGGAAATATGAGTGTTTTATACCAACTGAAGCAAAGTGAAAGCCGGAAACACATCTTGCCAAAAGCAAAGCTACAGAAAAAAGTGTCTGGCTGCTGTATTACTTCAATTAAGTATTACTTGCTTCATCTTTCCGTCAAGACAGTGCTGGATGAGGAAAGAAAACAAAAATCACCAAATTCTGACTGCAGAGTATGGCATCTTTCGCGAAAACTATTCAGGTTCGTCACAGATATTTTAGCTGTGAGAACTGTCCGCCGACGAATCATAGTGTTAAAAGGGCGATGACTGGTATTTCAGTCGCTTTTAACCTTGGTTGTCCATGGGAAGAGCGAACAATTAAAACCAAATCACGCAGTTAGTGCGTAAAACTCAAAGAACTTTCAAACAACAACATATTATTGGTATTCAAAAACTATGCTACAGTTTACAAAAGCTATTCGAGCGACAAAATATTTTGTCATAAAGGAACGCTGGGGGCAGATTTATTGCAACAAAAAGGCTTCTGATACTAATTGACACTAAAAGGAACATGTGCACAAGTTGTGTTTCTACTAAAATGGAAATTGTCCGTTCTTCAGGATAAAACTAAAAATGCTTAATACGGGTGAAATTCAATACCAATGTCATATTTGCACTGAACTGCCAAGTCCGCGAGATTTGACTTCGTCCCACCTGAAAAAATAGGCCAAGCGTAAGGAATGGCAATGGCGAAATTTTCTGATCTATCAGAGTTACTATGGTAGGAAGAAAGTAACTTTTTTTCTTTTGTCCTGTATGGGTGCTCACGTAAATCAGTATGGGGTCCAGCAGTTTACAGTTGACAGTGCAACTACGCCGGCCGGCCGCGGTGGTCCAGCGGTTCTAGGCGCTCAGTCCGGAACCGCGCGACTGCTACGGTCGCAGGTTCGAATCCTGCCGTGGGCATGAATGTGTGTGATGTCCTTAGGTTAGTTAGGTTTAAGTAGTTCTAAGTTCTAGGGGACTGATGACCACAGATGTTAAGTCCCATAGTGCTCAGAGCCATTTGAACCATTTTGAACCAACTACGCCGATAGCCACAACTTCTTAGTCATCTACTTTAAAATTAGCCTAGTATCCAAAAATATTATCTAGACGATTAAGTCATGTAATGCAAATAACTCTCAGATCATCGCGTGAGTGAGTGAGTGAGAGTGGGGCGAAGGAGAGAGAGGGGGGTGGGGGGAAGAGAGAGAGAGAGAGAGAGAGAGAGAGAGAGAGAGAGAGAGAGAGAGAGAGAGAGGGGGGGGGGGCTTTAAGGGGTAGCACCACTACAGAATTTCCAAAAAATCCTTTTCTTATTGGCTTAAAAGATGCTTTGAATCTACTAAAATGTGAGGCAGAAATCTAATCCCTGAAGGAAAAAAAAAAAAATTATATGGAAATCCAAGCTGCTGCTCTAGCACCTCGGATGACCCGAAACGGCCCACCTGCACCAACTCGATAACATCCGTAGTGTCTGGGTGTAGTTACAGGCATTTCACAACAATAATACTTCAGTCTGGCGTCAGCAAGTGACAGTACGTGTACAAAGATTGCGCTTCGAATCTCGATTTTTGTGTGCAGTATTGATTCTGATAGTTAATTTGTGATCTAATAGTATACAGTTTTGTCTTTCAAGTAAGAATGAGCGTTGAGAAAGTGTGCTCGGGCAGAAAAGGTACGAAAACATCGTATCCAACTCGGCGTCGAAGCAGTATGTCATCCACGCGTCGGAAGGAGTATCTGCTAACATAATGAAAGACAGTGACCAGGATTTTGATGTGAATTACGTAGTGAACTATAGGATTATAAATTTTCTTGCCGTCCTCACTGTTATTTTTGAACACCTGAAATGTAAAACGCGTAACGCAGACATCACGATGCAGCAACGAAGTCCTCGAGGCTTAAGCTTCAGTATAAGTAGTGCTTGTCCACACTGTATAGTTGTCATACCACGTATTACGTTTATACGGAATGCATATGAGATCAACCGTCGAATCGTCCTAGCAATGCGCCTGCTTGGAATAGGGATAAATGGAATTGTAAGGTTTTGTGCGTTCATGGAATTGCCACGAGCGATATTTCAATCGTTCTGTAATAACCTAGTGGATATGATTTCGATCCCAACGCAACAGTACGACAGACCAGTCCTGGGATGGCAGATTAATGACAAGAGTTTTCTAAATGTAGAATTTTTTTATTTGTTCATGTCTATAACACATTTCAAAACTTCAAACGCGTTTTTCTCTGAATATGATTTTCCGAAACGGCACGCAGCATAACTCCAACAATTTTCAGTCTTTTCATTTGGAAATTTAATTACAAAGCTCATACTGGCACCGAAACGGAAGATAACAGAGAGAACGCCGAAATACTGAATTCGCTCTTCCGAAATTGTTTTACCACAGAAGATCGTAACACGGTCCTTCCTTTCAATCGTCGTACTTGCGTCGAAATGGCATACATTGCGATAACAGATCACAGAACAAAAAATCAACTATTATCGCTTAGTAGTGGAAAGGCGTCAGGACTAGATGAGATACCTATAAGATTCTACAAAGATTATGCGAAAGAAACTTACTCCCCTTCTAGCAGTAATGTATCTTGGGTCGCTTGAGCAACGAAGGGTACCTAGCGACTGGAAGAAAGCGCAGGCCATTCCCGTTTTTGAGAAAGGCCCTAGGACAGATGTACACAATTATAGACCTATATCGTTGAGGTCAACCTCTTGTATTATTATGGAAGATCTTTTACGCTCAAGAATTATGACGTTCTTGGATAAGGAAAACTCTTCTACAAAGATCAACATGGATTCCGCAAACAAAGATCTGCGAAACTCAGCTCGCTCTGTTCCTCCATGACATCCACAGCGCCGTAGACAATGGCGCTCAGGTTGGTGCCGTGTTCCTTGACTTAAAGAAGGCATTTGACACCGTCCTGCGCTACCGTTTAGAGGAGAAAAAAGAAACCGAACTTATCTAGTATCCGAGCAGATTTTCGACTGGATGCAAGACTTCCTTTCAGACAGAACTTAACACCACGCTCTTAACGGAATAAAATCGATAGATGTACAGGTGATTTCCGGAGTACCCGAAGGAAGTGCAATAAGACCGTTACTGTTTACAATATATATAAATAATCTAGTAAAAAGCGTCGGATACTCTCTAAGGGTGTTCGCAGATGATGCCGTTGTCTGTAACAAAGTAGCAACGCCAGAAGATAGTAACGATTCGCAGAATGACCACCAGAGAATTGATGAATGGTGCACGCTCTGGTAGTTGACCCTGAAGGTAAATAACTGTAACATATTGCACATACATAGGAAAAGAAATCCACTACTTTACAGCTACACTATTAAGGACAAACCGCTGGAAACAGTATCTGCCGGACAATATCTAGGAGTAACTATCCAGTGCCACCGTAAGTGGAAGGGCCACATAAAACAAATAGTGGGATAAGCAGACGCCAGACAGATTCATAGGAAGAATCTTAAGGAAATGTAACTCATCCACGAAGGAAGTGGCTTATTTCTTGAGTTTTGGTCGTGTATCTGGGATCCCTACCAGACAGGACTGACAGAAGAGAGAGAGAAGATCCAACGAAGAGCGGCTCGTTTCGTCACGGGATCACTTAGACGACAGAGACCGTTACGCAGATGCACAACAACTCCATTAGCAGGCGTTACAAGAGAGGCGTTCTGCATCACAAAGAGATTTACTATTGAACTTTCGAGAGAGCACTTTCTGGGAAGAGTCGGACAACATTACTTCCCCCCACATGTCTCGTGTAATGATCATGAGGATATAATTCGAGAAATTACAGTCAGTACATAATAGGCTAACCGACAATCATTCTTCCCACGAGCTAGTCGCGAGTGGAACACTGTTGGGGGCCACAGTTACTGGTACAAAAAGTGCCCTCCACCACACACCATTAGGTGGTTTGCGGAGTGTGATGTAGATGTAGATTACATATATGTTTTTCTCTTTTCCAGATTCAAACTGGCACAAGTTATAGTGCGTGCCACAGATCGCCTCAAATTCAACATGCCTCGGGAGCAACAGAAACAGAACGTCTTTCTTTCTATCTTTCTTTCCACGAACAATACTAGACTGGAATAGAAGGGAGAACCGATAGAGGTACTCAAAGTACCCTCCGCCACACATCGTCAGGTGGCTTGCGGAGTATTAATGTAGATGTACAGTACTACTACAGTGTCACCATTCTGCAACATTTTCAGACAAAAATTTTGTGTAATATACTTAAAAACACTCTGAATAACTACCCCAGATATTGTTTCTCTATCATCTTTCCTTCTGCACAAAAAAAGTTTGAAATGCACGGTTTTTTAGGCCAAACAGTGGTGTTACCCCTTAAAGCAGGGCAAATAAAGGGAGAGAGAAACATTGGGGTATACATAATAGTGGAGAAGGAGAATGACATTTTCCTTTGAAAATCCATAGCAGTCAGCCTCGTTACATAAACAGAAGAGCCCACGCATCTACACGCCGAGTCATCTGCCTCCAGTTTTTAGTAGTAATATAAATTCAAGCATCATACGTTAATGAGCCCTGTAAAATTCGTACAAGAGTAGCATTTCATCAATCTGTCAAATACAAGACAAACGCAGTCATCGACACCATTCGGTTTCTAATGATCACCGTGTCCTCGGCGAGTTAGATATTTTAAGACTACAAAAATGTGAGAGCGCGCTTTTATTGCAATGGCGCGCGGCTGCTGTGAGCTGTACACTTGTGCCCGAGATTTCCAGCAGAAAGGGTCAGCGGCAGAAGAATGCAAAAGGAAATGTTTAGAGCCGACTGAGGAGGGGAGTGGGCGCGGGGACAGGCTTCACTGCGTAGAAAAACAATTTCCCTCGAGCAGAAGCATCTGGAGAGGGATTTACGACTGATCAAGCACGATTCATTCGCATTCCTTAGAAGCACAGGTCCAGCATTTTCCCTCCGAAGAGCAGCTTCTTTCCCTTCGCTGTGCACATACATTGAAACAATTAATCTGACTCGGTCGGTAGTATTCAACAGGCCGGTGAATCAGTGCGGACGTGTTAAGAATAGCGATGCACAACTGCGCTCAAGTAACAGCTTGGCCGGCCATTAGGAGTCCCCCGCAGACGCTTCTAATTAAAACCGCTAGCACGCCTCTCCCATTTCAGAAAAACACATCACTGCTTGCCATTCAGTGGTTTACTAAACTAATGCCGTTCGAATGCAGCAAGCTCTTTTCCCTTCGTTTAGCGTTCAGTCATTAGAGGCACTGAGACTAACTCAGTTCCGTAAAGAAATGGGGAATTGATAGCAGCTATGTCGAAAACGCACTTGATATACTACAATCTACAACAGTGGTCTAGGGAAATGAAGGATAAACTAAATTAAAATGGGCGAAGATTCAAGTGAAACCAGAATAGAAATTAGTATATCAGAGTGGCTATACCAGGGTTTTAACGTAGTTTCATCGGATATAAGTTCGCAATGTTGCCGCAGTAGAAGGAAATACTCGCATGGCGATATACATCCTTCAGACCTACTAAATGCACTTCAGACCTACTCGACGCATATACGTGGTACTAAATTACGGCGTAACAATACAGAAGAAAGTGGCAGTGGCACACACCTTATCAAATGAAGGATTTCTCTTAAGTCTGAGTACAAACACTGTAGCCACTTATCAGTAATTCACTCTGATTTACTTTCAGTAAACAGTGCCACGTAAGAGGAGTTGAGAGCTGATGCTGCGAAGAATCGATGAATGCTTACCTATAACAGAATCATTCAATAAATAACAACATCTGGCAGCTCGTTTTAGCAAAGGCAAACTTGCCGGTACCTATAATGAGCCCCTCGCCAGGTTTCATGCAGATGCTGTATGGAGGGACATGTGGTTAGCACACCGCTATCCCGGCCACTTTGCAGACTTTCCAGACCATGTAGCTGTAACTACTCGGTCAAGTAGCTCCTCAACTGGTATCACGAGGCTAAGTGCACCTCAAACCAGTCCTCCCACCAAAGAAAAATCCTTGGCAGTACCGGGAATCAAACCCAGGTCCTCCACGTGGCAGCGGTCTACGGCGATAACGCAGCAATGGAGGGCGATAATATCTCATCCCCCGACTCCAAATTTCTATCTTTGCACAAATTAGCCATTAATCTACGTTTCTTCGCCCTCAACAACGTAAGAGAATCACTGTCCTTACCGCATTCTTTATCTCATACGTAGTTTTCCGCTTATCTTTTTTCCTTAGTTTCCTTCTTTGCTTTTGTCATTACTAGTGTCCCATTCCATGTAAGTCCTTTGCATTGCTTTTATTGTTTCTCAAATCGTGTCGTCATTTTACTCTAAGTACGTCTCCTCGCTACTTATTGCTGCCACCGACAGACATACAGACTACACTTCCCTGGTATTATTAACTAAATATTGTTATTAAATATTGTCTCTGAAAACTTTTGTTAGGATCATTTTCATAATGTTTTGATTTGTTATTATGCTTATTAACTTTTACTACTAACATACTTACTGGATATCTGGCATATTAACTTTTTTTTTTGTAAACAGAACCTAAAAAAGGTTGTATTCTTAGACTATGGAATGGTCGAAAGGCACTACTGTTATTAGAAAGAGTAAATAAAATATATAAAGGCGTAGGTTTTTCTTTTGTGACAGCTGACAGTATACTATGTTCTGCATCTCTTCATGTATCTTATAATATACAAGGTGAGTCAGGAGGAAAGGTGCATGCTTTGAGACACTATAGTATTAGTGATTCTGAACAAAAAACTTCATATGGACATATGCCCTATTGCGAATGGTTTCCGAGATAGAGCATGTGTAATATCACTTTTGTACGTTTTTCTTTAATAACTCGAAAACCGCACACTCTGACGAAAACGTGTCTTGTATCTAAGCAAATGGCTCTAAGCACTATGGGACTTAACATCTGAGGTCATCAGTTCCTTAGACTTGGAACTACTTAAACCTAACTAACCTAAGGACATCACACACATCCATGCCCGAGACAGGATTCGAACCTGCGACCGTCGCAGCAGCGCGATTTCGGACTGAATCGCCTAGAACCGCTCGGCCACGGCGGTCGGCTAAAACGTGGCTCAGTACACAATTAAACTAAATTAAATTTGCTACAAAAAAGGGTCCTATTTATTTTTTGTCTAGGACTAACAGTTTGCGCGGAGAGATCGCGAGAATATTGACAATTTCGCGCGAAGCGCGTGCGCTGTAGCTTAGGTACTTTTTGTAGGGCAGTTTGAGGTAGATTTCGGACTTGATAGACCACAAAATGTTCGTCTCAACTTCCTCTATATTACTGTGGTGCGTTGTAAACAATGACAATGAATAATACAGAAAAAAAATAGAAATGTACATTAAAAATGTTCTGTCTCGGAAACCATTCGGAATAGGGCATATGTCCACATCACGTCCGTTGTTCAGAATCAGTAATGCTATCACCCGTCAAAACACGTACGTTTCCTTCTGACATAATAAATACATTACGACGATAAGCGACACAGAAAACGTTTATGTCCGTTTTCTCTAAATTTTGAAAGTGCTGAGCAAGAAACTGAAACGGTTGACGAATCATTTGCTGAGTTCCCCTTGTAAGATTTCTAGCAGACAGATTTATAGCTAAAACCATCTGGTATATGTACATGGCGGTTATAATGAAACATTCGCCACTTGGGATGTTGTAGCCGGAAAACAATTTACAGATTGGAAACCCAACCCTACAGAAATGATGTTCAGAGTATACGCTGCAGGATATGTGTTGCCGTTAGACGTCGGTGCTGGTACGGCGAAGTAGGGTTGAAACAGATGCGTCAGAGTGCATTACAACTGCAGGCAGTCAACATGGGTCTAGACCGACGCCCACGAGAAAGACAGGCCGTGGCGCGTACGTCATAGCACATGACACAGTTCTTGATAGTACACCACTAAATTAAGACCTTTAGTGGGTACCATTTCAATCAAATATTGATTTCCTGTGAGCCCTGCACGGAGCTGTGCCATCACGACGTATGGGAGACAAGCCGACTAGTGTGACGTCACAAGTTCGTTGCAGGGTCCTCCCCGGTCTGGACAAGGTAATTGGTTGGTTGTCGGTCAACGGTCCCATCGGGATAGGGAAGGATTTGGAAGGAAGTCAGCTAAGGCCTTTCGAAGGAACCATCCCAGCATTTGCCTGAAGCGATTTATGAACATCACGGAAACCCTAAATCAGGATTGTCGAACGCGAGTTTGAACCGCCGTCCTCCCGAATGCGAGTCCAGCGTGCTAACCACCGTGCCACTCGCTCAATGGACAAGATGAGCAGGACTTTACTTGTAAAGCTGTTTTATCGAAACAGCAGCAGTACTGCTACTCTTCGCGAGTATCGACGCATTGAAGCGATCAGAGAGGTGATCCTTCCATACCAGGGTTGGAGATATTGATTTGGAAGTTCTAATTAACTGGCGATTTGGAATTGCTCCTGCGAGAGGTCGACGGCCAACTGCGCAAAAATTGTTGGAGAAGTTATTGTTGCCATGACAGAGAATGCTGGACACAATGTGTGACCTTCAGCCACTGCACGAGCTGTGTCACGACAGCGGACATTCCATGGTCCACCGTTCGAAAAGTGCTTCGAGCAATTGTGAAATGGTATCTGTAGTCCTTTCCCACGCTGTCGTGAATGCAGATGGTCGTCACGTGGAGCAGTGTTCCTAACCTGGAAAATATGGTACGTAGTTAACAAATGTTACCCTCTCATGTGGAAATTAAAATGCGTTTCTTTCAATGGTTCATTCGTTATTTCTCTTCCGCATGTCCTTACAAATGTTTCCACAAAATTTCACTGTCAATTTATGGAATGAAATACAAGAACAAAATTACAAATTTTCGTCTACGCATTTTGTGCCATAAAGAGAAGAAAATTATTCATAAGGGAACGGCATTTATAGGAAAAGATCGTGCCTTTCTACCATGCAATGAACCGTTGCTATGAAGTACATATCAAATTCAGGTGCAATTTACTGCCAGTTTTTATCAAGCCATTCAAGAATACACAACAACGGGACCTCAGAAATGTCTGAACCACAAAAGACGCGTTATCGCTTTCACGAAGCGTCTCACTTGGAGTGGGGTCACGATTAAGGGGCAAGCGAGATAACTCCGAGATCGATTGGATTTTTCCGCTTCGCTGGGGGAACTAGGTGGCAGAGTAGTGAGGTGAGTTGTCCCATACCACCAGACGGTCTTGAGGCGCCCTCGCAACGACAATTTGATAGTTTGCCAATTTCCTGCGGAAGATGATGTCGCGCCTTGTGGAAGAATTATGAAAATCGCTTGTCGCGTATTTGCATGAGGTCGTTCTGCGTAATAGAATGGCTGGCGCGGGGGCCCACAGCCATCTTGTCTGGATTACAGTGAAGCACCGCTGTAAATTGAAATATTAAGCAACAGATGAGGCCCCATTCACTTTCATCACCATTACGTCTCCAAGTAGTTCACTGCAAGCACACGACGGATTACATGAGAGTGCTTTCGATAATTTTACTGCAAAGCAGATTTCGCTCAAGAAAAGAAGATGTGCCCGAATTCTCACAGTTGGCCACAATCTGGTGGAAAAATACTGCCAGCAATCCATCGCTTCCTACCAGCTCCGCATCTGTCCAGCGTATGAGAAGACGGTTACTGTCATATGACAGCTGTCAGCTACGACCGGGATAAAGCGCATGGTCGCGTTAAAATGCAGCACTAAAACTTTTCGCTTACGCCCAGCGGCGCTTGGATGCTTCCTTCTAGTCATCATCGAGTTGTCCTGCATACTAGGCTAACACCGAGCTATAGTCCCATATTTCATAATCCCACAGCACCGGGCATATACTGCTCAGTGCTCTCAAATTGCTGTTCTCGCGGTAGTACCATAAAGTAGTTAATATGTGCCCCTCCACAGTATTCACGCCATAATCCCGCATAATTGTGGTAGATAAGAATTCCTTTGGAATCTTGCACCTCTTAGCAATATGGTCTCCATATAAAAGCGAATGACTAGATCGAAATGTATTAGATTGGGATTGTCAGATCCGTTATGAGATTGTGGCTGCTTAGTCGTTCGAATTCTTCTGTATCTATTTTTAGCACTTATAATGTAGACAGCAAAACGGATAACCTGGAAGACTTTTACCCTGTCCTCTATGAACAGCATCAAAACACTCTTCTGTTCAAAACATCGTATGAATGGAAGCAAGGTGTTTTTTTTTCTGCTGCCCAGAAATTAGTCTAGCATTTGTTACTGTAGAAGGAATTGCAGCAACTATAATAGAGACTGGTTGCAGCAATTACTGTCACAGTAATATACCACACTGCCATGGTGTTCTATCATCCGTTACTTTCCTCAGAGTTTCATTCAGTAAAAAACTATGGTAGTTTAGGGGCTTGTCGTTCAAGTGGTGTCAAAGTATTCGATACGATATACAAGGAGTTTTGGAAAAGCTGCACTGAAAATTTTCAGGGATTGTTATTAGAGAGAATAAGACATTCCTAAGCAAGAAATAACGTGTTTGTGTAAATACTTACACGCTTCAACAGTAATAACTAATGACTCGGAAATAAAATTGAGAATGAAATTAGAATTATGTTAATACCTTCAGCTGCTGACGGGCGTTGATATATATCAACAGGGACAGGTGAAAATGTGTGCCCCGACCGGGACTCGAACCCGGGATCTCCTGCTTACATGGCAGAGGCACTATCCACCTGAGCCACCGAGGTCACAAAGGATAGTGCGACTGCAGGGACTACCTCGCGCACGCCTCCCGCGAGACCCACATTCTCACCTTGTACGTCCACACACTACATTCGTAGTGTCCCACCCTAACACACTCATTACTCGTGGAAGATATTCTTACCAAGTCCCATAAGAGTTCGGGCAATATGTGTCCACCCGCACAGAAGGAGGAGGTCATGGCCGGTATTGCCAGAAAAATATCCATATAAGTATAAAATTAAGAACTTCCCAATATTTATGAAGAACTGAGAACTATTAACATGATCAAAACCACATATTGAACGTGTTTTTATAAACGAATAATTCATAAACACGTACAACGAGGTGAAAATTACAACTAATTCCTATTTATGGTATTGGCGTCAGTCAGCGTGCCTCTTATATAAGCGACCAGGTTATTCAGTTGCAACCGCGAAACAGCAGCAAGCTGAAAGCGGGTAACGTCACTCCCTCTGTTGCAATTTTCGAATTAAAACTACTCACTACCTATATCATCTACTGACTCGTCCTTAACAGATGTCCACCGCTTGGAGCAAATCACCCCTCAGTGGTTGTTTGTCATACGATATTCGGTCGCTTCGAGTAGAGACAGAAATTTCACCTAGCTTCTTGTCGTAACCGATACCATTCCGTCATTTCACACGTTTTCTTTAGACTCCTCTCGGCTTAAGGTGTTTGTATCTAAAATGCCGGATAACTTTTACGGTTTCGTCAGGTGCTGAGAAAACATTTCCGAGGGGAAAACTCCAGGTTGAAATTTCAAGTTAGATTTAACTTACGCTAAGCATGGTGCACCGAAGTTTTGTATCGGCAGGCAGCCTACATCGTAGGCGTATCCAGCTGCAGTTAGCGAGGCTTTTCCTCAACAATTATATCTGCAATGGGAATGAAATCACTAAGTTGTCAGAAAATATTAGGTTACGGGTCTGATATGTATGAATAAAATTCCTTATGATCAAACGTTCTAACGTTTCTACTTGGTCTGAAACGGATCCTGCTTCACGATTTTCTTTCACCTCCATCTTTATTCCAAAACGGAGGGGTAGTGGCCTTAAACCTTATACAGCAGTAACTTGTTAGTGTAGCTGAATAGTGTGCTAAAGCTCGCCAAAATATGTGGGTCGCAATACCTCGTCTCTCCTTGCAAGTCTGATCACTTTCAATCTTTGCTCCACACTCCAGTACGTCTTTTCCATACCACTGAAATGTTGTTGAGAACCTGGGAATGAAATTAATGACTAAAATCAGGTTCTACAACCGATCGTTATATACCCCCCCCCCCCCCGGCCGCTGTGTCGCAATTCATAAGGTTTTCTGACAACTGGTTTCAGTACCGGTGACGTTCTGTGCCTCCTGCACGTTTCCACTTGAAAGCCAGTGGGGTGACGCCAGACTCAGGCACCTTCAAACACACAACAGCACGCTGACGGAGCGCTCGAATTTATGAGCGCCTGGAATCAAGCACATTTCGAATTCACCAGCCCTCGCCGCTGATTTATTACGGCGGGAGCCACCAGAATGATGTCGAGCACTAGTCACACGCCTTTGTGTCACTCTGCGCAAGTGCACTTGTAGCAGAGTCGGTGTATGGTGATTCTGCCCACATAACGCAGTGTATTACAGAGACTAGTCAAGTATTAATGGCTCATAGAGCAAACAAGTAAAGTCTCGTTGCTGACTTTCGGCATAACTACAGTAAAGGCACGCGTTTTAAAATACAAAATGCGAGAATAAAAGTTAATGCTAAACTGCAGCTTCCATCAAAATACTGCGGATGGCGCAAGACAATGATAGCGTAGTACACTTAAAAATATGTCAGTAAAAAAATTGTTATCCAAAGCATGTCTCGCGAAAAACTGAATATCATAATTCTTTGTGTTGTTTCCTTCGCTGCACACAATGAGGAAAACAAGAACAACAAAATATTCGTTGCAGGGACAAATCAGTTTAACAAGCACGTCAAACACTGCAAAAATTAACGCTCGCTACTATCGTCGAGTCAGTATTGCTATCAATATCTCAGTGTGTGTTGCTAACAAATATATCCCATAAAAACTGATTATTACGCAGTTTATTAAATATAATTTATAAATTATGCACAGTCAAACTTTCAGACTGCATACCAGTCCCACAAATTAAAGATGATAAACTGGAAGTCTATATCATATTAACGTATCTCTCACCGTGACGGAAACGTATGCGACGTAACTGTCGTCCACTGTTCATGTCAGCTAACAGATTTCCATTTTCAAAAAACTGTGATGCACACCGGTTGCAATTTATTGTAGGTAAGTCATTCGAGAATGTCTGCTAACTGTCAGAGTCAACTAGATGATATCTATAGATTTTGAAAAAGCACAGAAGTTCACCATGTTGAAACTGAAAATTATTTTGCATCCGCTGATTCAAGCACGATTTATTCGCAGACATACAGATGTAAAATTCATAAGGAGCTGAAATAATTCGTTTATATATTGCATATTGAACAACTCCTTTTAGTAGTAGCTCAAGGCTGGTAGCAACTCAGTGAGCCGAACCTCATGCTATCTTTTGCTGCTGGTAATACTGTTAAAACTATGTTTAGTTCGATGATGATCGGTTTGTGAGGCGCTCAACTACGCGGGCATCAGCGCCAGTACAAAGTCTCAATTTTTACAGAGTCCAATTTTTACACAGCCAGTGTAGCCACTGTCCTGAATGATGTGATAATGATGATAATGATGAGGACAACACAAACACCCAGTCCCCGGGCAGAGAAAATCCCCAACCCGGCCGGAAATTGAACCCGAGACCCCTTGATTCAGTTCGAGAATTTCAAAAATATCTTCCATTTTATAGAAAGCTAACATAATAAGCGCAGAAACGCGAGATGATCACGTGAATAAAGAAATAGCAGAGGCAATGATGCTGCACCTAACGCAATGCATTTTGGCATCATCAACTCCGAAACCGACTTGCATTAATTCTGGCTACTTTTCGTTTATGTTGGCCAAAATTTTTCTCGGAATATGTGAAAAAAGTTTTCGTATTTTTAATAGCTTGTAGCGATTCGCGCACCTTCCGTGGCCATTACTTCATGTTACTCGCTACTTTCACGTTCTAAAATTCGTATGCAGCTAAAATAATCACGTTATTCTAATACGCTCTTATTCAATCGTTCGTGGACACATGTTAGCGAACTGAAAGCAACATAGTGAAGGTACGGATTTTGAACAGAATGTTCCGGAGATTTTCGTTTTGTACATTTTGCATTTTAAGTGAAAGCGTGACCTTCCAAATTTCCCGGGCAACATAAAGCTTAGTTCCTAGAAAAGAACACGCGAAAGTAGGGTGATTTTTGCAGTGCACTTATTATCGTCAATGATGAGTAGGAAGGAAACAATTTAACTTTTTCTCACTGCAGAATACTTATCCGTTACCGAAAATAATGCAAAATTATACAAATAGGACTACTACAAGTCATAACAAAATCATCAGTGCCATCACCACTTTACTACTTCCAATGCATTCTTCACTGTCCGGCCACTTTAATGTCACCATCTGTGAAAAATCTGAAACCACCACAACACTCTCCAACCAAATGGCATGCAGGGTGCTCGTTTTAAGACGTATCACGCTGTACACACCAACAGCCACAACGGAGCACAAAACTGATCCATCTGGAAAGAGTAAGTTTCACCACTCACCAGACGTCAAGTTGCGGTACTGGCGTGCAAATCTCAGCCTTCCTCGCCGATCTACAGCGGTCAGCCTGGGTCCATGCTATGGAGATCCATAAGCCACAACGTTCGTCGTTGAGGTGGCACTGTTAGTAGCTGTTTATGTGGGAGGTCAGTTGCTTAAAAGCTGCACGTTTGCTCACCCACACACATCCGCAGCCGTCGTTCACCCCTGTCATCTAATGCTCGACGTGCACCACAGTTGCCTTGATGCCGGTTTTGGATAGAACCATTTTGCAATCGACGGCATACTTTTAACCACGGCGATAAGTGAACAGTTAACAAACTTAGCCGCTCCGAAAATGCGACCACCCTTGACCCGAAAGCCAATGACCATCCGCGTTTGGAAGTAAGATAAATGATGCCGTTTCCACGTTACGTCAACGACTGCACTGTTTTCCGCGTCCCCCGATACGCTTTATGTACCCTCCACTGCTAGCGCTGTCACCTGGCGTCTATGAGTGGTTATTGCACGCTGACGTCGAACATAGGCGACCCTGTCAGCAGCAACAAACTGAGAAGGATCTGCAAAAAATAACAACCACAACGAGAGCATCTGTACTACGCCGACGATACATTTGTGAAAATTACAAGGTACGAAACTAGTGTCCACGATAAATATAATGCTTTCCTCAAGACTTTTCTCGTGCTCTTTGAAAGTTGCTTTCCGTTAGAACGTTCAAAACAGGGTACTAGCACAAACAGGCAGCCGGGTGGCTGACTAGAGGGATAAGAATATCCTGTAGAACAAAGTGGCAATTATATCAAAACGTTAGAAACAGTCAAAATCTAAATGCAGCAGCCCATTACAAACAGTATTGTAAGGTGCTTAAAAATGTTATTAGGAAGGCAAAAAGTGTGTGGTATGCAGATAGAATAGCTAAGTCTCAGGATAAAATTAAAACCATATGGTCAGTCGTAAAGGAAGTGGCTGGTCTGCAGAGACAGGTCGAGGATATAGAATCAGTGCGTAGTGGGAATGTCCGTGTTACTGATAAGTCGCGTATATGTACAGTATTTAATAACCGCTTTCTGAATATAGCAGGTGAACTAAATAGAAACCTAGTCCCAACAGGGAATCATATAGCACTCGTAGAAAAAAGTGTTCCGAGACTGTAACCTGAATTGCTGCTCCATGATACTGACAAGAGGGAGATTGAGTTAATAATTAAATCACTAAAGACCAAGAACTCTCATGGATATGACGGGGTATCTAGCAGAATACTGAGGTATTGTTCTATGTATGTTAGCCCAGTACTTAGCCATATCTGTAACTTTTCCTTTAGGAGTGGTCAGTTTCCTGACCGATTAAAGTACTCGGTAGTGAAGCCACTATATAAAAAGGGAGACAGGGATAATGTTGACAATTATAGACCTATTTCTATGCCATCGGTGTTTGCTAAAGTTATCGAGAAGGTTGTATATACAAGGTTGCTGGAGCATTTAAATTCACGTAATTTGCTGTCAAATGTACAGTTTGGTTTTAGAAATGGTTTAACAACTGAAAATGCTGTATTCTCTTTTCTCTGTGAGGTTTTGGACGGATTAAATAAAAGGTTGCGAACGCTAAGTGTTTTCTTTGATTTAACGAAGGCTTTTGACTGTGTTGACCACAAAATATTACTGCAGAAGTTGGATCGTTATGGAGTAAGGGGAGTAGCTTACAATTGGTTCGCCTCTTACTTTAAGAACAGAAAGCAGAAGGTAATTCTCCGCAATATTGAGAGTGGTAGTGATGTTTAGTCCCAATGGGGCACGGTTAAGTGGGGTGTTCCCCAAGGGTCGGTGCTGGGGCCACTGCTGTTTCTTATTTATATAAATGATATGCCTTCTAGTATTACAGGTGATTCAAAAATATTTCTGTTTGCTGATGACACCAGCTTGGTAGTGAAGGATCTTGTGTGTAATATTGAAACATTATCAAATAATGTAGTTCATGAAATAAGTTCGTGGCTTGTGGAAAATAATTTGATGCTAAATCACAGTAAGACTCAGTTTTTACAGTTTCTAACTCACAATTCAACAAGAACCGATATTTTGATCAGACAGAACGGGCATATTATAAGCGAGACGGAACAGTTCAAGTTCCTAGGCGTTCGGATAGATAGTAAGCTGTTGTGGAAAGCCGATGTTCAGGATCTTGTTCAGAAACTAAATGCTGCTTTATTTACCATTAGAACAGTATCTGAAATAAGTGACAGTTCAACACGAAAAGTAGTCTACTTCGCATATTTTCATACGCTTATGTTGTATGGTATTATTTTTTGGGGTAATTCTTCTGATTCAAAAAGGGTATTTTTGGCTCAAAAACGGGCCGTTCGAGCTATACGTGGTGTAAGTTCGAGAACCTCTTGTCGACCCCTATTCAATAGTCTGGGAATTCTGACATTGCCCTCACAGTATATATTTTCTTTAATGTCGTTTGTTGTTAGCAATATTAGCTTATTATCAAGAGTTAGCAGCTTTCACTCAGTTAATACTAGGCAGAAATCAAATCTGCATGTGGAATGCACTTCCTTGACTCTTGTCCAGAAAGGAGTGCACTATTCTGCTGCATCCATTTTCAATAAGCTACCACAAGAACTCAAAAATCTTAGGAGTAGCCCAAACGCTTTTAAGTCTAAACTGAAGAGTTTCCTCATGGCTCACTCCTATTCTGTCGAGGAGCTCCTGGAAGAGCGGAAAAATAAAGCAAATTCCAGTGTTACATTGTTGATTTTCTTTATTTAAACTTACGAATTGTCGCCTGAATTCGTTTCTTATATTTCATTTTATCTGTTTCTACTATCGTGTTATAATTTCATGTATTGACTCGTTCCATGACCATGGAGACTTCTCTTTAATTTGGTCCCACGGAACAATAAATAAATGAAAAAAATAAAAAAAAAGCAACGCAGCGTACTTCTCCCGTAAGTAAACTTCCATACGAGCATGTCATAATTTTTCCAGTGGTAAAACTTTTTCTGCTGATATTACTTTACAAAACCTTTTTTTTTCTTTTCTTACGAAGCTTACATTTAAATGTGACGTTTTTATTGGACACCTGCCGAATACCGAAAGCTGAAACGTTGCCAGTATATTAAGAAACAAGGGCAAATTGACATTTTAAACACTCGAAATGATTTCTATTAGAGGCGCGGCAAACAAATATCGCACTCTCAAAGGATAAATTTCACCCTTTTCTTGGAAACAAGTTACTAACTTAACTTTACGAGTTAAGCTGATAGTTTGGATGCAAAAAGGAAGCGAAACATGTCCTTCCTTTTCAACGTACGACTAAACGGAAGAAAGAAGTACATTATACAGCATTTACAGTGCCGACGACGTGAAGCCAATCGAGCAACCGTTTACAATGGTTCTACATTTGTTCAGAATAATATTAAAGTAATTATACCTAAAACGCAGGATACATTCGGGTGCCTGAATTGGTGAATTGCATAAACAACTCCATTAAATAGGGCAGAGTAAGTGTGCGATATAATTCCGTGTAACAGAATGTATTCCGTTTTTGTTTGGCAACATCAAGTTCACTCCGAAAATGTAAAAAGGTGATGGTCTTACAGTGAATTTAATACATACAATTCCCGTGTTTCTAGTTAATATCTGCACTGTTGCGAAGGTTACCGGACATCAGCGCAGAACAGATGACTCACAATTGTTCGCGGTTAGATCAAAACATAACTCGAAGTATGTGTTTCTACTCAGTGGCAATGTTTTCCCATGTAAAGCGCGTCGTGGGAATGAATAAACAGAGGAAATATGAATATGCTATTAGAAAAAGTAAGTAGATTATTTGTAGATCTGAGGATCACTTCTTTACTCAATCGCTTGTAGCTTAAAATTACTATACGCTGTGTTTTTTCTTGTATGAATGGCGCAAGAGAGTCGAGAAATGCATCGACATCATAAAACAACAAACTAAATTTCAAACTTTTATTTACGTGAAGAAAAATACAGCAAATGTACTTTTAGTGAATTCTCTAAAGTTGTAATTACTTCCGCTGCATGTGAAAACGGAACACGTGAATAATTTTGGGAAAAAGCTGATTAAATTCTCCTCTGTCTACGTATTTAAGACGTAAATTCCTTGGTAATAGTAACAAAATAGTGAAAGAACACACAGTTAATGAGTTACGAAGATCATCACCACCGCTACATGATTGACGCTTTAGCCCGATGTTAGAACCGCTGGAACAAAAGGACATGAATCTTGCAGCAATTCAGAGATATCATCCGTTTTCGTAAAAATAATAAAACACAAAAGTGTCGTGATTTAGCAACTGTTCTGCTTTCTTAAACACTGTACGATTCACATGTAGGACTACCATCTTGACATCATCCCAATATATATTGAGAGTAACGTGTTACGGAACGGAAACCCTATACACTTGGATTATTGGCTAACGATTTTGTAAGATGTGACCTAATAAGGGAAACGATGTACGAGATAAAGCACAAAAAATTAGTGATTGTTAGAACTTCGTGAACGTAATGAAACTGGAAAGCGTAAGAGCTGAAGTCTAAAAAGTTTATGTATCACATTTAAAAACTAAACACATCAGGAAAGCACAATAAGTTATTCGGAAATTCTTTCGTTACCGCAAAAAAAGAAAAAGGTTAGTTAACTAGCACCGTATGTTTTTCCTGCAAGGAGTGTTAGTGTTCTAATAGTGATAGGGCTTGTGCACATTTAGCAGGTCCCTTGTAACAAAGGATGTTTTCTTTCTAACAATGCTGAATCATCTTCGAAAAGCACTAATGTTTTCTTCAGTACTGGTTGGTTGGTTGTTGGTTGGTTGGTTTAAAAGAGGGGGAAGGGACCAAACTACGAAGTCACCGATCCCTTGTTCCAAATAAAACAATACGACAAGTGTGAGAATAAAACAGACGAGAAATATAACAATAAACGGAAAGAAAGGAAAAACCACAAGAACGAAGGAAACTAAAGGGGGAAAAAAAGAGGACAAGAAAACAACAGAGTAAAGCAAGAAAGCAGAATACAGTGGCTGGCCGTCCACGAGAATAAAAAGGAAAAGCCACCAACTCTGCAACACATTAAAACCTCCACCCTCAAAGCACTAGGGTGAAGAACACAGAGGGACAAAGGACATGCTTTAAAACTTAGATCAAATGAATACAACGTAAAACTACATGAGCCAATAAGGCGTTGTCAGATATAATCAGCGGAAACGAGTCCGGTAACCCAAGATTTCGTCGCTGGGCAGTCAAAGTGGGACAGTGCACCAGAAGATGGGCCACTGTCAACCGGGCGCCGCACCAACACTGAGGCGGGTCTTCACGGCGCAAGAGGCAACCGTGAGTCGCCCAAGCGTGGCCAATGCGGAGCCGGCAGACGTCAACTGATTCCCTATGAGAGACCAGCATGGAAGACTTCCACACATTCGTAGTCTCCTTAATGACACGCAGTCTGTTGTGCGTACTTTTATGCCATTCCGTCTCCCAAAGCCGAAAAATCCTGTGGCGTAAGTCAGAAAGCAGGTCAGGTTCAGAGATGCCCATCTCCAGAAGCGGTTTCCGCGTAGCCTGTTTGGCCAGCCTGTCGCCAAGTTCGTTGCCTTGGATGCCGACGTGTCCTGGGGTCCACACAAACTCCACTGAAAGACAGGACCGGTCCGAGGCATAGATGGACTCTTGGGTGGACGCCACCAAAGGATGGCGAGGGTAGCACTGGTCGATAGCTTACAGGCTGCTCAAAGAGTCAGTACACAGAAGAAACGATTCCTCGGGGCATGAACGGAGAGACGAATGACGTGCACCAGATATGGCCACCAGCTCTGCAGTGAATACACTGCAGCCATCGGGCAAGGAATGCTGTTCAAAATGGCCTTAGTGGACGTAGGTGAAGCCAACACGCCAATCAGCCATCGAGCCGTCGGTGTAAGCCACTTCAGAGCCCTGGAACACTTCAAGAATCGAGAGGAAGTGACAGCGGAGAGCCGCAGGGTTAACGGAGTTCTTAGGTCCAGGCGAGGTTTGGGCCTAAAACTACACCACGTAGGTGTACGTGAATGGACCTCGAGGAGAGGTGGTGAAGGGAAGGACTCAAGCTCAGACAGAAGCGATCGCACGCGAACCGCAATCGTTAGCCCTGACCTGGGCCGCCTATGCGGAAGATGAACCACCGTGGTTGGGAAAAGAAGACGGTAATTAGGATGTCCAGGAGAGCTATTAATGTGTGCAACGTAACTGGCGAGCAGTTCTGCACGTCTGATCTTCAATGGAGGGATTCCAGCCTCCACCAGTACGCTTCTCACCGGACACGTCCTAAAAGCTCCTGTCGCTAGTCGAACTCCGCAATGGTGCATTGGGTCGAGCCAACGCAATGCTGAGGGCGCCGCCGAACCATAAATCACACTGCCATAGTCAAAGCTCTGTAGAGCTGCACCAGCGTGAAGCAATATGCACCCCAGTAGGTGTCGCTCATGCAGCAGAGGGCATTGACGTGCTGCCAACACTTCCGTTTAAGCTGTCGAAGCTGAAGAAGCAAAGTCAAACGAGCGGCGAAAACCAGATCTAAGAATCGATATGTCTCCACTACAGTGAGTGGATCGTCATTACGGTAAAGTGCTGGTTCCGGATGAACGGTACAACGCCAACAGAAAGACATGACGCATATCTTAAGGGCGGAAAACTGGAAACCATGGGCTAGAGCCCATGACTGCACCTTGTGGATGGCTCCCTGTAGGCGACGCTCTGCAACAACAGTACTGGAGCAGCAGTACGAAATGCAGAAGTCGTCTGCATGCAGAAAAGGTGAAACGGAGCGTCCGACAGCTGCTGCTAGACCGTTAATGGCCACTAAAAATAGAGAGTCACTCGATACAGAGCCCTGCGTGACTCCATTCTGCTGGATATGGATGGAACTATGGAAGGCACCAACTTGGGCACGGAAAGTAGGGAGCGACAGGAAGTTTTGGATAAAAATTGGGAGCAGGCCCCAGAGACCCCACTCATACAATGTCGCAAGGATATGATGTCGCCAGGTCGTGTCGTATGCTTCACGTAAGCAAAAAAGACAGCAACCAGGTGTTGGCGTCCGCAAAAGGCAGTTCAGATGGCAGACTCGCGGGACACAAGATTATCAGTGGTAGAGCGACCTTGGCGGAAGCCACCCTGACATGGAGCCATTAGGTCACGTGACTCCAGGACCCACCCCAACCGCCGACACACCAAATGTTCCAGCAGCTTACAAAGATCGCTGGTGAGGCTAATGGGCCAATAGCTATCCACGTCATGCGGGTTTTTACCGGTTTTGAGCACCAGAATGATGGCGCTCTCCCGCTATTGCGACGGAAAGTCGCCATCGCACCAGATCCGGCTGAAGATAAAGAGGATATGATGCTTGTAGTCAGATAAGAGATGTTTAATCATCTGGCTGTGGATCCGATCTGGTCCAGGAGCTGTATCGGGGCAATGTGCAAGGGCACTGAGGAGCTCCCACTCTGTAAATGGGGCGTTATAGGATTCACTGTGGCGTGTAGTTAATGAAAGGCCTTTCTCTTCCAGCCGCCGTTCGAGAGTGCGAATGGATGGAGGGAGGGGGGGGGGGTAATTATCCAACGCAGAGGCTCGAGCAAAGTGCTTATGCCAGTGTTGAGCTCCCAATGCTCCTTAATTGCTTCAGCGACTTCGGGCGACCATCAAGGGACTGCCTATCGCCGGGGCACCCTAAAGAGCGAGAGATCGTGTTTTCTGCCGCAGAAACGATTGTTTTAGTCACCTGCTCAACCATCACATCGATATTCCCGTGTTGGGGGAGATTCAACGGTTACAGCAGAGGTGCAAGTTTCCTAGTCCGCCTTGTTTAAAGCCCATCTGGGCAGGCGTCCATGGGCTTGACGCTGGGGCAGTGACAGGAAGATGGGGAAGTGGTCACTACCACACAGGTTGTCATGTGCTCTCCAGTGGATAGATGGGAGAAGTCCTGGGCTGTAAATTGATAAATCAATGGTCGAGTAACTACCATGAGCCACACTGAAATTTGTGGCGGCCCCAGTATTTCAGAGGCAGAAGTCGAACTGAGACAGTAAATTTTCGACATCTCTGCCTCAGCCAGTAAGCACGGTGCCACCCCACAAGGGGTTACGGCCATTAAAATCTCCCAAAAGTATGAAAGGTTGAGGGCGTTGATATGCAGCAGGATTTTGGAACATATATTGTGTTCGAACATTATGAATTACCTCGAAGAAAACGGTCTATTGACACACAGTCAACATGGGATTAGAAAACATCCTTCTTGTGAAACACAACTAGCTCTTTATTCGCATGAATTGTTGAGTGCTATTGACAAGGGATTTCAGATCGATTCCGTATTTCTGGATTTCCAGAAGGCTTTCGACACTGTACCATACAAGGGCCTTGTAGTGAAATTGCGTGCTTATGGAATATCGTCTCAGTTATGTGACTGAATTTGTGACTTCCTGTCGGAGAGGTCACAGTTCGTAGTAATTGACGGAAAGTCATAGAGTAAAACAGAAGTGATTTCTGGCGTTCCCCAAGGTTAGGCCCTTTGCTGTTCCTTATCTATATAAACAATTTGGGAGACAATCTGAGCAGCCGTTTTAGGTCGTTTGCAGATGACGCTGTCGTTTATCGACTAATAAAGTCATCAGAAGATCAAAACAAACTGCAAAACGATTTAGAAAAGATATCTGAATGGTGCGAAAATTGGCAATTGACCATAAATAACGAAAAGTGTTAGGTCATCCACATGAGTGCTAAAAGAAATCCGTTAAACTTCGGTTACACGATAATTCAGTCAAATATAAAGGTCGTAAATTAAACTAAATACCTAGTTATTACAATTACGAACAACTTAAATTGGAAGAAACACATTGAAAATGTTGTGGGGAAGGCTAATTAAAGACTGCGTTTTATCGGCAGGACACTTAGAAAATGTAGTAGATCTACTAATGAGACTGCCTACACTACGCTTGTCCGTCCTTTTTTAGAATACTGCTGCGCGGCGTGGGAGCCTTACCAGATAGGACTGACGGAGTACATCGAAAAAGTTCAAAGAAGGGCAGCACGTTTTTTAACATCGTGAAATATGGAAGAGAGTGTCACTGAAATGATACAGGATTTGGGCTGGACATCATTAAAAGAAAGGCGTTTTTCGTTCCCACGGAAACTTCTCACGTAATTCCAATCACCAACTTTCTCCTCAGAATGCGAAAATATTTTTCTGATACCGATCTACATAGGGAGAAACGATCACGACGATAAAATAAGGGAAATCAGAGCTCGTACGGAAAGATATAGGTGTTCATTCTTTCCGCGCGCTATACGAGATTGGAATAATAGAGAACTGTGAAGGTGGTTCGATGAACCTTCTGCCAGGCACTTAAATGTGATTTGTAGAGTATCCATATAGATGTAGATATTTCATAATGGGAGAAATGACGGTATCGATGTTACAGTTCATGCAGTTGGTCGTTCGTCTTTGTCGTATTTATTATACTACACACGACGCGTTTCTTGGCAAGAGTCGCTAAAAAATAGCGCTGCTCACTTAGTGTGAGTGAGGCAGAATTTGGGCTTCATTTTCACTTTAGAGCACCCCGGGAAAGAGCAACAAACGTATCTCGTAAAAGTTACGCAACTAGATAATCATGGAAAGGAATGTCACTTTTACGACGAAGGAAGGTTACTTTTATATACAGAGGATGGATAAAAATACGCAAAAACAGCGAGAAACCTATGCCTGAACATAAATTTAGGTGATAGCCAAGCCTGTATGTTGCGTTGTTGTATTTGACCACGAACGGTACCTGTGCAATGACCTCATTACGCTGCGAGTGTCAGTCGTGGCCAGAACAATGTTCTACACGATGTTTCCGTAAGAGCGTGCAAAAACGCAACAGGACATAGGGAGTGCTCCACGGAACTATTTTAAGTAGGGAACATGGGATCGGAGAAGCCAGCTTAGGGAGATACGGAAGTAAAACTGTCTACCGCTTTTTCTAGCGTTACTGTTTTTCGGCTTATTTACAACTAACACGTGTACAAATTTACACGTACTGTGCTGTTTATTTACATGTACATTCTTTATTTCCTGCGAGAAAACAAGGAGAACGAGCCTGATAACTAGGAAATCATGAGGCAGGTTTTGTTTACTTTATTTTTTCGTGCAAAGAGTTACACCTGAGTTGTTCGAGGACGTACCCTTGTCTGTTCGTGAGAGGATGTGGATACAACATGACGGTGCACCGCCTCACTTTAGTGTGGATGTCCGCAAGCACATCAGTACTGTATTTCCTGGTCGCTGGCCGGCTGAAGTGGCCGTGCGGTTCTAGGCGCTGCAGTCTGGAACAGCGAGGCCGCTACGGTCGCAGGTTCGAATCCTGCCTCGGGCATGGATGTGTGTGATGTCCTTAGGTTAGTTAGGTTTAACTAGTTCTAAGTTCTAGGGGACTAATGACCTCAGAAGTTGAGTCCCATAGTGCTCAGAGCCATTTGAACCATTTTTGAACCTGGTCGCTGGATTGCAAGGGGAGGTCCTATTCCATGGCCTGCGATGTCACCTGACCCGAATCCTCTTGATTATTTCATATGGGGACATTTAAAGTTACTGTGTATGGGACACCAGTGGATACGGAGATGGAATTTGTTGCCAAAATTTTAGCTGCCTGGGATGTGATTCGAAACACACCAGAGTACGTCAGAATCTTGTTAGCCGATGTCATGTTTGCACTGAGGTTTTTGGCCATCAGTTTCAGCATATTTTGTAAGATACAAAACAGACAGTACGTTCACTGTGTCAGACATTTCATTTTCAGTTAAGTGTAACTAATGTAAATATAAAAGTACACAGTAATGTGATTTTATTGGTATTATCTCCTTTGCTGGCATCTCCGAGCCCACGGTCCCTACCTCAAATTGTTCAGTGGAGCATCCTCTAGGTCCTGTTAAAATTTTGCACGCTCTTACTTTTAAAGCCCTGTGTGTAGTTACGGGTGCGTTTGTCGGAGCTGATTGAATTCGAACGCGGGCAAATTGTAGGTGCTCGTATCATGGGTGCTTCCTTAACCAAGAGTAGCTGAAGTGTTCATTGTTTCAAGAAGCACCATATCGATGATTTATACTGCATATAGGAACAGCGGAAAACATCATTGCGCGCTAAGCCACAACGGACGAAAGTGTGTGCTGACTGATCGTGGTAGGCGGATACTGAAGAGCATTGTGACGAAAAATGAGAAGACGGCAGTTGCAAATGTCACTGCAGAACTGAACGTTGCACTCGCGAACCCTGTCAGCAGCAAAACAACACGATGGGAGCTCCATAAGCAGAGAACAGCAGGGCCAGTTGAAATTCAAAAAAACACACATCAGTGATGCAGAGGTTCGTAACAGGAAGACGTGGTGCTGAAGCCATACCTCGACTATGGAGCAATGGAAGAATGGCACTTGGTCGCATGACTCTTGTTTCCAACATTTGGTCGAGTTTACGTCCCACGACTGAAACTTAGCGGGGATTCGGCGTCGATTTGGGCAGCAATACTGTGACATTCCATGGGCTCCGTGGTTACCCTGCAAGATCCCGTTACTGCCAACGATTTTGTGACCATTTTGGCTGATCAGGCCGATCTTATGGGACAATACGTGTTCCCCACTGGTGCTGCTGTGTTTCACGACGACACGCCCTCTGCTCACATAGCCCGCATCGTTCATGACTGGTTTTGTGAGCACCAGGATGAATGTTCGCATTTCTCCAAGCCACCACGATCATGCATTTAAATATTATCGTGTCTTTGTGGTTTACTTTGGAGAGAAGGGTCCGTGATCGCTAACCACCTCCGTCATAGTTATCTGAACGTGCCACTATTTTGCTGCAAAAATGGTATAAGCTTCTCCTGAAAACCATACAGGACCTGTACTTATCCATTCAGAGATTATTGGAAGCTGTTTATAATGCCAACGGTTTTCCTAGATCGTATCAGGCATGGTAACATGTTGTGTTCGTTGCGTTTCCATATTTTTCTGCACCTCCTGCGGCTCACATGCCACTAACAATGCTGATTTCACCTAAGATTATAAGAGATTATTTGCAACGTTTCATACTTTTAGTACGCTTTACAGATGTTAGAAACACATTTACGATTCATTTTACACTCATTTATGGATACGCAGATTCCAGATTATATACACCTGTCTCTAATAATGGACCAGGTGTGTTGTACGGTACGTAATATAAACATGTTTTATAAAACAGTGTTCAAATTGACAATTTAGTATACAGCGTACGTTCTGTTATTGTTAGTTTCTAACGACGATCGTAGCAAATAAATGAATCGCGAATGAATCTGAAAACTGTATTATTTACATCGGTATCCATCAAACTGGCACAACATATTACGTAGAGAGACATAAATCATCGCTGAACAACACAGGCCTCTATTGAAATTTGAAGAAACTGGATTATAAAGAGAAAATAGATTTGGATGGTTCTACTGTTATCAGATAAAATATCGTTACAGAGACACACGCTGACGTGTTATTCCGGTCAAAAATTTCCCTTCGATGTTAAAAAGTGACGGCAATTTCTGAAAGGCCTACCGGAAAGCGACGTCAGCACATGCAGCGGTGCTGGGGCGACACTGGAATGTAAGGGGAATGGTGGGGGAAAAGGGCGATGGCACGTAAGTGATAGGACCGTGTGTGTCAGGAATGTGGCGTCACACTTGTCGCAAAAACTGTAATTCCTCGCCCCAAAAGATTTCCGGCGCAGGCGTCACAAAGAGGATTACGCGTGAGTGATGCGATACGAGGGGAGCCCGACATCAAACACGGACACATCAAAGTGCGCTCGCCTAATTACAGTTAAGACGGGGTCGGCCCCCGGATGCAACTCAATTTGCCGCCCTGCAAAACTGTGCAGCCACGCACGCCGCGTGCAAGCGTCCTCTTTATCGCCTGTGAACGTCTAAAACCGATTATTAATATATCCTATTGGGGAAATGTGAACGAACGTTCCAAACACAAAATGAAAACCTTTTCATATGGAGCCCAACTGATAGAAGGTCCGACAAGAATACGAAATGAGTGACACTCCCGCGTTTATATGAATTATATATCTGTAATATTGCAATAACAACCAATATTTAAGGTTTCACTTCTCAGCTCCTACGTAACTGACTGCAAATCTTTGCTCTTTACACTTACAATCGGTTGGTTCTAAACGCGGCGATTAAATATAGAGGCTCTTTCAGTTGTGGGGTAAACGTGTTTTCCACAAACATTTTTTACAGTTTTTCACGGTAAGTATGAAAGAGGTAAATCGCTACTATCAGCTTCTGTCGGAAAGCTGTTTCACTTTTAATTCCTGCACACACCGCTTTGTCTCTATTTATCAGAAACAAACTTACTGAATTTGCTGTCAAAGTCTGTATATTTATCGCAGCGATATTTATATCGCCTACCAACTTGTATTTAAAACATTAACATACTAAACGCTGTTTCCATTATGTTTATTTTCAAAATTGTATTTCAGGGTTTTTTTACAAAACGCTCCGGAATTGCTTGACACAGGAGCAATTATTTACAGTGACACTTTTCAATACTCCTGCTAGGCATATACAGAGTCGCATTGGTACAGCATTCTGATTCTAGCTGGAAGTGGAGGATTTATGAGTACCATGTCTAGTTACACATTCCTTGTAAATAAACACATATATCAGGGACGATAAAAAAGTTTCCACTCGAAGGCCCTACAGACTACGATAGGTACGCCAACCAGGCAAAATCGGCTTGTGCATTGACGTAATCATCCCACCGAAGCACCGGGTTGAAGATACCCGTTTGGTAAAAACACCGTGTCCTGCTGCATGAAGAAGTCCTTAACTTCTACTGTATGTCCTCGTCCGACAGGAATCGTCGATCCTCAAGGCCTTTTTCAAGGTATCGAAGGCTTGGTAATCGTACGGGAAAGATCGGGACTACAAGACGGGCGTTCGAGTATGTACCACTGGAGTTGGTGTAACTTCTGCGTTACGACATTTGCGATATGGGTACGTGTCTTATTATGAAGCAGCAGCAACCCTTGTCGCAGTTTTCCCGAACGTTTCGCTTTAATTGCACGCCGTAATTTCTCCAGCAATGTGCACGACCATTCCCAAGAGATGGGAAAACCAGGTTGTTTGAAATCTATCAGCACTGGGCTCCAGTAATCAAATCATTTTTCCAGTAGATGGCTGACCCTTGAACTTCTTGGGACGAGAGGACGATCGATGACACTACTGAATCGTCGACGATTTCGACTCCGGTTCCCAGTGGTGGCACCACCTTTCGTAGCCTGCAACAATACGCTCAAGGAACATGTTGCCGTCGGGTGCTTCAGACAAACAGCCATCCGGTTTGCTTTTCTTTTGAAATTCAGTGCTCGAGGTATCCACTGGCTGCAGACCTTATGGTAGCTTAACTTCTGCTGCATCACTTGTTGCACGCTACCGACGCTGATGTCGAGATACGTCCCTGGAGCAAGAATTGTTATGCTTCGATCCGCCCTAATCGCATTAACCCGGCGTCTTGCGTACATTCTTCATTCTCCTATGAATGTATACCGGTGTTTGTCCTGTGGCAGCCAAGAAAAGAATAACAGCACGTTGGTCCTGTTTGGACGCATTTTGTAATAACATCGCTGTAATTCTCGTTTCCAACATGTCCATCCTTATATGCACGCATCGCGCTGGGTTGAAATTACACTGCAGCAACGCTCTCAAACGGAATCTTTTTGATCGCTCCTTTATACATATGGTGGCGCAGATAAAATTACCCTGTCTAAGTATGAAGGAAATGCAGTGAAATTACAGAAACGAAGAGCTGAAATGGACTTACCATTTATTTACAATGAAATATGCAGTGAAAAATACATTTTTAGAAGATGTTTAATGTGACCCCTACAACAATAATACACAGTTGAACACGTCTAAGTATAATCAGATACACCCGACGTAAAGTTCGGATATCAGTGGTTGCAACTGCACAGCTCACGTTGTTTTTCAGTACCTTTTTTGTGTGTGGATTTGTTTCATAGACCTTGCTCTTCAAGTGTTCCCACAGGAAAACATCACATGCTGTTAGATCCGGCGAACGTGGTGATCATAAATGTTTACCGTGAGGCCTATGCTCCACTTTGTTGTCCGCCAACACAGTTCCAGGTTGATCATACAACGCACGCTTTCACGTCCGGTGTTTACTTCCCTGATGACGTGTGGTTCAAATGGCTCTGAGCACTATGGGACTTAACGTCTAAGGTCATCAGTCCCCTAGAACTTAGAACTACTTAAACCTAACTAACCTAAGGACAACACACACATCGATGCCCGAGGCAGGATTCGAGCCCGCGACCGTAGCGACCGCGCAGTTCCAGACTGTAGCGCCTAGAACCGCTCGGCCACCCCGGCCGGCGATGACGTGTGGATTTGGGATACTGGCTGTGGTCTAAGGCATCATTTTTGCTTATTTTTTCGTCTCCTGTTGCGCGAGATATCGTCAGAGGCAATAAAGCTAGACATTTAAATTCAGCGACGGTAACTACTACTACCAACTCGTTCTACTACTACTAATACCATTAAACAAAAATTGACAAAAAGCCATATATATTACTGGTAAGTTTTGCACGAAAACCTCAACTGTTTATACGTAGCTGGGCCGTGACGTAGTCCCAATGCTACCAATGATCGCACGCAGCGCTGAACTGAGTCCCTGAGACCTTTCAGTTGATAAATTAACTGTTCTTGCTACCGCTACCGGTGAAGTATTTGAAAATTCGTCTTTCGACGTAGTTAACATCTGAGACTTTAAACAGCAACCGTACAGCCTCTCAAAGACTTCTCCCACAAGATACGAAACATTACGGAGACACGGTAAAAATACAGAGAAAGGATTTTAAACGAACTCCAAATATCAAGCACCTTTACTGATTGTACAACTACAGAACTGATTTACTTCTTCTAGACAGTTAGATTCTATTAGATGGAAAGAAGTAAGCAGCGTAAGAGTGAGTGCTGTTGGGTCATACAGGACGTCAATGTTTCTCCACCGCTAATGTACGCGGAAGTCACGAGGGTAAAAATTGAAACATAAATTCTCCAGAAGCATTGCGACTGCGTTTTGCGGAAATTCTCCCATTCTGGGAGTCAATCTGAAATACACACCATTCAAATTAACGAAATTATTTCGTTATACGAATAATTTATACAGAATTTACGTCCACCCCAGCAGTCTCCTTATTAGTAATACGATGAGCTGTAATGACACCCGCGCAGCATCTCGATTGTGGCTTAGTCACCGCATCCCACAGACGGTCCCCATGCTTTAGGCCCCTTCGGCCGCGAGGACACAGCTATTGTCAAGGAGCAGCGCGCGAGCTGCCAGCTACTCCAATGTTTTCACGGGCTGTGGCTATGTCAGAAGTAGCTCGATAATAAAATAGCACAATCGGCGGTCGTAACTGGTCGTCCAGTAAGGAATGCGGCGAGAGGGCGGGCTTCTTTTTGTAGCAGGGCGCGCGCGGCCATAAACGACCAGACTTGTTGATCCCGCTGCAGCTGCCGCGCCGGCGGCACATACCGCGCTGCCAATCCCCAACAATACGCCGCCGCGACAATAACGCCAGGCATCCGCCATTAAGTGAAACAACTGCCGAGCCAATATAAGCAGATTATGGCCGGCGTCAGCGATTAAATACATCGCTCCTTTCCAAATCCGAGTAATGCATAAAAGTGATGGGCGGAAGCCCTTGACAGCTTTCCAAGTCTCTGATGCTGTCATTACCGTCGTTGTTGGCGTTTCATGGTTGCTGTACTCCAACGACCAGTAAAATTACAAGTGAAAACGAACCTCACACAATACTCAAAATTCCCAACGCATCTAAAACTGAGATTGTGGGGTACTCTAAACTACAACAAAAATGGGGAGGCTTACGGTCTTACATTCTTAGTCTCGTTGAACACATCAATAACTAAATGATGGTGGAATCAGATAATCAGGTAAGCATTTAGCAGAGTAACATAAATCTTTTTCTCTTCGTACTTTATCTTACTACAAATAAAGTGGCTGAAGAGTGCAGTACTGAGAATGAATCTTTCGCTCTGCAGCAGAATCGCTGATCTGTTACTCTTGTGTCGTGAACGCTCCGCAGTGTGATTGTCACCGCTGACGAAATGGACGCAAGTATTAATGCACATGACGGATGACTGCGAGACGAGAATCTGCATAAAAGCCTTTAATTATCTGAGGAGTACTTGTCAAGTTGGACAACGACTTCTGCTAGTTGCATATTTCCATCTGCTCTTAAGTCCGTTTTTGCTACGAACTGTACCGTTCTAACGCAATATTCCGTCAAACAGCCTGTAGTCATATCATCTCTCATTTTCTTCCGTTTTAATTATATTTAATACTAGTCCATAGTGGTGTCACTGGAGACAGATAGACCTATTACACAGCTAACTTTTCTCAAGGAAAGAAACTAGCTGTAACACCGCTTGCCACTTAAAGATGTAAGATGTTTCATGTTAACACCGTTATACAGGGTGTTTCAAAAATGACCGGTATATTTGAAACGGCAATAAAAACTAAACGAGCAGCGATAGAAATACACCGTTTGTTGCAATATGCTTGGGACAACAGTACATTTTCAGGCAGACAAACTTTCGAAATTACAGTAGTTACAATTTTCAACAACAGATAGCGCTGCGGTCTGGGAAACTCTATAGTACGATATTTTCCACATATCCACCATGCGTAGCAATAATATGGCGTAGTCTCTGAATGAAGTTACCCGAAACCTTTGACAACGTGTCTGGCGGAATGGCTTCACATGCAGATGAGATGTACTGCTTCAGCTGTTCAATTGTTTCTGGATTCTGGCGGTACACCTGGTCTTTCAAGTGTCCCCACAGAAAGAAGTCACAGGGGTTCATGTCTGGCGAATAGGGAGGCCAATCCACGCCGCCTCCTGTATGTTTCGGATAGCCCAAAGCAATCACACGATCATCGAAATATTCATTCAGGAAATTAAAGACGTCGGCCGTGCGATGTGGCCGGGCACCATCTTGCATAAACCACGAGGTGTTCGCAGTGTCGTCTAAGGCAGTTTGTACCGCCACAAATTCACGAAGAATGTCCAGATAGCGTGATGCAGTAATCGTTTCGGATCTGAAAAATGGGCCAATGATTCCTTTGGAAGAAATGGCGGCCCAGACCAGTACTTTTTGAGGATGCAGGGACGATGGGACTGCAACATGGGGCTTTTCGGTTCCCCATATGCGCCAGTTCTGTTTATTGACGAAGCCGTCCAGGTAAAAATAAGCTTCGTCAGTAAACCAAATGCTGCCCACATGCATATCGCCGTCATCAATCCTGTGCACTATACCGTTAGCGAATGTCTCTCGTGCAGCAATGGTAGCGGCGCTGAGGGGTTGCCGCGTTTGAATTTTGTATGGATAGAGGTGTAAACTCTGGCGCATGAGACGATACGTGGACGTTGGCGTAATTTGGACCGCAGCTGCAACACGGCGAACGGAAACCCGAGGCCGCTGTTGGATCACCTGCTGCACTAGCTGCGCGTTGCCCTCTGTGGTTGCCGTACGCGGTCGCCCTACCTTTCCAGCACGTTCATCCGTCACGTTCCCAGTCCGTTGAAATTTTTCAAACAGATCCTTTATTGTATCGCTTTTCGGTCCTTTGGTTACATTAAACCTCCGTTGAAAACTTCGTCTTGTTGCAACAACACTGTGTTCTAGGCGGTGGAATTCCAACACCAGAAAAATCCTCTGTTCTAAGGAATAAACCATGTTGTCTACAGCACACTTGCAAGTTGTGAACAGCACACGCTTACAGCAGAAAGACGACGTACAGAATGGTGCACCCACAGACTGCGTTGTCTTCTATATCTTTCACATCACTTGCAGCGCCATCTGTTGTTGAAAATTGTAACTACAGTAATTTCGAAAGTTTGTCCGCCTGAAAATGTAATGTTGTCCCAAGCATATTGCAACAAACGGTGTATTTCTATCGCTGCTCGTTTAGTTTTTATTGCCGTTTCAAATATACCGGTCATTTTTGAAACACCCTGTACAAACAATTTACAATGCAGCATACCGCGCAAATTTGAGGAAGTGGCTTAACTTTAGATATATGTCAATAATCAGCATACCGCGCAAATTTGAGGGAGCACCTTAACTTTAGATATATGTCAATAATGTAAGTAAAATTAAAACAGGACTGATATGTTGTTATATGCCATATATATCGCACCACGCTATTTTATCTCGTATTTCCGAACAGTGACAACACTGGCATAAGAACTGTGTAGATTCTACCATATAGTCTGCGCATTGAATTATAAGCCTCAAAATCAATTAAAATACCCTAGAATTATACTGTAATCTCTTAACGAAAGTTTGATTGACATCCTTCGTGCGGAATCTGCAGAAGTACACGCGAAAACTCAGTATCTGAGAATTGAGGCTACTCTGCATTTGCGAGAGAGAATGCTATTGTACATTCCGGACTTCGTGTGCTTGCTTGTGATCACTTGAAATACATGAACATGGCCGAGGAAGTAAAACCTGAACGCGGCAATTTACTCCACGAAAACATTGCAGCAGATAATCGGCTTTATGGCGAACTTTTCTTTCAGACATAAATGCGCATATCTTTTCACAGTTTAGAACGCCACAGACATACTACAAGGAATGTACCAAAATCTTTCAGTGGTCGGTTTCCTGATACGACAGCATTTAGCTGAAAATAAATCGAATTATAGTACTTTCAGTACTAAGACTTACGCAGCAATAGGTACAGTAGCCACGACAAGTTGCTTCTCTCTGCAGAAGCGTGAGAGAAACTAACCCGGTCAGATCTTCAGAATCCAGTGAACGTGACGATGGCGAAAGAACAAGCCACAGGTTGAAGCGTATTGCGCCAGTTAATTTCTTTAAACGTGCACCTTTTGAGTGTCGTCTTCAATATGCTCTAATCGCTGTTGCTGTTATCGCGATAGCAACACCAGTCGCTAAGAAGGTCTATTTTGAGAAATGTATGAACACTGCCGAAGAAGTTATCAGAGGGGTCAACCACTATATATTAGAGCATCTAGCATGGTGGATGGGCTATAGGTAAACTACAGCACTGGTAATTGTTCCAATGTTGCGCCAGCTAATGCGTGGAAGCCATCGTCCGGAATGCGACCAGTTCTATTTCTCGTGGAGTAGGAATTTTCATCACTGGTATTAGGATGGTGAGCCAGTGGGTAACATTTCCCGACCACCAGATTATGACAGGGTTAGATTATGAATACAATCGTAGTGTATTACAGATTGAAGGCTCATGACTGTATCGATGGCCCGCTTGGCTTCCTTGATGCAATTTGAGAGGCCCAAGCTCTCCTCTCTCTCACCGTCCGTCACCACCAATATAAATACAAACACTAAATTCTACACTCAGGCATCAAAGAACAAACAGTTACACTACGAGACTACATTTATACTTCTCGACGAAACGTGTGGTAATGCGTACGAGTGAAGATAACATTTCCAAATAGGCGACTGAACTTTTTGAATCTCTCGGTCAACAGTGTCACGTGGACCGACTTCATTAAGAATATCATTGTAGCACTCTTACTAATTCCTTTTGTCCTGTTCATAACCGAAAGGCTGTCTGGTCGAGTTTCTGTACTGCATGAACCTCCACGACATGGCTTCTGTGCGCTGACATTCATAACCAGGGAGAAAAAACGCCTCAAAAGAAGTACAAGAGCCAAATCCGGTAGGGAAGATGCGGCAAAGCTAGTACCGTAGAACAGGCAGTGAAGCAGGGGCGAAGTGCGGTAAGCCAGTCGTTGTTTATGAAGCCGACGCATTATCCGGAAGCGGCCAGAGGACGTATATCTCGTCAGGCTCCTGCGAGCAAAGCCCGCGTCACGCGTCCATTGTGCTGAGGAGGAATATGAGGTGTGTACACCAACCCAACACAATGGCCACGGTGCACTTGTTACTTCCCAACCAGCCATCCATCAGGCTGCAACGAAAAATCTGCTGACACCCCTCGCTTGTGCCAGTAATTGGCGTTCAGTTCATGCAGAGTTTAATGGAACAACCCACACGGTTGTAATTTCCAATAACGCACATTGAGTCCACTATAGATCTTTAGCGCAATCGCCGTCGTGGAATTTGCGGTAATTTAGTACGCGTAGCAAGAGAATGACTTAAAACTTTCTACAATAACCGCAAAGATCAGGCAAGGTTCAAGAAGGAAAACAAGATCTGTTTGAAAACCGTCCCACATTCTCGAAATGTAACGACTGTACATACCTCTGATTGATGAAACAGAGCCGGAAACTGACTACATTCTTGCAGGTAACTGAGAAATGTAATACGTATTTAGCCTATTTGCTTTTATCAAACTGCATAGTTGCTGTAGGCAGAGAAAGTCACAACCAGAAACACACCAAAGAGCGAATCAACAGGAAGCATTGCAACGAGTCTTCAAGATGGTGTATGTGATCGGTAGTAAAGCCGTTTGTCATTCGCTAGCTTAACCGCTTCAAGTGCTTGGCGATAGTGAATACACACTATATAAAATATCCTCACTGGACAGTTCCCAGCTTACTCGATAAGTAGAGTGTGGAGTTCAACTTGTAGCTATTTTGCAGTTAACAAGCCTATCACGCTACTAACCTGTGACCTTTTTATTTATTTTTAATTATATTATACAATTAGCAATATTGTTTACAGTGTATATCGACAAAATTGACACCTAACGAGCACACTCTTTCCTATAAGCGTATTCACACGTCACAGTTCGTAACTTTGTGATGCCATCAACATGTTATGGCATAGTCAAATGAAAACGAGACACATGGAAAAAATGTAAGTAAACTTTATTATTTTAAAAGTAATCGCCATAACTTTCATACGAGACGGTCGATTCCTTCATGGAAAAATGTTTGCGGTTGCCTACGGAACTGTGATTGAGCCACTAGTGAACCTCTTCGTGCGAATCAAATCTCCAGGGCTCCAAAAATATGAAAACTAACTGTGGGAGAGATCGGGGCTCTGTGGTGGATGTGTCAGGGCGCAGCGAAACTTTTGCAGCGTACTCGAAACAACCTTAGCAACATGTGGGCGGGCATTATCCTGCAACAGAATGATACTGTCATTCCTGAGCGTTTGGACTTGATGAAGTGCTTTAGTTTTTGCAAAGTGTCCACGTACAGCTTTACGTTTATTGTGGTGCCGCGTTCCAGAATGTCAATGAGCAACAGGCCCTTGCAGTCAAAGGAAAAGCTTGCTCCAGAAGTTTCGCTGGGAAGCCGTTACAGTCCTCCATACTGTCCAGATCTCTCCTCACAAGATTTCCACATTTTTGGAGCTTTGAAGAAAGACATAAAGGTATTAGCAGTTATGGTGATTACTTTTGCAATTAAAAACAGTTTACAACTTTCATTTCATTGGTCGCGTTTTCATTTCACTGCCCCTTAAAATTCCGAACAAACAATCAAACAAAAATCTAGATATTTATCGGAGCAAGTGTGCTTTTTGTACATGCAGGATTTTGTTATTCCTGCGAAAATAAGTGGGATACATATAGCCAAAGCAGATTTGGTTTCGGACAGCTGACGGTTTTCTGAAGGAAGTCGTATCATTTAGACCAATTTGGTTGCTTTTCCACTGTTTTGGTCATTACTTACCTAATTACTTTACAGTAGCACAAATGCGACAATATCAAACATTTTCACCACGACCGTATATTTACGAGCAATTCACACTTTAATGTGTGTCATAACAACACCCTATAGTTACGTAGTTGATACTCCACGCTATTCCTAACTAACCTTCCGTGAACACCAACCTACCCGGTAACGTGCCAAATGACAATGAGGCTTTAAAAGTCACCGTCTGAAAATAAATATTCCTGCAATTATGTGCAATCGTGTTGTTACGTCCTTGGATGGAATACCAGAGTATCGACGTTCAGATTACTTAGCTGTTGAGACAACATGGTACGGTATTGGTGATTCCTGTTGAAACATCTTAAGAAGGGATGGTACGAGGGATGCCGTACGAATGTTTCTATAATGCCCTTCTGCTTGTGGCAAAGGTCTGCAGATAAAAGGTTGTGACACCTACTAACACATGATGTGCTAGTAGAGAAAGCACAACCCTCTGATATTTCATTTCATCTCGAAACGCTTAATAGTCAATTAACTTTTTACTCGCCAATCGAAACAAGTGAATACCGGCAGAGGGGCATGGCCACAGCAAGGAGATAATTAGCTACTATTTCGGTCAATGTGAGTAAGGGAGAGTGTGGCTGGGCTGAAACAACAGAGAGAAGGATACACACACACATTGCCCGGCAGGTCATGTTTAAGAACCAAGTCTCTTTAAAATTTCTATTCTATCTCACTCAACTGTTCTAAGAAATTCCTAGAGGACTGTGAGTCATACTGGCTCTACAATGTCCGTGAATGTAGTTTCCAGTCACGTGTTTTTGTTTACATATATAGGCACATAATCAATAAAATTACATCACCAGCTGCGGTCACAGATGTTTAGCTATTTTTTCGAAGGCTAGAGAGGGACGGCTCCCTCACATTACAGAGTTTCTCTAAACCACCAGTGGTTCCTGAAACAAAACTAGGTCTATTTTACTTCACCCCGCCTTGCCAATATGAGCTGGCACTCATTTTCTAATGACCTCGACGTCGACGATACGTTAAAAGCTAAATTTCAACTTACTTTTCATCACACAAGGCGCGAAGATGGAGCAATATAAGATGGATTCCTTGCAAAACCAATAAGAGTGTGAATGGATATATTTGTGGCATCGAGGAAGCGGAGGAAATTTTGAACCGTAGATAATGAATCCAAGAGCAGTTGCTCAATTGGGCAAGGATGTAGGAAGGACTCTAATAGACCTAATTAGAAGAAAAATGCAAGCTTTGTTTTGTAGGGAATCGACAAAACGTGTATCAGTACATGAGAACACAGCGGGTTTTTGAACCCAGTGCCTAGTGTTTTAAGCGAAGCAGAGACGTGATACGCTGTTTATTTCACATATACAAGAATGATTGGAAGACATAATGTAGTGGAGATTTATCGTAACTAAAGCCAAAGGAATAACTGGGGTATTGGTAGATGGTACACTGCTATAATGGAACACCAGCAAGAGAAGCGAAGCTGGCAGAACGCAGTGAATGAGCTGGCTGTGTATAGATTATATCGACTGCCAACTTTAGAGATGTGGCGCTGCCAGTCGAGAATTTCTAGAGCCGCATTTCGAAGATGTTAGGCGGTGGTTTGGCCTTCCAGGTTACGGCGGGCAGCCACTGGTCGCGTTACAAAGGCATTCTGCCGCTCGAGATAAGTTGTTGGAGAGAAATATACTCGCTCGAGAATGTAACGGACACTTAGTTGTGCAGAAAACTACTGGCTTGCTGACGACCGAGACAAACGACGCGGCGAGCGGTAGGCGGCGGCCGCGCTTAATGCACAGATCAAGTATTTACGGTTATTGCGGCGCCTATCGCCCGCATCGCGATCCTCCGCCCTCGGACCGCACCTCGCAGACATGACGCCGTATATCACCGCAGCGCAGCCTGAGAACAGTCGGTAAATTTAATAACGATCACCCCGGCAGCCTGTACCGGCGTCGTGTTTCCAGTATACGTACGCTGTTATAGAGATATTTTAAACCCAACAATTCCGCGGATACACTAATGCGAGGCTTCATAAAACTATACGCTGCCGATCGCGGGCTGCAGCAACACTCACTCCCGAGAGCACACCGGTGTATTTCAAATCCTAATACTATTTACGATCTTGTACTTTTCTATCGCGTTTCCGACGTAGTTGCTACAGAAAAAGCAAGCCTTTCGCAGAACCATCCTCGCGAATTTCTCATTTGTCTGCCGCATCTATACTGCGAGGAGTTGAAATGCGAGTCTGGCTTTAGAGTGACGATTCAGTGGGAGACATACTTAGCTATTCAACCTGCGCTTTCAAGTAGTCAGTAAAATTTCTCAGCAAATAATAATCACTTTACTATATTATTTTCTGCACGAACAAGTTCTTAACTTCCTTACTACGCCATCGATATTCTGGGCAGTAATACTACTGACACGGAAAGCGAGTGCTTCAAGCACCATAGATTCAACATAGTTTTGGGAAGAGTTGAATTTGACGCTAATACTTAAATTTTTAACTAACGGATATCCTAAATAGAACAAACCAAATAACTATGCCACATGAACACATGTTCAAGAATAGGAGAATCATCGTTAAATGTCTACACAGATACACCTATTATTAAGAAAGAAATGTCATATAAAGTGGACGTATTCTCCGATTTTTGTGTCTACTCAGCCATGGCGGTAAATTTTGCCTCGTCTGGCCACACTTATGAAGGAGAACACTGTATTCTTCAGATGAACAAACATCTTAAGCATCGAAAGCATTGTTAATAGAAGATGGCGCTGAACGGTTGCAAGTGAGAGCTTCAGAATAGCATACATCTGGACGAAACGTCTACGAGTGTGATTTTAGCACCAGTCAAAATACATGTTTGATCGTATATTTGTTCTTTTTTGTTTGTTTCACATTTTTAATATATTTTCAGTACAATTAGTGGTTATTGTATTGAAGGTTTCCCTGTCTACTCTGTTTAGGATCTGACTTTTCTTTAAATACAGCACTCACGCTCATAACGAACTTTTTAATACATAACTTTGGCCGTGTACCGCGGCACAAGCGCCTTTTTTTCTTGTCACACAAGTGAAAATTTCACATCTGTGCGTTGTGTTTAGGAAACATCTATCGCTGTTTTGAATTTATACGAAGTGCGTCTTCCGTCTAACGTTCTGTTTACTTACGTATGACTCACTGAAGACTCCCTCGTAGCGAACAAGTAGTGGAATAAACGTAAAACATCTGCGAAAGTTCCTTTAGTTCTACATAATTAGGACTTATCCCTCTGCTACAGACGTTTTATTTGACCACGAGTGGAAGCTGTGGGAATTGCCATAGGAAAGTAGGCAGTGAGATCCATTGTAGAACTGTAGCAAATTGTCTGACTGGGGCGGGGGGGGGGGGGGGGATACTGTAGGGGAGAATCCTGCTGAGGTCAATGAAACAATACCTTGTCACTGAAAATATGCAAATGAGCAATTTAATAGGCGAACACGACAGGAAATTCTGAGAGATTCCAGCACATTGGGATGGCTCTAGGAAAGCTCTACTGACAGTGAAGGCAGGGGAAGGCAGTGGTGAGGGAGGGTGGTTGGGTTGGTTAAAATGGCTCTGAGAACTATGGGACTTAACTGCTGAGGTCATCAGTCCCCTAGAGCTTAGAACTACTTAAACCTAACTAACCTAAGGACATCACACACATCCATGCACGAGGCAGGATTCGAACCTGCGACCGTAGCAGTCGCGCGGCTCCAGACTGTAGCGCCTAGAACCGCTCGGCCACTAAGGCCGGCAGGGTGGTTGGGAACTGGCGGTTGGTAAGAAGGCTAGCACGACGTGGGCGTGGTGAGGCAGTTTTGTTGTGTCTACCAGTAACAGTTCCCAGCTGCTAGAGACGAGGGGAGAAAAGCCTCAAGATGGTCTAGAGACAGGATATGTGCAGTACTCTCTGCCTGCGAGTAGGTAACCTAGGAGCAACACTAATGTTGGGAAGAGAAGCGTGCTACTGCTGCTGCTAGGTATCAATAATGGCAGAGTTGTACGCACCCAAGTTACACGAGAAGTCAGGGGAGGACTATCCCGCCACCATCATTTTCAATCCGAATGTTGGGCTGAATCGGGCTATTGAAGGTTTTATAGACATTTGTGAAGGATTTCAGGAAAGATGATCAGATAATGATACTGGATGGGGCAGGGTACAGTTTGGATAGGGACGAGCTCTACAGCATGGGTGATGACCTGAGCAAGGTAGCTTCCCTAATCGGTAGCACCAATGAGAGCATGGCTGAGTGGTTCCGGCGGCGAGATAGGCTTCATCTTGGCAGCACTCTACTGTACGGAGAGCCAATTCGGAACTGGATATGACGCTGATAAATGGTGACTAGGCGCACATCGCGCAGGTGCTGATTAGGACTCTCAGGAGTGACTACACTGGCATGGTCTACACCCAAACTGTACTGGGAAGAGGAGACTGGTGGAGTTAATTAGTGAGAGCATAGCAGGTGGGTGATGAACCACATATCGCCAAATGCAAGCAGCCTTATGCAAGCAGTTATTCACCTTGGCATTGATTGACAGAGTTGTTGGTTGTCCTCCGGAGAGATACCGTGCCAAATTCTATACCACTGGCGCGTTACATCGTCAAAATCCCGAGATGGTTGGAGGGTCCTACCCATTATGCACCAAACATTCTCAGTTGGGTTGAGATCCAGCAACCTTGCTGACCAAATTAGGGTTTGGCAAGCACGAAGATAAGAAATAGAAATTCTCGCTGTGTGCATGCATGCATTATCTTGCTGAAATGTAAGCCCAGGATGGATTGCCATGAAGGGCAACAAAACGGGGGTGTAGAATATCGTCGACGTACCGCTATGCTGCAAGGATGCCGCGGTTGCTAACCAAAGGCGTCCTGCTATGAAATGAAATGGCACACCAGACAATCACTCCTGGCTGTCGGGCCGTATTGAGGGCGCCATTTATGTTGGTATCCCACTGCAGTGCCGGCCGTTGTGGCCGAGAGGTTCTAGGCGCTTCACTCCGGAACCTCGCTGCTGCTACGGTCGCAGGTTCGAATCCTGCCTCGGGCATGGATGTGTGTGATGTCCTTAGGTTAGTTAGGTTTAAGTAGTTCTAAGTCTAGGGGACTGATGGCCTCAGATGTTAAGTCCCTTAGTGCTCAGAGCCATTTGAACCCATTGCTGTGCAAAGGGTCTCCAGACACGTCCGCGCTGATCATCGAGATTCAGTTCAACGCTGGACTCTTCACTGAAGAAAATTCTAGTCCGTTCAATGAGAGTCCAGGCCTAATGCGCCCGACTCCGCTGCAAACGGGTTTGTTGGTGTACGGAGGACAATGGTAGTCAGCGCAAGGGGCGCCGTGAGCTCGGCCCTGTGTCTCTGAGCTGCCTATTAATGGTCCTTGTGGTCAATGAAGCACCACTTGCACATCGGATCGATGGCAATAATGAATCTGGGACACCGAGTGTCTGTCGTCTCTCTAGGTCTATCGCTTACTTCTTGACGCTGTGTTCCGCCATGGTTCACCCATTCTTGCCAACATCGTCGAATAATGGCAGCGCGCCTATTCAAATGTCGAGCAGTTTGCTGATAAATCCAACTGGCCTCTTTCAGTCCAACTACACGTCCTCTGAAACTTCCTGGCAGATTAAAACTGTGTGCCCGACCGAGACTCGAACTCGGGTACACAGTTTTAATCTGCCAGGAAGTTTCATATCAGCGCACACTCCACTGCAGAGTGAAAATCTCATTCTGGATACACGTTCTCTCTCAAATCCGACATATGCGGGTACTGTCACAAGCTGTCTGCGAGGCATATCTACTGTCCAACTGAGCAGACGGAATGAAATTCGCCAATGCCCTGATATCGACATGATGTCCCCTATTTACAATGCTTGCCCGCTGCGCGGTGAAATTACACTGTAGCGTCACAAATTAACCCATCGGCCGACGAAGTTCACAATTTTGCATTTCCCATCCCTACCTGTATGAATATCGATTTGTGACCAATTTGCGTAACTCCTTTGCGGTGCGTTTTCTTTTTTTGTCTTAGGATGTATATTTAATCCGTTAATGAGTGGATTTCTTACCAAGGCTACGTGTGTTCTTTGGCGGTTCAGTCGCAAATACTGGACCCAAAAAACAAAACAAAGGCGAATGCTTGTTTCTGACCACATGCAAATTAATTAAGATATTTTCCACGATCTTGAACGGAAGTATGTTTGCGGGACTGCTAAATTAATTTACGAATATCGCTGAATGTTGCTCCCAAAACGCATGTGGCAATTTTGTACAAGAAGAATATCGTCTTTTGCACTGAGTCTTAGATAATGGCCAGAGAGCTTATTCGTCGTACTTTTATAGTAACAACATGACCTCAGATGGTGTCTTCTACTAACCATATTTCAGGGTTTGCACCTTAGAACGTTAACAGCACGAGAAATGACACAATTAATCTGCAAAGGTTTATAAACATAATCGTAATTTTCTTTTACAAGTAGTCACAAGTCCATTCTTTTATCTTGAGCTGTCAACTCATTCATTCAGGTAGATAACAGCACTTACGAGGACATTTTCTGCTCAAAGCAGGATGGTTTCATTCACAATCTAAATACGCCATATTGTTCCGCAATTATTCGATTATAAAACTCTATTTTTCAACGTAATCTCCGTTCAATTCTATGGCCTTATGCCACATTAATCTGAGCGCCTGTATGACGACATGCTTCGTGCGCAGTCCACCCTTCAGTGTGTCAAAGAGATGGAAGTCACATGGTGCGAGATCCGAGATGCAGGGTGGGTGATGAACATTTCACTGAAGCTTTGTGGTATCCTCGCGGGTGTGCAGACTTGATGTGTGTCTTTGAGTTATAGTGGAGAAAAGCGTTCACAATGCTGTGGCCAAGAACATGCTGTAATCGTTTCTTCAATTTCCGAAAGGTCTCACAAATACTTCGTAGTTGCCTGCTTGGCCATGAAAAACAGACAGAACAGAATAACCATCTCCAAGCCCCTGATGAGGGTAGTTATTTTTTTTACGATCTGAGGGTACAGCTTTGAAGTACTACATCGAATGCGACGTTGTGTGATAGCACTCATACCACTACATGGATTGCCGCTTTGTTCCAGGTTCAAAGTGGTGAATTCATGTTTCATTGCCTGTGACAATGTTTGACAAGAAATCTCACCATCAACCTCAGAACGAGCAAGGAATTGGCACAGGCGTTCCTTGTTTCCTTTTTACGGTACTGATTTAGGCTTCTACGATCCGTGAGGGCACAAAGTGTGACAGTATACCCAACAGAGACGTCACACTCAGCACCGAGTTGCTTCATGGTTATTCGTTGATCGGCTCGAATAGGAGCGTTCGCACTCTGCAATATTGTAGGCGTGGCAGCTGTGTACGGGTGGCCTGTGTGTGGGACATCAGGAAGATTTCAGTCTCCTTGTTCTGTTCACGGCAAACGCTTCGTCCAGCGCGGTTATCCACTGCTCGTTGCCCACAGATATTCTCTAAATGCCTGTGACTATTTGTTAACGTCTGACTTTCCATCAATAGAAATTCAATAACTGTTCTTCGAATGGGAGACACCTCTCTGCTGAAGATGCCATTTTGAAGCTGGTTACAGCGCTACAATCTACCGGCAGTTACTGGAGATATATGGGATGGTGCGGGAGTATTTAAGGACCCAAACGAAAGTACAAATTTTTTGAACCAAAAGTGGTCGAGGATAATACTGTGCTGCATTACTGAGTGACAACTCTTTAAAAAGTCTGTTTTCTGGGTGTACAGCAAGGGATTCGTTCAGTACTTTACGTAAGTAAGAAAATCCACAGAATATCACGTTAGTGAAGAAATCAATATTAATTATTGTTAATTTCACTGTTTCTGTTAACACATAACTGACGTCTACATCTACATGGATACTCTGCAAACCACACTTAAATGCCAGGGAGCGGGTTCATCGAACCACCTTCACACTAACACTCTATTATTCCATTCTCTAACAGCGCGCAGAAAAAACGAACACCTGTACTTTCCCGTACGAGCTCTGATTTCCCTTATTTTATTATGATGATCGTTTTTCCCTATGTAGATCAGCGTCAGCAAAATATTTTCACAATCGGAGGAGAAAGCTGGTGACTGATGTTTCGTTAGAAGATCCCGCCGCAACGAGAAACACCTTTATTTTAACACATTTACTGCCATGTGAGCCAATGGTGGCTCACAGTTACACGGGTAGTGAGGCCACGTGAGCCATATTTGGTTCACGTATACAATGTACTGTGGTCCACGTGAGCCATAACTGGCTCACATGCAGAGTTGTGGTTAGAGGCCTCGTGAGCCTCATAGGGCTCACAGATAATGCGTTTCAACTATGGGTTTGAAAGTGGCGGCTCCACTGAACACACTCATGTTCGTAGCACTCAATATTTTTACAATTGGTAGCCATGGTGATTCCTAACTTCGGCGTACAGTTAAATGGTACAGAAAGATCGTTTTTGAAATCCTTTTTGGAACATGTTTGTAAATGCTCAAGTGCTGTGCAACTTGGCAAACAAAGGATCAAAGTCTCACATAGAAATAATTTCTTTCAGGGGGCACTTGGCTCTACTGCTATTGAATGCCAAAGATCCACAGCCATGAGCAACACTACAACCGTCCCATGAAGATAACAGCAATCGCCTTGTGACAGTAGAGGGACCAAAGCAGAGCAGTCAAAGATGATGTTCGGGCTGTTATAAACGCCTGTAAAGAACAGAAGAAAGAAAGGATTCTGCCAAGAAAGTGAAGATGGTGTGCACTAAATGCAATAAATGTGACAGTTTTATGTGCAACGGGTGTTTTAGTGACATTGACAATGTTGTGTTGAAGAAGTAGAATATTCTAAGTCGGCAAGACGGAGCACAACCAGGAGCACCTCCGAAGATGTCCAACGTAGCCTTGGACGAAACGTCAGGGATTGAAGAGTTCCTTGGACCACGGCCATACTACCCGGAAAAAATCTCAGCAGCTGAAACATCCGGTCGTGAAAGCCTTCACTGTATGATGCTTCAAATGGTTCAAATGGCTCTGAGCACTATAGGACGTAACATCTCAAGTCATCAGTCTCCTAGAACTTATAACTACTTAAACCTAACTAACCTAAGGACATCACACACATCCACGCCCGAGACAGGATTCGATCCTGCGACCGTAGCGGTCGCATGGTTCCAGACTGAAGCGCCTAAAACCGCTTGGCCACAGCTGCCGGCCTTATTCCAGGAGATCAGCTCCTTGATAACTGTACCGCAGGACGGAGACAAGCTGGCGGCTTCTCCATTATGCTCTGGGGAACATCAACGTGGGCATCCACGGGTCCAGTGGAGCTCTTGCAAGGCACATGACGGCCACGAAGTATCGTACACTGGTTGTAGACCACGTACACCCCTTCACGACAATCCTGCATCCCGACGGCAGTGGCATTTTTCATCAAGATAATGTGCCATGTTACAAGGCCAGGAATGCCATGGACTGGTTTGAGGAACACAGTAAGAGTTCCAATTGATGTGTTGCCCTCACAACTCGACAGATCTGAACCCGACTGGATACAGTTGGGATGTGATTGAACGTGGCGTCAGAGCTCAACGCCTGCCTCTCCAGAATTTACGGGAATTAGATTACTTGTGTGCGCAGATGAGATGCTAACTCCCTCCAGTGATCTACCAAGGCCTCATTGCTTCCACGCCAAAGCTCAAATATATCTCTCCTAAACCCGTTCGATACAACTCTTCTTTCGACAGTCAGCGTGACTATATGGCAGAGTGCTCGCCAGACGCGTAGTTGGCCTGCGTTCGAATCATGGTGCAATCAAATTTTTAAACAAAGGTGCTTGCTGTACGAGTATTTCCGTGAAGCGCAGAATATATAAAACAGAGTAACCCTTGGTCGAGTCCTATTACGATTATTATTTTTTTCGTTTTCTTCTCGTTCAGTACGAGCCTCTGTTGTTGTCGTCTTCAGTCCAAAGAGTGGTTTAATGCAGCTTTCCATACCACTCTATACTGTGCAAGACTCTTCATTTCCGAGTAACTACTGCAACCTATATCATCCTGAATCTGTTTACGACACTCATCTCTTGGTCTCCCTCTGCCATTTTTATCCCTCACGTTTCCCTCCAGTACTAAATTGGTGCCTCAGAATGTGTCCTACCAACCGATCCCTTCTTCTACGCAGATTGTGCCACAAATTTCTCTTCTCCCCAGTTCTATTCAGTACCTCCTCATTAGTTACGTTATCTAACCATCTAATCTTGGGCATTCCTCTGCAGCACCACATACCAGAAGCTTATATTCTCTCTTGTCTGAACTGTTTATTGTCCATGTTTCACTTTCATACTCGGCTACACTCCAGACAAATACTTTCAGAAAATACTTCCTAACATTTCAATCTACACCCGATGTTTACAAATTTCTCTTCTTCAGGAACGCTTTTCTTGCCACTGTCAGACCACATTTTCTGTCCTCTCTACTTCGACCCTCCATTAGTTATTTTGCTGCCCAAATAACAAAATTCATCTACTATTTCAAGTATCTTGTTTCCTAACCTAATTCCCTTAGCATCAACTGATTTAATTCTACAACATTCCATTATCCTGGTTTTGCTTTTTCTGATGTTCATCTCATATCCTCCATTCAAGACACTGTCCATTCCATTCAACTGCTCTTCCAAGTTCTTTGCTATCTCTGACAAAATTATATTCTCATCGCCACACCTTTAAGTTTTTATTTCTTCTCCCTGGATTTTAATTCCTACTCCAAATTTTTCTTTTGTTTCTTTTTCTGCTTGCTCTATATACAGACTGACTAACATAGCGATAGGCTACAATATTGTCTCACTCCCTTCTCAATCACTGTTTCCCTTTCATGCTCCTCGACTCTTACAACTGCCATCTGGTTTCTGTACAAATCGTAAATAGCCTTTCGCCCCCTATATTTTACCCCCGCTACCTTCAAAATTTGAAAGAGTATTCCAGTCAACATTGTCAAAAGCTTTCTCTAAGTCTACAAATGCTATGTACGTCTGTTTGCCTTTCCTCAACCTCTCTTGTAAGATAAAGTGTAGGGTCAGTACTGCCCCGCGTGTTCCTACATCTCTCGGAATCCCAACTGATCTTCCCCATGTCGGATTCTCCTGTTTTTCCATTTGCCGGTAAAGAATACGTGTTAGTATTTTGAACCGTGACTTATTAAACTGATAGTTCGGTAATTTTCACACCTGTCAGCACCTGCTTTCTTTCAAATTGGAATTATTATATTCTTGTTGAGTCTGAGGGTATTTCGCCTCTCTCATACATCTTGCTCACCAGATGGAAAAGTGCTGTCATGGTTGGCTCTCCCAAGGCTATCAGTAGTTCTAACGGAATGTTGTCTACTCCAGGTGCCTGTTTCGAAGATGCTCTCGGAGTGCTCTGTCAAATCCTTCACGCAGTATCGTACCGCCCATCTCATCTTCATCTACGTCCTCTTCCATTTCCATAATATTTTCCTCAAGTACATCTCTATATATTCCTTCCACCTTTCCGCTTCCTCTTCTTTGCTTAGGACTGGTTTTCTATCTGAGCTCTTGATATTCATACAGATGGTTCTCTTTTCTCGGAAGGTCTCTTTAATTTTCCTGTAGGCGGCATCTGTCTTACCCCTAGTGATATATGCTTCTACATGCTTACATTTGTCCTCTAGCCATTTACGCTTAGCATTTTGTACATCCTGTTGATCTCTTTTTTTAGACGTTTGTATTCCTTTTTGCTTGCTGCATTTACTTCATTTTTATATTTTCTTCTTTCATCAATTAAATTCAATATCTCTTGTTACCCAAGGACTTCTACTAGCACTTGTCTTTTTGCCTTTGGATCCTCTGCTCCCTTCACGAATTCATCTCTCAACGCTATCCATTCTTCTTCTACTGTATTCCTTTCCCCTGTTCTTGTCAATCGTTCCCTAATGTTCCCTCTGAAACACTCTACAACCTCTGGTTCTTTCAGCGTACCATCATCTTAAACACCTTTTTGCAATTTGCTCTGTTTTGATCTACAGTTCATAACCAATAAACTGTGGTCAGAGTCTACATCTGCTCCTGGAAATGTACAATTGAAAACCTGTTTCCGAAATCTGTCTTACCATTATACACTCCTGGAAATGGAAAAAAGAACACATTGACACCGGTGTGTCAGACCCACCATACTTGCTCCGGACACTGCGAGAGGGCTGTACAAGCAATGATCACACGCACGGCACAGCGGACACACCAGGAACCGCGGTGTTGGCCGTCGAATGGCGCTAGCTGCGCAGCATTTGTGCACCGCCGCCGTCAGTGTCAGCCAGTTTGCCGTGGCATACGGAGCGCCATCGCAGTCTTTAACACTGGTAGCATGCCGCGACAGCGTGGACGTGAACCGTATGTGCAGTTGACGGACATTGAGCGAGGGCGTATAGTGGGCATGCGGGAGGCCGGGTGGACGTACCGCCGAATTTCTCAACACGTGGGGCGTGAGGTCTCCACAGTACATCGATGTTGTCGCCAGTGGTCGGCGGAAGGTGCACGTGCCCGTCAACCTGGGACCGGACCGCAGCGACGCACGGATGCACTCCAAGACCGTAGGATCCTACGCAGTGCCGTAGGGGACCGCACCGCCACTTCCCAGCAAATTAGGGACACTGTTGTTCCTGGGGTATCGGCGAGGACCATTCGCAACCGTCTCCATGAAGCTGGGCTACGGTCCCGCACACCGTTGGGCCGTCTTCCGCTCACGCCCCAACATCGTGCAGCCCGCCTCCAGTGGTGTCGCGACAGGCGTGAATGGAGGGACGAATGGAGACGTGTCGTCTTCAGCGATGAGAGTCGCTTCTGCCTTGGTGCCAATGATGGTCGTATGCGTGTTTGGCGCCGTGCAGGTGAGCGCCACAATCAGGACTGCATACGACCGAGGCACACAGGGCCAACACCCGGCATCATGATGTGGGGAGCGATCTCCTACACTGGCCGTACACCACTGGTGATTGTCGAGGGGACACTGAATAGTGCACGGTACATCCAAACCGTCATCGAACTCATCGTTCTACCATTCCTAGACCGGCAAGGGAACTTGCTGTTCCAACAGGACAATGCACGTCCGCATGTATCCCGTGCCACCCAACGTGCTCTAGAAGGTGTAAGTCAACTACCCTGGCCAGCAAGATCTCCGGATCTGTCCCCCATTGAGCATGTTTGGGACTGGATGAAGCGTCGTCTCACGCGGTCTGCACGTCCAGCACGAACGCTGGTCCAACTGAGGCGCCAGGTGGAAATGGCATGGCAAGCCGTTCCACAGGACTACATCCAGCATCTCTACGATCGTCTCCATGGGAGAATAGCAGCCTGCATTGCTGCGAAAGGTGGATATACACAGTACTAGTGCCGACATTGTGCATGCTCTGTTGCCTGTGTCTATGTGCCTGTGGTTCTGTCAGTGTGATCATGTGATGTATCTGACCCCAGGAATGTGTCAATAAAGTTTCCCCTTCCTGGGACAATGAATTCACGGTGTTCTTATTTCAATTTCCAGGAGTGTATTATCTGAAACCTTCCAGTACCTCCAGGCCACTTCAACGTATACAACCTACTTTCATGCTTCTTGAACCAAGTGTCAGCTGTTATTACGTTGTGGTCTGTGCAAAATTCTAACCGGCGGCTTCCTCTTTCATATTTTCCTCCAGTCATTATTCCCCTACTACTTTCCCTTCTCTTCCTTTTCCTACTATTGAATTCCAGTTCCTCATGACCATTAAATTTTAGTCTTTCTTAACTATCTGAATAATTTCCTTTATCACATTTCTTCAATCTCTTCATCGTCTGCGGCGCTAGTTGGCATATGAACCTTTATTACTTTGGTAGGCGAGAGTTTCGTGTCTATCTTGGCTACGATAATGCGTTCACTATGCTGTTCATACTACTTTAACCACGTTCCTGTTTATTATTATTATTATTATTATTATTATTATTATTATTATTATTATTCATTATTAAACCTACTCCTGCATTACCCCTATTTGATTTTGTATTTATAACCCTGTATTCAGCACATCAGAAGTCTTGTTCCCCGTGCCACCGAACTTCACTAATTCCCACTATATCTAACTTTAACCTATCCATTTCCGTTTTTAAATTTTCTAACCTACCTGCCCGATTAAGGGATATGACATTCCACACCCCGATCCGTAGCGCCAGTTTTGTTTCTCCTGATAACCACGTCCTCCTGAGTGGTCCTCGCCAGGAGATCCGAGTGAGGGATTATTTTACCTCCGGAATATTTTACCCAAGAAGATGCCGTCATCATCATTTAACCTTACAGTAGAGCTGTATGCCCTCGGGAAAAATTATGGCTGTTGTTTCCCCATGCTTTTAGCCGTTCGCAGTACCAGCACAGCAAGGCCGTTCATGTTTGTGGTGTCACCGCCAGACACCACACTTGCTAGGTGGTAGCTTTTAAATCGGCCGCGGCCCGCTAGTATACGACGGACCCGCGTGTCGCCACTGTCAGTAATTGCAGACAGAGCGCCACCACACGGCAGGTCTAGAGAGACGTACTAGCACTCGACCCAGTTGTACAGCCGACGTTGCTAGCCATGGTTCACTGAGAATTACGCTCTCATTTGCCGAGACGATAGTTAACATAGCCTTCAGCTACAGTTGCTACGACCTAGCAAGGCGCCATATTCAATTGCTATAATACTTCTGTATCATCAAGAGCAATGTTCTACAAATGTGGATTAAAGTTAAGTATTCCAGAAGCTACGTACTTTTCTTTATAGCATTCATTACGTATCCTGTTTCAGACCTCACGCCCGCCTGCTTGAGTTTAACGCGTGCATTTCGGCCTTCTCTAGCTATACAACAATGTTGATGTTACAAGGGCAGATCAGTCAATCATACAGACTTTTGCCCCTGCAACTACTGAAACGGCTGCTGCCCTCTTCAGAAACCACACCTTTGTCTGACCTGTAAACAGGTACCCTTCTGTTGTAGTTGCATCTAGGGTGCGGCTATCTGTATCGCTGAGGCATGCAAGCCTCCCCATCAACGGCAAGGTCCATGGTTCATGTCATTTTTATGAAAAATGCAAGTCTTCTTATTTCTAATTATAAATTGCACACGAAAATACAGTTTCAATTCCAAACAAAAATTCTTCATTACCTATATTTTACATAAGATTATTACACAAGACTGTATAGTCAAAAAAATACCAGTTACATTTTTCTATCTTTCTGTATTGTACGCTTCACGTTAATGTTCACAGAACATGCACCTTTCTTTAAAAATATGATTCGATCCCAGACCCTCCACGCGTCAAGCGAGCACTCTACCACATAACTTGTCGAAAGAACACCATTTTTCTTTGGCACATTAAAAAGGTTGGGAAACTTCGAAGTCGAGTTTGTCGAGTATTTTTGAGAGTTGCATCGAACTGCTTTGGGGAGGTATATTTGTGTTCTGAGCTTCTTGTTCCATAAATATTATAAATTACAAAAATCCGGTTCCGTGCGGTCCCCTTGTAAGTACAGACTGATTACCATGCACAACTAAAAACGTTTTGCATTGTTTCTTCTTTTTTAAATAAGTGAACACAGTCATTGTAGCCACAGAAGACTGCGGTACATAGTAAATGAAGCAGGTAATTTTGAGAAAATTTTGATATTTCTTGTTCATATACTGATTTCCACCTGTAGGTTTGTTCTGTACCTCAGTAAAGTCTTACACATTATAAAAAAGTACGCAGCTACTTTTACCACTGTTCTCGTGTTGTATTCGCTCCGAAGAAAGACGCGTTGTACATCACGCAATAATGCAAATAAACGTCAGTTTAGCGGTTACTTTGAAGGCATGTGTTCACATTCAGCGTATTCTAGTGTATCAGCTGCTGATAAGAACTCGTTGTTTATAAAAAGTACAGAACTAAGTATCAGCACAGACACACAAAGTATCTGGTAAAAAATTTCTTTGAAGTTTAACTTTATCTATAATCCACAGAGGCCACCGTTATTCTTCTGAAAAGGTCGGTATATGGTAGACGACGCTATCAGTCACACACACACATTCCTGCTTTATTACGTTGAATAATGCATTTTGCCCGCTGTGGATACGTCAGCCGCTACAATATGCTTCTTATATCAGTTTTCTTGTTGCTGAGCCGGATAGAGCGCTAGAAAAGCACGCAGCTTTTACAAGAAGGTTGTGTGTTAAATTATCGAAGAAATGAGGAAGCAATAGAAACATACATTAAAGGATGTGATGAATTTTCCCTGACATTACGTTAGCTTTGAGTAATGTGAACGGCACTACAGGGCAGCCCATTAAAAAATCATGGGAACGCAGGCAGATAACGTCATCGCCACCTGAGATACTTTGACACTTAAGCACACCGTCATTTTAAAACACATATATACCTGTACAAACGGCAGTGCTTGTCGTTGACGTTACCTGGTAATTTATCTCAACATTCGATACTGTTGGAGAAGCTCAAGGTTTACAAAAGCACGCGACTTCATTTGAGGGACATGTAGTTACGTGTGGACCAAACCAGTTCAAAGATATGGTACACAACATATATCTTATTAAATGCTATTTTATTTTAGTAAATCTTTAAATTACAAAATTACTAAGTTAATGGTGGCCGAATAAGAAGCTACATCTAATACTTTCGACTGTATCTGCAACGCCAAAAGCATTGACGACGTGGTCGTTAACGTGGCTGGGGAACAAATTCGGCCATGTCCTCTTCAAAGAAAGCATCCAAGAATTCGCATACATCCATTTAGGACAAAAATGGAAAACCGAAGTATAAGCTGCCGCAAAAAAATTCAACACCCTTAAGGACATGGTCATTTTACTGGCAAGTAAGGCGACAGGTAGTTCATCATTGCAGGAGTATATAATAAATTCAGACCAAATGAAACATACACTATGTGATCAAAAGTGTCCAAACACCTAGCTGAAAATAAATTACAAGTTCGTGGCACCCTCAATCGGTAATGCTGGAATTCAATATGGTGTTGTCCCACCCTTAGGCTGGATGACAGCCTCTACTCTCGCAGGTATACGTTCAAGCAAGTGCTGGAAGGTTTCTTGGGGAATGTCAGCACATTATTCACGGAGTGCTGCATTGAAGAGAGGTATCAACGTCGGTCGGTGAGGCCTGGCACGAAGTCGGCGTTCCAAAACATCCCAAAGGTGTTCTATAGGATTCAGGTCACGACTCTGTGCAGGCCAGTCCATTACAGGGATGTTACTGTCGTGTAACCCCTCCGCCACAGGCCGTGCATTATGAACAGGTGCTCGATCGTGTTGAAAGATGCAGTCGTCATCCCCGAATTGCTCTTCAACAGTGGGAAGCAAGAAGGTACTTAAAACATCAATGTACTCCTGTGCTGTGATAATGCCACCCAAAACAACAAGAGGTGCAAGCCATCTCCATGAAAAACACGACCACACCATAACACCAACGCCTGCGAATTTTACTGCTGGCACTACACACGCTGACAGATGACGTTCACCGGACATTCGCCATACCCACACCCTGCCATCGGATCGCCACAATGTGTAGCGTGATTCGTCACTCCACACAACGTTTTTCCACTGTTCAATTGTCCAATTTTTTCGCTCCTTCTGTGTGGCTGGCCCGGCGGAGGTTCGAGTCCTCCCTCGGGCATAGGTGTGTGTTTTTGTCCTTGGGATAATTTAGGTTAAGTAGTGTGTAAGCTTAGGGACTGATGACCTTAGCAGTTAATTCCCATAAGATTTCACACACATTTGAAAATTTTTCGCTCCTTACACCAAACGAGGCGTCGTTTGGCATTAACCGGCGTGATGTGTGGCTTATGAGCAGCCGCTCGACCATGAAATCCCAGTTTTCTCACCTCCCGCCTAACTGTCACAGTACTTGCAGTGGATCCTGATGCAGTTTGGAATTACTTTGTTATTTGTGATGGTCTGGATAGATGTCTGCCTATTACACATTACGACCTTCTTCAACTGCCGGCGGTCTCTGTCAGTCAACAGACGAGGTGGGCCTGTACGCTTTTGTGCTGTACGTGTCCCTTCTCGTTTCCACCTCACTATCAGATCGGAAACAGTGGACCTAGGGATGTTTAGGAATGTGGAAATCTCGTGAACAGACGTATGATACAAGTGACACCCAAATCACCTGACCACGTTCGAAGTCCGTGAGTTCCGCGGAGCGCCCGATTCTGCTCTCCCACGATGTCTAACGACTACTGACGTCGCTGATACGGAGTACCTGGCGGAAGGTGGCAGCACAGTGCATCTAACATGAAAAACGTATGTTTTTGGGTGTGTCCGGATACTTTTGATCACATAGTGTACGTCACAGTACAGGCTACCCAAATAGTCGCATCAATACACAGTGTACTGGCGACAACGCAGGTGTGTATTCTCGCATGCAAACGATGATAAAAGTACCGAATGGCATCCTGCGATAGACTATCCCATGCACCTTGCGCCTTTTGTTGAAATTCACCAATGGTTCTTGCAGGCCCTGGAGAAAGAGTAAGTTCCCAATTCATCGTGCCCCATAGTAGTTCAGTTGGCGAAAGATCTGGTGATCTTGCTGGCCACGCCAGTTGTATGTCACGAGGAGCACGTTGCGTCGCAGCAGTCGTATGTGGACGTGCAATGTCCTGTTGGAAAGCACATAATTTTTTGGGTGTCGAAGAAATGCCAGTAGCACGGGTTAGCAGCGTGTGCAATTTAAGCGGCACTGGTTACTTTGCGGAAGCTCTAAATGTAACCTCGAGCTGTAACTTATGTCCTCCCACACCATGAATCCTGGGATGGGACCCGCGTATCGTTCGCTAACATAATCTGGAAGAGGCAGCTACAATGTCTACGCCCTACATGTGGGCGTCCATCACTCGTATACAGACAGAACCTACTTTTATCACTCAAGACTGTGGGGCGCCTTACCACTCAGCAATCAACTCTCACGACACGACATCAAGGTAGCTTTTCCTAGCGGTTACATGGTGTCACTGATAGTCTGGTTAAAGGCCTTAGTCCTGCTGCAAGCAGTCGGTTCCCAGTAATCCATGATGACACAACAGGTGCATCATGAGCCGAGATTTCGCCCATGGTTGTGTTCGGTAGGCGACAGCTGCTCGTACAATGCGTTGATGTTGAAGCGCATGTGTACTACGCGGACGTCCAGAACCCGGTGTACGGGTGTAGGAATGTTCCACGCACCGCTGTTGAAAGCAGCGACAGGACATCGACAGATAATTTGTATCCAATATGTGCAGCAATCCTTCGATTCTTTCCTGCAGGTCCACTACGCGACTTCCTTTAAATGGCTGAAGCTGTTCAACAGAAGTAAGAACTCACCGGAGGGGCGTGGTTATGTCCTAGAATGGTTGTTACGAATATTTTTCACGTCTAATTTCACAGCGAAGTCTCTTCAGCGCCATGTGATCGTCGATGACCGTGAGAATTGAATCACTAGTTCTACAACCCCTCAGTATGCACATATTGACCCCTGGTGCCTCTGAGCTCAGTCCTGGAAATGAGTTTATTTTTTTCCAGCGTTTGTCTTGCTACACGGAACTCAACTGCAGTCAGTATGTATATTTTTTATTGCGTGAACTGTACAGGGTGTCTCACAATTCCTATTACAGGATTACAGGGTTTGTCGAGAGGACTTAGTAGATACAGTTTCAATAATGAACCTATCTCCCGAAATGTAGCGTTTGGATGTAAATAATTTAAGTTTGAAGATGGGATCACTTTGAAATCTAGCGCTTCATGTTATGCACACAGTGGAGACAATGAGCTCTGACTCGTGTGCTCTACAGGAGCCCGTGGCATCGGCAATGTCTTCTTCAAAGTGGGAGTGGAGTGCATCCGGGGAGTACCACAGTCAACCCTCCTTATAGCAGCGAAAATGGAATGTGGTGACATAATTACGACTGGAACTGACGAAGGTCCCCTCTTGTCAATCTGTGTGATCACCGTGAAGCGGAACATACCTACAAACTCATTTCCGGACTTGAGTTTCTTACCAAAACTTTATCTTTCCCTTCTGCAACCCCTGTAAGTCCGTAAAGGAATTATGAAACACTCTGCACGAATGATATTCATACAGGATATTTCAGTTTTTGAATGAATGATTTTATAATCACAACACAGGCTTATACAAATCTATCTGTTTGATGTGTTTTTGGTTGCACCCTGCATTATAAAACAACTTCTGGCTAATTTGAGATAAATAAATGAGTAGTGCACGAAATTATCCACAATTCAGCGCAATTTTATAGCTCCACAGGTATAATTCGGCGAATATTTTTCGTAAAAGATAAGATGTATTTTTATGCTGTATTATCGCCACCGTCTTATTCCAGTATCTAATTTCAGTAATTCACAGACATGAATTGTATCTTTTACAGGACCGCATACTGCACGTAGGGTATCGCACTGTCTGTCGTTGATACACTAAGAAGAAAATTAAAATGAGAAAGCTTGACGAACTAACCAATGAAGCTTTAGATGGACATCTGTTGAGCTGCTGTTAGCTTCAATTAACGTGAATTGCCCATCTCAAATAGCACATCACTTCGTTCAAGGTGCAGATGTTTAAGCACAGGCATAAGAGTCCACAGAATGGCATACTATGGGTCATTCAAAAAATGTAGATTTCTAGAAAGGTGCTTTAGGAAAATGATGTGACGTCTGTTTAACTGAGCACTGGCATTAAGGAGATTTCGTAAGCTCCGGTATGCTGCCCCTTTACTGTCTTTTTTTCTTTACCAACACGCACACTCAGTTCCAAAAAAGAACAAAAGCGAAAATACTTTAGTCGGAATCGTCTTCAGTCGCAGACTTTAAAGACATTCTGTCTTTTGACAAACACACGTCTTCATTACATAAAGTTTCCGTCTCTTACACTATTTGTCTTCTATCTAGCTGACCACAGAAACGCACAGGCCTCTTGTAACAATGAACTTATTGCAACAGGCTCGCAGACTGCCGGTGAAACAAATTACTAGGTAGACGGCAAAAACCAGCAATACATCATTCAGTACATCCAAATGACTAGTGACGTCTCGAACAAAAATTACAAAAAAAGGCTCTAAGCATTATGGGATTTAACATCTGAGGTCATCAGTCCCCTAGACTTAGAACTACTTAAACCTAACTAACCTAAGGACATCACACACATCCATGCCCGAGGCAGGATTCGAACCTGCGACGGTAGCAGCAGTGCGGGTCCGGACTGAAGCGCCTAGAACCGCTCGGCCACAGCGGCCGGCTAAAAATTACATACCAAACAACAGCATTATTTCGCAAGTTTCTCCAAAATACAGGGACACGTTACAACTAGAGAATTACGGGGCGGGTTAAGATGTTTTAGTGAAACACCATGAACCTGCATTGTGAAAACTGCTAAAATGGTCAATTTATTTTATATAGACATAGTTCTAGATTTGCGTCGGTACGCCGTACGGTACCTGTGACGAAAAAAGGTGTTAAAATAACGTTTGAGCTGTCTAAATTTTGCCGGCCGCTGTGACCGAGCGGTTCAAGGCGCTTCAGTCCAGAACCGTGCGACCGCTACGGTCGCAGGTTCGAATCCTGCCTGGGGCATGGATGTGTGTGATGTCCTTAGGTTAGTTACGTTTAAGTAGTTCTAAGTTCTAGGGGACTGATGACCTCAGATGTGAAGCCCCATAGTGCTCACAGCCATTTGAACCATGTTTAAATTAAAAACCTGGGAACGTTACAGTACGGGTGTAACGCGAAAATAATCCTGCAACACATCAGAAAATGTAAGTGATTCACAGCTGATTTTCACACAAGAAATAGTAAATTAACATATAATTTATTCATTACTATTGGTATTTCTGTTTTAACAACCTGATCTTTGAACTTTTCTTCCTCTACTCCAACAAGCACAGCAGCCTTTTGAGATCCGGTCATTAAAAAGTCGCAGTTCTTTGCAGCTATTCGTTCTGGCAACCTGTGAGCGTGGCGGACGGAATCCCAAATGGGAATATTTGAGAGGGGAATCCCAGTTCCGGAATTCGCCTGACAACCAAGGAACCAACGGAAACTTCCCGAAAAACCTTGGTCCGAACCGAAGCATCGCGATTATGTTAGTTTATTTCTGGCACAATGTTGTCACTCGTCCCACACCAAAATTAAAATTTAGTGTATGTGTTTGTTTTGTGTATGAGCCTGTGCGTTAGCGTGAGTAGTCTTAAATAGTGTTAGCTAGGCACATTTGGGGAAACATATTACAAACATAAGATTTATCAATTATGGTCCCATAAACGTGTCTAACGAACACTATTTAAGACCACTTATACATATAGCATCGTTGGGTCCGAGTAGCGTCGCTGCTGCGTAAAACCGAGCTCGCTGTTTCGATTCCCGACTCGGGTATGTGTGCAAATTTTATATGAGCTGTTGCTGTGCGAATGTCATTTATGTAAATCAAAATGCTCAGCGAAAACCTTGCATTCAAAGTTACAACTGCAGTTAATGTGCTGTTAATCCTCTGTGTCCTTACAAAATATTACTGATAACGACATGGTTATTAGAGTAGATGCACGAAATAGCTACTTATAATAACTAAACTTTATTTACGACAGACTGTTTCGGCTTTATCGCCATTTTCAAGTACCTGTAATTACAATTTTGGTGAGAACAGGAATGGATGCCACTGTCATACACATTAAAGTAGCTGTACTTTACTCACGTCTAGATTGATGTGATGTCTATATTACGTCGTTAGAGGACTGTTTTATAATCGTCACTGCTTTAATAAGACGGTAAATGATGTCATGATGTCGAAAATAAAATGTTAATTACGACGTGACAGCATTTTGACAGTTCCACTCTTACGACGCTACATATTTACAAAGATTGTGCAGATTAACAGCGATATTATTTTATTAACTATAATTTATTACGCTTGTCTTCGGTTGTTGCATATGTTACTTCCGATTTCCTCATTTTCGTGTTCTAGAAGTTGTAACTGTTTGATGTTACTTCAGTTTTACTCGATGACTTTCCATTAATCATTAATGTGACCTTTCTGACAGGAAATCACGAATCCCGTCACACAACTTAAACGATACTCCATAGGCACGCAATTTGATTGTGAACGACGGAAGTAGTTTTCCACCACTCTCGATCAGCTCTGAACGTTAACTATCCTTGTGATGAAATTTTCTTTGCGTGTTTACGTACCAGAAACTTCAATTTTCCCGCTAGCACTGAAAATGTGTTGATGTGACGGAGAACTTCCTCTACTATTACCAATAAATGTAGCGCCGTAGTGAAAGACATGTCAACCAACGGCTCGACCTTCGTTCGGTCCGCAAATCGTTTTAGGGGTTCGCTGAAATACTACTTCACGATGTGGCGGCATATTGACGCAGCTTCTCACGCAAGGCTTCTCCTTCGGCTAGCAATGTACATCGTCTATTTTGAACAACCGCCTTGGCGTTCTTCATCGTTATATACGTGTCGCCGAACAAACGATTCTTTTAGCACCCAGGCTGCCTGTCGATCTCCGCGCAGTTTCTCGGGAGCAGAGAAAAAAAAAAAAGAACCAAGTGTTAAGGTAAGCGATATGCGCGCAGGAAGCTGAGGAGGCAGCGCGGGGTTGCGGGCTCGCGTGTAGGGGCGTCCGGCCGGCAGAGGCACAAAAACACAAGCCAGAGCGCGTGAATCACTGCAGGAATGCTGAAATTGCATAGCTGGGGACCACAACCGGACCACAATAAAATCCCCCCGGGAGGCAAAAGTCATAATGAATGAACACCTCTATCAATGTTACAAAGAGCCGCGGCGCGATTTCAGCGCTGGAATAACCGCTGTCAGGTTTTGTGAGGCGAAACAAAAGGGTGGCGGCGGACAAACCGGCGCACAAAAGCCGCTCGTATTAATCCTTACACCGCAGCGCCGGCCGCCATTTCCTACATCAGTCCGACATCAGTCCATTGTGACCTCGGCAATAATTCTTAAGGTCGCGCCGCCTCCCCATGACACGTGGCTCGCCCCTGTTGCTCCCCCCGTCGTTGCTCTACATACAAGATACCAAACACAGCTCCGTGTTTTCGTTAAAATCACGCGTAACATCTATCGGCTTTGCTCCGGTTCGTTGTGCAGTAGTGCAACTGGTGACAAGAAAAAGAAGTAGTATAAGACTAAATTATAGTCACTGTAAAGCGCTTGCTGATATGTGTCATCGTAATTTCTGCCACACAGTGTAAAACGAAAGTCTAACGCCACGAATTGTAAAAAGGCATAGCGTAACACAACAAGCGACTGAGCCAACAGCTTATCATTAATCGACAAGGAGAAAAAGGAGACTGAGCGGTTGCTAAAAATACTCTTCCGAAAAATATTGAAATACAACGGTTGGGAAATTTCTTTTATGTTGGTTATAAACCGATTGAGAGAGACATCCAACAGGAGGACTGTTTTTTTAATTACTCATGTTCAGTGAGTATTTCACTTGGTAGTTCACCTCCAGAAATACACTATAACTCTATAACTATAAATTGAACTTATATCGACTCAATATCGCAGTGTGCTGGATGTCGTAAATAGATCCTTGCTGCTGTATGTATGTTTACAATTTCCAAAAATAACATTATAAAAGAAGTTGAAATTACCTCGTTGTACCAATGTTTCCAGATTCTCACAGAACGAAGATTAGCAATATCTAAGTCCAACAGCAAATTCGCACATCTATGGAAAAAGCTTCCGTTGGTAAATAAAGTGAAACTGTCAATAACCCGAAGTTTGAACTCCACACTGTTTTACTGGGCATGGTACTACTCGCAGTTATTGGAAGACCTACAGCTTAATGTGGGCTCTGAAACACGTAAAACGACTTGACAATTTTCACATTAAAAAAAGACAGACTGAGGTAAAGGAGGCAGCGAAGGACAAAGCAAAGCTTCCGATCGACTCAGGATCGAATCTCAGAAATACAAACTTGTAGTTTATCACTTACTTTTTTTCACTTGCTCTTTATTTCTCTAGTCTTTACAGAAAGTAAACTAATGTTTCATACAGTTCGAATTTTTAATAACTATTTAACCATTATTTCATTAGGATTATACATAAGCTCTTTACGTTATACATAAAAATATGAACACGGCAACTACAGCAATCACAGAATTATTAGTTGCGTACAGTGTTCAGTGATTAATTACAAACGAAAAATTTCAGGTGCTTCTGTTTGAGAGGCATCTTCACTGTCTCTCTTTCAGTAGTGGTATTTCTGTATCACGTACGAATCGGATTTCCTTTTTTATTTCCAATACCAAGTATTATATTTTTTTTCTGTTTTATGTGACTTTACTAATTAAAATATTTCTAACACGGTAACGAAATATGTTGAAATATAATACAAATTATATAGAAATCTTCAGTTTCATCTATCAGGTCACTTCTTCATTTTCTTTCGTGACATTACCTGTTTTAGAATATTGT